>NW_026652299.1:23494544-24114111 GCF_009828535.3 Hylobates moloch
ATATTATATATATATATTTTATATATATATTATATATATATATTTTATATATATATATATAGACACACACACACGCACAAACACATAATATGGATATCAAGAAAATTAACCTATTTATCACATGTTTTGTTTTTTGTAGTGACAAAATTTAAAATATATTGTTTTAGCAATTTTTAAATATTCAACACATTATTATTAACTATAGTCACCTTGCTGTGCAATAGATTTTGAAAGCTTTTTCCCTTTGTCTAACTGGAAGTTTGTATCATATAGTCAAAAGTCTCTCCATTCTCCAGTCCCCCTACCCCCTACTCTCCAGCCTCTGTAGACATCACCCTATTCTCTACCTCTATAAGTTTGATTTTTTTAGATTCCACATAAAAGTGAGATCATGGAGTATTTGTCTTGCTGTGCCTGGTTTATTTCAATTGGCATCATGTTCTCCAGCTTCAACTGTGTTGCAAAAAATAACAGAATCTCCTCCCTTTGTAAGCTAAATAGTATTGTGTGTGTGTATACACACACACACACACACACACATTTTTCTTATTCATCTATTGATGGACACTTAGGTTGATTTAATATCTTGGCTATTGTGAATAATTCTGCAGTGAACATAGGGGTGAAAATATCTCTTCAATATACTAATTTCAATTCCTTTGGAATTCCTTTGGAATTGAAATACCCAGAAGTGGGATTGCTGGGTCATATGTTAATTCTCTTTTTAGTTTTTTGAGGATCTTCCATACTGTTTTCCATAATGGACGCGCTAATGTAAATTCTCACCAACAATGTGCAAGCGTTTTGTTAGTTCCATATCCTTACCAACATTTCTCTTTCATCTTTTTGATAATTGCCGTTCTAACAGATATGATATCTCATTGTGATTTTAATTTGCATTCTCTGATTAGTGATGTTGATTTTTTTCCATAAACCTCTTGGCCATTTGTATATCTTCTTTTGAGAAATATCTATTGAAGCCTTTTGTCCATTTTTAATCAGGTTATTTGTTTTCTTGCTGTTGAGTTTTTCAAGTTCCTTATATATTTTAAAGATTAGCCCCATATTAGATATATGGTTTGCAAATATTTTCTCTCATTCTGTGAGTTGTCTCTTCACACTGTTAATTGTTTCTTTCGCTGTGTAGAAGCTTTTTGGTTTGATGTAATCTCATTTGTCTACTTTTGCTTTTGTTGCCTGTGCTTTAAGGATCATATCCCAAAAATTATTATCTAACCCAATGTCAAGGAGCTTTTCCCCTATGTTTTCTTCTAGTAGTCTTATAGTTTCAGGTCTTTATTTAAGTCATTAATATATTTTGAGTTCATTTTTGTATAAGAGGTAAGATAAGGGCCCAGTTTTATTCTTTTGTATGTGGATATCTAGTTTTTATTGAAAAATACCTAGTTTTAATTTCATTTTATATCTACTACTTATTGAAGAGACTGTTTTTTCCTATTGTGTGTTCTTGGCACATTTCTAGAAAATCAACTGACCACAGATACATGGATTTATTTCTGGATTCTCTATCCTGTTTCATTGGCCAAAGTGTCTGTTTTTATGCCAGTGCCATGCTGATATGGTTTGGCTGTGTCCCCACCCAAATCACATCTTGAATTGTAATCCCCATGTGTTGTGGGAGAGATTCAGTGGGAGGTAATTGAATGATGGGGGCAGTTTCCACTATGCTGTTCTCAGGATAATGAGTTCTCATGAGATCTGATGGTTTTATAAGTGTCTGGCATTTCCCCTGCTGCCACTTCTCTCTCCTGCTGCCATGTGAAGAAGGATATGTTTTCTTCCCCTTCCACCATGTTTATAAGTTTCCTGAGGTCTCTCCAGCCATGTAGAACTTTGAGTCAATTATAAATTATAAATTATCCAGTTCTAGGTATTTCTTCATAGCAGCATGCAAATGAATTAATACACATGCTATTTTGGTTACTATAGCTTTGTAGTATAATTTGAAATCAGGTAGTGTGATGCCCCCAGCTTTGTTCATTTTGCTTAATTACTTTGGCTTAGGGTCTTTTGTGGTTCCATATAAATTTTAGAATTTTTTTTTCTACTTATGTGAATAATGCCATTGAAATTTTGATAGGGATTGCATTGTATCTCTAGATCACTTAGTTAATATGAACATTTTAACAATATTAATTCTTCCAGTCCATAAACTTGGCATATCTTTTTATTTATATCTTCTTTATTTTCTTTCATTAATGTTTTATAGTTTTTAGTGTACAGATATTTCACCTCCTTGGATAAATTTATTTCTAAGTATTTTGTAAGCTATTGTAAATGAAACTGTTTTCTTAAATTTTTTTAGGTAGTTCGTTGTTAGTGTATGGAAACACTACTGACTTGTGTATATTAATTTTGTATCCTGCAACTTTACTGAATTTGTTTACTAGTTCCAAGTTTTTTGGTGGAGTATTTAGGGTTTTCTATATATAAGATTATGTTGTCATCTAGGCACTGTGGCTCACACCTGTAATCCCAGCACTTTTGGAGGCTGAGGCAGGCAGATCACGAGTTCAGGAGATCTAGACCATCCTGGCCAACATGGTGAAATCTCGTCTCTACTAAAAATACAAAAATTAGCTGGGCATGGTGGTGCACGCCTGTAGTCCCAGCTACTCAGGAAGATGAGGCAGGAGAATTGCATGAAACTGGGAGGCAGAGGTTGCAGTGAGCCAAGATCGCACCACTGCACTCTAGTCTGGGCAACAGAGCAAGACTCTGTCTGAAAAAAAAATATATATATATATGTTGTCAACAAACACGATTTTCACTTCTTCCTTTTATAATTCGATGCCTTTTACTCCTTTCTCTCTCTTTCTTTTCTTTTCTTTTTTTTTTTTTTTTTTGCCTAATTGCTCTGGCCAGGACTTCATCAGCATTATATGTTGAAAAGAAATGAGACTGGGCATCCATGTCTTGTTCCTGATATTAGAGAAAAAGCTTTCAACTTTTCACCACTGATTATGATGTTAGCTGTGGGCTTGTCATATGTAGCCTTTATTGTGTTGAGTTGAGGTACATTACTTCTATGCCTAATTTGTTGAGAATTTTTATCATGAAAATATGTTGAATTTTGTCCAGGATACATCTATTGACATGATCATATCATTTTTGTCCTTCATTCTGTTAATGTGGTATAGCACATTTTTTGACTTGTGTATGATGAACCATTCTTGCATCCCAGGGATAAATCCCGCTTGATCATGGTGAATGCTCCTTTTAATGTGCTATTGAATTCAGTTTGCTGGTGTTTTATTGAGGATTTTTGCATCTATGTTCATCAGAGATATTGGCCTGTAACTTTCTTTTCTTGTAGTGTCCTTGTCTAAACCTTTTATGTTTTTACTGCTTTTCCAATGCTTACTTGTAATCTGGACCACCTGAAAGACTGAGCAGCTGGTGGGCTTGCAGATAGAACCACAAACGAGAGCTGGGTTCAGCCTGAGCTCAGATATGAAAAGAGGGTGGTAGAAAATTATCACCCTTCTTCTGATTCTATTTTAAAAACCGTGGGCTCAAACACATTCTCATGCCAGACTGCAAGGTTATTTTAACTTTAGAAAATTAAATGTTATGAATCAAATTGTATCAGTGATAACAAAACATCTGGCTTATGGTTCAGTTCCTTTAAGACTGGCACCTAATTGTCTGAAAATGTTCAAAAATACTTGGATGCATCAAGTATTTTCCCTACACCTTCAGAAATATCCCTGGTTCTCTAAGTCTCTGTAAAGTTCTTCCTTGTTCCCCCTTCATCATTATGTTCACCCTGCCTCTTTACCTCTATTTCCCTGTCTATTTTCTCTCTTATTGGATTGTTAGAGAATAATGGAGGAGGAGGGAGAGAAACAAAAGAGATATAATAAGTATGGTATAGGGATCGTGTCTCCACATATGGCCTTGCAAAAAGCTATTTCTTATATCTGTGTAGTTTTTGGAGAACATTGGACTTCTCAGTGGAAAAATGAGACCTAAACTCCATGCTTCTTAACTTTTTGGGGTAGGTCACAGAATTCCCTTGAAAAATTAAAGCTTTGAACTTGTTACTCAGAAAGCTATCTAGCTGCTAGCTTGTCCAATCTGCATACAATTCCTGAAGCCCTTCCCTGGAGGATGAAGCTCAGCCTTCTGTAGTGCTGTCTCACCTGCGAGGAGGAACCCACAGTGGGTATTAACTAGCACTCTTGGAGGCAGGGATAGTCTTCTGTCCTGGAGCCCTGGCCCTGTAAGGCACGTATCAGCACACTGAAGCTAAATAATGCATGTGAAAAAGACACAACTTCTGCTCTCCCCATTGCATCCACCCCCTGTACAAGGAATCAGCTTCCACTAGTAAAGGGGGATGATTTTAGATCAGATGATAGCAGAGCTGAAAACACAAATATACTTAACCTTAATTAACACACTTGATTACACCTTCCCCTTCTCAGTATTAACTCCATTAGGTCTTTAGCCACACCAGGGTGACTAAACCCCCAACCAAAACCAAAACCAAAACAAAACAAAAAACAAAAAACCATGTTTTCCAAATAGCAATAGCAATTGTGCCTTATGTTATGATCGTACCCAAGAGCTTAGGAAGACTACATTCTGTAGTGGCTGTAATTATACTAAAGGGAAAGTTTATTTTCTTCAAGCCTAGCAGTGTTGTCCTTTTGTTTTTACAAGAAAATCTCCTTAAGAAACATCTGAGAAAATTTTCTGTTTTAGGTTCTAAAATAAGCCAGCCACATTTGTTTACTTTGGAGGCTATTTTGATTAGTTATCTCACTAAAGTGCCTTGAAGAGAAATAAGACTTGGGCTTGGTTATCTCACTAAACCTTGGACAGAGAGAGTAAAGCCCCAGGTGTTCTGAGCCCTGATCTGCAAGCTCTGGTGAGAAATTGTACTTTCCAATTATAATCCAGATGACCTTCAAGCTTAATTGGAAAGTTCTCAATGTCTTCTCCTCAGATGTAGGAGGACTTGAGTCGCTGTTAGGATTAATGTGGTCTCCTGACACCAACTTTGTTAAGCATCTTGCTGTAGTCAGTGTGTGACCCTTGTCACAACGCAAAGTGGTAAGTTCCACAAATGATTAAGGAACTATCCTCCTTCTTTCCGATATTTTTCTATTTCTTCTTCCTAAGACATTTATCTGACAACATTAGAGGATTGAAGGTTTGTAGGTTTTTTTCTGTGGCAGCTGGCATTTTTTAGAGGGGTGGGAAGAGATGGGTGCCATGAAGTTGACATTTACTGAGGGCCTACTCTGTACCACTGTCTCCTTCAGTCCTCACAATGAGCCTGTGATAGAGGTAAGGTTCTTCCTGGTGGGAGATTAGAGATGGGGACCCAGCTTGGAGATGGAGCTAATCTTTAATGTGCTCTGAGCCTTGGTTTCCTCCTTCCTTCCTTACGTGGTTGCTGCTATAACTGAGTAGGACCGTGTGTGGAGCCACCTAGCCAAGTGCTAGACATATGTCAAGAACTATGAAGGGTCTGAGATTTTACCCTGCCTGCAGGCTAACAGGTCAGCCTGCCATTGCTGGATGCTGGCAGAAGACATGGGGCTCTTGCGTTGGAATTGAAAGACTTTACTACACAGTGTGAACCTCAGCTATGGATCGGTTCCCCTTTCACTCAAAGTCCCACAGGAGTGATTTGGATGGTTCCGATGGATTTGCATCACAGAAGAGAACTCCTAGATTAGGGAATCCAAATCCCTTTTGCCTAGTGTTGGACAGTAAACAAGCCTTCCTTCTGTTCTTATTTTTTGTATTATTATGTTACGTATTTCTTATAAAAGAAGCCTGCATCTTTTATAACGGGTTGCAAGGAAGTTTACCCTCTCTTCCACTGGGAGATAGTGTCTCTATCTTCCAGAGCTGTTTGCTATACAAACATCTTGGAAAAACTGGTTTATAACAAAGGCTGCCAGAATCTTTGCCAGCAAAATGTGCAAGAATGCAAGAAACTCAGAAGAGAATTCTCTTTCCTAAACATTTCTTTATTCAATAGATGTTTATTGAGTATTTACTGTATACCATATATCACACCAGGTGCTAGGGACTTCAGTGGACAGAATACTCAAGGTCCCTACCCTCGTAGAGTGTTGGTCATAACACAGTATTCTGAATGACATCTCCAAATTCATGCCCCAATATCAGAGTACTTATGGGAATAGTGGGACAGAATATTTAAAATGGAGACCTCATGAGAAATTTCAGTATGTTGTCCCTATGCACACAGTAGGTGATCAATCAAGGTCTGAGCATTTGTTATCTGGCATATTTGATCCTTAGTTAATTTTGAATGGAAAAGCCCTAGACTCTATAAAGGCATTTAGGTAAATTCATCTTTTAGGTCATGTTTTAGCATGGCAGAAAGAAACCCTGTGGTCCTGGAACCACAGCGACTGGGCAGGCGCCTTGGTTCTGCCTTTCCCTGCATGTGTGGCCTTGTTAATAGTGTTCCCTCTCTCCAGCCTCTGTATTCAGAGCACTTCTCCTCGCACAACAGGACTAGAAAGTGCCAGGTAGTACTGGTTGTGTGGATGCAACAATTCATATTCTCACCTTCCTGATGAGCAGATTCTAAATCCAGGGTCAGAGGCCTCTTGACCATGAGTGATTATCAGACACGTGTGCAGAGGGGGCATTGAGGGCCAAAGGCTGAGAAGAGACAAGAGGAAAGAGGGAGACTCTGGGTGCCCCCAGAGCTGGTTGCTAGAGGCCCCAGGAATTGCCTGAGGAGCCATAGATGCCATTCTGCAAAGCTCCCCAACATAAATATGACCCTTAAAATAGATTCTGTAGGAACCCATTCAGATCAATCACTTTTTTTTTTTTTTTTTTTTTTTTTTTTTTTTTTTTTTTTTGAGACGGAGTCTCGCTCTATCACCCAGGCTGGAGTGCAGTGGCGCAATCTCGGCTCACTGCAAGCTCTGCCTCCCGGGTTCACGCCATTCTCCTGCCTCAGCCTCTCCGAGTAGCTGGGACTACAGGCGCCCGCCACCACGCCCGGCTAATTTTTTTGTATTTTTAGTAGAGACGGGGTTTCACTGTGGTCTCGAGCTCCTGACCTCGTGATCCGCCCGCCTCGGCCTCCCAAAGTGCTGGGATTACAAGCGTGAGCCACCGCGCCCGGCAGATCAATCACTTTTACTCAAAGATGCAGAGTAACATGTAGGGGTTAAGAGTGTGGACTCTCCTTCAAATTACCCAAGTTTCACTTTCAGCTCTAACAATAAGCAACTGTGTGACTTTGGACAAAGGTATCTAACCTTTCATAGTGGTTTCTCAACTGTGAAGTGGGGATACTATAATTCCTTAAGGGTCTGGTGTGAGGAAGAATGAAAGTCATCCATTGCAGGCATGCAGCACAGTATCTGTTTCATAGCAGCTTCTCAGGAGTTGTACTCCTTCTTGTTTCTGTTGGTTTCCTAATAGACATTACCCATTGAACTGAAAAAACCAAGCTAGTTTTTGCCTAGCAAAAAAAAAAAAAAAAACTAATAATAATCACCCACAGTTGGCTCATTTTCTTTGGGGCTGTTTCTGGAAAGATTCCATTGCCTTACAGCATCACTCTGCACAGGCTGTACCAGGCTCAGGCTGAAAAGCTGTGAACACAGGGCTTCTAGCAAACAGACATCTTGACGGACCACAGGTGGACCCTGCTCAATACTGCAGTGGTAGAGCTGGGTGTGTTTTAAATGAACTGATTCTTTCTGTTTCTTTTCTGTTTCTTTTCCTCCAAGATCTCTTTTAACTGAACTTACCCCATCAATTTCCTTACTTCAATAGCTTGACGAGGATTTGGAATTTCATTACACAGTGGAGGAACTCAAATGCCTGGAAGGTCACTTAGGTCAGCAGAGAAATGGCTGGAAAAGTGCCCATTGTTGAGCTTAGTGGGAGAAAAATAACAAAATCACTTTCCACTTTCTTTCATGCTCTGATGATGTTTTTTCTCTCCCAACAAGGGACTGCTAAATATGCATGGGGTGATTTCAGGATGCCACTTTTTGTCATTCAGACTTCCTCTGGTGACTTGATGAGAGTCTACAAGGTTGTGGATGGGTCAGTATTATCTCTTGTAAATGGAAAAGGTGATGTGCAGCTCCCACTGCCTGGGGACTGGGAAACCTTGGAATGGCTCATTAAAGAGGGGCTCTGGCTTGCAGGCCAGTTCTCAGCTGCCTCTTCAGAGAGTACGTGTTTGCCATCCCAGATGAGGGGGATACTGTTTGTTCTCTTTCCCTCCAAGTGGCAGGTGGGGAGGATGCTGGATGTATACTGGCAAAGGAAAGGACTCTCTGTCCTCATCTCCATGATCTGTTTTCGGGCTGGCTGAATGATTTTCCAAATTGTAGGATAAACGCACCTGACACAGTAACTTAAGCATGCCCATAGAATGACCCTATATGGCAGGTGCATCTGAATGTGTTTTGAGCTAGAGAATCCAGAAATGGCCAACCTGCAGATTCGTTCCTTGTCTCTGAGGAACAACTGAGTCCCCGTCCCATCCCAGCCTGTGGGACATGGGCCATGCAGGGGATTCAGGCCCTGAGTTTTGGGTTACATGAAGGTTTCCAGGTGGAGGTTGTTAAGAGGAGGGTGTTCAGTGAAAATGCAATATAAACTACATGTGTTTGCAAGTGGTTGTGGTTTTCTTGTCCAGCCCACCACTGAAGGCAAGACAGTTCTCCTGCCCAGCCCCCCACCACTGGACTGTCTCCCCTGTATGTAAGCTCCTGATAAAACCCCATGTCTCGTTTGCTGGCTCTTGGTCTCTTTTTCAGTCTCTTGAACCTGGTGCCTCCCCAACTGAAGTTCATAAGGGTTCAGCACAACACAAATAGTTAGATCCAGAGAGTGCTGGGGGGAGCAGCAGAAGATGCAGGATCTGAAGGTAGTATCGAGAATGAGGAGTCTTGAGTTTGTGAGAGCCAGGCCACCAGAGCCCCTTGCTCTCACTCAGCTTTGGCCACCCTGATGCAGGTGACAGGAGGCAAGTGCGTCAGCCACGAACAGCATCAAGTGCCCACAGTTGAGTGGTCATCCTGATAGTTGCTTCTAGTTGTGCCTGGGAGAAAAGCTAGACACAGTCATTGCTGGGAGGCTCTGTGTCTGTACATGCAGCAGTACCTGAGGCCATCCCTGGCAGCGTTCGAGGAAGAGAAATAGGTCACTCTGCTGTAACAATACACCATTAGTGATAGATATTTACTGGGCACCCACTAGGTGCCTGTGCTGTTGCCAGGTAGGTAGGAAGACACTGCCTTTGTTCAGCTTGACCTGGGATGGGAGAGCCAGACATCAGGCAAATAGTCACACAAATCACTGCAAAGGAGGCAAACATGGCACCAAACAGGGAGCCGTGGTTGAGTCTGAAGGATCAGGGAAGATGGCTCTGGGAGGGCTGGTGGTCTTTAAGCTGAGACCCAAAAGGTAAACAGGAGTTAACCAACAAATGGAGGTGAAAGGTATAGAGAGTAATGCCGGAGGCTCCTTAATTTGAAGGTAGTTATGATCACAAAGGCATTTACAGTCAGTTTTCTTTTTATAAAGCTGGACAGTACAGAATTATCACCTAATTTAAACGGAATCTGTTTATCACAGTAATTATGCAATCTCTTGCAATATTCATGTTTACAGGCTGTCTCTCTAGCTGTAGCCTTTTTGAGGGGCAAGATTGGGTCTGTTCTATTAGTTATCTTAGTCCCAGCCTCAAGCCCACTCCATGTGTATGGAATAGGTGAATGCATATGCCAGGCAGTAGTGCTGGGCCCAATCAGGCATTCCCAATTCATTGGCAGGACATCCTTAGCTGGGGAGCGGACTTTCATCACCCAGCATCATAGCTGGAGAAACGGGCTTAGAGAGGCAGAGGAGCTTTCCCCGTGGTCCTGGGACTCCAGCCTGGGTCTGACACCAAGGTTCCCGCTCTTAATCACCCCCCTTCCTGTTTATATCATATTATTTGAGGTCGTGGGGGACCATCATTCTCTCTCCTTGATGAATCTTCGGATATTATTTTAACCTACAGTTTCAGTGACCTTTTCACCTAACATTGTTTGATGGGTTATGGTATAAATGCATTTTGAGTGAAGTTGGAGGAGAGGTTCTGGACAAGACTGGAATAACCTCCCATTGCTTTAATCATACAGTATTATAGTTTATCTATGGCCATACCACCCTGAATGCATCTGGTCTCATAAGTATTATATTTTACTTATTTACTTAAATTAATAAAGTTAATTTTTTTTTAGCTTTTTTTTTTTATTATACTTTAGGTTTTAGGGTACATGTGCACAATGTGCAGGTTTGTTACATATATATCCATGTGCCACGTTGATTTCCTGCACCCATTAACTTGTCATTTAGCATTAGGTATATCTCCTAATGCTGTCCCTCCCCCCTCCCCCAACCCCACAACAGTCCCCGGAGTGTGATGTTCCCCTTCCTGTGTCCATGAGTTCTCATTGTTCAATTCCCACCTATGAGTGAGAACATGAGGTGTTTGGTTTTTTGTCCTTGCGATAGTTTACTGAGAATGATGTTTTCCGGTTTCATCCATGTCCCTACAAAGGATATGAACTCATCCTTTTTTATGGCTGCATAGTATTCCATGGTGTATATGTGCCACATTTTCTTAATCCAGTCTATTGTTGTTGGACATTTGGGTTGGTTCCAACTCTTTGCTATTGTGAATAGTGCTGCAATAAACATACGTGTGCATGTGTCTTTATAGCAGCATGATTTATAGTCCTTTGGGTATATACCCAGTAATGGGATGGCTGGGTCAAATGGTATTTCTAGTTCTAGATCTAAAGTTAATTTTTTAGAGCAGTATTAGGTTCCCAGCTAAATTGAATGGAAAGTATAGAGAGTTGCCATATACTCCCCACCCCCACACACATACAACCTCCCCCACCATCAACATCCCACACCACAGCAGCACATTTGTTAAAATTGACAAACCCACATTGACAGTGACAATAATTATCATGAAAAGTCAATAGTTTACATGAGGGTTCACTCTTTGTGTTCACATTCTATAGGTTTGGACAAATGTATAATGATATGTATCCACCACTGTAGTATCATACAGAGTAGTTTTTTTTGCCTAAAAGTCCTTTGTGCTTTGCTTACTCGTCCCAACCTCTAGCAACCACTGACTCTTTATTGTCTCAGTTGTTTTGCCCTTTCCAGAATGTCATATAATTGGAATAATACAGTATGTACCCTTTTCAGATTTGCTTTTCTTTTTACTGAGTAATAGGTAGTTTTCTCCTTGCCTTTCCGTGGCTAGATAGCTCTTTTCTGTTTGTCACTGAATAATATTTCACTGTCTGGATGTACCACAGTTTATCCATCCACTTACTGAAGGGCATCTTGGTTGTTTCCAGGTTTTGGCAATTACGAATAAAGCTGCACTGCCATAAACATCTGTGTGCAGGTTTTTGTGTGGACATTAAGTTTTTAACTCTTTTGGGTAAATACCAGGGATCATGATTGCTGCATTGTATGGTAAGAGTATGCTTAGTTTTGTAAGAAGTCACAAAACAGTCTTCCAAAGTGACTGTACCATTTTCCATTCCCACTAGCAATAAATGAGGGTTCCTGTTGGTCCACATCCTCATCAGCATTTGGTGCTGTCAGCATTGTGGATTTTGACTATTCTAGTAGGCGTGTAGTGTTATCTCACTGTTTTAGTTTCCCATTTCCCTGATGACATATGCTGTGGAACATCTTTTCAAATGTTTATATGCTATCTGTGTATCTTCTTCGAGGTGTCTATTAAGGCTTCTGGCCCATTCTTTAAATAGGTTGTTCATGCTCTCATTGAATTTTAAGAGTTCTTTGTGTATTTTGGATAACAGTATTTTATCTGATAAATCTTTTGCAAATATTTTCTCCCAGAATGCGGCTTATCTTTCGATCATCTTGTCAGTGTCTTTTACAGAGCAGATTTTTGTTGTTGTTTTTGATGAAGTCTAGCATGTCAATTCTTTCTTTACTGGATTGTGCCTTTAGTATTGCATCTGAGAAGTCATCACCAAACCCAAGGTCATCTAATTTTTTTTCCTATGCTATCTTTTAGGAGTTTCATAGTTTTGCATTTTACATTTAGCCTATGATCCATTTGCAGTTAAATTTTTGCGAAGGGTGTAAGGTCTAGTTCTAGATTAATTTTTCTTTTCCTATGAATATCTAGTTGTTAAAGCACTGTTTGTTGAGTAGACTATCTTTTCTCTGTTTATTGCCTTTCCTCCTTCATCAAAGGTCAGTTGACTGTATTTATGTGGGTCTATTTCTGGGCTCTCGTTTCTGTTCCATTGATCTATTGTCACTATTTTTTCACCAATGCCACTGTCTTATTTACTGAAGCTTTATAGTGTGTCCTCAAGTCAAGTAGTTATAATCCTCCAAAATTCTTTTCCTTCAATATCGTGTTGGCTATTCTAGGTCTTTTGCTTCTCCATATAAGCTTTAGAATTAGTTTGTCAATATCCACAAAATAACTTCCTGGAGTTTTGATCAGAACTGCATTGAATCAAGTTGGAAAGAACTCACATCTTGACATGATTGAGTCTTCCCATCCATGAACAAGAATATCTCTCAATTTTTGTGGTTCTTTGATTTATTTCATTAGAGTCTTACAGTTTTCTTCAAACAGATCTTCTACATATTTTGTTAGATTTATGCCTATTTCATTTTTCAGATACTAGTGTAAATGGCATCATTTTTACTTGTGCATTGTTAATGTACAAGAAAATGTTCAATTTTTTTTGTATTAACTCTGTATCCTGCAACCCTGCTATAATCACTTATTATAATAGTTCCAAGGGTTTTTTTTTTTTTTTTGGTTGATTCTTTCAGATTTTCCACATAGATAATCATGTGATCCGTGAGAAAAAGGCAGTTTTGTTTCTTCCTTCCCAATCTGTACACTTTTTATTTCCTTTTCTTGTCTTATTTCATTAGTTAGGACTTTTGAATATGATCCTCAAAAGCAGTGGTGAGGAGGGACATCCCTGCCTCGTTCCTGACCTCAGAGAGAAGCTCATTAAGTGTGACGGCAGCTGTAGGTTTTTTGGTAGACATTCTGTATCAAGTTGATGAAGTCTTCCTCCCTCGATTCCTACTTAAGAGTTTTTTTTTTTTTTTTAAATCATGAGTAGGTGTTGGATTTTGTAAAAATGTTGTTTTTGTATCTATTATTATTATATGTTTTTTTCTTTTTTAGCCTATTGATGTGTTAGATTATATTAATTGATTTTTGAATGTTGAACAAGAATTGCATACCTGGGATAAATTCCACTTGATTGTGGTGTATAATTCTTTTTTTTTTTGTACATTGTTGGATTAATTTGCTACTATTTGTTGAGAATTTTTGTATCCATGTTCATGAGATATTGATCTGTAGCTTTCTTGTCTTTGTCTGATTTGGGTATTAGGATAATGCTGCCTCATAGAATGTGTTAGAAAGTATTCCCGTCTGTTTCTATTTCCTGAAAGAGATTGTTGAGAATTGGTATAATTTCTTCCTTAAAATGTTTAATAGAGTTTTCCAGTGAATCAATCTGGGCTTGGTGTTCTCTGTTTTGAAAGGTTATTAATTATTAACTCACTGTATTTAGTAGCTATGGGCCTATTCAGATTTTCCATTTCTTCTTGTGTGAGTTTTGGCAGCTTATGTCTCTCAAGCTTGTGCCTTTGAAGAGATTGGTCCGTTTCATCTATGTTATCAAATTTGTGAGCATAGAGTTGTTCATAGTATTCCTTTGTCCTTTTTTTTTTTTTTATCCCGAGATGGGGTCTTGCTCTGTTGCCCAGGCTGGAGTGCAGTGGCAGGATCTCAACTCACCGCAACCTCTACCTCCTGGGTTTAAGTGATTCTCCTGTCTCAGCCTCCCGAGTAGCTGGGATTACAGGCACACACCACCATGCCCAGCTAATTTTTGTATTTTTAGTAGAGACGGGGTTTCACCATGTTGGCCAGGCTGGTCTCGAACTCCTGACCTCGTGATCCACCTGCCTTGGCCTCCCAAAGTGTTGGGATTACAGGTGTGGGCCACCGTGCCCAGCCTCCTTTGTCCGTTTAATGTCCATGGGATCTATACTGTTATCTCCTCTTTCATTTCTGGTATTATAATTTGTTAGATTTTTTCTTAGCCTGGCTAGAGTTTATTAATTTTATTTATTTATTTAAAGAACCTGCTTTTGGTTTCATTGGTCTTCTCTATGGATTTCCTGTTTTCACACATTGATTTCTACTCTAATTTTTATTTTTCTTCTGCTTATTTTGGATTTAATTTGCCCTTGTTTTTCATCAGTGTCCTCAGGTGAAAGTTTGGATTAATGATTTTAGATATTTGTTCTAACATATATAAATATATAAAGTGTTATAAATTTTTATCTAAGTACTATTTTGCAGCATCACACAAATTTTGATATTTGTTTTCATTTTCATTTAGTGAAACTATTTTAAAATTTTCCTCAATTTTTTTCTTTGACCCATATGTCATTTCAAAGTGTTTTTTAAGTCTCCAAGTATTTGAGAATTTTCTGTTCTTTTTGTGGAAAAAACAGACCTTGTATGCTTTCTCTTCTTTTAAATTTGTTAAAGTGTGTTTTATGGCCACATGTGGTCTGTCTTGGTGAATGTTCTAGGTGAGCTTGAGAGGAATGTGTAATCTACTGTTGTAGGTTGTGTGGTCTGTAGATGTCAATTATATCACGTGATTGATGGTGTTGTTGAGTTCAACTATGTCTTGAGTTCAACTATGTCTTTACTGATTTTCTACCTGCTCTATTTGTCCATTTATCATAGAGAAGTGTTGAAGTCTTCAACTATAATAATGAAGTCATCTGTTCCTTCTTGCAGTTCTATCAGTTTTTGCCTCACATATTTTGGTTTTGTTTTTAAGCACATACACATTAAAAATTGTTATGTCTTCTTGGAATACTGACTTTATCATTGTGTAATGCTCCCCCCTGTCTCTAATAACTTTCCTTGCTTTGAAGTTTGCTCTGCCTGAAATGAAATTAGCTACTCCCTCTTTCTTTTGATTAGTGTTAGCATGGCATATCTTTTTCCATCCCTTTACGTTTAATCTATATGTATCTTTATGTTTAAAGTGGGTTTCTTGTAGACAACATATAGTTGTCTTGTTTTTTGATCCACTCTGACAATCTCTTTTAGTTGGTGCCTTTAGACTATTGATGTTTGCAGTGATTACTGACACAAATAAATATTTACCATATTTGTTACTGTTTCCTATTTGTTGTCCTTTTTCTTTGTTCCTATTTTTCTCTTGCACTCTTTTTCTGCCCCTTGTAGGTTTCTTGTTTGTTTGTTTATTTTGCTATGTTGCCCAGGCTGTTCTCAAACTCCTGAGCCTGAAGCAATCCTCCTGCCTCAGCCTCCTGAGTAGCTGGGATTATAGGTCTATGACACTGTGTCCAGCTCTGCCCTTTATAGTTTTAATTGAGAATATTATTTCATTTTCTCTCCTTTCTTAGCATATTAGTTATACTTCCTCACTTTTTTTTACGTGGTTGCCCTTGAGTTTGCAATACACATTTACAACTAATCCAGCTCCACTTTCAAATAACACTATATTATTTCATGGGTAGTACACATATCTCATAATAAGAAAATAATTCTAACCCCTCACTCCCATTTCTTGTATCATGCTGTCATTCATTTCATTTACATATAGCTTACATAAGTGTGTATATGTGTGTGTATATGTATATATATATATATATATATCTTCAAATACATTACTATTTTTTGAACAACTTGTTAGATCAAATAAGAAAAGTAAAAGTTTTTATTCTATCTTTACTTATTAATTATCTGATGCTCTTCCTTTCTTTACATAAATCTGAGTTTCTGATATATAATTTTCCTTTTCTGAAGAACTTCCTTTAACGCCTCTTTCAAGGCAGGTCTACTGGCAACAAATTCCCTCAATTTTTGTCTGATAAACGTTTTTTTTTTTTCTCCTTCATTTTTAAAGGATAATTTTGCAGTATATAGAATTCTAGGTTGGTGGATTTTTTTTCTCTCAACACTTTAAATATTTTACTTCACACTCTTCTTGCTTGTATTGTTTCTGAAGAGAAGCTGGATGTAATGCTTATCTTTGCTATCTATAGGTTTTCCTTTTGGCTTCTTCCAAGATTTTTGTCTTTATTTTTGCTTTTCTCAAGTTTAAATATGATATGCCTAGCTGTCTATATTTTATATTTTGGTATTTATTCTTCTTTAACCTCCCTGGATCTGTGGTTTGGTGTCCGATATTAACTAGGGGAAATTCTCAGTCATTATTGCTTCAAATACTGTTTATGTTCCTTTCTTTGTTCTCCTTCTGGTATTCTCATTAAGTGTATTTACAACTTTTGTAGTTGTCTCACCATTCTGGACTGTTCTATTTTTATACATCTTTTTTCTATTTGTGTTTTGGTTTCAAAAGTTTCTACTGTCATATCCTCAAGCTCAGAGGTTCCTTCCTCATCTGTGCCCAGTCTAATAATGAACCTATGGAAGGGAAACTTCATTTCTTTTGGTGTTTTGATATCTAACATTTAAAAAATTCTTTTCTTAGAATTTCAATTTCTTTGCTTTACATTATTCATCTGTCCTTACATGTTGTCTCCTTTTTATTTTAAAGCTGTTATTAATCACAGTTTTAAAAAAATCCCTTGTCTGATAATTCTCACATCATGGCCATCAATGACTCTGGTTTCATGCTTTTTCAGTCTTTTCAAACTGTGTTCTTTGCCTTTTGGTATGCTTTGTAATTTTTTTGTTGAAAGGTAGGCATGATGCAGTGGGTAAAAGGAACTGTGGTAGATGGGCCTTTAGTTAATATGGTGGTGAGATATGGGAGAAGGGGAAGTGTTCTGTAGCCCTGTGATTAGGTCTCAGCTGTTTAGCCTGTGTGCCTGGACTGTAAATTTCACTAGTGCTTCTCAGTCCTACTTCCCCCTTAGGTGGGGCAGGATGGCTACAGGGGACTGGAGGTGGATATTTCCCTTCCTCCAGGTAGACTGGGTTCTGATAAAAGCCCTCAGGTTAGGCTCTGGTAAGTTAATTATTATGATGGTAGGCCATATTAAGAACAGAATGGTTTGGCATATTTCAAAATGTATTCTTTTCCCTTCCCCTTGCCAAAAGCACAAGGTGATTTTTCTCCAGTATTCACTGTGAGGACCTGATAGAGACCCTGGAGATAATAAAACATAAAAATGTACACCTCTACCCTCTACCCCCTTCCATGACTAAGTCTTCCTGGATTTTTTAACTGTCAGATTTTTCCACACTGAGCCTCCAGCAATTTGTCAATTAGAACTTACGTTTTCTTACCCCAGCACTGGTTCCTGCAGAAGTTTCTGGTTGTGGGTTTTTGCTCTGGTAAGCTGTGATGCTCTATATTCACCTGACCATTTCTGGAGCAGCATTTAGCCCTGTGATCTCACTTCTCTGACAAATCTAAGAGGAGTTGTTGTCTTTCTGGTTTGTTCAGCTTCTTCCTAGTTTTTCTGTTTTATTTTTTAATTCCATTATTTTCTTTGTTCCAAGGTAAAGGAAGCACCTGATGAGGCTGAAATTGTGTTCACGGCACATTGCAGAGCAACGGTGTCCTTCCAGGTGAGCGGGGACTCCTGGCGGGAGCAGAAGGAGAAGCGAGCAGCCATGATGGTGGGAATTCTGATTGGCATGTTTGTACTGTGCTGGATCCCCTTCTTCCTGACGGAGCTCATCAGCCCACTCTGTGCCTGCAGCCTGCCCCCCATCTGGAAAAGCATATTTCTGTGGCTTGGCTACTCCAATTCTTTCTTCAACCCCCTGATTTACACAGCTTTTAACAAGAACTACAACAATGCCTTCAAGAGCCTCTTTACTAAGCAGAGATGAACACGGGTTAGAGAGACATGGGTAGATTGTGAGGAAGGAAACTTGGACTTTTTCATCAGTGATCTGAGATTCTTCCCTCCAAAGCTGAGTGCTAATGCTATCTTGAGAGTTATACCATTGGGCCTGGACTGTAGAAGCAGCAGAGCCAAGGCTCTCAAGAAAGACAGCAAAGGTCTGGCAGATGTTGTAACTGTGCCTTCTTCCCATGTGCATGGCAGACACTGCCAATTGGTCATGGCTTGGCTCCCCACTGAGCAGGAACTTGGTCTCAGAATCCTTTCCAGGACAGCACTCTAGGCAGCTACTGTTGATTATTTAAAATTGATGCAAGACTTGAAGCTGATTTGCTTTTCCTTTGTCAATAGTATATTCCTCAGAAGGGGGGTTCTCAGCACAGGGCCCCAGTGATCTGTTTGGTGGCCCACTCAGGAGACTTTCTCCTTTGTGAAAGAGCCCTCTCTACATCTTTTATTCACCTTACTTAGCTTATCTTCCTCAGCCTCTTACGCTTCCCCAACAGGATAGTGTATCCCCATTTGTGAGAAGATGAGGATGCCTGAAGTTTTGTTTTAAAAAAAAGGTGTTCAGTGCAAACCATACCTACTGAATCAGGCTCTCAAAGAAGAGGTCTGGTAATCCATCTCTTCAGTTGTCTAGATGACTTTCTTTTCATCAATGAGAGATACTTCTGGATATTCAGGTTGCTCTTTAGGCCAACTAAATTGGTATTTCTGGGAGGTGAAACCCCAGGCAACAGTGTTTTTTAGCTTGCCAGGCAATTCATTTCTAGGCTCAGAATCATTCTTACGGTATACACACACCTGCATATGACACTGAGATGGGAAAAAATGATGCCTATTGTAGGATTCAAAACGAACAACCCCTCACCCCCACCCAAAACTGCCATAGTGACTCATGGCCTTCCAGAAAATGTTAAATGTGGCCCAGACGTATAGGAATTCAAGGCATGGACTACATCATCTTGGCCACAGTCGACCTGATTTTGGAGGCAGAATAGCTGTCTATTGATTAGGCTTTTTAATTTGCAAAAAAGGGTCTGCTCCACCATTGGTTCATTTGATATCTGAGTTATATAGACATTCTTCACCCTTACACTAAAGAGTACCAGTATTTTTTTTTTTTTTTTTTTGAGACGGAGTCTCGCTCTGTCGCCCAGGCTGGAGTGCAGTGGCGCAATCTTGGCTCACTGCAAGCTCCGCCTGCCGGGTTCACGCCATTCTCCTGCCTCAGCCTCCTGAGTAGCTGGGACTACAGGCGCCCGCCACCACGCCCGGCTGATTTTTTGTATTTTTAGTAGAGACGGGGTTTCACCATGTTAGCCAGGATGGTCTCGATCTCCTGACCTCGTGATCCGCCCGCCTTAGCCTCCCAAAGTGCTGGGATTACAGGCGTGAGCCACCGCGCCCGGCCCAGAATTATTTTTTGGGTTTTAGAAAGGCATATATAGTATATAGACATGTATGGTATAGTCCATAAGTTAGAAAACACCCCTGACTGGGTCTAGGACAGGAGCATGTAATCAGTAATTTGAGTATTTTTGCAGTAAGATGTATGAATATATATACTGTGAGAAAAGGACTAGAAATAGCCTCATGTTAGTGCAGGTCATTTGAGCCAGATCAATTGCGTTGTAAAATAAGTTACAAACACTCGTTTTCTCAACTCTTTGTATTTTTTGCAGTTGTGGATCGTGGACCAGTATAACCACAAGCCATATACAGTTCCAGCCCTGACAGATGCCAACCCTGTTAAATGGAGGAATTCTGAAGAGAGTCTGGGAAGAATACATGGTCCAACCATTCCATTGTTGCTAGAGATTGGACATCATGAAGGTAATTAGTATGGTACCCTGGACAGCCTTCTTGGAGTTGTGTTTTGGAATTCTGTTCTTTTTCATTGGAAGATACAGGAAACATTCTTTTTTTTTTTTTTTTAATACTTTAAGTTCTAGGGTACATGTGCACAACATGCAGGTTTGTTACATATGTATACATGTGCCATGTTGGTGTGCTGCACCCATTAACTCATCATTTACATTGGGTATATCTCCTAATGCTTTCCCTCCCCCCTTTCCCCCACCCCACAACAGGCCCTGGTGTGTGATGTTCCCCTTCCTGTGTCCAAGTGTTCTCATTGTTCAATTCCCAGCTATGAGTGAGAACATGTGGTGTTTGGTTTTTTGTTTTTGGGATAGTTTGCTGAGAATGATGGTTTCCAGCTTCATCCATGTCCCTACAAAGGACATGAACTCATCCTTTTTTATGGCTGCACAGTATCCCATGCTGTATATGTGCCACATTTTCTTAATCCAGTCTATCATTGATGGACATTTGGGTTGGTTCCAAGTCTTTGCTATTGTGAATAGTGCCGCAATAAACATATGTGTGCATGTGTCTTTATAGTAGCATGATTTATAATCCTTTGGGTATATACCCAGTAATGGGATGGCTGGGTCAAATGGTATTTCCAGTTCTAGATCCTTGAGAAATCGCCACACTGTCTTCCACAATGGTTGAACTAGTTTACAGTCCCACCAACAGTGTAAAAGTGTTCCTATTTGTCCACATCCTCTCCAGCACCTGTTGTTTCCTGACTTTTTAATGATCGCCATTCTAACTGGTGTGAGATGGTATCTCACTGTGGTTTTGATTTGCATTTCTCTGATGGCCAGTGATGATGAGCATTTTTTCATGTGTCTGTTGGCTGCATAAATGTCTGAGAAGTGTCTGTTCATATCCTTTGCCCACTTTTAATGGGCTTGTTTTTTTCTTGTAAATTTGTTTGAGTTCATTGTAGATTCTGGATATTAGCCCTTTGTCAGATGAGTAGATTGCAAAATTTTTCTCCCATTCTCTAAGTTGCCTGTTCACTCTGATGGTAGTTTCTTTTGCTGTGCAGAAGCTCTTTAGTTTAATGATATCCCTTTTGTCAATTTTGGCTTTTGTTTCCATTGCTTTTGGTGTTTTAGACATGAAGTCCTTGTCCATGCCTATGTCCTGAATGGTATTGCCTAGGTTTTCTTCTATGGTTTTTATGGTTTTAGGTCTAACATTTAAGTCTTCAGTCCATCTTGAGTTAATTTTTTTTTTTTTTTTTTTTGAGATGGAGTCTCGCTCTGTTGCCCTGGCTGGAGTGCAGTGGTGCGATCTCGGCTCACTGCAAGCTCCACCTTCCAGGTTCACGCCTTTCTCCTGCCTCAGCCTTCTGAGCAGCTGGGACTACAGGTGCCTGCCACCATGCCTGGGTAATTTTTTGTATTTTTAGTAGAGACAGGGTTTCAGCGTGTTAGCCAGGATGGTCTCGATCTCCTCACTTTGTGATCCGCCTGCCTTGGCCTCCCAAAGTGCTGGGATTACAGGCTTGAGCCACTGTGCCCAGCCCCAAATTAATGGTTTTCCCAGCACCATTTATTAAATAGGGACTCCTTTCCCCATTTCTTGTTTTTGTCAGGGTTTGTCAAAGATCAGATGGTTGTAGATGTGTGGTATTATTTCTGAGGGCTCTCTTCTGTTCCATTGGTCCATATCTCTGTTTTGGTACCAGTACCATGCTGTTTTGTTTACTGTAGACTTGTAGTATAGTTTGAAGTCAGGTAGCATGATGCTTCCAGCTTTGTTCTTTTGGCTTAGGGTTGATTTGGTGATGAGGGCTCTTTTTTGGTTCCATATGAACTTTAAAGTAGTTTTTTCCAATTCTGTGAAGAAAGTCATTGGTAGCTTGATGGGGATGGCATTGAATCTGTACATTACCTTGGGCAGTATGGCCATTTTCACGATATTGATTCTTCCTATCCATGAGCATGGAATGTTCTTCCATTTGTTTGTATCCTCTTTTATTTCATTGAGCAGTGGTTTGTAGTTCTCCTTGAGAAGGTTCTTCACATCCCTTGTAAGTCGGATTCCTATGTATTTTATTCTCTTTGAAGCAATTGTGAATGTGAGTTCACTCATGATTTGGCTCTGTGTTTGTCTGTTATTGGTGTATAAGAATGCTTGTGATTTTTGCACATTGATTTTGTATCCTGAGACTTTGCTGAAGTTGCTTATCAGCTTAAGGAGATTTTGGGTAGAGACGATGGGGTTTTCTAAATATACAATAATGTCATCCGCAAACAGGAGAATTCGACTTCCTCTTTTCCTAATTGAATACCCTTTATTCCTTTCTCCTGCCTGATTGCCCTGGCCAGAACTTCCAACACTATGTTGAATAGGAGTGGTGAGAGAGGGCATCCGTGTCTTGTGCCAGTTTTCAAAGGGAATGCTTCCAGTTCTTGCCCATTCAGTATGATATTGGCTGTGGGTTTGTCATAAGTAGCTCTTATTATTTTGAGATACGTCCCATCAATACCTAATTTATTGAGAGTTTTTAGCATGAAGGGCTGTTGAATTTTGTCAAAGGCCTTTTCTTCATCTGTTGAGATAATCATGTGGTTTTTGTCTTTGGTTCTGTTTATATGCTGGATTACGTTTACTGATTTGCATATGTTGAACCAGCCTCGCATCCCAGGGATGAAGCCCACTTGATCATGGTGGATAAACGTATTGATGTGCTGCTAGATTCGGTTTGCCAGTATTTTACTGAGGATTTTTGCGTTGATGTTCATCAGGGATATTCGTCGAAAATTCTCTTTTTTTGTTGTGTCTCTGCCAGGCTTTGGTATCAGGATGATGCTGGCCTCATAAAATGAGTTAGGAAGGATTCCTCTTTTTCTATCAATTGGAATAGTTCTTATAAAACTCATCAGTGCATTTCATATAAAGATGTAGTTAATCATCCTATTACATTCTTTGTGAAGGTATGTTTTCTTTTCATGATAATGAGGATTATTTATTGACTGTGTTTACATTTTCATTTTGATGAAGAAGCACAGAACCAAATTGTTGGCTTAACTCTGGAATTTATATAAAACCCAATAGCCTGCTTATTTGTGTATAATGTTTCCAGCCAGTCCATAATTCCAATTTTAGATTTCCCTATCCTAGTGTTTTATGTTCAGTTTATAGTTTACTGTTATTCTGCTTGTTTCCTACAAGCCACCTCAAATCTCGTGAATTAAGGCAGGGAAGAAAGTAATAAGCAGGTGACTGACAACCTGGAGGAGTGTAACAGGTAGGTATGTAGTTACCAGTCAAATGATATATTCAGTCATCCATCGTTGTCTTTTAAGGGTCAGAGCTCAAATCTTGGGTCTACTGAGGATTTTCCCTCATTGACTGAAAGATAACAGGGGGTATTAATAATCTCCCCACCTCTCCCTTAATAAAATGCACATTCAGGAATAAATTTTAAAAGTACTATTTATTGAGCCCCCATCATGCACAGCTGTTGTACTGGGTTTTATATACAAATGATCACTTACTCCTGCATTCACTCTATAAGGTAAATATAGTCCTCACTTAAGTATATTCTAAGAGGGTGAATAGGTTGCCCATGGTCACATAGTGAGTACATAGCAGACACGTATTTGGACTCAAGTCTGCCTGTTTCCAAACATGAGAAAGATGAGCCTAACAGAAACCTGAGTAGACTCCATGTTTTAACTTTGGCTTGCATTTTGCGGCATGAGATCTGCATGAATCTTTGCAGACTGCACCTGATGTGGTGAATCCTCTTGCATTATTCTAGTTGGATTCCAGGAAGAAGGTTTCAAGGAGAGTCTGGGTATGGTTGGGTAGGCACCTATAGAATTTTTTGGTTTACTCTTGCTATTGGATAGTGTGCTTCTATTATTTGGCAGGGGCTTTGACTTAACGTGCTCTCATTATGGAAGCATCCCAGGCAGAAGGAATCACATTTATGTTTAGATTTCCTTAAAAGAAAACTATTTGCTTGCTAATTTGGTGGCAACTTCTGCTGGACATTTTAGGCTTCAAACTTTTCTTCAGTTAGTAAAGCCTTCTTCAACTGCTCACAATAATTATAAAATGTTGAATTCCTGAAACGGATCAGTTGATGATTGACTTTATGCAAGGATGCACTTATGATTCCTTTTAATTCAGAGTATACGGAATGGAATTCTATTGACAAAAACACATCTGATTTCCAATTAACATTCTAGGAACATCCTTGGTAAGTGTAATGTCTCTGTTCTGTTTCCATCTCCTTTGCCTATAGAACATGACTAAGATGGAGTTGGGAGGCTATTAGAGGAATTCATCTCTTCCCTGTGTGGATTTATTTTCTAAGGCATCACTAGGTATCACAATTTAATTTCACAAAGTTCCAGGTCTGTAGGATGGATGTGGCTAATGGAAGAGTTTTATTAATTTGGTCATGTATAATGTATGAAGTATGCTACTTTTCTCCCTTTGAATATGGCCTCCATGTTTCTTCAGGCATGTCTGAGGGAATTTTTTTTTTTAATTTTTAAAACATTTTTTATATAGAGACAGGATCTTCCTATGTTGCCCAGGCTGGTCTTGAACTCCTGGCCTCAAGCAATCCTCCCACTTTAGCTTCCCAAAGCGCTGGGATTATAGGCATGAGCTACCATGCCTGGCCTTGTCTGAGGGACTTTGGATTCTTATCATGATGCCTGTGCTCGAGTGTCTATTCCACATGTAGATCCCATCCCCAGAGGCTGCTCTTCTGGCCTCTCACCTGAGTGGTGTTGAGAAGTATCTTTTCAACTCCAGGTCACAACCTATCATGAAACCAATTTTGTAGTTGGCTCACTCAGCGACATTCTCAATAGTGCAATTACTACGAAGTCTCGGTGGTATATAGCAAGTCTTTATTTCTTGCTTATATGCCTGAGTTGGCTGGGATTTCACTGATCTAGGCAGAGCTCATCTAGGCTTGGCTTCAAGCTTCAGGTTGCGTCTAGGCCTGCTCTGTTTGTCCTTCATCCTGTCCTTGGGCCAACAGGGTACGCTCTTCTCAAGAGAGAAGGGCAGAAGGTAAACCCAACCGTGCAAGCATACTTTCAAAACTTGTATCAACTCAGCTATCAACCCATAGGACAAGCAAAAGCCCAAAGTCAAGGGGAAGTACATTCCACCTGCCATGAAAAGGCATCTGCTATGATGGGATGATGGAAAGCAGCACTTCAATGTTCAGCATTTTCAAAACAGGAAAAAAAAATCAGAGTGTAGTATTGAAAGGGTAAGTATTGTCTTATAAACCTTTCTTTTCACTTATATTTAAATCTGGACTATTTCAGGGGTCTCTTAACTGGGCTCCCTGCTTCTGCCCTCCCTATAGTCAATACAGCCTCCAGAGGGATCCTTATTTTTATTTGTTGAGACAGTCTCACTCTGTCACCCAGGCTGGAGTGTGGTGGCGTGAACATGGATCCCTGCAGCCTCGACTTCCCAGGCTCAACCCATCCTCCCACCTCTGCCTCCCGAGTAGCTGGGACTACAGGTGTGTTCCACTGTGCCTGGCTAATTTTTTGTATTTTCAGTAAAGACGGAGTTTTGCCATATTGCCCAGGCTGGTCTTGAACTCCTGGGCTCAAGTGATCTCCCTTCCTCAGCCTCCCAAAGTGCTGGGATTACACGCATGAGCCACTGCACCAGTGTAGGGATGCCTATTAAAATGAAGCCAGATTGGCCGGGTACGGTGGCTCACGCCTATAATCCCAGCACTTTGGGAAGCTGAGGCGGGTGGATCAGCTGAGCTCAGGATTTCGAGACCAGCCTGACCAACGTGGAGAAACCCCATCTCTACTAAAAATATAAAATTAGCCAGGTGTGGTGGCACATGCCTGTAATCCCAGTTACTCGGGAGGCTGAGGCAGGAGAATCACTTGAACCCGGGAGGTGGAGGTTGCAGTGAGCCGAGATCGTGCCACTGCACTCCAGCCTGGGCAACAAGAGCGAAACACCATCTCAAAACAAACAAACAAACAAAATGAACCTAGATCACATTGCTTTCCTTCTCAAAAACCCTCCAGTGGCTCCCCACACAGGTCCCCTTCATGTTCCTCAAACTCACCTGCTGGGTATGCTCCTACCTTAGGGCCTTTACACTTGCTATCCCCTGTGCCTGGAATGTTCTTTACACAGGTATCTATATACTCACTCCCACACTAGTCAGTGAGTGAGGCCTTCCTTCACTTCTCAATATAAAATTGCAACTGCCACCAAACCAGACACTCCTGATACCTTCCGCGCTTTAATCAGCATGTTGAAGCACCACATGACAATATTTACGTATTTATCTTGTTTGTTTTTTTCCACTGGAGAGTAGCTCCAGGAAGGCAGGTTCTCTTGTCTGCTTTTTTTACTGCTATATTCTCAGGGCCTGACATATAGAAGAAACTCAAGTATTTGTTGGTTGAATGCACAAGCTAACAGAGGTTCATTTTTCTCATGGAACAAGAATATGGAAGCAGGTGGGCCTCAGTGTGGTTGAGAGGCTCATCATGCCTTCAGAGAGCCAGGCTCTTTCCACCTTTTCCCTCTGCCAACCTCAGTGTGTTGGGATGTCTCTTTTCATGGTCTCAAGACGGCTGAAGTTGCTCAAACCCTGTCCCTCCTCCACAACTTATCACAGGAAGAAAGGGTGAAGCTCTCCTAGTGCATCTCTCACTGATCAGCAGAAAAGTCTTTCCCAGAAGTTCAGCAGTCTCCCCAAAACTGGCCATAACTGGGTTAGACATCCATCCTCAAACCAGCAGTTGGCCAACAAAAGTGAGATTCCCCTGACTGGAACAGCTGCCATGTTCCTCTCCTGGGGCTGACACACGGCCACCTCGGAGCTGGACAAAATCAGTTGTGTTGGTTTTTAAAAGGCAGGGGTGGGGAAGGCTCACCCACAGCAGGTTTCCGCACAAGATGGGCACGGCTTCTGGAGGATGTTAACAGCCCCCCTTGAATCATGACTCAGAGGTATGCCTATCTATCTTTTCTACCCCAAAAGTCAGAGGACCAGGGTTGCACTGTGATTTTTGTAAGATGGAGGGAACCCTGCGGCAGCCCGTCTGTCTCAGTGATTAGTCACATCACCATCCATTTCCCCATCCCCATCCCTCCTCTGCCGGCCCAACATGCTCCCAGAGTGTTAGCAGAGCCAGCCTCTGCTTCACTGCCCCATTCTGTTCCACCAGAAAAGGACACCCCGCTTTGCATGGCCCATTGCCTCAAGACCCAAGAAAGAGTCTCACTACTTTTGAATCAAAGGCTTTATCTTTAAGAAAGCAGATTTAGTGAATCAGAATTTTCTTCCATTTTGGTTCTATTGTTTTAAGAAAAGTATACCAAATTAAAAAGAACTATTTTTTAATAGATAATACATGTACATGGTACAAAATTCAAAAGGTACAAAAGGTGTACATTGAAAAGTCATTCCCACCCCTCTTCCCAGAGGCAATTCAGGCTGCCGGGCTGCTAGGTATCCTTGCAGAGACATCCTAGGCATATGCAGGTGGACATATGATATACACGTGTGTATGTCTGTGTGAAAACATATGCACACACATACGTCTACAAACTTTCTCCATTCCAAACATTAGGATACCATGGGCTTCTTTTTTCCTCACTTAATCATGCATCTTGGGGACCATTCTATGGTAGCACACACACACAGGATCCATTGTTTTAAATTTCTGCAAACTATTCCATTGTTTATGCTGGCCATAATGTATTTAACCATTCCCCTATATTGGTGGCACTCTCCAACTTTTTGCTATTACGATGTTTCAGCAAAAACTCTTGTACACAGGTACCTTGTACACAGGTACAATTCTTAGGAGTAGCATTGCTAGTTCAAAAAGCTTACACATTTGCACTTTTGACAGACACTGTCCGGCTATTCCCCATGGAGTGCCTACATGTCACACTCCTGCCACCACCGTATCTAGTGCTGCCACCCACAGCCTTGCACTGTGGTCCCACTTCTTGGTTCACATGGCTGAGACATTTCTACTCACTAAGTTACCTTTAGATTCATGACACATTTTGAGCCAAAACATACCTTATCTCTAACATTAGTGTAGTTCTTCCCTCTCTTTTTCCCTTCTTAGGGAATAAAAAAAAAATCTGTAAAAGGCAATTCCTTTGAAAGATTCAAAACCTCTGACACCTTGTTTCATCTCAAACTTCAAGGTTACAGTATAACACACTCTGAGAGACCCTCTAAAGTTGTGAAAACTGTTCTCAAACTAAGCATCAAGTAGAGGAAAGGTTCAATCTAAATTTTGCTAATAGAGATGCAAAGTTGCAATGTGGAAAAGCCGTTTTATCCAACCGGAATTTCCCAGTCAGTCATCTACCTTGAGCTAGATGCTGGGGAGAGTGTGGTAAGACAGGCCCTTACTTTTGTTGCCCAGGGCCACTGGCCATGGACAGGCATGAGCTCGGCACATTTTGGGGATGGATGTAAGGCTGGCGTGGAACATCCACGGTATTCCCTGTGTTGTCAAGTATGCTGCAGATCGGGCACCAAATCCTCCAGGAGTTTTGCACATTTATTGTGAGAAGAGAATACTATTATAGCATTACCTTTTACAATGCATCTTCAGCCTGTCATAGAAGGAATGCTCTGGACTTCATGAAAAGGATCAAGAGAGGGCATGGGGGATTCTGAAGATGCACAGAACAAGGCACTTTCCTTGGCAATCCCAACCCTGGGGACAGATGATGGCACCCATCCTATGGGGCTCTTTATTGTTCTGTTCTGCATTAAGATGTTCTTTTACTTTGAGGCCAACACCAGCCATGAGTAAATCATAAAGTGCTTCCTTAAAGTGTTCTTCCTCAATGCATGTTTCAACCCAACATCTGCACTTCAGAACAAGGGGTCAGACTCAAAGTAACTGTGCTACTGCTAGATGTCTACCTCCCTTTTAGGGTGATCATCAGTCACCTACAGAGTGGGCGAACAAGACCATCTGAGGCAGCAGAAATATGAGGGCACAGGTTATAGCCAGGGCTCACTGTCCGTAGTGCCCTTTCAGGCAGGTCTGCTTCAGTCACTAGAGACGTGACTGGGGCCTGACAACATCAACAATGTCGCAACCCTGAGGTCTAAGGTCCCGGGCATGGCACTTTGTGAGGTAGTAAAAGGACTGTCTGAAGGTCTTCTCCAGCCTCTGCTCAAGGTTTCAGGAGGTCCCAAGGGCTCGGTGTTGTCAGAGAATGCTTCCCATGCCTGGACCTTCTGGTTGTGCTGACGGACTCAGCGGACACTGGCAGGACCCAGCTATCCTGAAAATATGTAAGGGCTACAAGCTAGAACCATTAAAACCATGAACTTCAGACTCTAACAGAGATATGCTTGACAAACTGGGAATTTGCCCTCTGTTAAAACACCCCTCACTGTGACTCTGACGACCGTTTAACATTCTGTACCTCCCTCTAGTGCTGTTAGCTAACCCCAGTCATCCAGTGGAGACGGAGCACATGTCAAAGACATCAACAAATGTCCTAGCATCTCCCCACGCACCTCGTGATCACCCAGTCTTGTCCTGCTCACAACAGCTCTGATTGCGGCTTAGAGCAGTCCCATGTACTCCATAAGAAGCAAGAAGTGGGAGGGAGCCCCCAACCCAGAGGCTGGCAGAGATTCCATAGCACTGGGCAGCCTGCCTGCTAGCAACTCCCTGTGCTGATTGAGCAGGGAGCCTGTCTCTCCTGGGGAAACCTGGTTCCTCCTGAAGCACACATTTTGAAAAAGTAACTTAATTAAGTTCTTGCTTCCTTTTAACTCTGGAGAAGCCTGTGGGCTTACAGCACAATGCCACACTATGTCTAGGCACACAGAGAGCCGTAGCCCTGGGAAGACAACCCCTTCTGGCTCTCCAGATGGCTTCTGAAATGATCAGGGGCCTTGGGGCATCTCCTTAGCCTATATGGCTTCACTATAAAGTCATATAACATCCTAATTACTCAGAAAGGCACTGTCCGCACTGAGGATTGTCTGCAGCAAGTGTGAAATTTGAGCTCAAACTGGCTTCTGTAGTCTAATTCAAAGTGTATTCAGGCAACAGAAACTGATTTATCCGTAGTAGGCCTTGTGGATTAAAAAAAGGGAATAGAGATCTATGGACACCTCTCTATACCAAAACCAAACCAAATGAAACTCTTGTGAAATACAGCTCAAAATAAATGCCTGCACTTTCAAAAAGAATTACTGGTTGCTTTGGATTCATCATGCCATAGTTTCCCCATCAGCACAGAGGTGGACTCCAGCAAGCCTAGAATGTCATCTGCCTCCCTACCACCTGTGGACAAATATTCAAATAACTGCCCCAACTGCTCACAAAAAGTTCAGTTAGCCAGGGGTGGGCTTACAAGCTGCTTAACAAGACAATACAGATGTTTCCCTGACTGAAATAACTTCAAACGCAGTCAAACTTCTGTCTCCTTCCCCTGCCCTCAGAGTGCCACCTGTTCTTTTGCAATTACTTGCTTCAACTTCACCAAGCCCTTCAAAACCCCCACATGACCGTGGCTCAGGGACCAGCTGAGGTGGAGTTGCACATGGCCCAAGAAGCGCCCGTAGGTGGCAGTTTCTATTTGCAAGCTGCTGCTTCCGCCTGGCTCAGGCAGGCCTTGCTGGCCCTGGCACTGAAACCAGTGGCTGTTTTTAATCCAGCACGTGTGTGTTTTTAAATCCGTACACATCAGCCCTGCTTAATCACATTCATTAGGGAACTAAAAATGAACACGTTTCTGTGGCTGCTGAATGCCCCACTTGCTTGACATGTTTAAGCTTTTGTGTTACTGTCCAAACCTGCTGCCTGATATGTTTGCAAGATTTATGCAAAATGGAGCACAAACCTACTGAACACGATGGAGTTACCAGACTCCTGAGGACCAGGGCAGCAGGAGCTCCATGTTTGATCTGCACTGGTCATTTCCAAGGATTAAAATCAACCCTCAGCTGCCCTTCAAGGCCCTCCAAAGCCTAGTCTCAGCCCTAGTTCCCAGACGGGTCTCTGAAGCTTCCTGCAGAGACTAGCTTATCCCCTCCTTTTCCAACATGCATGCCTTGCACTCCTCTGCACGCTCTTGGGTTTTTAATCATAGTGTATTTTCATTTAAAACAGTCGTCCTATCAACATCCGATTCTCCCTTTAGATAGGGCTCAAATGCTGCCTCCTCCAGGAAGTTTCCCTGGATCTCTGCAAACCCCACTGCTATTCCTCCTGACACCTTACTTGCCTTGAGTGCAGGGAACAGTGTCGTCTGTCTCTCTCCTGGCTCAGACCATGACCCATCTGCAGTGTAGCCTCATCAAATGTGCCTTCAATGAGGGGGATGCACAGCCCCTCTGCATGCTGTGACTCACATGAACATTGGGGCAGGGGAAGGTATAATTTTTATTGAAGTGTCCTCAGCACAAGGTCTGTTTTCAATTTTCTGAGAAATAAACTTGAGTAACGTATAAAAATTAAAACGACACTGAACTTTCATTCCAGTTGCTGTCACCACCAAGCCTGCTGGCTGGCACCTGGAGGAGCTGGGAACAAAAGGTACCATGGCAGGTGAAAGGCCCAAGTGACCGACACTACATGGGCTGATCATTTCAGCTAAACGCCTTCTGTTTACGGAAAAACATCTTGGATAGCCCAGTTCTGTGGTCAAGTGTGCTGTATCCACCTCCCTGGGCCACCTGCTGGGTACCTGTGCGGTAGGAACTGTGTCTTACACGTCTCTGAATCTTCCTCAGTGCTTATTTCTCAGTGGTTGCTGAATTAATACTTGCTAAACAAATGAATTCTTCTTTATTCAGAGTCCATACAAATACAGGTACCTTCGTAAGCACAATGTTACTGGAGACATAAAAGTTGAATCAACAGAGAACAAGTACTCCCCACATTCTTCATAGGATGATGGGTGTTATCCAAGCCATGTGTTTACTGTCTGATTCCATCAACAGCAGCCAACAGAGATGAATGGAAGCAAAGAGGAGAAAGAAAACATCCAGGTTGTTGAAATCATTACACCTGCATCTCTCTACTGTCGCTTTCAGAACCATTTCATGATCTTGTAGTTGATATACAGTGCTTAAAAGTAAAATCAATGACATACAACCATGGCTGGGGATGTTCAGGAGGCCTTCGCTTTCACCTTGGACAGCAGCATCTCATTCTTGCGGCCCTCCTGGAGGGGAAGCAGAGAGTATAGAGAGAGTGGTGACTACATCAGCACCCATGTGAGGCCAAGATGGTCTCAAAGCCCTTCCCATATCCCTATGGGAGACATCTCCTGGCCAACTCAGTCTCTTGGCATGCTGCCGCCAGCATGATGAAGCTTCCTGATGACCTACTGACATCAACACCAAAAATAACTATAATGATGCTCCATTTCTGGGCTGTCAGACTGAAAATTGGATGAGAGGATAGGCACTGTCATTCCAAAAGACTTCATGAAGTCTAGGAAACCTCAAGCGGATGGAAGCAGAAAGCACACTTATCTGCCAGTCTTGGCCTACTATGATGAGGGAGTGGGGAAAGGCTTTGGAGACAGCAGCCTAAAACAAGATAAAAGGGAGCCCTAGTTTACATAGCAGGCAAAACACATAGAGTTCTAACAGTGAAGGTTAAAAATACTCTTGTCTTTAAGAAAGAAACTCAGAAAATAGGATAAGAGATATTCATCAAGATAATGGGGCCAGGCGCAGTGGCTCACCCCTGTAATCCCAGCACTTTGGGAGGCCGAGGCAGGCGGATCACGAGGTCAGGAGATCGAGACCATCCTGGCTACTACTAAACCCCATCTCTACTAAAAATATAAAATATTAGCCAGGCGTGGTGGCGGGTGCCTGTAGTCCCAGCTACTCGGGAGGCTGAGGCAGGACAATGGCATGGACCCGGGAGGTGGAGCTTGCAGTGAGCCGAGATTGTGCCACTGCACTCCAGCCTGGGTGACAGAGCAAGGCTCTGTCTCAAAAAAAAAAAACAACACCTGCCCTTCCTTAAAACCAAGCTGTATGAAATCAATGGCACGTGCTACGGGTTATCACTGAGGGAGGTCACTGCCCCATCCTCTGCCTACAGAATCTGACATCCAGTGGCACAAGTCACCTCTGCATCATTTCATGTTCCCTCTGGGGTCATCTTCAAAAGCTTCTAACTGCACCTCCTGCCCTTGTTCCACTGGCCTTAGTAGCTCAGGATACCTCCATCTGCTAGCCAACCTCCAGTAACTCCAACCCCATTCTCTGGGCAGGGTCACAAGGAGTCCTGCTTTTAAATTGGGAGATAAAAGTGGTAGCAGAAAGGGCCCGGACAGGTAGAGCTCCCAGGCTTGGCAGTGGTCAGGCCTCCAGGGGCTATGTTTTCCTGGAGGTACATTTATTGTGGGAGAAAAACTTTTACCCTTGAACCTTCTGCACTCAAAACCCGCACGGTCAATTTTTCCATCTTCCTGAGCCAGGGTCAGGTGCTCCCAGCTCTCTGGAGGCCCTGATCTTTTGGCAGTGTGATGGCAGCATGACCACAACGACCTTGGTTTTGCTAAGACTAGTGCTGGCTCATCTACAGGATTCAGACGTGTCTTTCACTCAGGGAGCAAGGAAACAGGTGGGTGGTTGCCTTGGTGGTAAGGCTGAGTACTTTGAGGCTGTCAGAAGCAAGGTGCTCTGACACTTTTGAGCACCTTTTTGGGGAGAGAGGGGCAGTTCATGGGCAGGGCGGTGGGGGGACAGAAATAAGGCGATACTGGGTTCCTTTTAAAAATGGCTTGAGATGTACTTAGGGAAAAAAGACTCCAGCTTAAAACAAATGGAGGGGAAGAGATAGAACAAGAACAGAGAGCTACACTATTATATTGTTATACTACACTCTCTACTTGTGTATTTTTTAAGATTTCCATAACAAAAATATAAAACAGTAAATAAGTTTAAACTGTCACCCACCTCACCATTTAAATGAGGCAGAAACAGCATCAGAACTCTACCGTAGGGAACTGTGTGTGTCACAGCACCCTAGGCGATGCTTGTGCTTTTCGGTAGAGACAGCCTGCAACGTCACCTAGTATGTGAGCCTACAGAATCATATTCTCCGTCTCTTCAAAGCAAATACAAAAGAGGCGCTTTGCGCGTTTGTTTCTACAAGAAAAGGGAAAATGTCTCATCTCCTCAGTCTCTTTCCTGCTGAAAACTCTATCCAGGCCCACTAGGTGCCAGACAGAGAGCTAAGTTCACTCAAGGTTATGTACCCAAAGCCAGCTTCACAAAAATGTAGGGTTTGAATTCATCAGTGCTATTGAATTTAAATCTCAGTATCATGACCTGATGGTGCCCACGGCGCATAACTGTTGCCCATTTAACGTGGGGTAAACCAAACCCAACAAAGGCAACCGCTAAGGTGGCAAAAAACCATATTGTAGACAGCAATGTTGTGTTTTCCATGAAGAATAATTATTGCACACCACAAGTGCTTGGGCCAAGGATGCAGTGAGAATTCAGAACGCAGAAGTAGAGGGCCAGTGAGGGGATGGTGAGAAGGCAAAATAGAGGGTGCTGGGAGAAGGCTCCACCCTGGATGAAAGTCCAAATTAAACTGTAATATATAAATTATACAGAAAAGCAGCAGAACTAGTCTGGCTGAAGATATGGTGTAGAGGCTGTGGAGTAGCAAGCAAGTCCCTCTCATCACCTCCTCCTCAACACCTATGGTGGCCCCAAATTACCTCGCAAGAGCTTGTGGGAGAAAGTTTAAGATGCTGGAACACTGACATGTGGGTGCCAGTTTTAAATGTTTGCCAAGTAAAATGTTCAAAAAAAAAAAAAAAAAAAAGGACTACCCACCATCACAATTATTTTCTAAGACAATTTTAACACCAAAAAATAAAAGGACATGCTAAATGTGAGGTGAAATATATTTAAATGAAATATGCAAGATTTTTAGGGGGTGGAGCCAAGATGGCTGAATAGGAACAGCTCCAGTCTACAGCTCCCACTGTGAGCGACACAGAAGATGGGTGATTTCTGCATTTCCAACTGAGGTACTGGGTTCATCTCACTGGTCAGTGTCAGAAAGCGGGTACAGGACAGTGGGTACAGCGCACCGAGCGTGAGCCGAAGCAGGGCGAGGCATCACCTCACCCAGGAAGCACAAGGGGTCAGGGAGTTCCCTTTCCTAGCCAAAGAAAGGGGTGACGGATGGCACCTGGAAAATCGGGTCACTCCCACCCTAATACTGCGCTTTTCCAACAGTCTTAGCAAATGGCACACCAGGAGATTATATCCCGCGCCTGGCTCAGAGGGTCCTACGCCCACGGAGCCTCGCTCATTGCTACCACAGCAGTCTGAGATCAAACTGCAAGAAGGCAAGGCTGGGGAAGGGGCACCCGCCATTGCTGAGGCTTGAGTAGGTAAACAAAGCAGCCGAGAAGCTCGAACTGGGTGGAGCTCACCACAGCACAAGGAGGCCTGCCTGCCTGCCTCTGTAGACTCCACCTCTGGGGGCAGAGCATAGCCAAACAAAAGACAGCAGAATCCTCTGCAGACTTAAAAGTCCCTGTCTGACAGCTTTGAAGAGAATAGTGGTTCTCCCAGCACACAGCTGGAGATCTGAGAACGGACAGACTGCTTCTTCAAGTGGGTCCCTGACCTCCAAGTAGCCTAACTGGGAGGCACCCCCCAGTAGGGGCACACTGACACCTCACACGGCCGGGTACTCCTCTGAGACAAAACTTCCAGAGGAATGATCAGGCAACAACATTTGCTGCTCACCAATATCCCCTGTTCTGCAGCCTCCGCTGCTGATACCCAGGCAAACGAGGTTTGGAGTGGACCTCCAGCAAACTCCAACAGACCTGCAGCTGAGGGTCCTGACTGTTCGAAGGAAAACTAACAAACAGAAAGGACATCCATACCAAAACCCCATCTGTATGTCACCATCATCAAAGACCAAAGGTAGATAAAACCACAAAGATGGGGAAAAAACAGAGCAGAAAAACTGGAAACTCTAAAAATCAGAGCATCTTTCCTCCTCCAAAGGAATGCAGCTCCTCACCAGCAGCAGAACAAAGCTGGATGGAGAATGACTTTGATGAGTTGAGAGAAGAAGGCTTCAGACGATCAAACTACTCTGAGCTAAAGGAGGAAGTTCGAACCCATGGCAAAGAAGTTAAAAACCTTGAAAAAAAATCAGACGAATGGCTAACTAGAATAACCAATGCAGAGAAGTCCTTAAAGGACCTGATGGAGCTGAAAACCACGGCACAAGAACTACGTGACAAATGCACAAGCCTCAATAGCCAATTCGATCAACTGGAAGAAAGGGTATCAGTGATGGAAGAAATGAATGAAATGAAGCGAGAAAAGTTTAGAGAAAAAAGAATAAAAAGAAATGACCAAAGCCTCCAAGAAATATGGGACCATGTGAAAAGACCAAATCTACGTCTGACTGGTGTACCTGAAAGTGACGGGAGAATGGAACCAAGTTGGAAAACACTCTGCAGGATACTATCCAGGAGAACTTCCTCAATCTAGCAAGGCAGGCCAACATTCAAATTTAGGAAATACAGAGAATGTCATAAAGAAACTCCTAGAGAAGAGCAACTCCAAGACACATAATTGTCAGATTCACCAAAGTTGAAATGAAGGAAAAAATGTTAAGGGCAGCCAGAGAGAAAGCTCGGGTTACCCACAAAGGGAAGCTCATCAGACTAACAGCTGATCTCTCTGCAGAAACTCTACAACCCAGAAGAGAGTGGGGGCCAATATTCAACATTCCTAAAGAAAAGAATTTTTCATCCCAGAATTTCATATCCAGCCAAACTAAGCTTCATAAGTGAAGGAGAAATAAACTACAGACAAGCAAATGCTGAAAGATTTTGTCACCACCAGGCCTGCCCTAAGAGCTCCTGAAGGAAGCACTAAACATGGAAAGGAATAACCGGTACCAGCCACTGCAAAAACATGCCAAATTGTAAAGACCTTCAAGGCTAGGAAGAAACTGCAGCAACTAATGAGCAAAATAACCAGCTAACATCATAATGACAGGATCAAATTCACACATAACAATATTAACCTTAAATATAAATGGGCTAAATGCTCCAATTAAAAGACACAGACTGGCAAATTGGATAAAGAATCAAGACCCATCAGTGTGCTGTATTCAGGAAACCCATCTCACGTGCAGAGACACACATAGGCTCAAAATAAAGGGATGGAGGAAGATCTACCAAGCAAATGCAAACCAAAAAAAGGCAGGGGTTGCAATCCTAGTCTCTGATAAAACAGCCTTTAAACCAACAAAGATCAAAAGAGACAAAGAAGGCTATTACATAATGGTAAAGGGATCAATTCAACAAGAAGAGCTAACTATCCTGAATATATATGCACCCAATACAGGAGCACCCAGATTCATAAAGCAAGTCCTTAGAGATCTACAAAGAGACTTAGACTCCCACACAATAATAATGGGAGATTTTAACACCCCACTGTCAACATTAGATCAACAAGACAGAAAGTTAACAAGGATATCCAGGAATTGAACTCAGCTCTGCACCAAGCGGACCTAATAGACATCAGAACTCTCCACCCCAAATCAACAGAATATACATTCTTTTCAGCACCACACGACACCTATTCCAAAACTGACCACATAGTCGGAAGTAAAGCACTCCTCAGCAAATGTAAAAGAACAGAAAGTATAACAAACTGTCTCGCACACCACAGTGCAATCAAACTAGAACTCAGGATTAAGAACCTAACTCAAAACCACTCAACTACATGGAAACTGAACAACCTGCTCCTGAATGACTACTGGGTACATAACGACATGAAGGCAGAGATAAAGATGTTCTTTGAAACCAATGAGAAGAAAGACACAACATACCAGAATCTCTGGGATGCATTCAAAGCAGTGTGTAGAGGGAAATTTATAGCACTAAATGCCCACAAGAGAAAGCAGGAAAGATCTAAAATTGACACCCTAACATCACAATTAAAAGAACTAGAGAAGCAAGAGCAAACACATTCAAAAGCTAGCAGAAGGCAAGAAATAATTAAGATCAGAGCAGAACTGAAGGAAATAGAGACACAAAAAACCCTTCAAAAAAATCAATGAATCCAGGAGCTAGTTTTTTGAAAAGATCAGCAAAATTGATAGACCACTAGCAAGACTAATAAAGAAGAGAGAAGAATCAAATAGATGCAATAAAAAATGATAAACGGGATATCACCACCAATCCCACAGAAATACAAACTACCATCAAAGAATACTATAAACACCTCTATGCCAATAAACTAGAAAATCTAGAAGAAATGGATAAATTCCTGGACACATACACCCTCCCAAGACTAAACCAGGAAGAAGTTGAATTTCTGAATACACCAATAACAGGCTCTGAAATTGAGGCAATAATTAATAGCTTACCAACCAAAAAAAGTCCAGGACCAGATGGATTCACAGCCAAATTCTACCAGAGGTACAAGGAGGAGCTGGTGCCATTCCTTCTGAAACTATTCCAATCAACAGAAAAAGAGGGAATCCTCCCTAATTCATTTTATGAGGCCAGCATCATCCTGATACCAAAGCCTGGCAGAGACACAACAAAAAAAGAGAATTTTAGATCAGTATCCCTGATGAACATCGATGCAAAAATCCTCAATAAAATACTGGCAAACCGAATCCAGCAGTACATCAAAAAGCTTATCCACCATGATCAAGTGGGCTTCATCCCTGGGATGCAAGGCTGGTTCAACATATGCAAATCAATAAACGTAATCCAGCATATAAACAGAACCAATGACAAAAACCATATGATTATCTCAATAGATGCAGAAAAGGCCTCTGACAAAATTCAACAACACTTCATGCTAAAAACTCTCAAAAAACTAGGTATTGATGGGATGTATCGCAAAATAATAAGAGCTATCTATGACAAACCCACAGTCAATATCATACTGAATGGGCAAAAACTAGAAGCATTCCCTTTGAAAACTGTCACAAGACAGGGATGCCCTCTCTCACCACTCCTATTCAACACAGGAAGTTCTGGTCAGGGCAATCAGGCAGGAGAAGGAGATAAAGGGTATTCAATTAGGAAAAGAAGAAGTCAAATTGTCCCCATTTGCAGATGACATGATTGTATATCTAGAAAACTGCATTGTCTCAGCCCAAAATCTCCTTAAGCTGATAGATTCAGCAAAGTCTCAGGATACAAAATCAATGTGCAAAAATCACAAGCATTCTTATACACCAATAACAGACAAACACAGAGCCAAATCATGAGTGAACTCACATTCACAATTGCTTCAAAGAGAATAAAATATCTAGGAATCCAACTTACAAGGGACATGAAGGACCTCTTCAAGGAGAACTACAAACCACTGCTCAATGAAATAAAAGAGGATACAAAGAAATGGAAGAACATTCCATGCTTATGGGTAGGAAGAATCAATATTGTGAAAATGGCCATACTGCCCAAGGTAATTTATAGATTCAATGCCATCCCCATCAGCTACCAATGACTTTCTTCACAGAATTGGAAAAAACTACTTTAAAGTTCATATGGAATCAAAAAAGAGCCCACATTGCCAAGACAATCCTAAGCCAAAAGAACAAAGCTGGAGGCATCATGCTACCTGACTTCAAACTATACTACAAGGCTACAGTAACCAAAACAGCATGGTACTGGTACCAAAACAGAGATATGGACCAATGGAACAGAATAGAGCCCTCAGAAATAATGCCGCATATCTACAACCATCTGATCTTTGACAAACCTGACAAAAACAAGAAATGGGGAAAGGATTCCCTATTTAATAAATGGTGCTGGGAAAACTGGCTAGCCTATGGAGAAAGCTGAAACTGGATCCCTTCCTTACACCTTATACAAAAATTAATTCAAGATGGATTAAAGACTTAAATGTTAGACCTAAAATCATAAAAACCCTAGAAGAAAACCTAGGCAATACCATTTAGGACATAGGCATGGGCAAGGACTTCATGGCTAACACACCAAAAGCAATGGCAACAAAAGCCAAAATTGACAAATGGGATCTCATTAAACTAAAGAGCTTCTGCACAGCAAAAGAAACTACCATCAGAGTGAATAGGCAACCTACAGAATGGGAGAAAATTTTTGCAATCTACTCATCTGACAAAGGGCTAATATCCAGAATCTACAATGAACTCAAACAAATTCACAAGAAAAAAACAACCCCATCAAAAAGTGGGCAAAGGATATGAATAGACACTTCTCAAAAGAAGACATTTATGCAGCCAAAAGACACATGAAAAAATGCTCATCATCACTGGCCATCAGAGAAATGCAAATCAAAACCACAATGAGATACCATCTCACACCAGTTAGAATGGCCATCATTAAAAAGTCAGGAAACAACAGATGCTGGAGAGGATGTGGAGAATTAGGAACACTTTTACACTGTTGGTGGGAGTGTAAACTAGTTCAACCATTGTGGAAGTCAGTGTGGTGACTCCTCAGGGATCTAGAACTAGAAATACCATTTGACCCAGCCATCCCATTACTGGGTACATACCCAAAGGATTATAAATCATGCTGCTATAAAGACACATGCATGCATATGTTTATTGCAGCACTATTCACAATAGCAAAGACTTGGAACCAAGCCAAATGTCCAACAATGATAGACTGGATTAAGAAAATGTGGCACATATACACCATGGAATACTATGCAGCCATAAAAAAGGATGAGTTCATGTCCTTTGTAGGGACATGGATGAAGCTGGAAACCATCATTCTCAGCAAACTATCGCAAGGACAAAAAAACTAAACACCACATGTTCTCACTCATACGTGGGAATTGAACAATGAGAACACATGGACACAGGAAGGGGAACATCACACACCAGGGCCCTTTGTGGGGCGGGGGGAGGGAGGAGGGATAGCATTAGGAGATATACCTAATGTTAAATGACGAGTTAATGGGTGCAGCACACCAACACGGCACATGTATATATATGTAACTAACCTGCACGTTCGTTGTGCACATGTACCTTAAAACTTAAAGTATAATAAAAAAAAGAAATATGCAAGAACATATTTCATCCCCTCCCTCTCTTCTGACTTGCTTCGTACTGAAGGAAAGAGGCCTGGCAAGAATCTGGTCTAGGTGTCTTAGCTGGCTCTGAAGGAACCACCCTCTGTGTCTGTTGTGACAATGACTGCCAGCACAGGTGGGAACCCAGAGCCAAGCCACTTAACACCTCTGAAGGAACTGGTGCCTTGGAGGTCATCCTAAGCTCTCGCCTGAGAGCCTGCAGGGCGAAAATGAGCTTTTCCATTTCATTTTCAATTGCTTTGACAGCTTATACTTACCCTCCTCAACTTACTTGCTTTTTGTTTCTACACTGTCAAAAGGGTGTCTCCAAGCAACATTTGAGATGCAGTTCTTCTCCTTTTGTGAGTTTTGATTAAAGGGAAGGAGGAGCTCTGAGTAGGGCAGCAAATTCCTAATTGTTCCCTGCCAGTTCACTCACTGGCCCTTCTGGGACCTCAGCTTCAGCCTGTGCTAGCCTCAAAGGAGTCCCAGACTGAGCTGCAGACCCTCCGCTCCCCATTCCTGCACTGCTGTGCCTGAAGAACTCTTTCTTCCCATGGCTAGCTCCTGCTCACCCTAGAGGGCCCTCCTGGACCACACCACCTAAACCAGTCTCCTCACATGGCAAAGTTTGGAATTGTTACTACTTATTTGTTATGACTTGTTCTTAGCTTGCCATCTGTCTCTCCCACCACAGCGTATGCTCCTTAAGGAGGGGGAGGTCTGTGTTACAACCTGGCATCTGCCCAGGGGTATAGTAGGAGCTGGAACACTGGAAAAGATGAGATTTTGAAATGCCTATGCGATGTGGCTTCTAGAAGTTAAATCACAAAAAAGGAAAGATGTAGAAGCCAAGGGAAAGATAAGGAAGGAAGAAAGAAGTCTTAAAATAAGAACAAAATTATGAGCATGGAAAGACTACATTTTTTATTCTGCAGACCAAACACCAGGATACAACCTACCTTTAACTCTGCTGTATTTTCAGCAGTCTCTAAACTCACTGAAACCACATGGATTTAGGTTAGGGAGAAGGAATTCCTTAAAATAAAGCTGCTGAGACCCTAGCAAGGGACCAAATGAAGTCTTTTTGGAAAATCTCTTAAGGGCAGGCATTTTTCTTTCTGGAACAATGAAGAGTAACTGCCCAAATGCAGGAAGGAAAAACGGAAAACCGAAATTCAGTTGAGTGTTGGGTGTTAGGAGGTGCCAGACCTGGTGCTAGATGCTTCAAATTTCTCATCTGACGCAACAGAACCCACAAATGAGGAAACTGAGGCTGGGAGGGATTAGGTCATTGCCAAAGTACACAGCTGGTAAGTGGTAAATGTAGGATTCGAATCCAAGCCTGTGACTCTTCAAAGTTCTCTCTTCCCACATGGCTTCTTGAGGTCCCTCCCCACCCTAAGATTGGCAGAAGAGAAGATTCTAAATCTGAATCCACAACAAATGCTGTTTCCAAGTGGCCCTTGATATGGACTGATGGAGTCATTTTGTGAGTTTAATGTGCTTACTAAGTGTTAGGAAAACTAAAATGATGTGATGTCTTAAAACATTTAATTAGACCTCAAGATGGGCCACAGAAAAACGCAATCTTCAGCTACCTAGATGCCACACTTCACTGCCAGATCACACTCTGTCTTGTTATTTCCCTTCACAGACCAGAGGAAAACCAAAAAACTGCTGTTTTTTAGTGGCTACTTTTGAGGTGAACATGTATCTCACATTAGCCTTAACATGCTGCCCAGCCTTCCTCTTACCTCCTTGAACTCTTTCACAGTCTTAAAGTATAGCCTCTGCTTTTCTAACAGCTCCAAGTACTGGTCGTTCAACTGGTCTCTTCTCATTTTGTTCTCTTGCTTTTTCTTTTCCATCTGTTGAAACATTGTGGGAAATGGTGATGAAAAGACACGTTCTGCCCAAGGGCTACTGGCAACATCCAAAAGGCAACAGTTGTTAACAGTTTCATGGATTTCCTTCCAGTAAAGGAAGCTTCAATATATAATTTTTGAGGTTGGTTAATTTATTTGCATGATATTACATGGAGGGTCTACAATTTATTCAGCAATTTTTCTATCACTGAGTATTAACTGTTTCCATTTTTTTTTTCTCACTACAATTTCACAATGGACAGGTTGGTGATTCTCAACTGGGAGCTACTCTGCCCCTCATTCCCCACCCGGCAGTGTCTGGAGACAGTTTTGATTGTCACAACTGTGAGAAGTGGGTGCTACTGGTATCACTGGGTAGAGGCCAGCAATGCTACTAAACATCCTACATTGCACAGAACACCCCCACAGCAAAGACTTATCTGGCCTGAAATGTTAACTGTGCTGAGGTTGAGAAACCCTGATTTAAAAACTGTGCTCATATAATAAAACTGTGTATCCTCTTTTGATTTAATGTATTTCCATGTCATTATAAATTTTCTACAAATTATCATTTTAAAAACAATACAATATTCCTGCTGATTGCTAACTTACCCATCTTTCTGCTGGTAGACAATTTAGGGTATTTTCAGGATTTTGATCTCATAAATAGATGCTAGGCTTTGACTTAAAGAGACTTTTCTAAGGTATCCAAAAGCTTATTCATTCAACAAATATTGACTTAGAACCTGCTGAGTATCTACATGTAGTGGTGAACATGGCAAAGTCACTACTCCCACAGAGCATACATTCTAGAGATTCACATTAAGCAAGCACCCTGACAAACAGACACACAAAATATTCGCAACACTGATCAGTCCTGTGAGGAAAATGACACGAGGGGAGGTGACGGAGAGGAGGGTGGGTGCATGGCCTCCTCAGCCTGGAAGCTCAGAGAGGCTCTCTGAGGATACTAGAGCAGGGCTGGCAATGCTATGTGCTATATGTCTGAAAGGTAAACCCAGAGCATCAGCCAGGAAATGAGGGCAGAAAGAGTTACGGTACAGACCGGGTGCCTGACACTCATGGCCGGTGCTCAAAAACTTGTTGAATCAAATTCTGAGAGATGCTTTGCTGTGGCTTTGCTGATGCCTGACCATGATTTCTGTGTTACACTTTGGAAGGGATTTGGTAAACACAAGCTACAGGTAAAATTGGCTGCATTTTATTCAGTAGTTCCCTCCACACTATAGGCCTCTGTTGACTACATAGGACAAATGCAACTTGGTGTCCCCAAAGCCTACCCCAATGCTGTTCAGAGAAAGACCCATCACATATGGGGACTGATTTGCCTAGTCAAATCCTGACCTTGCATTCAGTTCCTGAGTCCCAAGACCCTGTGCCCTGCTCTTTCCACAGGTCTGCATACGGATGCCTGGTGCACACCCATGCTAGGTCTCCAGTTTGGTGCCCTCCCTTGTGCCTAGGTCTCCCAGAATGGGCAGTCCCCTCTGGGGTCCTTGGCTGGTGTCCTACCACACTTGGAGCCCTGGCTCTGCAGCAAGTCCTGATCCCTGTCGATGGAACCCCTAATGCTGCCCGCATGGGTCTCTCACACTCACTCATGATCCTGTCACAGTGACACACCAGCCCACCACAGCTCCCACTACTGTTTCTTCGTGGGCTCCAACTCTCAAAGCAGCAGACACCTTTTCTGCTGCACTGGCTACGACCTCACAGCTAGGTCTCTCTCTCTTATTAGGACAGCCAGCAGCTCTATCTCAGGCCTTTCCTCTCTGCTCTGTACTTTAGCAAAGCACTTCACCGTGACTGATTATGTCCTAGTGAGGTAGCAATGCGCTTGAATTATGAATTTATCCAGAATCCACTGTGGGAGTTAGTGTGGCAACCTAGAAATAGTATGAGCTTGAGGCCAGAAATGCTGGGTTCAAATCCTAGTTCTGCCACTCACTGTATATCCTTGGACAGCTAATTTAACTTTTTTGAATGCTACGTCCTTTAACTAAAATAAGAATATCACCTAGATCACCAGTTTTGTTACAAGAAGCTTGTGACATGAAATGTTAAGTGAATGATCCATCATCTGGTCCATAGTAGCTGCTCAATAAAGACCATTTTTCTTCTCAATATTTCACATCCTAGAATGCCAACTCACTCTGAGAAGGAGTTGACTCTTTGATCTAAGCTTCACTTTCACACTCTTCTCAGTGTCCCCTTACCCAAACGTACCATTGTTATTCCCTACTTATCACCTCTTCACACCCTAGGTCTGTGAAGTGCTTGTGCCAAGCACTTGCTCACAGTATTCCAGAGATCCAGAGACCTTACCTCCTCTGAGTGAAGTCAAAATGCTGACTGATATGTGACCCCTTCTTTACTCAGAAACCCTTAGACAGTGCATAAACACCTATTCAGTCATTGTTACCCAACGCTCGTCTACTATGTAACACTCTGAACCTGCTAGTTCTGAGAAACCTGTGCTTGAGAGGACACAGACTCCCCTGCCACATCTATGAGAGCAGGACCCATTAAGGCACCGTTACAGGGAAAGCTACTTTTCTTTTTTTTAAACAAACACAATAAAACACATCCATCCAAGTGACTGCTGTTCCATTCAGAGTGTCAATCAACATTCAACATTCAAAGCGTATCTGGAACCCTCTTTGAGAACTGCTCTTTGACTCCGTTAAAAGAATTCTCTCATTCAACAAATAGTCCTTGAGGCCTAACCATGGGTTAGGTGCTACATCAGCCACCGGGGATGCAGACCACAGAAAGAGAGCCCACTCTGCCCTGGGTGCCATTGACCCATTTGGCACCCACCATGGAGGGGAGAGACAGACACAGCAGCGCCTTTCCACACTGGGCAGCAGAGGGGCCAAGAGCATGAAGCCTTGGGGAGAGCGAAGAGAGTGAAGGGGTGAAGCCCATTTCTTCCCCTGCTCTGGCTCATAGTCAACAACAGGAATTCATGGGGTTTTTTTCCTTTGGCCTCTGCTTCCTGTTTACACTGCTCTCTGTAAACAGGAAGCAGAAGTCAAAGGAAAAAACCCCATGAATTCCTGTTGTTCTTGACTATGAACCAGAGCAGCTTCCTGAGGAGCAATGGCAGGGTGGAAGCGTCTAACACACAGACACCTGGGTTGTCACAGGCTTTTGGTCAGCCAGGTTCTCTGCCCTCCACCTACTCACACCCCAGATCACTGAGATGGGACTGCATTCTCTCTCTGCAAGACAGCCTATCCTGGCTTGGGTGAGTGTGCATATATAGGCAAGCGCTGACTTATATCGTTCTCATTTTTATGGCTGAATAGTCTGAGAAATCGTGCTTGTTACTAGTGATACTTTTTTTCTCCTCCTTTGACATCATTTTATTGAAGTCATTCACAGAGAGATTAATGATATTTTTCTACAGGGAAAGGGATATGGAGCACTTCTGCCCTTAGCTCATTTCTTGTGAGATGAGATTACAGGCAACTTGAATGTTTGTCTTCTGTAACAGGGTTTTTTATGAATGCAGGACCTATGGACAATTCTTTCTTTCTCATGTGTTTACATTCTGGCATCACTCACTGGAGCCCTTTGCCCCAAGATCATAAGAGGAGAAACCCAACGTCCCCGAAGATTTTACTGCCATGTCGGGAGAACCACTCTGGTGTGATACATTTTTAAAACAGGACCATAAGCAAGAGATATTTGGAAGTACTAGTTGGGATTCATCTGAGAATGGTGGTAGGAAACTGCAGCTGTCTCTGTAGGAAAATCCCATGCTGCACCCTAACTGAGTGGGGCCCCTCTGTTCTCTTCAGACTTCTGAGACTCAATTTCCTCTCAATTTGGCAGAACTCAGTTCAGCAATGATTTCTCTTTTTTAGAAGGGGGTTTCTGAAAACTAAAATGCTCTCAAGATCCTAAGATTCCTAAGGAATGAATCTCTTGTGGCAGAATGTCAGGTACCACAGATCCACCGAGGAAGTGAATCTAGTCAAGAGCGGAAGCCTGCTGGTGAAAGGTGGTCTCCTCATCTGTAAAATGGGTGTGATACTGTTCACTTCAGAGGTCTTTTAGGAATGTCAGCACAATGCTTGGTACACAACAGTTGTTCAATACCTGGGAGCTACTGCTAACAGCAACTTTTGAACCCCTGGGTGTAGGCAGCTCATGAGACAGGCCCTGCCCACTACAGAGTAAGACGCATGGTGGGAATACCTCTGTAGAAATGTGTCTTTTCAGGATTGAGGGCACACTCCCCAACTACCGGAAGAGGCCTGTTCTTCCCAGGACCTTCCCTGTCACCACTATAAAACCTGGGCTGCATTACAGAAAAGAAGCCATCTGACCTTCATTCTACTTTGCTTAATTCCTTCCACAATCTGTTCCATCTGACGTAAAAACTGGTCCCGGGCAGCAGGGGAGGCCATGGCTCTGAAAGAAAAACCAGCCGAGTTATGACGGGCACACAGGACTCTGAGGCAGGGGGAAATGCCAGGCAGTCAGCTCTGTATCCAGATTATGCCTCTTGGGAGAGGCAATCAGGCCTTTGTAATGCACAGTGGAGCCACGGGGGCCCCTGGGATCCCAGGCAATTAAGGATGCTAAACCTCTGAGAAGGCATGGAAATTAGCCTGGTCTTATAATTGCATATTAATCTTTTTTGTCATACTTTCCCTGTAACTTTCATAACTAATATGTATTTTCTTAAAGTAAAATGTGACTAAAATTAACAAAAACATTATTTATTTGAAATACGGCATGTACTACTTAAGTAATGAATTTCATTTGGTTTAAAAAATTTGAGGACTGGCAGATACTTGAAATTGGTAGACATATTCTGAGATTTCCTAAAACCAGGGGAAGCTGTGAGCTTCTTTTTTTTTTTTTAAGAAAAGAAGCTTAAAATCTAGAACCTGTAACTCAATAAGATGTCAGTCTCAATGTGTCCCCTGTCACCTGCCAGAGGACAGCAGAGATTTGTGCCAGAGAGAAGGGAAGCATGCTCTCCAAGGAGCAAGTCCTGGGGCTGCTGGATGGTGGGCGGGCAAATGGACATGCTTGAGGGCTGCTCGATTTGGGAACAGGTGGGCCTTGACATCTAGTTTTTAGAGAACAATGTACAAATTAACCAAAAAAATCTACCATGAGATTTAAAAAATCTAAAAAATTATATAAATTCCATTATATAATTAATATAATTATATAATGTAATTAATGATTTATATATAAATTATATATTATGTAATATATTTATATAATGTAATTTAAAGTGGTAATTATGTAAATTTTAAAGCATCTCTATGTGTTCATTAATAAATATTAATTTGATAATATACAGAAATATTTTAGTAGGTAGGCACAGTCAAATTATTTGAAAGTTAACTTTTTTTGTCAGCTCTTCCTTCACTCTACTATCATTACAGTTTTGCAGGTACTCAAGTAGAGTGTAAACAAGATACTTAGCAGAAGGGCTAAAAGAGTAAGAATCACATACCCAGCGTTAAGTCCTGCATGTGCCTTTGTCAAGCACATTATAGCAATGTGAGGTGGGCTGAATTCAAAGCGCAGGCTGGCAGGGTATTAGTGGGAAGGAGGACTGACAGTACTTACTGTGAGAAGTTCTCATGAATTGAGTTCAGCAGACTAATCTGGGGAAGTAAAAAAACAAACGAAATTATAAGACAGGCAAAAAGATTTCCAAACTACTGCAACTGCTGCAAGCTTGCCTGTCTCCACATACTGTTTCTGCAAGGAACACATGCCTTGTTTATGAAGATTAAAGTAATATATGAAAAAAAAAAAAAAATGAGCCACATATTGTGTCTCAGTTTTCCTCAGGGAATCCACCTTCTCCTCACAGAAAATTCCCTCTTCCTACAGGGCATTCCCACAGGAATGTAGGGAGAGGGTGCTTTGAAGGGAACTGGATCCCAGCTGAGAGGACACTAAGCTAACACTAGGGCTCTCTAGGCAAGCTGCCACCATAGCCCTTTCTATCTTGCCAAACACTGCACTTTATTTTCAAGGATAACAGCTTACGGGAGTCAGACAGTATGGAGAGTGAGAGTTGTTTACACCCTATTCCTTCCCACAGAATCTTCTCGCCAATGCAGCAAGCTAAGCTGCTGGGTGGCTGAGCGCCTCCAAGGGGATGCACTGCTCAAGGTCCCGTGGACACTGCCTTAGCCCCGCAGCAAATCCTCTTATCTGCCCCAATGATACAGTCCTGGGAAGGGCTCTGAGGCAGGCGTAAGGAAACCTGGGTCATCTTTCTGGCCATAAAACTACTCGACTTGGGGGCTCAGAACTAAGTAATGACCACATGTGAACTTTAGGTTCACAGTCTGCAGTGTAGAATATTTCTTGTCCTTATTACTCCACAGGAAGGTTTTAAACTATCACAGGCATAAATCCATTTAAAATAAAATACCAAATTTATTCAAATGTAACATTCTAACTGGTAACATGGCTTGGAATTAGAAAGCCCAGCTCCCCACTCTGCCTCGCAATATTCCTAGTTTTTAAACAGTGGAACAACTTTAAACACTGCTGATGAAGGAAGGTCAATGGGGTTTAAGGCCTTTGGGAAGGGGCTGGCCTATCCCTAAGTCAGGGTTGGCAAATCTTTCCTTTGCCAGGTAGGAGGGCCCCAAGGCCAGGATGTGGGACAGAGCTATTCCCCAGGTCTGATGCAAATCCCATGAAATGCATTCATCTATTCAAACATTTATCAAATGTCTGTTATATGCCTACCACTGTGTAAGGCCCCGGATACAGAAAAAAATAAAACAATTTCCCAAGGAGCGCCCTCTAGGATGACAGAGATCTACCTGGTTTGTCTGACAGCAGGCAGTAAAGGTGACAGTAATTACAGATGCCTCAATTTGGGTTCAGGTAAAAGATACATTTGTAATATTATCCTTATTAAAGTGGTAATTAGTGTAGGCTACAAGGTGATAAAATGAAAACACATTCTATCAACCTCAAGGTGAGGGGGAAGGTAGAACAAGTATGTACTGAGAATCCACCACGTGTAAGGAACTTGACATTTTCTCATTCTGTCCTTATTATAATCATCATCAATGCAATTAGGTGTTATCCCCATTTTACAGGTGAGAAAAAAGAGGCCACACTAAAACCCAAATAAACCCAAATCTGACTGATGCCAAAGCCCATGTTCTCTTCAGGACACTATGCTGCCATGGTGAAGACCAGGACTGTTCTCTTTTTCAAATTAAGACATATCTGCATACTGTGCTTCAACCGTTTGTCATCAACTTGGGAAAGCGCTGAGCCATTAATTTAACCTGAGTTTTTAAGTGTTAGAAAGACAAAGGGAGTGACAGTGACCCTTTCACCCCTGCTTTGAATTTTACAAACCTTTTAGTTCACGCCTTTGTCGGCCACTGATGATTAAACAGGTATTTTCTCCCTGTAAACTAAAACAAGCCCACCACCCCCATTTCATTCAGCTGGTTCCTCCCTTCCTTTAAAACTCAAACTAGTCTCACCAACTCCAGAGCTTCCATTGTGTTCCTTTTAACAATGGCATTTCCCCCATAACACTCTAGAATGGCTGTCCACCAGTCTCACTTCACAGCAGTCAGTCTGGGCTTCCAAGGAATCTTGCACTTTCTGACTGGGTATGCCAGCACTTACCATATAAAATAGGCACTCTTTCTGCTAATGCTGAACATACCTGTCCCAAACATCAAGTTCATTTGACTTCCTGGAGTCAACTGCACTGTTAGCTGCTTAGCCATTTTCTTTTTATAAATGTTCTTACCTCTTTTTCCAAATAAACCTTTTTATCGTCCAGGGTATTATATAAAGTGAAGAACTGCTTGGTTTCTTTGTGCACTGCTGAAACTGTAAAGGTAAAGAAATCAGCACATGAATAAGAACAGGTATCGGAACACCCTACCTGCCCCTCTCCTCCATGAATGCACTGCCAGGACAGCTTTGTCAGGCCTGGGAGCTCACTCTGCAGAAACCCCACAGCGCGCAAACAGAATCGCCTGAGAAGCTTTTAACAAGTCTCAGGACCAATGAAAGGAGAATCTTGAAGGTGGGACCCGGGTGGTGACAGTGAATACCGAAAGTTGAGAATTACTCCCACAAATGAACCAGCTACCCTTACCTCATCCAGCCAAAGAACTGGGTGGGGGTTGTAGATATTTGATAATAATACATTGATACAGGTATTTTGATGTAACTGCTTGAAAATGTCCTTAGTATCTTTATAAACATGTCTTTATCAGATGATTTTAACCTGTGTGAAATTTGTTCTGTGAAATAAACAGATGCAGATATTATTATTGCTAAAAGCTTTGAAACAAGCAGGAATAGAAAAGTAAAGGGAAGATTTAACTTAAAGCAGAAACTACTTTCTGCTGAAAACTGTCACTGCTGATCCCTGCGTCTGATCATTTGAGTCCAGTGTGAGGACTGGATGAAATCCCAGCCTAGTAGGGCCGGGCACGTGAAGGAAGCGTGATCTGAACTCCTCCAACAGAGCCAGTGCTCTACCAGGAAGGATGCTGGAGAGGCCAAGGCCTCAAGGCAATATCTTAGGTGGATTTTGAAATACCAAGTGGGAATTGTAGGATAATGGCACTCTGGACTCAGGTACCAGCTCACAGGCCAAGACGCAGATGTGCAAGAGGGGTGAAGCTGGGTAAAGTGGGCCAAGGCGATGCAGGACTTAGTATAGTGTATTTAGGATTCTAAAGATTATCCAAGAAGTTGCAGGGAGCTATTAAGTATTACAGCTTTTAGAGTAAAATGATCAAATATATGTTGAAAAAGATCTGATTAGACTCTGGGCAGTGAAGGAAGGTGGCTACAGCAGCAGTCCAGAAGAAATAGACTTGAAAATTACTAAGACACAGAATTGGCAAGCAACTTGAGTCAGAGAAGAAAGAGGGGTCCAGTTTGCCTAAGAGGAATATGGGGTGGGGGGGGCGCTGAATTCAATTTTGTACCTGTTGAGTTTGAGGTATCATGGGGACATACAAGAGTAGGAGCCTGGAGAAGAGGTGATCAGTTCTTGCCTGGGGTGGGGGGCCTAGAATAGGTTTACAGGATCTGATTTGGGTATTGAAGAATTTAGCCTGACAGAAGAGAAGAGATCCAGGCACCAGGAATAGGAGGAGTAAAGGCTAAGACATCAAAGCTCATGGTTTGCTCAGAGACAATGTGTGGGCTGGCAAGGCCAGAGTGAAGGTTTAGATCAGGAGAGGGGCCTCCAGGTAGGCCACTCAGACTGGGGAGGAACCCAGGCATGGTAAAGAAAGAGGCTCTATTCAGTAAGGCCTGAGGAGTTCCTGAAGATTTGTTAGCAGAGATAGAAGTGACAGAATCAGATGTGTGGCTAGGGGACTTGGAGGCACTGCAGCTAATGGTCATTTAGCTGAGACATGATGCAAGAGCAGATGTGGCAGGAGTGTTAGAAGAGAAAGGCAATGGCAGCCTTGAAGGCCATTCTGAGCCTGAGACATGGTCTCTTATTCAGGCTGAGGGGCACATGGTCCTGGGTTACTGGGTGAATATGATGCTGTTAAGGGTTAAGGACCACATCAGCAAGAAAGTCTGTAGAGAAGAACAATGAATGAGGACTGATCTCTAGATACCAGGGTCACGATGTTCCGTGTGAAGTTGGAAAGTGGTGCGGGAGCTCAGGGGAAGGCTGTGTGGCTGACCAGGATGAGGGCTGCTTTGAAGCTTTTAGTCTAAGAGCTCAACTGGTTCAACCATCTGTCCACGGAGAGGGCAGTGAAAGCACCACACTGCTGCTCCCAGGACTGCCAAGTGGGCCTGCTGATGAAACGGAGCTTTCTGGTGGTGGCCTTTGTGGACTGCGCTCTGGTGCATGCTCCCCCATGCTAAAGTGGAACAGACCCCTTGCCTGCCCCTTCCCAGCCTCTAGAGCTTGTCTGTGGTTGATGCACCTACTCTGGCGGTAGAGTTCAATAAATCTCTTCTGATACTGTATTAGCTCGGCACGGCTAGGGACTTCATCAATCTTGCGGTGCAAAATTGCTATTTCTCGATTTCTTCGAGCCTAAATGCAAAAGGGAGGCAGAGACAGTACTATTTGGTAAAAGACCTTACATGTTCTCTAGGGAGCCAAAATACTGCCTGCACCCCGACCTGAGCCCAACCATGCGCGCTACAACGCAGGCACAAACTCCTGCCATCGGCTTAAAGGTCCCCATCTCAGATTTGGATTGACTTTCCCACTTTCCTAGGTGTGGGAGGAGGCGTGACTGTGAACTGAATCACAGAAGGCACCAAATGAATGGACCAGGAGGGAAGATACTGAATGGGAAGGGCTTCTATGGACAGAGCCTGCAGCTAGCCCACCAGGCCCCCAAGGAGTCTAGAATAGCCCGCTCCACCCTGCCAGGCAGGGACAGGCAACAACAGGAATGCTTCAGATGATGGGAAGCTATGCCACCTTGCTGCCTCCACATACATCCCAAATTCCTCATCCTGGTTAAAAAGCTCCTACAACCTACTCCTCAAATACTTTCTAGCATTTTCTCCCTTCCACGGACTCAGGAAACTGCCCTACTGACCAGGTCTGGGAGGCATGGCACTGCTGTGTGGTGTGGCACGGTGCAGGGGCAGCTGCAGGGGGAGCAAGCCGCTCACTTGTGCATGGCTCCCACTGAACACGTGTAGACTCCAGACCAAGCGGGCTCTGAGTGCTGCCTTTCTTCTGTGCCTGCATCCCTTTGTCCACATCCTCCCACTCTCCTGCCTGCTTCGCCTGCAGCAGCAGATGTGAATCTCTAATTCACTGGGGAAATAGGAGCCTCCTGGTGGGAAACCCACATTCAGCTCTGGTGACCTAATCCAAAACTGGGTTTCTGCAGCTCTAGAGAGAGGGAAGGATGTATTTCTCCCTTAGGCCAAGGCTATGCTCCCCATGGGTGCTCAGGCTCTGACTCCTAGTTTTCTTTCAGGAGTCTTAAGATACAACTCTTCAGTCTTTTACTGCATCTGTAACTTTTCACTGGCTACTGACCCTTCTCATCAGCATTTAAATACATTCATGTCCTCACTCCTTAAAAAGCCCTTCTTTAATCGCCGTCACCTTTCAACTACCAGCCTCTCTCTTCCCTTTTACAGGGAAGAGAAATGTACCGAGAGCCACGCACATGGGAGCCTCTGTCCACGCCAGTCCCTCTTCAACCCACTGCGACTGGGCTCTCCCCAGTGCCCCACTGAACTGCTTTTGCCAAAGTCACTGCACACCTTCTCAGGGACACACCTAATGGACAATTCTCAGCTCCTAGCCTTCTTGATTTCTAGTGGCACTTCCCCTCCTCTCAGCTAGCACTCTGCTGGGCTCCCACCACAAGCCTCATGCATTTGTTTTCCCTTCTGGCTGCTCAGGAGCATCCTCACTGGGAGATCCCTCCTTTTGCTCTGCCTATCCTCACACGTGCTCACCAGGGTGTAGCCTCAGGGCCTCTTCCACATTCCACAGCCCCGGTCCTCATCAACACTGCAGACACCCAAATCTCCAGCCCATACTATTCTGGGAGTCAGAGCTGACTACCAAGCACTCCTTGGACATTTCAATGTGGTTGAGTATCCCAACTTTGAAAAGCCCCAAACAGATCTCATTAACACTCCTATTTATATTCCTCCTCTCGCCCTTAACCCTAGTCCATTCCTTCTCTTTTATGCTTCTTCTCTATGAATAACACAAATATTATTCACCCTTGTGTCAGAAATTCCAGCACTATCCTTGACTCCTCTTTTTATCTCAATTGATAATAAGTTCCATCAGCTACAGCCCTGCAATCTGTCCCATCAGTTCATTTCCATGCATTCTACAGCCACTGCCTAACTCAGGCCCTTGCCCTCAGCAAGCCACTGGCTTTACTGAAGCTTTCCCCTAGCCAGTCTGAAGCTGCCCTTAGAAAGCAATTTGCACATAAACTCCCTTGAACTTTGATGTATATACAGACATGTCTTGGTTCTCAAATAGCCAGCATGTACAGGAGATGGGTCATCCTATTTATTAGTTCTGGGACCCGAACCAATGCTGAATACATATAAAGCACTCAGTCAAAAAGTTTCCAAATATGCAGCTGTACTGTCCGGATTTTATTTAGTTCTGTGCCTCTTTAAAGATTAGTAGTCTGTAACAAGGACAAATTTGACTCACCCTAATTTAACGCTCTCAGCTCAGCAAAGTAAGTAGGTGCCAGAGAGAGGGGAAAGGGACTCTCACTGGCCTCTGCAGCCCTTTAGCCATTCCTACCAGAGCCCAGCCTTTCCCTCCCAGAGAACAGAAGGTTGGCTTGAACCAAAGTGCAACACAAGGAATTTCTGGCTTTTAAGCTTCCATAAGCCAGATCCCAGCAATGTAGGGGATTTTAAATGTAATTTTGACTCTGCATGAATTAAATTTTAGAGCTAATTTTGAAACCTATCTCCCCCATATTTGATGTCACTCTCACAAACCACTGGTTATCCAAACAAACAAACAAACAAACAACCAGCTGAAATGGCACTCAATTTCAGAGGAACAGTACTAGAGCACAATTCTTGTTTAGTACTTGATGAGTACTGGGGAACTGGAATCCAGACTCTGGCACCTACCAGCTGCTTGACTCTGGGGAAGTACTCACCTTATTTGAGCCAATTTCTTCATAAAGAAAATGGGACGTAATATCCACTCTCCACCTGGGGTAAGGATTAACTCAAAGGAGTGGTTGTGAAAGTAATATACCAATGTGAGATGTTAATACCAACATCTTAAATCACTGAGTTACACTACAGATAGAAAGAAGACTGGTGAACTGCAGCCTCATTACTTATTTTCTCTAGTTCTTAGATATTGAGACTTTCTAGTTATGTCACAGGACATTTATACCTAGTTAGAAGCATTTGTGCATATTTTTGTCCTTTTACTCACCTGTAGTAAACGTATCTTGTAAAGTTTCTCTTTCTCCATATTATATCGTCTGTCTAGGTCTTCCTGAAAATTGGAAAAGGCTGTAATTATCTGGGAATAGAAAACTTTCACTCTTTAATGGAGTCTTTGAAAGTCGAATATGTTTTTATCATATCTCCCCCATCCTAAGGCCTTAAATTTCTCTTCTTAAATGCCCAAGTTTACTGTCTGGGTCCTGTCTCATATGAGACCCTTGATACCCTCTCATATCACATTATAACAACTCTTCCTTCTGGGACCCAGGGAAAATCCAGTATTCTCAAGTGAAGTAACCTCCAAATGTATATGCCCTTCCCCTGCAAAAACCTATGATGATGTAGAGACAAATCATTAGTTAAAGAATGTGTTGTTCTATGCCTGTGTTTGGAGATGATGCTAGTTTTCTATGTTTCTACTTAGAGCTGTGTTATCCGATGTGATAGCCACTAGCCACAGTGGACAGTGCAGAACAGAACATTTCCATCACTGCAAAAAGTTCTTTTGGACAGCATTGACATAGAAAATAGAAACTAGTCCCTCATTGAACCCAGCAAGGTAAGAGATGGTTTGTCGCCTCAGAGAAAGTTACAAAAGGGGTCAAGGGAGCCCCTCCTTCCTCAGCGTAGGGAATATAAACACACCCCCCAACCCAACCCACCCAAGGGGCTCAGCTGCAGACAAAATCCAACAGACTTCACTGAAGAGTGCTGAAGCTCATTCTCCTGGGAGATTATGAGGGTACAAAGGGAAGAGGAACCCTTAAAGAAGGCAGATGCTTACAGTTTTCCTGCTTTTCCTTTCCTCCACTTCCTTTCCTATCTCTTTCTTCTGGAGGATTTTGGAATGCGGGGAGCACTAGTTTAACTCAGAGGAGGGTGGCAAACTACAGCCTGTGAGGTAAATCCTACAACCTTTGGGCCAAATATGCCTTGTGGCCCATTTTTGTAAATACAGTTTTATTGGAACACAGCCATGTCCATTCATTTACAGATCAACTATGGTCACTACAGCAGAGCTGGCTCACAAAGCCGGAAAGAGTTACTATGTGAACCTTTATAGAAACAGTTTGCTGAGGCTGGTATATAGTACAACAGAGAGAGAAGGTTTTTCCCTCTGTACCACCCCACCCCTCAGAGCCCGAGTGGTGACCAGCATATGTGGCCAACGCAGGCCTCTCACCTTCCCAGATGAGATGCCAGTATGAAAACAACATGCTTGTACACAGGACTGGAAGAAAACCCATCAGAAGGGTGATCTTCAGGGCCATTCCTGGTGAGACCCTGCCTCCATCTGAGGCCCAGCTGTATCAAACAGGACAATGCCCTGGAAAGCCTAGATGTGGAGTTGGCCGTAGAGCACATTAAAGTAGGCGTGAGAAGCCATCACAGGAGAGTGGAAAGCTGGCCGCCTGCCCTCAGGAGACAATGCCAATCCTGAGCAGACAGGTACTTACGTCATGAGTCATTGCAGAGGTCAAGGTACTACCAGGCGGCTCTCCACTGGAGAGGGTCTGAAACAATGAAAACATAATAAACACCTCTCCTGAGCATTTGGGAATAGGACAAAGCCAAGGATCTAGATGGAGGAAGGGGCCAGGCAGAGGCATAAGGGTGCAGCTGAGAAATGCGTTGATGTCCCCGGAGCATGTCTGAAGAGAGCAGAAAGGGAACTGCCCTTAGATGAGCCCCAGATTTTAAATTGTTCTTAGGTGTCTGTCAGTTACACACTAACACGGTAAACCGTATAGCTCTTTTTGAATGTAAGAATCTCGCTAACAAGATGTGCTGAAAAGAGAAATGAGATCTTGAGAATCTAATTTGTGCAAACTCAGAGGCTCAAAACTCAAACTGATGATTTGAGCTTTAAAGGTTTAAAGTTTTAGAAACAACAGGAGAGGTGGACTGTGTGACAATGAGCCTGGGATACCACTGCCTCCTAGGCTCTCCTATTCACCCATGCCAGTCCCCTCACAGATGTGGAGTTGTATGGCTCAGGTGAAATAATGCAACCACTCAGGAGAGTGAAAACCGCCCTGCAAGATCTTCGTCTCCCAGCTGGGCATGGCAGTGTCCTGTACAGCCATGGGCACAGTCCAGTGCAGAGTTCTGGGCCAGGCAGCAGGGCATGCGGTCTGGTGCTGGGTGGCTGGACACTCTTGTCCTCCCTAAGCCTCAAGTTCCCTGTTTCTTACAATTTAAGGTTTAATGAAAATTCATGCTAGCTCCTTGAAAGATCAAGTCCTCTGTTCAGAGAACCAGCTGTCCAGGTGTGTTCCCTAAACCCAAACTGCTCCTGCAAGCCTAGGGTTCTTCCGTTAAATCCAACACTGCTCTCTCCTTCTTCATGTTTGTTGCTGCCTTTTGGGAGTGGGGCATTATCCCTGAGCAGGAAAGGAGGAAGGTGAAATGAGTAAACTGGCAGAAAATTTAAGGAACGGGTGAGCAGGAAATAGAGCTCAGACTTTTCCCAGAAACATCTCCCTAAACAGAGGGAGGCCGGAATTGTGTAATCTGGTAATTCGTGTCTGGGTTGCTGCCTTCCACACCCTCTGCTGCCTTCTACTCCCAGAGGAAAGAGAGAAGAGATGGATGCAAATCTAAGAAGGTCACAGAAGGAAAACAGTTGAGGAATGTGTATTTACAGGATAAGTTAGCACCAGCGGTCTGCTCTTTGGTCCTCTAGAACTATCTTTTTCCTGTAATAGCACCTGACAGTCTCAAGGACTAATTCAGAGCCTTTACCTTTTCATCTCCACATGGTGCTCTCTCAGCTTTCAGGTTTTCAATTTCTTGCTGTAGCCGTGTCATCTCCTCCTTTAAAAGTGACATGAACGTTTACAAAATTCAGACAAGCTAGTAATTAGATGCAATTATTCAACTATTTGGTCCACAAGTCTTATTTTCACATTTCATGAGTTTATTCTGGGACGAAAAGCTAATGAGGTAGCTGCCCTGATCTCTAATTATCAGCCTGGGAAAGTTCTTTTCAGGAGGCTACAGGAAGCTATTCCTCCATCAAAAGAGGTCTTTCTTTCTGAAGGGCTGGTGAGGTATGCAGTAATCACTGGGCATTGAAATGAACAAGTGATCTAGAGCCTAGTTCCAATTAGTCTTGTCTGTTTCCGCTCTCCAGCAGGCCTCAACCTTATTCAGCTGTCCATCTTCCGGCCTGGAGCTCTGCCTCATCAAGTACCTCCTCCACTTGCTGTCCTCCCTGGCCCTTAAGTAAGATCTAGCTTTTTGGTGGCTCCTGTACTGAAGTGCCTTTTCCTCCCCTGGAGCTCACACAGAACTTGCCAGGCCTCATTTCCTATCTCACACTAGAGTCGCCTGAACACGCATCACCCCCACAACTAGACTACAAGTTTCCAGAAGGTGGCAGCCAGGACTTATACATAGGATATAAACGTCCCAGGTTTTCAAGACTGCCCTGGTTTTGTGTGATGTTACTCTTTTCACAAAGGCCGTCTGTCAACAAAATATATTTTTGCAAAAACTTCATAAGACTTTTCTTTCAAATATCAAAGTTAGGCGACATTGTTTGTTTTGGGGTTTGGCACAAAGTTACTAACCATGGTGCTCTATTCGGCTTATACAACTGCCAAATAACTGCTGGATGAATCTGCTTTTTTTTTGAGACAGAGTCTTGCTCTGTCGCCCAGGCTGGAGTGCAGCGGCGCGATCTCGGCTCACTGCAAGCTCTGCCTCCCAGGTTCATGCCATTCTCCTGCCTCAGCCTCCCGAGTAGCTGGGACTACAGGCGCCTGCCACCATGCCTGGCTAATTTTTTGTATTTTTAGTAGAAACGGGGTTTCACTGTGTTAGCCAGGATGGTCTCGATCTCCTGACCTCGTGATCTGCCTGCCTTGGCCTCCCAAAGTGCTGGGATTACAGCCATGAGCCACTGTGCCCGGCCGAATCTGCTTTTTAAACTGCACTGGATAGGATGCCACAACAGGACAATGGAGCTAAACCAAGAGATTCGGTAAGAGTCCTGGTTTATTTGCTGACACCAAACAACACTTACTCGACAATGTGCTTTAAATTCCTGTTCTTGACTTTTCAGATTTTCATTCATGGCTACAAGTGCTCTCAGGTTCTGTAGGATACTGAAGAGAAAAGACAAAAAAAATGACATATGGCAGGCCATTATGATTTTATGAATCAAAGCTAAAAGCAGGTCCACAGCTAAAAAAGGACTCTCTTTTTAATTTCTTTTCTCAGCTCTAAGAGTGTCTCATGTATTCTGCACAAATGATAATGACTTCCATTTAACTGACATTATTATTCATTTATAAACCCAAGATCATCATGCCGGATCCAAGAAAACATTACAGATTCCACAATTAAAATGTCAACTATAGAAACATCAATGAGTTTCAATAGTACCAAGTAAATTTAATGATACCAATTATTCAACTGTATTCCGGGCATATACAGTATTGAAAACTATTTTTAAAATCCATTCTGAAAAGGAAACAAGTTGCTTAAGGTCATTAAAAGCACTAATTTGACAATAAAAATATCAAATATCTGAAAGTGCTTTGATCCATTTCATAAAACAAAGGTTTCTAATTATAGAGTCAAGTTACCTGTGGGTACTTTTTGCTAAAAATGTTCATCAAACAAGAACTGCTCATTCTGCGCCTGCAACTTTTTGATTTCATAGTCTCATTCAAATAAGCAGCTCCCTGGAGACTTTGCCACCCAAATAGTCTGAAGCTAAAAAGGTCAAATGTTAAGTGCTTTCTCTCCTCTAATGCTCTAATGACAATTTATTCTACATGAAAGAACAAACAACTACAGCAGCTGTATCTTGACAGAAAAGACTGCACCTTTTCTACCAAGGAGGCATGAGCTGTTCAAAAACTTGTAACAACAGTGAACTCCAGGGAAGACAACTGGGTGGCTAGGGACAGGAGTGGGAGGAAGACTTTTCACCATATGCCCTTTTCTGTACTATGAAGGTATGATCATTTTGAAAAATAGAAAAACAAAAAACTACGCTGCTTCTGCACACAAGGGGTATTGGGAGAAAGGTGACTAACCCAGGGCAGCCCAAGCACATTTCAGCATGACAGAGAGTCACCACTTTCTGGATGAACAGTAAAATGATCTGACCTGCAGGGGCCAGACCAATAGCCTTTGGCTGCTTTGTTCTGTGTTTAAACAAATTAAGCCAACAAGTATCAGCAAAGTCACTTTCATCAAAGCAAAAATAAGCGCATGCTGAAACCTCTTACCTTGGATCAGCTTTGGATTCTATCTTCTCGAGGGCTGCTTGCTCTTTGTCCAGTTTCTCACTGTAAGTCTTCAGCTGCAAGAGAGAATGAAGACATGGTTGCTGGAGCCTTGGTAGCAGAGGTGAACAACTTCACCTTCTTTTTGTGAGGCAGATAATGACATTTTTTAAAGAAGAAACTTAAACTCGGATTTTAATGCGTAAAGTAGGTAATTACATCATACAACAGAATACTAAGCCAATATTTTAAAAAAGAATACAGTAGGTCTTTTACAACGATCTCTAGTATCTACTGTTCGGTGAAGAAAATACCGAATGTTTCTCCAAACCTACACCCTTTGTACTTTTTGAATTTTGTACCATGTGAATGTGTTATTCAAAAATTAAAAAAAAAAAAGTTTTAAAAAAGTTTCAAGAGTTCTAGTTGAAAATAGTAGACTAAGCACAACTTGCAGCCACCCCTTCTTGCCCTAAGACCCCCAAACATCCAGACTATTACATTAGAACACAAGAGTTTAACCTCGCAGGCCAAAAAAGATGGTTTACAGGCAGGAATGGCCTCAGGAGGAAGCTGTGTGGAGTTAGCAGACATAGGAAGGACAGGTGGGCAGTGCTGGGGATCTGCATTAGGAATAGCCACACAGGCTAGGCAATGAAATCTGACTCTCTTAAACACAAGAGCTGGTGCTTAAGTCTCAGAGGCAGGGCAGGGTCCCACATAGTTGGTGATACCCAGCAGAAATGGGGAGTTCCCCGACCCAGAACATCAGTTACTACCGGCTGATCCCAGCAAACAGTAGGTAGATCCCTTCCAGAATAAACACAGGAAGTAGGCTGCATAAAATGGATAGATCCACAGAGGTGGTAACCCAAAATTTTAAAATTTAAGATGAGCATATAACCAAGGATCATCAAAGAGCTGAAGACAGACATAACCTTAAAAAAGATGTATAAATTCAACAAGTCAATTCTGATCTTAATAGTTACAGAGCAAGCAAAACTAGGTACAATTAACGTACTTAGACATAAAAGAATACTGCATAAAAACAACCAGCCTCACACACAGGAAATTAGAGTTGTGACTGCTGAAGTTACAAAATGGAGGGGCCAGCCAATCTCCTGGCCTTTCTGAAGTAGTCATGCAGCCTCCCCCACAGGTGTCAGGCACCAGTGGTCTGCGACCTTCCATGCCCAGCTCTACTTTTCCCAGATTTACTGGAAAGACACAAGTCCTCTCTGCTTTTCAGTGCCACTAGGTTATCCTGGAAGGGCAGGTTTTGCTGAAGAGGTAAAATCCAGGAAGCCTGGAGTGAAAGGGTTCAGAGCGCTCATTCTGCTCACTCTTAACCTTGATAGGTAAGGAGAACCAGGCCCAGAGGTGAAAAACATTAATTACACACAGGCTGACCAAATCAAGCTTCTTCAGAAGTTGTTCAGTACTAGGTTTTATACAGCTTCCCATTTCTCTAGATGGGAATTAGTCTGATTTTCCTATTAGATAGTAAGCTCCCAGAGAGGGCTCTGATGCCAGGCTGCCTGTATTTGAATCCTGACACCCCGCTGCATGGCCTTTGGCAAGTTATTTAGCCTCTCTGCCTTAGCTTTCCCATCTGCAAAAAGGAATGATGACTGCAGGAATGATATGCCCAGAGCAATGTTGGCTGCTGTTTTCATTTGAGGATAGTCTTATTACTGACTTAAATCACACTCTCCACCTTTTTATAACATGAAAAGGGCTCAACAAATACTTGATTTAGTATTTAGTATAAAAAGCCCCTTTATAAATCCCTGATAGTTTATATCCTAAGACATATAAATGTCTTAGAAAACTGATATCAAGATATTTTGCCTTTAATCTCTTCCAGATTGTTATACAAAGACAGATCCACGAATTGGCAAACTTCATGCCAGGGGCTCTGCAGCACTAAAAGTAATATCACAGAGGGCTCCCAACCCACAGGGCTTGCCATCTAATCCATAAGGAACGCAGTCACAGAGCAATGTAAAGGAAGCTAATCTGTCCAAAGGCAAGGCAGGCGTCTTTATGAACAATGAGAAAAAAATTATTCTAATTGCCATTCATGTGCCTGCCCTTTTGAAACATTCTGACAATAACCGAAGAGGTTAGTCCAGACCAGAATTGAAAAGCTTTGTCAGGTTTACATCAAGGTGGCAACTTAAGTGCTACACATCGCTACAGAATAAGAATTTTAAATTAGTAAATGTCATGTGAATTCTAGAAAAGTAGGGATAGTGGGTTGGTTTCAGAGACGTCTTTGAAGATCCTAGCTTCCAAATTGTCCAGGAAGTACGAGGTAGGGACCCTGCAGTGAGGTCCTTCCATAGTACAGCTACAGTCCAAGCACCAAAATCACAAGGAAGACGGCTTTTCAAGTCTGGATGAGGATAGTTCTCTGTGGAAACCAAGGGACAGAAATATCTACACACTGCTCATGACAGAGGTGGCGGCAGAGGTGTCTGTTCAGCAATCACAAGTGGAAAGTGAGCAGCAACAATGCTGATGTGAAGTAGCACACTTGCAACCTGGACTACAGACTGAATCGCAGGGTTCAAATGCACTCCCAGCCCTCCTTCTCCTCCTGCAGCCCTTCCCCCATTCTGCCTAGGAGATAAGTGGAAATTCTGAACAATTATATCACTCTGAGGTTCTCTCATCTTTCAAAAGACATCTCACTCTCAGGGAATTCAGGATCTTAGAGCTACTATATAAGCTGCTGTTTGAGGGGCAGGAGCTATTTACTGTGGGTGACATTGTGAGTTCTTCTTTGTGCCCCACCCAGCCTATCAGGCTCGCCTTCCCAGGGAGCCTTTCCTGACCCTCGCAGCCCACAGAGACCTCTCCCACCAAGACCGCTAAGGGACTAGAATGTGGCAGTGTGGGCAAACTGATGACATGGGTCTCACACTACCGTGTAACTGTCCTATGTCCTCAAACTGACTGCAGCCTCTGAGAATAGGATCCTGTCTCCCACACACAGACCGATGAAACATGTCATTCCATTAGTGGTGCAGGTCAAAAACAATTCTTGACAAGGGCCCACGGAAGAAGGAGAATCTGTCTGCTCACCTCTGTCAGTGTTTTCTTGGCTTCATTATATCTGGCTTGTAGGCTGGTGTGACTTGCCCGCAGCTGTAAACGAAAGATAAAAGACATATGCTCTCATTTGATCCTTATGACAACACAGATGTGAATTTCACACATGAGAAAATGAAAGCACAGATTTAAACTGAGCAAATGTGAAAATTTTAGAAGGGTTGCCAACAACAGATGAATAAAAAACCTCATATTTAATTAGCACCAAGTACATGTCAGCTGATGTACTAGGAATTTTGCATAAATTATATCACTGAATCTTTATACTCAGTGAAAAAAGACACTTTTCTTATTTTACAGATGAGGAAATAAAGACTCAGAGCAGTCAAGTTATTTGACTAAAGTCCCATAGCTGATAACTTATGAGGCCCAGATCCAAATTCAAGTCCCTCTGACTTTTCAGTGGGGCTACAATCAATGCAGTTAACCCACTTGCCTGTTTGCAGAATACAAACAGCATTTCAGCACTTGAGATTCTAGCATAAGACTGGTTGGCAAATGATGACACATAGAAGATAGGATTCAGGACTTCAACACTAAGAGAATGAAAATAAATTACTTTTACTGTTCCAACTTACATAACTGTAACCTCACATCTTGAAAAAGTCAATTCCCTTTCTCTTGCTAAAACAGTGTATCCTTGTGTCCATCAACTTTTAGAAATTCGAAAACATTCCTTTAAATGCTCAAAAGGATCGTGTATTTTCACTTTTAAGGATACGAGGCAGAAAACCACCTTCAAACTTGTTATTAACTGGGTTCAAGTTAACAATGAGAAATTTTAACCTATATCTCAATGGTTATTTAAAAGTAACATGCCCCATCCTTGGGCCTGTAAGCAGCTTATTAAGAGTTATGTCACCTTCAGAAATCATTACTCCAATCTAGTTACTAGTCTTCATGACTGATAAACAGTTATAATTCCAACAAGGCCTATCAAGAAGCCAACTCAAGCTAAGAGCAATGTGACAAAGGAGAGAGAAGTAGGTGGGTTCTGGTGCCTCCCTTTTCAAAGAGAGCCATCTGTGCAATGACAACTTTTATTAACCTGTTTGTGTAACTGGGAGATAAGGGTACTTTGGGAAAAAGTTTAGTTTTCTCTTTAAATCCCAGTGTTTTAACTGTTGATGTTTGCTATGGTCTGAATGTTAGTGTCTGCCCCAGATTTGTATCTTAGAACCTAATACCCAACATGACAGTTTCAAGAGGTGGGGTCTTTGAGAAGTGATTAAGTCATGAGGTCTCCAGCCTTGTGAATGAGATGAGTGCCCTTATAAAAGAGGTTCAGCCTGGGCAACAAAGTGAGACTCTGCTGTCTCAAAAAAAAAAAAAAAAAAATTAGCCAGGCATGGTTGTGTTCCTGTGGTCCCAGCTATGTGGGAGGCTGAGGCAGAAGGATTGCTTCATCCCAGGAGGTTCAGGCTGCAGTGAGTTATGAACATGCCACTGGATTCTAGCGTGGATGATGGAGTAAGACCCTGTCTCAAAAAAATGAAAATAAAGGAGGCTTGAGTGGGCTCCCTTGCCTCTTTCCACCATGTGAGGAAGCAGCAACAAGGCATCATCTATGGACATCAGACACCAGATCTGTTGGTGCCTCGATCTTGGACTTCCCAACCTTCAGAACTGTAAGCAACAAATTACCACGTCTAAGGTATTTTGATAGAGCAGCCCAAATGGACTAAGACAAGGCTCTAGGAAAGGTCCCTGGGATCTTCCCACCTGCTTCACCCACCTTCTTGTGTAGCCTCTCACCCCTGCACCCACCTACTCGTCTGACATTTGCCCAATGCTCTGCTCAAATGAGGTGTATGGGAGAAAGAAAAGAACATGACACTGTAACTGTGGGATTAAAATATGAGAAGAGATGGGGCAGAGCCAGGCCCAAGGAAAGAGAGTCAGCTCCCTCAACAGGGGGTTCAGGAACTTCACCAACAAAGACTTACCCCAGATGGATCTTGGCAGGGAAGTAACAGCTTTCTAAGAAGAAAAGGCTCATCTCTTTTCTTTTCTTTAATTAATTTAACTAACAAGAGCTCTCTTTAATTCTTCATCTGACCATCTTTTCTTAAATAGGAAGTGTCCCAGTAGCTTAGCTTAGTTTTTATCTTGGTGGAGTCCTCCAGGATTCTCTTACCTCTATTTTCTTCTTCATCATTAACCCCTATACTTACCCTAAAAATTCAGCTGCTGGTTAACACCACCTCTCTGGATTTCTCTCTTTCATCACTCAGGTTTCCTCTTAGCTACCTACCACCTGCACTCCATTCTATTCCTTTGCATATTCCCTCATTGGACCGTGATATGATTTGGCTGAGTCCCCACCCAAATCTCATCTTGAATTGTGGTTCCCATAATCCCCGCGTGTCGTGGGAGGGATCAGGTGGAAGTAATTGGATGATGGGGGCGGTTTACCCCATGCTGTTCTCGTGATAGTGAGTTCTCATGAGAACTGATGGTTTTATAAGCATCTGGCATTTCCCCTGCTTGTACTTCTTCTTTCAGCCATCATGTGAAGAAGGACATGTTTGCTTCCCCTTCCGCCATGATTCTAAGTTTCCTGAGGCCTCCCTAGCCATGCAGAACTGTGAGTCAATTAAACCTCTTTCCTTTATAAATTACCCAGTCTCAGGTATGTCTTTATTAGCAGGGTGAGAATGGACTAATATTTCCTTATTTGTATAATGAGGATAATAATACTACCTCCCCTTCGTAAGGACGTTGTGCGAACTGAGTTAATTTTGCAAAGTGCTTAGTAATTAGTAAGCAATACAAAGCACTTATTAGCCATTACTATTACTAACAGAGAGATGTCTGTGATAGAATACGTGAAATAAAAACTCAATTTTGTAACCATACCACTCACTCTCCCCAGGTGAGGGCATACGTGTTTGTAAAACCCTAAAAAAGGATGCATCTCAGATGCCTTCTGCCTGTATGACCTTGTAAAAGAGGTTGTGGGATTTAAAGAGTTTGGAATCCCTCACATACTACAGGTAGAAGTATAAATTGATAAAATAATTGATGAACAACTCAATAGTTTCTAGCAAAATCAAAAATGCATTTTTTGGCAAGTTAGGGGACAAGTTAAATAAACTGAGTTACATATATACTATGTCACACTATCCAGTCACTAAAAAGAATGACGTAGATTTATATGCTTAAATTTTGGTTCAACCACTAACAAGCTATGTGACTACAGACAGCCTGCTTAATTTCTGTGTCTCAGTATCTTTATTTGTAAAGTGAGGAAAATAACAGTACCTCCCATTCATAAGGATGCTGTGTGAACTGAATGAGTTAATTTTATAAAGCACATAGTAATTACTAAGCAATAACAAAGCACTTATTAGCAATTACTATTACTGACAGAGAGACGTCTGTGATAGAATATGTGAAATAAAAACTCAATTTTGTAACCATACAAGTCACTCTCCCCAGGTGAAGGGGCATACATTTTTGCAAAGGCCTAAAAAATCCTTTGCCATTCCTGGCAAACACAGCAGACACAAACAGTAGCTTGCTCTATTTATTCTTATCTTTATATACTTCTATACTATTTAATTTATATTCAGCTTATCCCTACAATTTAAAAAAAGCGCTTGAAACATTTGAAAACTGACAGAAACAAAAGGAAAATGTGTTTAGTATATCTGCACACACACAGAAACATGGAACACAGACTCTGAGCAAGTCTCTCCCCTCCCTACCTCATTTTCGTCATCCAGTTGGCCTAGCTATATGGTCAGGGATTATTGCATGTGCTGGTCATCATCTTGAATTACATTAAACATCGCAATAATGATTGTTGTCTTTTAATGACAGCATGCTATGTTAAGCAGTATGCTTGAAAAATAACAGACTCTGGGTAAAAGTGTTCTGAACCAACCGCAAAACAGACTCAAGAGTCAGGGAGGATTGCCCTGTCAGCTGGACCAAGAATGAGTCAAGACTGCCATTTGCGTTGAGGCTTAGCATTGCTTCTCCCCAGGTTTAGACAGAAGGTAGAAGCAAATGTCCATTCCTGCTGGGATACTCTGGCTCCTGGAGTCCACAATAATCTCAAAACTATCTTCCCTCAGAGATAAAGACACCATAATGAGGAAGCCTCATCCTTGCCTCCTGCTCCTCCTGATTCTCTGATGAGGTCTTTTTGAACCATTATCACCAGCAGGGGTCAGGAGTAGGGACGATACTGTCTGAGTTGACAACTCATTAAAATGTCTAAACAAATAACTGAACAGAAACCAAATCACAGGCTATCTTTTCATCCTTCTTTGATCCAGAGCATTTAGCAAACCAACCTATTATTTGTTTAGCTATGGCAGAACAAATTCTAATAGAACAAATTCAAATAAAGAAATGATTGAGCAGGACCATCTGATAGGTTATTATCTTTTAAATATGTGGGACTAACTAAAAACTAACAAGCTCAAAATGCCAATTGGTACCCATTTTTTTTTTTTTTTTTTTTTTTTTTGAGATGGAGTTTCGCTCTTGTTGCCCAGGCTAGAGTGCAACGGCGTGATCTCGGCTCACCGCAACCTCCACCTCCTGGTTTCAAGCGATTCTCCTGCCTCAGCCTCCTGAGTAGCTGGGATTACAAGCAGGCGCCACCATGCCAAGCTAATTTTGTATTTTTAGTAGAGACGGGGATTATCCAAGTTGGTTAGGCTGGTCTTGATCTCCCGACCTCAAGTGATCTGCCCCTCCTCAGCCTCCCAAAGTGCTGGGATTACAGGCGTGAGCCACTGCACCTGGCCCATATTCATTCTCTTAATCTTCTTCTACGTGTAGTCTTCTAATCTAATCTATTGCTAATGCAACTGAAGCACGTAACTTTTTATTGTCCAATGACTGTTGCTGAGTCAAACTTCCCAGCTTCCTCTTAGGTCTACTTTTCAGGGCAAATATATGAAGGTCTTTTCAAAACAGTCTCATATCACCAGGTATTACAGAACACCATCTCCTTTTAAAAATGATCAAGTTTCCTCCATTTCCCTGCCATCAATAGCAGCAGTCCATGTCTAGACTACTGCATCAGCCTCCTACCTGTTGTCCCTGAATTCCTTCTCACCCAAGTCCAGTTAATTCATGCTCCTGCAGCAAACAGAATGGTCTTTACAATATGCAATTCTGATCATGCCACTCCCCTATTTAAACACGTCAATGGCTTCTGTTGTCCTTAACATGGCTTGGATGGTCCTGTTGATCAGACACTGCCAACCAACTGTCTTCATTCATGATTCTCTGGCCACAAAACAGACTGGCTAAGACCCTTCCTCCTCTGGTCTTTGTTCATGTTGTTCTGTAAGTCCATATAGCCCATACAGACTTCCTGCCCGGAAATACCCACTCATCTTTCCAGTCTCAGAACTCTGTGACCTGCGGCTAGGCCAGGTCTCCCTATTAGTCACTCACTCTCCCAGCTTCCTAGACTTCTCCTTCAAGCACTTAACACACCTGTAATTAAATGACAATGAGTGTGATGACTTCTCATTAGACCTTAAGATCCTTGACAGCAAGGATCATAACTTGTTCTTCATTCATCCCAATAGCTAGTTCAGTGCCTAGCACACAGTAGTGCTTGGTAAATATTTGTGAACTAATGCTATTTATTCTTGCCCTGTGATCTTTTCCTATGATCGAAGTTAGCAAATTTTTTCCACAAAGGGCTGGATAGTAAATATTTTAGGCTTTGTAGGTCTTATGGTCTTCTGCAACTACTCAACTCTGCCACTGTAGCCTGAAAGCAGCCACAGAAAATATGTAAACAAATGGATGTGTATATGTTGTAATAAAACTTTATTTACAAAAACAAGTGGCAACTGGACTGGCCCAAGCACCATAGTATGCCAACCCCTGTTCTGGAATCTCCTTTAACCAATCTACCATGAAGATCTTGAATAAACTTATGAAAAGAAAACACTGACCTCTTCAAGATGTTTGGTCTTTTGCACAATCTGTTTGTTCAAGGAAATGACTTTCCGGCGATGTAGCTGGGAGGTTCCTAATTTTTCTGGACTTTCTTCAGCTGATAGCTCAGACTGCTGTGGAAAAAAAGGATGGCAAATCCAAAGGATTTAATTAGTTGACCTTGGTTCACGTAATCAAGCCCTGTTCAATATGGGCAAAGCACTACTGGGCAGCCAGTCACACCAAGCCAGGGCATTTACAGGGGCCTGTTCAAAACCTGGCATACAGAATAGATTCTGACACAATGACCAAAATCCCTATCAACAGAACCTGCATTCTGGGCTGAGGAAACAGCATGTGTAAAAAAGTAGAGGGACATAACTGTGGTTATGTCAATATCATATAGGCAACAGGTATCATCAAAAGGTCTTAAATAGGGGAATAACATGGCCATAATAATATCTTCACAGGACCATTCTGGAGTTATCAAGAATAATGAATTGATTCACTGTGATCGAAGTATTACAAGCAAATGGTTAAAAAGTCTAGCCATTCAGCAGCACTTATAATGAAGAGTCTCCCAACACATTTTCCATCACTTGGCCCACTCCAATTTAATCATTTCCTATTTCTGATGTTCTGGAGTTAACAGGGGATTGATTGGAAAGGGATTAAAGGTGCTGAGAGAGGTCACGTAGGAAAAGTTCTGCAACTGTATAAGGGAGGAGGGGGTGGGGAAGGATCCTCAGGACCAGGAGTGAGTGTGAGAGAGATCTCTGAACAAGATGATGAGGTGAATGTGGTAACATTTTCCAGGAGGGCAAATGGCCATTCCTGAAAAACCACACAAAGAAGTAAGCAGCTTAGTGTAGATACTGAATACGAACACCTGCCTCAAGACTCCTGTGAGAAGCCCAAGGAAAAAGAAATTAAAAGGTAGACCTTTTTGCAATAAGTACAATTATAATACTCCTTGGATGATTATAGTTTTATTAAACAGTCAAACACCAACAATAAAACATCTCCTTTCTTATAGTAAGTACCCCAATTCCAAGCTAATCATTAATTCTAAACTCATACGCAACAAAAACCATTTGGATATTCAACTTTCCCTGAATGTTTTAACAGTGATCCTAGGCTTGAAAGTCTAAAATATTTACCCACAGGAAAAAGAAATGGGAAAGTGAGAAGGAGGAGAAATTGGATGGCCATAACCATTTATTCTGGTTAAGGATTTCTCTGAATAATTCAGCAGTATTATTAATGGATGATGAGTTCTTCTGCTACTTAACAACTTTGGAGTTACAAAACAACCAGCAGGATACAGCTGCATAAAATGGTAAGAAACATCATTTTCTATCTCATGGGCTGGTAGGCCATAAAGGAAACAGAAAAACTAAGCATTTAGTATTACAACACATTTAGCCTTGAAACCTGGGACTGTGTAAAATGTCAACATTATTTTAGCTTTTAGGATTTCTGGGAATTGGAATTGACTTTTTAAAACTAATTTTGGACACACCAAGATATTCACAACTTGTAGTATGGAGAAGGACAAACTATTTCTGAAAATTATTTGAGAGTATTAAAAAAGGGCGGCGGAAGAGGAAAGACGAGCCCCACTCTAAATCACTTACAAAAACAGAATTACAATTAACTACATCTCCTCTACTTTGATTGGATTGACCTGAACTATGCTATGAATTTGGCCACTTTTGTATGTTATGTACTTAATAGCTTTTTTATAGTTAATTTTAGCTTTGAGTTTTAATATTCAGCTTAGATTCCTTGACTTTGATTTCCAAAGTGTCATAAGCATATTCTCAGAGCATTGTGCTTTACTAGCCAAATTACATAAGCCTTCTATTCGTGCTTTTCTGATACCTGAAACAGAACTAATTTCCCATACAGTATGTCTCTATGTTTGGTGTCAGGATTATGCTTGAGTATCCTGACCTCCTCCAGATGCCTGTCAGGCTTGGAGACTGAGACGTGGGCAGGCAGGCTCCAGTGGATCCACGTATCACTCACCTTCCAGACTTCCTCCAGTGTGTGGGGGCTGAGTAAACTCATTCAATTCTGTTCTGCAGCTTTGGCATGGATTGGGTGATGTCTCTGACTGTTAGCAAGCTTTCTTGCTCACAAACTGCTTTTATGGCCAAAGTCCTAAGAAAATAAAAACTGCATACCCCCACCCAGCTTCCATGCTCTCGTATTACTGTATGTGGCACACATACAGCTTTGTTTTAAAATTATGACCTTCAAACTTCACTTACAAGAATTCTTCTTGCAGGAAAACCAGCAGCTATCTTGATATGTGTCAAGATTATTTCCGTTGATAGCTATCTATTTAAGTCTGAATTTTGAGCCACATGCTCCCTCAAAACCCTGTCAGAAGGTCTCAGAGGCCAAATACCTTTTCATAATAATAGTATGTTATTTGCCTTTTCACTCTTCTTCTCATGATTATACAGTGACATCTTCCAGATGTTATACGACATGTGATATCATTGCTCTGATGTTAATATTAATGTGCTCATTATTATTTGTAAGTAAATACATAAGCTACTGGGTATGAATTAATTAATATGTTATTGTCAATGAATACATAAGCTACTGTAAGTGAATTAAAATACATAAGCTATTGAGTCCTCAGTTATTTTTAACAGTCTGGGTCCTGAAAGTATTATGAAATGTTGAGAACTACTACTTTAATCTAAGGAGCCTGGTTCACTTGGTAATCCACCCATGGACTGGGACAGTCAATGGAGTGGGCTCATCAAGTGGCCAGCCATCATTTATATAACACTGAGAGGGAAAAGTTCCTTCTGATTCTACTCTTTTACTAGACCCGTGATTCAGACAACCATACAAACAGAGAGAAAATGCTCGCAATGCACAGAAAAAAAATCTTGAAATCTCTATAGGTACCTCTATCATATCTGTTATAATAGTATACGTTCCAAAGAAACATGGGCTTTCAAAATGCTCTCTTTTATTGGTAGGTAATAATTCTTAGTGCTGTGTGGAGTCCTGTAAATGTACATTTACTGGTGCACAGTACATATAAACTTGTAAGTTCCTCTGTTTGCCTTTGAGTTTAGAGACAGTGCTATGGGAAGCTGCTTTGTTTAATGGGAAGTTATTTTTAGTCAGATAAAACAGTTTATTATTGAGTTGAAATGAGAGTTCCTAATCTAGTAAACAGAAAGCTGACTGCTCTGTTTTTCAAACACACTTTTTATTAAGCAATCTAAATTTTTTGTTTCTCAAAGCCAAGAGAACTCAGACTGATGAAGACAGGAACAGGTCCATAAACCAGCAGGTCTCATCTAATGGTTCATTCACTGAGAGATACGATGAGAAAGAAAACTAGATGACCAACGTGGATTTTGAATGATGAGACAAAGTCAGACAGAAGGAGAAGAGGAAAAGGGGCTTTATACTAAATCCTTGACAGAAAAAATTTAAATCCTAGAGCATCTTAACAGATTTCTGCTTCCAAAATGCAACATCTGTCAAAGAACATCAACCATCTACAAATATTCCATTTGTGTTTATATTGCAGTGAGGGCTAAAGTGCCAATCTAATTTGTTCAACATTTTCAGATTAAGAACGTGCTTTCAAAACCACATTGTGGATTAAGATGACTTCTAGTGTAAATTCAGTGTTTTCTAATAACTGACAGATATTCACAACTTCTGTTTTTAGAGGAAACAGATTTAAATGTCACCAAATAATATTAGTCTAGTTCAAAATGGTAAATTCCCAAGAGAAGCAAAAAATGATTACTTTAGCTAAAACTATATACTTTTATAATTGAAAGAGACCCAAAAGGTTATTTACACATCAACCTTCTAATACAGGGTTCTCTCCTATATCATCTCCCTACCCCACCAAAATATGGTCACTAAGCTGACAATAATAAAGAATTCCTCTCTTACAAGGTACCAGGAGTTCTCTACACTAAATAGATGGACTTCAATTTTTGGCACCCTGACTGACCAATTAAGGACAAGTAGGCCGGGCGCAGTGGCTCACGCCTGTAATCCCAGCACCTCCAGAGGCCAAGGTGAGTGGATCACTTGAGGTCAGGAGTTCAAGACCAGCCTAGCCAACACGGTGAAACCCTATCTCTACTAAAAATACAAAAATTAGCCAGTCATAGTGGCATACGCCTGTAATCCCAGCTACTTGGAAGGCTGAGGCATGACAATTGTTTGAACCCAGGAGGTGGAGGTTGCAGTGAGCCGAGGTCACACCACTACACTCCAGCCTCGCGGCAGAGTGGGACTCTGTCTCAAATAAATAAATAAAGTAAACAGACTATGTGAAATATTTCTTTAAAAATGTTTTTAAATCTAAGAACTGGCAAGAATGTTAAATTTCACAAGGCCGAAAAGTAACTGAAAGTGGGAATCCAGGAATGTATGTGTACCCACTGAAGTTGGCTTTTTTTCCTGAGAGTATTTGCCAAAACCTGATGATCACAAACTTTGATTTTTACAATTCAGTAACAACTTTTTACCACATAAATCTTGATACAGCTGTAAGAGGGAAAAAATCCACAATGAGATTTTGTAACAACAGATTGGACCTCATGCAGTTCTGCAATCCTAATTCACACACTACTTTGGTCCAAAAAACCCATGAGTAAGGACTATGTATAAAATACACTTGGGCTGAAGTAAACCAAGGTGCTTGGCAGAAGCAAAAGCAGATCTTCCCTGAAAGAACAGAGCTTCAATCCTAGGCCTCAAATAGTTCCTACAGAAAAATTTCCAAGGAATATGGGGCTCACACTCAAAAATCAAAGGCAAACAAGAAGTCAAACTACCATAAACGAAAGCCAGCGAAAACAGACAGCAGAACTGTATCTGTAAAGACTTATTCAAATACACCCCCTCCCAATGCACACACCATATGCACACAACCATGCCCATTCCCCACTAAAGCAACAGATTAAATCTAATCACTCTTTCAGATAACAGTTCAACTAAGTGTCCACAGCTCTTCCACCTGTCCTTTCTATAACAAGATGCTGACACCTTTCACCACCTTGGCTGTTATCCTAGTTTGTAAGTGAACTTCTAAAGCACTCCTGATGATGTGTGACTACTGCAGATAGGAGGGAATCATCCACTTTCCCTGATCTATATTCTGCTTCCAAAAATGAAACTCAATACATGAATGCTCTTTTCAATATTTTTAAAACCCACTAATGAAATTCCATGAATTTCAAAAACCCACAGTTATGTAACCTTGTTGAGTCTAAGGCTTTGCTTTGGGTCCCACAGTGAGTAATGCGGTGTGCCTGCTCAGAATGCACTTAACATTTAGGAGGTGTGAACAAAATCTAAAACCTCCCCTTTAATCCCCGTACACTACTGTCAGGTCAGATGGCATTCTCACCAAATCATGAATTGGTACAACTCACTTTTCTGAAATTCAACAGTTTTTACATTTTTCTTAAGTGATGTTCCAATTCTTTGCAAGTGATGCTTTAAGCGATGCTCAAATCTGGCAAGGCTAAAGTCCAAGTCTTTATGCAAATTGATAAGGACTCTGAAATGTATAAGTTGTGCTGTGTGGCTTGAGACCATTTTACCAGGCTGAGAATTCATTAGTTGATACCATTATCTTTGCAGTTAGGTATTGTATCCTAACTACGTAACAGTCTCTCCGAATTCAGGAAATCTTAGAGCCGTTTGTAAACAGAAACATATTTACATTGTTCTCTCCAGATTTACAGGGTTCCTTACTCTCTTAACTCTGATTAAAATTTTGAATCTCTCTCCCCACCTTCCTTGGCTTATTTCAGCTAATCTTTACTCAGATCTTATTGTGTGGGGGCACGGTGGTATGCACTGGGGAAGTGGGAAAAGACAAAGACCATACCTCTGGCCCTTCATAATCTAGCCAGACAAAACCAGCTAATTCGTAAGTAAAGGTGTTGCATCCTCTGCATTCTCCTCAATGCCTAAATTGTGTCACAGAGGAAAACAGTTTTGAAAGCTGCTGTTGTTCCTTCCTCTCCCTCTCTTCCTTTCTTCTTTTCCTTCAGCAAATATCTGTGAAAACCCAATTGTGTTGGGCACTGAGAGTATACTATAATCCTAGCCCTCCTGGAAAGCAAACATTCTAGTCCTGGGAGACAGGCAAAGAGACAAATGAAACAGTGCTTGAGGGAAGTGCTACAAAGGAGATAAAGAGTTATCTCTACAACATCACTGAAGAGCCACTTCTAAGAAGTAGAATTTTTTTTTTTTTTAAGAGACAGGGTCTCACTCTGTTGCCCAGGCTGGAATGCAGTGGCATGATCATAGCTCACTGCAACCTCAAACTCCTGAGCTCAAGCAATCCTCCTGCCTCTGCCTCCCAAGGAGCTGGGACTGGAGGTACATGCCACTATACCCAGGTCATTTTTAAAAAATATTTTGTAGAGATAGGGGTCTCACCATGTTGCCCAGGCTGGTCTCAAACTCCTGGCCTCAAGCGATCCTCTCACCTCAGGCTCTCAAAATGCTTGGATTACAGGCATGAGCCTCTGTGCCTGGCCCAGAATCATTGCTAATGGCTATCAGGTGAGTCTCCACAAAGTCTTCAAGTGATCCGTTATCTTCTACTGAGTATTTATTATGAATAAAGCAACAGGAATACAAAGATAAAAAATGAAATACTGGCCCTCTAAAACTTTAGAGGTTAGGAATATGATTTATGCAACACCTATTATGTTATGTGAAGAAATAGTATCTAGAATGAAGGGGTTTAAAAATCTACCTAGGCCCCCACCCCTCCTGGTTCCAACCTGGGTTTTTCTATCTGTGGCCACAATAGGAGGTTTCCAAGAGACAAACACGCCCACCCCTTTCCTGTCCCATACTACACTTCTCCCCAACTCCACAAACCGATGCTGCTAGCAAGTGGTAACACTTTTGAGTTGGGGCAGGATGATAGGATTGGAAACACTCATATCTAAGCTTATTAGAAATCACACAGGTGGCAGATCAGGCTGATTTTCTAACAAAGCAGCCAGGGTGCCCGGGCTGCTAAGCTTCCTGTTACTTTGTGGCCCAGGCAATGTCCCTGGGGTGTGGTATCTTCACTCAGTCCTAAGCCCTTCCCTTTTCCATTTCTCACCCCATGGTATGATTTTAAAAGTCACCCATTCTGCCTGGTTATTATCAGGCAAAAATATTTTAATATCAATTATGCCAACAACTTTTCTTTGGGCAGAGACTGTCACTTCAAATGATAACACAAACCTAGTAGCACCTGGCAGCCACTTTATAGGCACACAAATTGTATTATTCTGTAATTTATGTCTTCACAAGTTGACTGACTCCTTACTGGAAGCCCCTCAGGGCCGCAACCCTGACTCACGCGTAACGCAATCCTTGTCCCCTACACTTGACACTGTCTGGATGCAGGATCTACTCAATAGGTGTTTGCTGAAAGAAGAAATATATCTAATCACTCTTTCACATGACAGTGATTATGAGGCCAATTCCATCAGTTCTCTGGCAGAAAAAAAAAAACAAGCTGAAGACTTAAAATATAAACAGATTGTACTAATTTAAAATTATATTTTCAGAAGACTTCATACATTTGGAAAAAGTGTAAGAGTTACAAACCTAGGGTGGAGAAATAACAACGTGAAGGCAACTACTAAGAGGACAAAGCATATATTAACAATTGATTCTTTTGGGTCAATTCCCTCCAACTTTGTTAAATAAATTTCCTGAAGGCCTAGTAGAAACGAAGCCCTTATGGGGGTGCTAGCCACCGTGTGTGCGCCATAACTGTTGGTAGAAAAGCAATCCCTGTCTCCTACTCTTTCTAGTTCAGAGGGGCTGCCAATCACACCCAACTCCTGGCAACAATGGGCCTGGGGAGAAATCTGTGACCTAAGCCATGACAAACAGAGGACAGTCCTTCCTTAGGATTTTATATACTGATGGAGGAAGGGGGCAGTAAGACAGAAACTGTCTACAGTCAGGCCTCCAAGGTGATGAGGCCAAGACAGAGACAAAGCGAAGCAAGGGTAAAGGGATATGGCAGGGCCATTTGAGTCCCCCCTAAGGAATTCCAGTTCTGAGAGCTGACAAAGGCTCCCTTTTGCTTATAGCAACATGCTGGGTAGAATTCCTATTACTTGCACCCAAAAGGCTTAAAAGGCAAAAGGTCCAAGTTAGTGAGTGACAGAACTGAAGAGGCAGTCTTCTCTGCTGATTGCATCATAAAGTGGAATAAAAATCATCATGATAGATGGGGACAAGATCTGCTCTAATCAAATGTGGCTGTCTGCTTTTCCTAGAAGAGACCCTTTCCTTTGTGTTTTTTCATAAGTACATCCTTGACCATACCCAAGCTCTAATTATCTGGTCAGATTCCCCAGGTGCTCTGGAAAGATATGACTTCAAGATAGAGCAAAGGCTTCTAACTGCTAGAGAATGATTCTCAGAATCAAAACGTCAGAGGCAATGGTGCCAGAATTTCTTAATTGCTGGACAGGAAAATTTCCAAAACCCATTAAGGAAAAATTCCTTCCACAAATAAGTCCCTTGATGATCTAAAATACACCTTGCTATGGAAATGAGATCAAGATGTTGACATTCTTCGGGCTAGGATATTACCCTCCCACTGCCTTTTTTTTCTGAAACAGTCTCTTTCTATCACCCAGGCTGGAGTGCAGTGGCGTGATCTCAACTCACTGCAACCTCCACCTCCCAGGTTCAAGCTACCAATCCCACCTCAGCCTCCCAAGCAGCTGGGATTACAAGCACGTGCCACCACATCCAGCTAATTTTTGTATTTTAGTAGAGACAGGGTTTCACCATGTTGGCCAGGCTGGTCTCAAACCCCTGACCTCAAGTGATCTGCCTGCCTCAGCCTTCCAAAGTTCTGGGATTACAGGCGTGAGCCACCATGCCTAGCCAGATATTACCCTTTAAAGAACTGCATGAGAACATATTAATGTGGTATTCTTCAGAAACATGAAGAGTCACTTAGATACTCCAAATAGAAACTTCCACGGCTTTCAGCAGCTTAGGTTTATGGTGTGTAAGTGCCTGGGCTGAGCTGCACCATTTTCACTTTTTCTTGTTTCTGTGGTTAGTTCCCAGTATGCCCTAGCTACCAATAGCCCAAGGTAGGCAGTTGAATAGTGGGACAGTCTAAGGAGGCACAGCCACAGCCAAGCCTGGAAGGCAGACACTAAGGATGGTAAAGGAGGCTGTCCCTGCTTCTCCCTAAGGAAGCTCCACCTAGCCAAGGAGAAAGGTTGCAAAGTCAAACAGTCCTGTACTCAAACCTGGAACTTATTAGCTGTATGGCACTGGACAAGTCACAATCTCGTTTCTTTGCCTGCAAAATGGATATAATGTCACGTAATCATTTATAGAGTACCAACACTGGCGGGCCCTTGGCAAGACTCTCAGATTACAGACAAGAGTAAAGGTGGTCCACAGCCACATAAAGATAGTTTCAACTGCATGTAAGTATAATGATGGAGGAAGGCAAAGGATTATAAGCAGGAAGGCAGTCTATATGAATTAAATGAGATAATTTTTTAGAATTAAAAAATAAGAACTAAATGAGATAATGGTACACAAACAATCTGCATGGAGAGGCACTCAGGGTAGATTCTGATTCACCAAGACAGATCGGTGCCTCTAGAGCTATAAAATATTCAGATCCTTTAGAACTACAAAATGTTCCAATATCCTGTCTTAGGGAGAAGTCGACCAATGAATGATTTAGTTGGCAGACTAAGTATTAAAGCGGTCAAAATGGTGTATGGTTAGTTAGCATGCAGCATTAGGGAAAGTGCCTTCCTGCCCTCCCAGGGACCTTGCAACTTCCCTGGCCCAGCTTCCTTTTCTTTCTTCTGGCTCCTATCAGGCTTAGGGGGTTGTAGGGTGGAAGTATTTTTTGGACAGTCAGACATTTCAGTTTTCTGTAAGTCAGAGTAATAGATTCTTCTTCCCTGTAAAAATAAATGCTATGATGCGGTGAGAATATTAGACATGAACACCAAACGCACAGTGGTACTTCTTCTAGCACATTCAGGGAAGGGTGTTACCCTTCGGAAACAATGGCAGATGGAGCTACTCAGCCTAGAGTCTATGGACACTCATGAATTATGTATCTGGAAGCTTCTTCACATTCCCCTTTCTGCTGCTCTACAAGAATCATATTGAGTTACATATCTCAGGAACTTTGAGATAAATGTTATGTTACACTCTTATAAGAAACTTGTGAACTTTACCAGTAAAAGAGAATTCTGCACGTTTTTTACCTTGTTTTTATATCCCAGTGCCTGTCAAGTTTCCAAACACTCACATCAGGCAGGCTATTCAATGTATTCCTTGGTCACAAAATCATTTTTACACTTGATCCTCTCCGCAAATTATCCTTTCCTCTCTTCATAAAGAAAAAAAAAAATCTTGATCTCAGCCTAAGTGAGTTTTTCTCAGATAGTACCAACACCTTCCCTCCTGGGCATTCCTCAATCCCATCTCTATTTTCAAAGTGTATTACTGAGACCCTGAAGGTGGCAGCATTGCCAGTGTCCAGTTTCAGCCCAATCTGTGGCAGTATGATTAAAAGACCAATAAGCAAACCATGGTGGACAACTCTACAATGGCCCCATGATTCTCACCTACTGATATTCACACCTGCCTTTGTGTAACCCCTTTCCTTTGGGTGTGGATGGAAGCTGTGCCTTGCTTCTAACCAACAGAATACACCACAGAGAAGAGGCAGTCTTTTGATTATATATATGTAATTACGTTACATAAGTCTATAACACCTGCCCTGCAGGGAGAAGCCCTCCCTTGCTAGCTTTGATGAAATAAGTGGCAATGTAGGGGAGGCTCATGTGACAAGGAACTGAGGGTAGCCTCCAGCTAACGGCCAGCAAAAACTGGTGACCTCAGTGAGCAGGTTGCAAGGTACTGAATGCTGCCAACAACCATGTAAGCTTGGAAGCAAATCCTTCCCCAGTAGAGCCTCAGATAAGACTGCAGCCTTGTAAGAGTCACAGAGGGTGCTGCTAAGCTGTGCCCAACTGCTGCCCCACAGAAACAGTGAGATAATAAATGTGTGTTATTTTAAGTGACTACCTTTGTGGCAGTACTGCCACACAATAGCAGATAACCACACAAACAACGTGAGAATGAGAAAAGCAGCCCCTGACATCTGAAAGCTAGCCTGGTACTATTAGCAAGGCATTGATGTTGGTGGGAGGCTGACTTGCACTCATAACCAGGCCTTGTTGCAAAACATAAACAATTTCAAAGAACACCAATACCAGACAACGCCACCCTATGACCATGAGTATGTCCGAACATGGACGAAAACATAAACATTGTCTGAATCACAAAAATGACCAAATATCTCCTATATGGGCTATTACGCATACATAGCTTTAACCTTGATTCATTTGCCCCATGTCTTAGAGATAAGATTTATTAAGATATTCATTGACAGACTCACCCTTCCTTACAGCATCGAACCCAAAGCAAAGCCCCACTTCTTTGAACCCTCCTTCAAGTCACCTTACATAAGTCCAAATCCTATACTAAGTCCTTTCTGACACTCTCTTACTGAAAGGCCCCATGATTCCCATTGGTATGTGTTCTCCCTCACTACAAGCAGCAATACGCCCCACTTGTTCAACCACAGATATGTTCCTAGTTGAACAAAACTAGGTCTTTGACTGGACAGCGCTGACAAAACAAAAACAAATCAAGCAAATAACAAAAACAGCATGCATGACTTTACCACAGAACTTGCATAAAATAGAAGTATAAACCAATAAAACAAGAAAGAGGCCATACTCAGTTGAGCTATAAGACATAAAAACAGAATCAACTATCTCCAAATGAGTAGAAAGAAATTATCTGACAAACAGTAGTAGGATAAGTGGATATGAATAGGAAAACTAGGACAGGTCCCCACTTTAGGCTAAAGAAGAATAAATTCTACATAGGTTAAAGAATTAAACATAATTAATAAAAGACCAGCTGACATGCATTAACTATTTTACCAGATCCATGGAGAAACAATGAACCTCTCATTTGGAAACAAGAACAAAAAAAAAGACTGACCAACTTGAGTACAAATTCCTTGTATATAATGAAAAACAATACAAAAGTAAAATAAAGTGCCTGAGAAATACTTGCATCACAGTGACAATATATTTAAATCTGACATATAGACTTTATTCAAATTCACAAGGAAAACATTACTAGAGTATAGTCTGTAACAGACAATTCAGAGAATAACACAGAGTAAACAGTCCTGTATTCAAACCTGGAACTTATTAGTTATATGGTACTGGATGAGTTCTCTGTAACCTGTACTTACACAGAACCATCTTCAATCCTCTCAATGGTCTACAGAGCTGCCATTTTATAGTTACTACAGTAACAAGTTACACAAACAAAAAAATCAAAGCTGCAAATATTGGCGGCATATGCTGGGAAGTCCCTTCACAACTGATAGTATTTTATGTAGTTGTAACACACAGAGGGAGTCATAACCAATCATCCAACACCTAGAAAACCTCTCAGCAGAAACTATCTGATCATATTTCACAATAATATCCACAATGGCAAACAGAAACAACTTAAAATTGTGTCTAACAAAAAAAAGTTTAATGAATTGTGCTGTATTAACACATAAATTATGTAGTTATTAAAATAAACGGGAACGGCCAGCCACAGAGGCTGAGACCTGTAATCCCGGCAGTTTGGGAGGCTGAGGTGGGAGGATGGCTTGAGCCCAGGAGTTCAACACCAGCCTGGGCAACATGACAAAACCCCACCTCTACAAAAAATACAAAACTTTGCCAGGCATGGTGGTATGTGCCTGTAGTCCCAGCTACTTGGGAGGCTGAGACGGGAGGATCACCTGAGCCTGGGAGGCCAAGGCTAAAGTGAGCTGAGATTGTACTACTGCACTCTTTGCCTGGGCAACAGAGTGAGATCCTATCTCAGGAAACACACACACCCACCCATACACACAAACACACACTTAGAAAAATAAAAATAAATAAACGGGAAGGCTAGAAAATATTTAGGATGTGATGTGACAAAACAAAAAAGAATGAAGACTACAAAAATGAAAATAAAGCTATCGACAGCTGAAGAGTTATAATGTGCCAGGCACCATTTGAGGCATTTTGGTCACATTTCATTTAATCTTCCCAACACCTGTCAGAAAAGTAATATTATTCTCATTTTATAAAGCAGATACTAGGGCAAAGAGAGGTTAAATATATGGCCAAGGTCACACAGCTGGGAAATGGAAAAGGCAGAAATGAACCAAGATATGGTTTCAAATGGTGTGTTTTTAATCACTGCACTCACTCACTGTCCTACCTCTTTTAGACATATATGATGATTGCAACTATACACAACTATGAAGATCTGGGAACAAACACTGTAAAATAATATGCAAATGTGAAATAACTGCAATATGGGAATAGGATTAAAGGCAATTTAATTTTGAAAAACCATCAGCTTTAATGCTATATTACCTACCCAATGAAAACAACACAATTAAGTAATGAATGTTTGACACCTCCGCTTCTCCACCAGAAGTTTAACTATAGTCATCTCTTAGTATATGTGGGGGATTGGTTCAAAAACCACCTGCATATGCCAAAATCTGTGCACACTCCATAGTCGGCTGTACAGAACCCATATATATGAAAAGCTGGCCCTCCATATACACTGGTTTTGCATCCCATGAATACTGTAGTTTCCATACACATCTGGTTGGGAAAAAATCCACATGTAAGTGGACCCACACAGTCCAAACCTGTGTTGATCAAGAATCAACAGCATATATGTCCTTAGAAAAAATCTTGGCACTGCTTCCTGTCCAAATTACTCCTAATTTCACTCTTTTCTAGAAGAATGGAATGGAGGTAGAGAATGGTCCAAGACAGATAAAACAGAATGTATCCATCAGAGTTGGATAGAGATCACTGGTCAAGGGTGAGGAAGAAAAAGCTTATTAGGAGATAAAAACACAGAGAGATCCAGAAGGAGACGTGCGAAATGCAGAATAACTGGGGAAGTCAGGTGAGCTTCAGGAGTCCTAGGCAGGGGAAAGTGTGCAAAGAGAGACGCACTGCCAACCACAGGGGGCTCTACCTGCCTGCTTTTCCTCTTACAATCATCAGAGCTCCTATGTGCTCCCTGTAGAAACAGCAGTGGGTGCTCTATCCAGTTGTCTTTTTTTTTTTTTCCTGAAAAACTGGGTTCAGCAATGCTATGTGGCAACATAAGGGCGGGTATAAACTCACACTCTTGCCATTCAGATGTGTGTGCTGACAGGAAACGAAGACACTTTCTTCTCAGACAGTGAATTAATACTCTTTCCACAATTACATCTTCATTTGTACTTTTAGGATAACAAACATCCTTTTCTGGTCAAATTTCAGACTTTGAGCAGTGTCATCTTTCCTAGGTGGTAATGGAAAGACAGGACACTCTGGATTCTAAGAGATTGGACTAGAAAGCCCATGTTAAGAAACACTTACTTGGGGGAGTGGGGAAAACAAAGGAATCTCACCCCGAGACATTCCAAGCTGTTTTACTCACTCATATTCGCTTGCACAAGGGTCCTTCAAGTCTCCCTCCCAGAGATTGCCACGGATGGCAGCACTAGGCATTTAAAACAGTTTTCCAAAAGTCTTGGGGGTGTTATAGCCGATAACACCTCCAGATTACTGGGGACAATTTTTCCCTAACTATATCACCTGTGCAATCACTTCAGAAGAACATGTCACAGAGAGTCAGGACAGAGCTAATTTGTAGTAAAAGATTCTGAGAAAAGGAAAGCAAAGCTGGATGCTTTAACAGACATCAACATTTTAGGGGGACAGGGCTGGGGAAGGAGGGATGTGCAACAATGTCCTATAAATCTGATTTTACTGATACTACATCTCAGCCAGACCAGAATCAGTTATGTGCAAAATGATTAATCACCATCTCCCTGAAATATTCAAGGTCCTCCTGCCTTTTCTTAGGATGGAAAAAAAAAAAAAAAGCAAACTCTGAAATATGATTTCAGGCTTTTCTTCATTCTATAATCTTTTAATAAAGTAGAACAAAAAATTTTGCCTTCGGTTTGGCTGAGTTATGGGGTTTATCTCCTAAGTGGCAAAGCTTCATTCCTTAGCCCAATCATCAAACTGAGCCCAAGTTATAAGAAGCCTGATAGAGAAGAAAAAATGCTCATCCCATACCCTCAGGCATGAATTTATCAAATGTGATAACTGCTCTGTGAGACAGGTTTTCTCTTTATATTTACAGAAAAGTGGGCACTGCAGGACAAAATTAATTTAACTAACGGGCAAGTGCTGATAGCTGGTTGTGCATGGTAAAGCCCGGTGTGTTTCTGACAAACGTGGCTGGTGAGTTACAAGAGAACACAGGGCACTGCTGGGGTAGTAGGGTAGGGAAGTGGGAGAACAAAGCCATGGAGCACTATCTGGGGCACAGACTCCAGCTGGGCCCCCACCTACCTTCTCCGCATACTCGGACACAATCTGCTTGATCTCGGCAGAGCAGAGTCCCACAATCTGGCCCACGGAGCTTGCGGTGAGACGGCTCTGCAAGCATATGGAGGGAATGTTCTCAAGGCCAAGCCTTGTCTTCCACAGCACTGGAAAATCTGAACACTCTATTATGGTAAAACATAATATTCCCAGGGGAAAAAATAATTTGGCTTTGCCACATATTACCAACAGGAAGGGAGAAAAGAAGCCTCAGGACAAACACGCAGCTACCTCCCGAGTCACTGAGCGGACGGTGCTAGATCCTCCTCGGACCTGGGCACCCCTGGAAAATGGTTCTTCCCTTCTATGTCCCACCCCAAGGTCTCACCTCCTGAGGGTCACCAAACAGAGCCTGCAGGGGATTTGGCAGGCCTAGGACACAGGGAATAGAGAAGAGCATGGGAAAGGACAAAGAATCTCAGAACTCTAAAATATCTTTTTACTACCACAGGTCTTCCCAGGCCTCAAAAAGAATGATCCTTTCACACTTGGCTATACCTTCTGGACAGGCTTTGAGCTCTGGAAAGACCAACTATAATCTCAAAATTCCACTTCCTACCTAGATAGTGTAGGAAGAAAGCAGAAGACAAGAGCTGCCTCAGCATGAGGCATAACTCGCAGGCCAGCTCCAGCTCTTTCGCAGAGGCCCTGTGAACCTCCCAGCACGAATATTCTGCTTTCGCAAGGGTCCTTCAAGTCTCCCACCTAGAGGTTCCCATGGGTGGCAGCACTAGGCATTAAAAACAGATTACCAAAAGGAACTCCTTGGGGAAGAGGAGGTACTGTGTGTTGGTGAGAGGGGGCTCTGGAGAAGGTGGGCTCTCTGGGAGAAGACCCCAGCAGAGCAGGGTGGTGCCAAGTCCCCATCCCCACACCTCCCTGACTCCCACTCACCTCCTCATTTGCCATAGCGGTCATCTTGGTCATCAGCGACTGAATACGCTGCTGAAAGGGGAATGGATGGGAGCAGCAGTGAGTCGTTCTGAACACGTACGACAGAAGCAATATGCCTACATGGATCTTTGCAGTGATATCCAAGGGTGTCTTCCTTGATCTCGTCTTACGTGAGCCTCAAAGGCAGGTGATAAAACGAAACTGGAGGGTGTGAAAGGCCTGCTCACAGCAGCTGGCTGTGGGAGGTGGTGGCCATTTGGGAATGCTAGGGATAAGAGTACAATTTCTCCCAAAATGACTTACACAGAAACCTCAGAGGCCCTACATGGACCACACACCTCTTCAGCTGCTCGAAGCTCATCTTCCTCGTGGGCATCAGCTTTTTCTGTAGCTGACAGCCCTGCTGGAAGTGCTGTTTTCTTGTCCTCAGCCTGCAAGGGAAGATGTGAAAACAGCTGAGCACAGGAGATGGAGACTCAGCAGAGAAAGGACAATACTGCCAAGAGGCATGAGTCTGTGAAAAAAACACAGACCTGCACAGCAGCAGCACCCTGAGAGAGTGGATACTCCAAAGGCCTGAACCTCCACTCGAGTACAGGGTGGGCAGGTTAAGCTTCAGGAACTGGCAAATGCCTGTTTCCACGTCCCAGCTGCTCACCGATTAAATTCAGGCCACACCCATTTGCCTGACTTACCCTTGCACTTTGACTGGGCCTTCCCCCTACTTTAACACTTTCAAGAGCAGATCACTACTAAAGGAGTGTTTCTTCAAACTGCCCGTTAAGACCAATTAGTGGGACATAAAAGTAATATGGCAGGTACAACTAGCATCTGTATAAATTAACACAACAGAACATGCCAGAGTGCTTTGTAGTGAGGGGTTAAGTATTGCTTAGTGAAACTTTTGTTTTGGGGGTATTAGTGTGTTTGTACTGAATCATGATGAAAAATTACACGTTTACTGCTCAGAGTAATCAAAACAGTTTGAATACCACTGGTCTGAAGGATGAAAACTGCCTTATCTAATGATCAAGCAGCATGCTCTGGACTCAGCCCCAGGCTCTAAATGAACCACGTCAAACTCAAGGCACCCTGGATTAACTGCTGCCTCCTCAATCATGGGCTATAGGTTTTAAGTCTATCTCTGCCATCCACCAGCTGGGTGACCTCAGGCTTACCTCTGATCCCTGCATGTTAAGGACTTCTAGGGTCAAAAGAGAGGTTTGGTCTCAAATGCCCTTCTTGGATCATCCCAACTCTAGGTTGCTTTTCTATAACGAGTCTATCACTGCCCATGGGAACACTCTGAGCTCCTAACTGCTTGGACACATCTACAGGGGATGAGACTGCTAATTCAAATGTGCCGTCTGACATAAAAATGACAGGACAAGCACAATTTGAATACTATTTCAGGGACATCTCATGATTTTTCCAATCATAACCAAATTGCCCAGTCATATATAAAGACAATCTTTTCAGACTTAAATTACATATCAAATTAAATATACATATCAAACCCTTATTATATACCAGATAAAACATGATACACTCAAATCCAGAAAACACCTTGCTCTGTAGGAAATCATTATTCAGTTGACTAAAAAAACACAAATGGGGAAAAAATAATGAGAAAACTAAAAAAGAAGATATCATAATTAGTACATGACTAAGTACTAATAACCAATACTGATATTAATAATGTTTATTAAATGTTTACTATGTGTTGGATCATTCTAAGTCCTTTACATTTCAATCTTCACAATAATGCTGTGAGATAGGTACAATGACTGCCCCCATTTTACAGATGCTGTCAACTAATGTACAAAGATTCAGTAAATTATCCAGAGTCACTCAGTGAACAGAGGAGCTGGAATCCTAAACCTGCCAGTCTGGCTTTAGAACAGTGCTCCTAGTCACTGCTGGTGCCTGCAGTGACTGAGACAACAGTCACCACAGGAAGCAGAGGGGGAGCCTGGGGAGTGGGTACAATGGAGTGGGTGGCAGGGGAACAGCAGGGGGAGTGTGTCCTGTTCAAGAAATCTGGGGATCAGGTGGAGAATGAAAAGAGGTTAATAACCAATCTTTTTTTTTTTTTTTTTTTTTTTTGAGACAGAGTCTCGCACTGTCGCCCAGGCTGGAGTGCAGTGACGCGATGTTGGCTGACTGCAAGCTCCGCCTCCCGGGTTCACACCATTCTTCTGCCTCAGCCTCCCGAGTAGCTGGGACTACAGGCACCCACCACCACGCCCGGAGAATGTTTTTTTGTATTTTTAGTAGAGACGGGGTTTCACCATGTTAGCCAGGATGGTCTCGATCTTCTGACAATAACTGATCTTTTTAAGAGGCCACTGACCACTTTAGCTGACACTTTATTATTCAGAAGGCAGTGGCTATGAGCACAGGTTTGATGTCAGACCTCTAGGTTCAGATTCTTATTAAGTTCACTTTAGAGCTATGTGACCTTGGACAAATCACTGAGCCTCTCTGAGCATTAGCTCTCTGACCTAAAAAGCAGAAATAAGTATCCTCCTCATAGAGTTGTTCAAGGGAGTAAGTGAAAACATACAGAGCCCTTAACATAGAGCCTGGAACAGAGAAAGAGTTTAGCACCATAACATTTATGTACCTGTCCTACTGCTGACAATGAAGCATCATTAATAAACACATAAATTAACAGAAATCTTTGGGTATCCTTTGTGAAGTTAGAAAAGCCATCCTGATTTACCTGGCTCTTCCATGACTGGCTGTTTCAGCAGAGGGCAGGCCTGTAATTCACAACTGTGCTCTACCTAACATCCTGTTCACATCTGTCTGGAGTCTCTCACCTCAGATGAGGAGTATTCTGGGAGCCCTGGCAGTGGACTTCATCTTCATACTGTAGAGCTACTGGACCCCAAGTGACTGACCCTGGACCACAACTTTCAATCACCCCTCATTTCCAGCCCCAGGAGGAGACTGCTGCTTTGCTCCCCAATCTGTATAGGTGGCAAGCTAGAAAAGCCAGGACGGAGATGCAGGGGCCAAAGGCAGCTCACACATCCCTGCCATCCCAGCCTGTCCAGGGACCAGGGTCTGGGCAGCAGCAGCCCTGCCACATCCCCTTCCTGGGTTTCCCAGGAAGCTGCTGCCCAGCCTGTGAGTGTTAGTCACAGGTGAAGGGAGTCACTTCCATCTCTCAAGTATTCTTTTATTATCAATGTTCGTCTTACCTTCTCCATTTTGCTCTGGCGGCTAAATCCATATCTCCTGCAGGCCACAAAAAAGGAGTTTAATTACTACTTAAAAAATTACAATAAATTCAGTGAAATGCATTTTGGTTGACTTTTTACATGAAAAACATCAAGAGAATTTATGCCATTTGGAGACTTGAGAAAATGTTACAAGTGCCTAAATTACAAACATATTCCACTGTCTTTTTTAATAAAGGGCCAGCCACCCTACTTGCTATGCAAATACTATAATGTAAATTGGAACTCTCAGACAGTATAAAGTGCAACATTTTCCTTAAGTGCAATTATGACTTTTTGAATCAGCAACTGCATTTCAGAGCCACAGTTTAAGCTAAAAGCCTTAAAAATATCTATAAAAACAACTGTAAATGTGTTTCCTTAAGCCAAACATGCGCTTTAATGGCTACTTCCATAACTTAGAGTCTAGCACACTTTTTATTCCCAAACATAATCCAAGCATGATGCCAATAATGTGTACTCACTTCACACAACCTTAAATTTAAAAAAAAAACACAAAAACACAATTCAGTTTCAAGTAGTTTATTTTCTGGCTCTAATTAATCTATTTTTTATTTTTTTATTATTATACTTTAGGTTTTAGGGTACACGTGCACAATGTGCAGGTTTGTTACATATGTATCCATGTGCCGTGTTGGTTTGCTGCACCCATTAACTCGTCATTTCTCAAAAGAAGACATTGATGCAGCCAAAAAACACATGAAAAAATGCTCATCATCACTGGCCATCAGAGAAATGCAAATCAAAACCACAGTGAGATACCATCTCACACCAGTTAGAATGGCCATCATTAAAAAGTCAGGAAACAACAGGTGCTGGAGAGGATGTGGAGAAACAGGAACACTTTTACACTGTTGGTGGGACTGTAAACTAGTTCAACCATTGTGGAAGTCAGTGTGGCGATTCCTCAGGGATCTAGAACTAGAAATACCATTTGACCCAGCCATCTCATTACTGGGTATATACCCAAAGGACTATAAATCATGCTGCTATAAAGACACATGTACACATATGTTTGTTGCGGCACTATTCACAATAGCAAAGACTTGGAACCAACCCAAATGTCCAACAACGATAGACTGGATTAAGAAAATGTGGCACATATACACCATGGAATACTATGCAGCCATAAAAAATGATGAGTTCATGTCCTTTGCAGGGACATGGATGAAACTGGAAAACATCATTCTCGGTAAACTATCGCAAGGACACAAAACCAAACACCGCATGTTCTCACTCATAGGTGGGAATTGAACAATGAGAACACATGGACACAGGCAGGGGAACATCACACTCCGGGAACTGTTGTGGGTTGGGGGAAGGGGGGAGGGACAGCATTAGGAGATATACCTAACGCTAAATGACGAGTTAATGGGTGCAGCAAATCTATGTTTTTTTAAAAAGCAAGCATAACAATGCAAAATCCATTCAACCCCCAACACAAAGCAAAATGCAAACCACCCAGCCTCATACACCTTTAAGTGATTTGTAAGAAAATAGAGTTAATGCAAACATTTAAGAAGAACAAATTGAGCCGGCCGTGGTGGCTCACGCCTGCAAAGTGCTGTAATCCCAGCACTTTGGGAGGCTGAGGCGGGCCTATCACCTGACGTCAGGAATTCGAGACTAGCTTGGCTAACATGGTAAAACCCTGTCTCTACTAAAAATACAAAAAGTAGCTGGGCATAGTGGCACACGCCTGTAGTCCCAGCTACTTGGGAGGCTGAAGCACCAGAATCACATGAACCCAGGAGGCAGAGGTTGCAGTGAGCCGAGATCATAGCAATGGACTCCAGCTTGGGTGACAGAGCAAGACTCTCTCTCTCAAAAATAAATAAATAAAAATAAAGCACAAGTTTAAGGTTACTCTCTGCCTCACTTCTTGGTTGTGTGCTCACCTGGTCTTGGTCCTCCAGCTTCACTCCCCACACTCTTCCTGCCCATTCCTTGTCCAACTTCTGCACTGGCCTGATGCACATTTATCAATGGCAGGCCTCTTCCCTCAGGAGAAAACAGAACCTCCTCAGGAGCCTCATAAAGCCTCTCTTCCATGGCTCAGCCTAACAAGTGTTTCACCTCACCACCAGCAGCACCTTCTGTGTTCCTATTACACTTAGTACCTGAACAGAGAGCTCTGAACAAACTAAGCTGTTCCCTTCTCTCCCCTGCTTCCCTACCCACCCTCCACTCCTCAGCTCTAAAGCCTCCTCCCCTGTGAAGCATCCCCCATGCACACGTGCTCAGCCTGGCCTATCCATCCCTGCATCTGTTCATGGTCTTCTCACTTCCCAGATGGTGATTACATGTAACTGTTACTTATCTGTATCATTCTCCTGAGGGCAAAGATTCTACCTTTATATCTGGTTTTTCCAATATTCACTGAACAAACAAACTAAACATAAGTGAAAAAATGCAAAAATCAAGAAGCCAAAAGTATCATCTGACCTTGCAACAGATTGTCATATAACTGGGGAGACCAAAAAGTCACTGCTGGGCAGTGTGCCCACCCTTTAGAAATAAACCTGTAGGTCCAAAGTGTAGTCCAAGGTTAAATTTTGGCTATCCACACGAATTCTGTAAAGGACCTTATGGCAGAGTCCGTGGGCTGGCTTAATATCTATTGCATCTTCTCGTACTGCAGAGGCTGGAAAAGAGACTATTTTCCATACTCCCTTGCACCTAGGGTTCTGAATACTATTAAGGTTCCCCCAATCAGATGCATTTGCTAGAGTTTTCAATATGGAACAGTTAAAAGGAGGAAAGAGGGAAGCATAAAGGATCCATTGTGTTGGTGTGGATCACAGCAGAAACAGCCAGGTTCTGGGGCTAGCAGCTATCACAGTGGCTTCTTGGTTTTTCAGAGCTCCCTAATTTGACAGAAGCAGCGTGGTTTCCTTCCTTGTCAAGCCACTATAGCACTAGCTTCCCAATCCTACAGGCTGCTGGCTAGCTTCCTGATTTTGGAGGCAGAAGCAGCATCCTGGAGCTCCAGTTCTAATGTGAAGCTTGAGAGCTGACCCTGGCTCAGCCTAGTTCTCATCCAGCCCTGTAACCAATCCCTTCTGCTGAAACTAGTGGGAGGGTACTGTTTTCTCAACCAGGGAACCCTGAACAATACAAGGTCTTGCCCAAGTTTCCCACTCTTATAGAAGTGTCCTTGCATCTTGAGTATTCATCTTTCCTTTTTTATGCCGTTAGTCTGCGGAGACTTTTAGGGGAGAAGACATAAGGCCCTTATCTAAGGCCCAGGGACTTCACGGATTTTCCAGATAAGGAAGTAAACAACCAAATCTGAGTGACTTGATTCCTAGGATGAATCTACTCCTCCTTAAAGACAGAGGCTCTGGGAAGACTCTTTTAAGTAAGCCCTCCAGATGTGAGCTTCTGTGAGAGCCAACACACTCATTGTGTGGTGAACATAATTATCCGTCATGAGTAATCCTCTAAGCCTTTCTGTTGAGCCTCTGGAGAGGAAGAAATTTGCTTCATTCACTTTTAAAAAAATATTTTAAAAACTGACTTATAATTCATATAATATAAAATTCACCATTTTAAAGTGTATTGCTCACTGGATTTTAGTGTATTCACTATGTTGTGCAACCACTGCTATTATCGAAATCAAGAAAAGTTCCATCACCTCAAAAAGAAACTCTGTTACTATTAGCAGTTAATCCCAATTCTTCCCTCTTCCCAGCCCTTGGCTACCACTGATCTACCTTCTGTCTCTATGGATTTGCTAATTCTGGAGATTTCATAGAAATGAAATCACTCAATATGTGGCCTTTTGTGTCTGGCTTCTTTGACTCATGAGAATATTTTCAAAGTTCATCCAGGTTGAAGCATGAATCACTACTTAATTCCATTTTATGGCTGAATAATATCCCATTATATGAGTAAGACACATTTTGTTTCATTAGCTGACAGACATCCGGGTTGTTTCTACTTTTTAGCAATTATGAATTGCTAAATTCATAATTGTGCAATATATTATGCAATATATTTACAGTGCTACTATAAATATTCATGTACAGCTTCATTCACTTCAATATCCCCATTGCCTGGCAGTTCAGTGCCTAGCACATAGTAGGTGCGCAATTAATGGTTGTGCATGAATGAAGAGTCCACATGATTTTCCTAAAGGCCTCATCCATGTCACAAAGCAGTGAGGTTTCCATGACAAAGCACTGTCCTCAACTGCCTATTAACTACTGCCTCCCTTTCCTCTTTTCCTGTTGGCCCTGCCCGTTTCCCCCAACTGCCAGCTCTGATCTGCAGTGCCGCATGCTTCCATTTGCTCCTGCATTCCTCTTCTTTAGCTCTGATTCTTGCTACCTACGCTGTTAGCAGCAAAGAGCTCCTCCCATCATCCAGTTCACTTCATAGTCATAGGACCCAGTCTTTAAATCAAGGATGTACATTTAGAACAGCACAGTACAAAAGAAATATAAAAGAAGGGCACACAAACAATTTTTTAATTAGTAGGTTAGTAGGTTCATATGGCCAAGTTATTCCAAAGATAAGCATTTTCCATTAACTAAATCAAGCACGAATCTTAAAATTTAAATTTAACTTAATTAAAATCAAAATTCTGTTCCTGAGCCACACTAGTCGCATTTCAATTGCTCAACAGCCACATATGGATAGTGGCTACCATACTGGACACCACAATTCTAGAAAACTAACTTTCAAGAACAATTACCTCAGGCCAAACTAAGATGGTTATCTATTTGGAATACAAAACAAAAGAGGGACATAAAAAGCCCTAAATACCAAGGACTGTGAACTTCATTCTTTATTCATTTGACAAGAACTTACTAAATACCTTTTATGAGCATGTCATAGGCCTTATCATCATAGGAGACACAAACAGGTTGGGAGAAATATGTCATATTTTATTTACTAACTACAGAATGCTGGCATTAGCCTATTCCTTAGTATTCAAGGCCTAACTTTGAGTTGCCTAGAATGACTTCAAGAACTCAAAATTAGGCTTTGAATACTGAGGAACAGGCTAACTCCAGCATTCTGGTGGCTGTGCTCCAAACCTCCTCTTGCAAGTCAAATATATGGCACATAAAATGCATTTCCCCAGAGTAGCAGTTTCATAGCACGGTTAGGTGCTTAAGTTAGCCTCTCAAAATTGACTGAACCCATAATAAAACTGAAATATTATAGGTGTGCAATTGTTTACATCCAAAATCAAAACTATGAGTCTTGTTTTCCTAACACCATTAACACTTAGAAAAATATACCCAAACCATGTTTTTAACAGATAAACAGTCCTTAAGGCCTTCAGCATAGTTGACAAGGTTCATAATTCACCTTTATTTAAGCAACTGAGAGTCAAAATAGGGGGAAGGAGATGGAATGCAGACCTAAAAGCCAAAGGGCACTGTGGGTGTAACGCTGATGAGTGACCTTCAACCCCAGGGAAGAAACACTGATTTCAGACCTTCTTGCTCTAGAAGTCAAAATACTTTCCCCCTGACAAGAGGTAAGATAAGGTAGAAAACAGAAACACTGGCAGAGAAATCTGGACTCCTAAAGCTGTGATGCCATACTGTAGTGGGGGGTGAGTGAGGAGGTCAGGAATGCCGCAATGTTAAAGTGAAAGGGAAGATGGAGCAAAGTGAGTCCCAGGGCCAGCAGCGGGCCAGCCTTGACAGGGGTCGGGGAGAAAATGCCAGAGGGTGAGACTTCCCATACACATGCTAGAGGGAGGGCTAGTGTGAAGGGTAATAAGGGAAGGAGTCCATGGGCTGTTGCCCCCAAATATGGCACCCTAATATGCTGAATAACTTGAATTAAAGGCACTTGAAGGTCACGTTAGAACAGGGTTTTTTCTCTTATCTGTATAAAGACTGGACCCATTAAAGAAAACACAAGTGTCTTCCATCCACTCCCTGAAATCTCATTATCTACCACAGAGCAAGAGACTGAAAATTAAATACCATACCTAGAACCCAAACCATGGTCTGTTTGCCATCCCATTCAATTTCCAGAAAGTCATCTATTAACCATGGTCTGATTCATTTCCCCTAAACATCATTTACTACCCCTCCAACTGGCGTATTTCCCCATCTGCCTTCCCCTGTGAAGAAGGATATATACACATCTGGACATCACCGTGTTACTGGGTAGTCACACTTCTGTGGTTTTCCCCCCACACAATAATAAATTATGTATGCCATTTTCTCCTGTTAATCTGCCTTTTGTCAGTTCATTTTCAGTGAACCTTCAGAGGGCCCAGGGGAAGCCTCCCCTCCTTACTCATACATAAACACACAAGAACAAGGAGAACTGTAAGGGGAAAAGGTCATACCTGAGGGCATTTGAAAACTGAACTGTTGCTGCTAATAATGATGATTATAATAAGGAGAATGATGACATCAGCCAGTGGTTAACATTTACTGTTTTCTACATTGAACGAACTGCTCAAAATTATATATATATATATATATATATATATAGTCATATAATCCTCACTTAATGGGAAAGATCTCCATGCAGTGGAGAGTGCTGAACAGAACCTAGAGGAAACAGACCGCCAGAAAGGAAGGGAGAAGCCTTCCTAGGGAGGTGGAATAGAACACACACTTGTTGGGGCTGTACATTTTATCTGATTTGCTCTGTCAGTTTTAATAACCATTCTCTTCTTACTTAGTTTCAGACCAAAGAATAGATATGGCCAGTCTTCCTAAAACTCAGAGCCTAAAAATATACTCTCACTGAAGGCTCAAACAGTATTTGCAGACAATGATACTGACATGCTTTTGAAGTTCAAGGCACCTTAGCTGAAGTGCCAATCTGAGCCTCTTAATAGTTTATGACCTTAAGCAAGTCATTTTTTAACCTTTCTGAATGTTGTCATTATTAGTCTCAAAGAGGAGAATGAGCTAAATATACTATCAGAATGTCCTAAGTACCCACTACTCCACCTGCCACAAACTTACCCTCTCCTTGCCAAAAAAGCTAAAAAAAACAAGATAAAATCTCTCTCCCACCCCAAAAAACCCCAAAAACCTAAAACCTTCAGGAAATGCCCACCCTAGCCTTAGAAATTAGCAGAAGGCAGCATGACCATACCAATAGGAACCAGGATTGATATCAAGACACTGCTCTTTCTCACTCTCAGAGTTTGAGAAGAGTCAAGCAAAATCTGTCTTGCTTCCTTTCCTAAAGAGGCCAAGCCAGATTCTCACCTCAAACTGCATCAATCACTCCTCATGACAGGCAGGAAGGTTCTGAACTTTCCCAGCCTTCAGATGGTGATACTAGCTACTATCTACAACATATATGCAAAAGATCCCATTTGAACCTGAGAATTTCAGAACAAGAATATTGTTCTAGAATTCTGTCAACATGGTCTCAGCGAGGTGGACAATTTACTGAATTTCTAACTCCTTTTCACCCTCAGGAAAATCCTATTTTCCATGATGATGGAAAAATGGATGCATAAATAATACAAACTCACAAAATCCACTACATTCTCCCAAGAACTTCTTCATTCTGGGACACGTGACACCCACAGAGATTGTCTTTCCAGCTCTGGCTCTCCCAGAGCTATGCAGCCTCACCTGCTCACTTACAGCTGGGCATGGCTAGAGAGACTCTCTCATGATTCCCAGGGCTGGCTTCCTGAGCACACAACCCGTCCACTAGCACAGGGCCCCATGCTTAGGAGAGTCCTCACTTGGCTGTGGTTGTTGTCTTTAAATTTTTAATTAATCATCATTAATAATTGCTAACAAGTTACTTGGCATTTTCACTACATAGCTAGTCCTGGTGATGCCTGACTTGGAGGAGGCATTCAATTCACAGTAGCAACTAATGAACTGTGGGGGCAGCCATCACACGCAGCCTAGGGCCAGAACTACTTCAATTTCCTTTGAAACAGACTAGTTTTTATTCTTAGGAAGAAAAAACAAAACAAAACAAAACAAAAACACAAGCAATTGCATGCACTTCCATTTGGAAACTAGAATAATTAAATCTAATTTCCTGCTGGTTCTCTCTGGTACCCTAGAGGGCAGGCAAAGCCATCAGATGCTCGCTTAGGGAAACACCAGTGGCAGTGCAGTTAGTTGCAGCCACCCCACAAGGGTTGGGCTGTGAGGCAGAGCAGCACACAGGAGCCTCTCCCAACACAAAGGAAACACAAGGAGACTTACATCAAGGAATCAGTTACCCTAAGAAGAGAAAGCGTGACATAAAAGAAGGTTAATACCCAGTGACAACCAAAAAATTCAATAGGGAGAAGCATGTCCTTGCACTTTTTTTTTTAAGTAAAAACTAAGGATATAAAATAACATATATATTTTTTTAACTAGAGATGTTTTTAAGAAGTGACAAAACTACTTCTAAGTTCTTCATTTTCCTAGTTAGGACAATATTCACAGGAAACTGAAATTATTATTCTAACACTTAAAGTGAAATCACTGAAACTGCTTTCATTTACCTGAAGATTTTAACAAACAGGGGCATGCAGGACAGAGTACCTCAGCCTCTGTAAATGCCTAGAACACCCCAACTCCCAAAGGAAGGCAGAGCCAGGTGCACATTTCCAGAGAGGAATTACAAAGGATGCCCACAGAAACAGGTAATTCATTACCAGAGAAAAGTCCCTGATGTTGGAAATCTCATGGCTGAAGGCAGAAACTCAGTCAGGTAGAAGCTAGTCAAGTTAATCCAAATGAAGCAACTTAAATTAGCTTTTCTTTTAAAAGAGACACCTAGACTGGGTCCCACTCATTACCTGCCATATTCCAAAAGCGTAGCATGGATTCGAGATTCTTCATCAAGCAGCTCCTCTGCTCCCTGGTGGCGTTTGTATTTCCGACGGGGCTTGTACACTTCCTAAGTGGATGAGACAGCCAAGTTACTGAGTGTGAGAAGGCTCTCCTCCTGAATTGGCTGCTGGATGCCTCCAGCCATGGGGTATATTCCTTTTTTTTGTTTGTTTTTGTTTTTAAGGCAGTCTCGCTCTGTCGCTCAGGCTGGAGTGCAGTGGCGCGATCTCAGCTCACTGCAACAGCTCTGCCTCTACCATGGGGTATATTCTAAACTTATATACATGCACATATATATATCCTAAACAAAATACGTGGCATGTAGTAAGTAATCAATAAATGCAGGTCTTCAGCCCCGATGAAGTGGTTTGCCATGCTACCCCAAATGAATGTCCTTCTTGACTGCTAAGCTGGCTGTCAAATAATACCCTAGTAACATCTGCTCAGGGCTCTGGGTGCGGGTAGGCAGCTGCTATGCCAGCAAGGTATTCCGGCTGCTCGTCCCCACATCTCTCTTCTTCCCTACTACCCGGGTTTACTGCATCTAATCATTACCTGGATATCACCACAAAAAGCATTACTATCAGGTTTTTCCAGATACTGGCATTTTATTTTAGTTGGAATTGTTCCCCATGGATAATTCTGGTTAACTTTATTATTTTACTTTAGTATACAGTTTCGAGCATACAGAAAAACATTCTGTAACGAATACGATATAATCTCAAACAATTTTGTGGAAAAGGAAATGGATCCGGGCCTGAGGTGATGCTAAAGGTTGTTCTTAAAAATTCCTGCCACAAATATTCCCCAGTTTACTGCTGGTGTCTACACGAATAGGAAGCTATAAATCACATAAAACAGACTTACAGGGAGATGCAAAATATAATCAACCTACATGGTGTCAGTTACTATGCCTGGTTTAGCTTCCACTGAGCTCTACTATTACAGCTTGAGCTTAACTGCTATTGTACTTAGTTACAACTGAAAGAGTCAGTAACCCAAGGCAAGAAATTGGATTCTTCTAAAAACAAAAAAAGGATTGACTCCAAAACAAGAGCATACTGACACCAACAGCTTAAAAGGACCTTTTATTCTGCCAAACAATGACAATGTTGGCTTTTGTGAATTATTCCTTACACGTTAAAGTATAAAACTTCATATATATCTCACCTTTCTTTTACACTTAATAAACCATACTGTGAAGTAGAGACAGGGCACATACCATTAACCTCACTTTACTATTGAGGAAGCAGACATTGAATAATTTGTCCAAGATCCCTGGGACCCTATGCGGCCTGGCCCTAGGTAACCTGGTTTCTCATTTCAAGGCTTGTCCCTGACACTAACTTGCCCCAGGCTGCCACTCTAGCCATCCACCAGCCATTTCAGCTAGCCCTCTCACAAGACTCATTCTACAATCTGAAGCTAAGTAATGCAACCTAAATATCAGGGGTTTACAGGCCAACTATAAAGAGCTAAAAGTCACCCTTTAAAGCAACAGGGTCAGGAATGCTGGTGTCTAGTCCTATCTCTGCGACTAATCAGCTGCATGATCTTGAGAAAGGCAGTTCCCCTCAATGGGCCTCAGTTTCTGTATCTGTAAAATGAAGTTGTACTAACAGATCTTGAAGGATGCTCCCAGGGTCTCTTCCTTTCTATTATTTTAATCCTGTAAAGATACTGACTTGGTAACATAATTCCTTAAAAAATGTAGTCTGAGATTAATAAAAAATCTACCATGCTTTACATGATGTACTCTTAAAAAGGAATATAAAATCAATTTATCCTTCTGTCATTAACAGTGGTAGCAATTGTAATAGTTATCACTTATTGAATAGTAGATATGTGCCAGGCACATTCTGCTATATCTGTGCTGTCCATTTGATCCCCACATCTGAGTGTAGTTATCCTTGTTATCTTTCTATAGACGAACTTAGGCACACAGAGGTTAAAAAACTTGCTGATGGTGAAAAAGGCAGTAAGTGATAAAAACAGGATGACTTCAGAACTGAGACACTTAAGCACTTTGCAAAATGTCTCACACCTCTACTTTCATCACCCTTTATTTAGGTTCTGAGATATATATATATATATATCAGATATGTATATATATATGTATTTTTTTATTTTTTTTTTGCAGATGCTAAAAGGCACAAACACAGGGTTAAATATTAAGGTGACCCTTTTGTAAAGCAGAGAACTCTTATACTGTGAGAGTCAGAACTCTACTTTGCACGTCTGGGTTACAAGTCAGGTTCACCTGTCAGAGTAATTACTCTAAGTTCACATTCCTCAATGCAGGGAAGGGAGGTAGAACAGCACGGCACCATGGCAGTGTCTGCAGCAAATCCCTGATCGCTTCCCTCACAATTACCATAGACAACTTCTTTATTGAAATAATGGAGCAGGCAGTGAAACAGCCACCGCCAATCCAGCATTCTACACTCAAAAGCTCCAGTGGGCCAGCCCACGCCCAACTCAACAGGAAGCGATACTTTCCATTGACCTTAACAGTTCATCTTTGCAGCCCAAACCCAACTCCAAAAGATCCATTTTACTTAGCCTATGTGTCCTGTCAGTAATTCTGCCTTTCACCTAAAGGGACCCCATAGATGTTTTCACCACCAAGTGCAATGTCCTGAAAGATCTCATAAGAAAAAGTTACTATAAATGGGAAAATAAGTGCTTCTTAAAAATTCTCACATTAATAAAATAACAAAAATGAAGTGCCTGAGTATTGACTGAAAGAAATGATGAAAGATGGATGGATGGCAATCATTTCTGTAGAATTTCCTCCAGTGACACCCCTCAGCCCTGTTCTTCCATTCTCTTTTACATGAGCTCTGCTATGTAAGTATATATCTTCTGCTCTTTGAGGTACGGCACAAGCCCCACCTCAGGTCTCCTTGAGTCTGCACTAAACAGTATGACTTGGTGGGTAAGAATAAGATCACTGTGTTATATAAATGAGCTAAACATGGCTCCTGGGTTGTTTACTTCTTCGAAGAAGACTGACATCCATTGGCTCAAAAGTTGACCAGCACAAACTCAAATTTTTACATATCAAAATGTTTTATACATAGCCTAAATAATCAGACTTTTTGTCATTTAGAGCCTGCCTACTTTGCAAACCCTTCAAAACTGTTGGCATTTTCTAACCATAGATAGGATAAACCCTGTGGCTAGGTAGACCTCAAGCCACTGGGGCTCTTCATGGGTCTCTGACCACAGACTCCCACTGTGTGATGCTGAGCAACATCACCAAGACACATGAGCCTCCTCTATGATCTTGGGGAGTTCCTTTCCTCTGCTCCCACTCTGGATGTGGCCCTTGCATTCAAGCTTCTGGATGGTCTCATGGTGTAAGGGACTCCTCTACCCTGCAAGCAAACCTGTCAAAGCATCACCCAAAGAAAGCTTATATATGCTACTGCCACCTTGCGGTCAGGTCGTTCTTCTTGATCAGCCCTCAAACTCCTCACTAGCCGGAACGTCACTACTGTTGCCTCAGCTCCTAGAACATGGTCTGGCATATAGTAAGTGTTCAATTAATACTACTGAATGAATACATGGAGTCAAACAAGCTAGAGTTTTAATGCTTGCTCCATTGCTCACTATACCTCTCTGACTTGAGGCAAGTTACTTTAACTTCTGTGGTTTTCCATCTGTATATTAGGTATAAGTAAAGCTGTTATGAAAATAAACTAATCAGTATATTTAATAGTACCTGACATACAGTAAGGGCTAAGATATATACATATTTACATGCATATGGATGTGTATTATTAACATTGCTTTACTTAGGTCACTACATTTATATTTTACAAGCTGAATGAAAAGGACTTCCTCACAGCATTCCCTATGGAAGAACACACTGGGCTGGTAACTTTAAATGGCAGTCTCTTAGATGATCCAGTAAGTTCCACAGTGCACTTCCTTCCAACCAGTCTGGAAGCTCTAAGAAGTCTTTTCTCTGTCCCCTCTATTCTCATACAGAAGTCTAAACTACCAAAAAAATGCTCACAAATAGTAAATGAATATATCTTTTGGGTCTGGGTAAAACTGTGTGGGCACCCGTTATTCAAGGTTAAGAGGGAGTAAAAGACCTCACTGTACAGGACAGATACTTCATGGCTATGGAGGGCTGACAGCTCAGAGGAGGAAGCTGTGTCACAGCACACTACATGAGACAGAGGAGCTGATTATGATTATGATGTGAAAGTGGAAGGTGGTATTTTCCATTCCTTATGTCCTTTGAAAATACCACCTCCTATTGGGCAGGCCTTCTACAAAGCAGCCAGCTACTCTGTGCAAAGAAGATAGGGAGAAGAAAGTAATGTACTTCAAAGAAGAAAGCAGGTACTGGGAATAATCTCCTGAAGGAAGAAAAATGAAGCCAAGACAAAAAGAGAACACGCCCATCATAAGCTCGGATGATAAAGTTCACAGCAGCCTTTCTGCCTGGCAATCTGGCAAGAAGTATTAAAAGCCTTAGGTATAATCTTGACCAATTCCACTTCATGGAATAAATCCTAAGTAAATAATTAGAAATAAAAGAATAAATTTAGCTATGAAGATGTCCTACATAATGGCCAAGTGGAAAAAAAAAAAAAAACAGAGATACAAACTATAGTTGAACTAGTTCCACACAATTAATAATCTACAGCCGCTAAAAATGCTATGGAGGTATCTTTATTGGCATGGAAAGATTTCCTCAATATACTACTGAGCAAAAGTAGCAAGCAACAAAATAGAATATATAGTACAATGCCATTTTTTTTTTTGCAATCTCTAATTCTCCATACTGATATTCACAACTCTTTATTTCCTGCTTGCAATATCAGTGGTTATCCCTGGCTGGTGGTATCACGGGTGATTTAGTTTTTGTTTTTCTCCATTTCCTAATTTTTCATTCTTATTACAACAGCATTAGTGCAAAAGAAAAAAAAACTTTGAGAACAAAAAATCATGCACCAAAAAAATGAATGGGCTACATAACCAACGATGAATGCAAAAAATTCAAACAGTCTTCTAAGGATGGCTAAAGACAATAAGCTAAAGATTTAATATTTAAATACTTTTAGGTTATGTCTAAACAAGAATAAGTAAAAGCCTGTTGGTTGAGACACAAAGGCATCATGCTGATCAAAAATATAACAACAGGACAGCTTCCACCTGGCATCCATTCTTTGGCTGGGCAATGGGTCTTCAGATGAGAAATCAGTCAATGTTCTCGTAAGGAACTGAAGAGGTGGTGGGAGAGGACCCAACCACTCTGTAGGCATTTGAGTCTCTGGGACCCAGAGAAGCAGTATCCCAGAGCCCTGAAGTAAGTCAGCAATAGTACTGCAAAACTGGTACTAGGAATATGGGGGAAAGCAGAGATGAGGTGAAAAGCCAGAAAAGAGGAGGAGTGCCGACACCTGTTGCGTTAGAGTCAGGTGTAGTATCAAAATCTGGCTCCCTCTTCCTGGCTCTGCAGCTACACAGGGAATTTATTAACCTTTCTAAGCTTCAATTTCCTGATTTGTAAAATGGAAATAATAATATATAACTCCTTGAGTGTTAATGAGGGATAAAGGAGCTAATGCTTGTTAAACGCCTATTGAGATGCCAAGCACGTGGTAAGCACTTAATAAATACACAGCAGCTCCACACCTATTTTTATAAAACGCTGGGTCTAAAAACTAGGCATCTATATGTCTGACCTTATTTTATTCCCTAATTTTCCATTCACAACTTAAAATTAAGGGTTTCCTTTCCTTTATTAAAGGAAGGATTTTCCTTGAGGAGCATGACAATGAATAAAGTTTTAAGCTGTTTAATATTTTGTACTGATTCACAAGAATAGGTCAGGGATATGCACCACAGCCCTAGAGTTTCTGAGAGCTTTTGGGACTCTCATTTCAAGTCAGCTAAAGAAGGGCTTGCAGAAGTGGCAGAAGGGAGGGAGGAAAGTTAATGGTGATAGATCTCAGCTAAGAAACCTATGCAGACAGCTCCTGGAAGTGAGGGGTGTTTCAGTAGATGAGGAAAAGAAAAACCCAAAGGCAACCTTTAGCCATCCATGAAGATTCTTTATCATTCCTGCTGAAAATGTATTGCCAATCGGCCGGGCGCAGTGGCTCACGCCTGTAATCCCAGCACTTTGGGAGGCCGAGGCGGGTGGATCACGAGGTCAGGAGATTGAGACCATCCTGGCTAACACAGTGAAACCCCGTCTCTACTAAAAATACAAAAAATCAGCCAGGCGAGGTGGCAGGCGCCTGTAGTCCCAGCTACTCGGGAGGCTGAGGCAGGAGAATGGCGTGAACCCTGGGGGACAGAGCCTGCAGTGAGCCGAGATCGCGCCATTGCACTCCAGCCTGGGCGACAGCGAGACAGTCTCAAAAAAAAAAAAAAAAAAAAAAAAGAAAATGTATTGCCAATCAACTGAGGATTAAGTTCACTCATAAAAAAGGAAATAAACTAAACAATACAAATTATAACCGGGGACTCACAATTTTTTTCCATTTCCCTTTTTATTTATTTTTTTGAGACAAGGTCTCACTCTGCCACCCAGGGTGGAGTACAGTGGCACAATCACAGCTCACTGCAGCCTCAACCTCCCCAGGCTCAGGTGATCCTCCCACCTCAGCCTCCTGAGGAGCTGAGACTACAGGTACATGCCACCATGCCTGGCTAATTTTACTATTTTTTGTAGAGATGGGGTTTCACCATATTGGCCAGGCTGGTCTCGAACTCCTGGGCTCAAGCGATCTGCCCACCTCAGCTTCCCAAAGTGCTAGGATTATGGGCATGAGCCACCAGGCCGGACACATTTTCCTTTATTCTGATACTATTTTCTCATCAGCTGCAAACAGCATTTTATCTATAGGCTCACAGCAGCACAGTTACAAGACTGGGTTTGAGTCCTGCCTCTACCATCACCATTGTGACATTGGGCAACTTATATATAACCTACCTGTGTTTTAGTTTCCTGATTTATTAAAAAGCAACAACAACAAAAAACTACTACTTCATGGGATTGTTGTGAGGACTAGATGAGTTAGAGATGAACACCCAGAACAATGCTGGGGCACTATGTAAATATTTGTCATTATCACATATTCCTTAATTCTCTGCAATCACATTACCAAGCAGAAGTGGATTAAAAAAAAAAAAACCTCCATTAAAAATGAGAAGAAAAAATAATGTGCCTCTAGAGGCTTTAACTAATCCATAGGCATAGAGATGCCAGACTCAGTTTCATTACCAGGATGATTGACAGTTGTGCTGGCTTTTGCTCTATGGCAGAAAACCGTACCATTTTCTCATTCTCTACCCAGGGCTCAGAGTGAGATTTACACATGAAGATATTCGATTAAGCATTAAAAATTTTTAATGTTTGGGCCGGGCATGGTGGCTCACACCTGTAATCCCAGCACTTTGGGAGGCCAAGGTGGGTGGACCACGAGGTCAGGAGATCGAGACCATCCTGGCTAACACGGTGAAACCCCGTCTCTACTAAAAATCAAAAAGTTAGCAGGGTCTGGTGGTGGGTGCCTGTAGTCCCAGCTACTCAGGAGGCTGAGGCAGGAGAATGGCGTGAACCCGGGAAGCAGAGGTTGCAGTGAGCCGAGACAGCGCCACTGCACTTCAGCCTGGGACAGCGAGACTCCAAAAAAAAAAAAAAAAAATTTTAATGTTTGAATGTGGCTTTTGTTACCAAAAAACAAAAAAAACCTTAATGTGTACTTACTGTTTTGAATAGGTAATGCACAGACTAGAATAAAATTCAAATAGTACAGAGATTATAGGAAAAAGACAATTTCCCCTTCTCTCCTGCTGCTGACCTAGCAATTTCCTGCCTCAGAGGCAACATGATTATCACCTGGTTTTCATATCATTCCAGAGATGAAGTAACATTTAAAACAGGGGAAAGCAATGATCATATCCAACTAATTGGTTACTATTTGTCATGAGAAATGTAGTTAGCAGGAATCTTTGTTTCTTTTTGTTTTTGTTTTTGTTTTGAGATGGAGTCTTGCTCTGTCGCCCAGTCTGGAGTGCAATGGCACGGTCTTGGCTCACTGCTACCTCCGCCTTCTGGGTTCAAGCAATTCTCCTGCCTCAGCCTCCCAAGTAGCTAGGATTACAGGGGTGTACCACCACACCCAGCTAAATTTTGAATTTTTAGTAGAGATGGGGTTTCACCATGCTGGCCAAGCTGGTCTTGAACTCCTGACCTCATGATCCACCCATCTCAGCCTTCTAGTGTGCTGGGATTACAGGTGTGAACCACTGTGCCAAGCCAGCAGGAATCTTTAACAGCATACAAAAGGCCCTACATTGGTAAATGAAAAAACCACAAAATTATCTTTAAAGTATGATTCCAATTCAGTTTACAAATGCACAATAAAAACATGGAAGAAATATGTCCAAAAATTAAAAGTGGTTGCTTCTGTGTTGTGAAATTAAGGTGAAAAATCAACCTTAATTTAATTCCCCTACATCTATCAATCTTTTTAAAAACTTGAGGATGCTCTAAACTGAACACCTATTTCACAACCAGGAAAGAAAATTACTCTGAGGTCATATCATTTTTTCTTATTATTGTTTAATACTGCCACCAAATCTGAAAACAGTGTATGGCTTTTGAGTGTCACCTTCTTAAAGGTTTTCCACCTCTAACATTTCCAAAACGGAATTGAGAAAAAAAAGAAATTACAATCATAAAGTGATCAAGATTTTTTTTTTCATAGGAGATTTTCATGTCTTTCATTACCAAATGATTGTTCTTTTCAGAGTAATCACCTTGGTGGACCACATATTTATTTTTAATATAAGCCAGTTTGGAATCCTTTTTCTGGAAAGACTGTAGGCAGTTCACAAAGCCACAAACACCAGACAATGTCAATCTTTACAATGACACAAGGTATGTAACCCATGCCATCTGTATAAGAAGTACATCTGATATTTCATTTGGGTGGCATATTAATACAAGAAACTATGCAACTATGAAAACCAACTAGATGTATGACATAATTTAGATGAAGTTAAAAGCATGCAAAACAACACAATACATTATTTTCAGGAGACAGAGACTGTGCACACAGGCACCTAGGCTTCGTTCCCTTCAGCTCAGGTAGGAAGGCTGGGGGTGGAGGGTACAGCTAACAAGGTTCCACAGCTCTGGCCTAGAGTGTTTTGTAAAGGGTCAAAGGTTCCACTAACCCTCGTGCTGGGGAAGTGGGGACACATGTACAGACTCACTGTGATTAAGATGTACTGTGAATGGGGACAAAGGCCATCCCAGAGCTTCCCGCACACAGCTCACAGGCTACTCTGTCTATGCAAAGCCATCAAGGGGGTGGGGGACAGAAACCTCAAGTTATCATTCCCATTCATCATCTGCTCTTCAGAGCTATTCAAAGTTTATACCTGCCATTGGGATAAACTAGGAAGGGCTCTGTGTTTGGTTATTTCTCCCTTAAAACTGCAAGTGAGGAGACAGAGCAGTAGTGTGGCAGGTTCTACCTGTGCATACTCGTGTCCTGGCCCTGAGTAGTGAAGCAGGCAGGGCTTCCCTCACACAGCCATCTGAGTCTAGCTCCTAAGCGATCCTTGTAGACGGAAGCCTCAGGAACAGCACTTTTGTGATTTAACAAAGGGCTATCTGAGGCTATGCAGGGCTCTGACAGAAGAACACGGCCAGGGGACTTACTGAGAGGTCCACAACTGTCTTGATGGCCTTTTCTTTTCTCTTTATGAAGTCATCATCCTACAAGACAAAACAGAGCGATTAAACAAATCCCAAGGGAAAATTAAAACTCAAGTGGACCACTCAGAAATCTGTCTTATAAATTGACTTCTCAATCTCATCACTACTTTGCCTGAAGAAGTCTCAATTTTCGAACAAATTGGAATATATTCTCCATGGGAAAAGGCTACACACCCTGCAGATGGCTCCAACATAGATCCCTATACAGCCAGTAAGAAAAAGGGGGTCATGAGGAGTAGTGCTTAAGACAAGAGTTCTCATTTCAAATCCTCTCAAGCACTGAAACCTCAGGTAAGTTACTTAACCTCTAAGCCTCAGTTTCTCTGTCTATAAAACAGGGATAAAAACACCTATCTCAGAGGGCAGTAAGGATTAAAGAATAAAAGCCACAAGATGTGCTGAGACTAGCATGTAGTAAATACATGATGGCTGTTAGCTATTATTGTTGTAATTATTATTATATTATTAAATTGTTACTATAGGATGTTCTGGGCCAAGTGGCCTCTCAAAAAACTTAATACAAAAATCAACTACTATTCTTGTAAGTTAGTAAAAGCCCTAGATCAAACACTAAAATTCAGAGAAAATGACAAAATTATAGAGCTTTGCACTCAGTGGCTATGTAAAGGAGCACTAATGATGCCAAGTGGGGGTGAGAATGCAGGGGAGCCTGAGCTTACCCTGCTCCTTGCTAGGGAGTCTCTAAGTGTGCACTCTGTTTCTCAGTGGGGCAAGAAGATAAAATCACAATACTGACCTCAGGGAGACTGTAAGTCTTCTGGAACTGGGATACAGAGTAGGAGCGGATATAGTCACCCATCTCTTCTTTTGTTTCTATAGCTCGTTTCACCAGCCACTGGGGAAGAAAGTGAAAAGACAAGAGTTGCTAAGGACAACATCCCACTGCAGTGAAGGCCAGTTCAGACATGGCACAACTCATGAACTCAAATCAGCATAGCTGAACTGACCAGGTGATAAGAAGCTATCAACACACGCTGTCCTATAGGAAAAGCAACCAGCTGGGCATCTGAGATGTTAAGATCCAATGGGACCTAGTGCTGAGTAGCCGTGCAGGAGCTTTAAAGCCTTACTTCATATCCTTGAGCCTCAGTTTTCCTTTCTGTAAAAATTTCAGTTCTCTTCACCTCACAGAGCTAACATGGGAGTAAATGAAATCATAAGTAGTAGAGTGATTTGTAAACACCTGAAGTACAAAACAAACAGAGCTATCTCCCAACTTCCTGGTCCTACGGGCAGATCTTCATGTAAATCTCTTTTTCTTGTGCTCCTTACACCACAGACCAGGGAAAAGGGAGAGAACCACAGAGAATGCTAGCGTAACTCCCCATTTGACAAGTGAAAAAATGTCCAAAATACTCAGATTTGACAATGGTGCATACTGAGCACACAGCTGAAGGCACTGGTTTATCCTGACATTCACAACATTCTCTCTTAATCCTCACAACGTCGGATGGTACTGGCTGAGTTTTACTGAACCTGAAGTGCCGGGAGACGATATAACTTATTCATGGATCCATAGCCAGCAAGCTGCAAAGCTGGGAGTCACAACTCAAGAGACTATTCTACACCGAAGACTGGACAAATGGTTTCATGAAATGTTTCCCAGCTTTGTTAGGCTGATACCCAGAAACAGCTGCTCTTCACTTCTCCCAACTGAAAACTCCAGTTATTATCATTAAATCACCACCCCACTAAAACCTGCAGAAGATCCAGCCGCTCTGAGGGTAAGGGTGTAAAGTGTAAAAAAGACCTTTGCTTCTCCTCCCCGGCTCTTCATTCATTCCCTTTATTACTGAAGAACATCACAGAAGGGGTGCCACTCCCTCTCAGAGAAAGCTACTACATCTCAAAAGCAGTTTGGGGATAGTAGCTGTGTTTCGCCAACAGCATATCACACGTGGTGAGGGTTAGCCACCTAGGAAAGCAGGCACATGGCACATTAACACGGTGCTGCACGGTGTTCCCGCAGATGTTTGTTCACAAAGCGCAGCCAGCTCAAGTAAAGCACATGTTTAGGAAATAGCTGCTCAGAATAGAGCAAATAACTCTATGAGGAATATTCTTTGCTGTTAGTATCTTCTATATATTTCTACCACTTCACCCCCAAACAGTGACCTCAGGCAAAGACTCAAATCCAGAAGCAGAGACAGAAGATCAGAGGGTATTTAGAACGACTGTAGCCCCTCACCTGTACTCCATCCCAGTACAACTAAGTGGTCCAGGACAACTAAGGGCCAACTAAGGCAGTTGGCTCATTGCTCAACTCAATTCAGCCCTGCTTTCTTTTGAATTGGGAGACCCAGTTTCTGGCTTTTCACATCTGCTTCCCTTTCAGAGCTGCTTCCGTTAATCCCAGATCTACCCTGAGTTACCGCCTGGCTGGATCCTGGAGAGCATGATCCCATTATGAAGGGAAAGCTTGTTGAGTCCTAACAGATGTTTTGGAGTTTCCAGCATGAAAGGCTATAGAGGGAAACTCTTGGACACCCTGGCTCTGCCACAGGTTCCCTAGCACTCAACAAAAATATTGACCTTCACAGGACTCACATGTCCAACCCAGGAGAAAAAGATATGATCTAGAACCACCAGGGGCCAAAAATTAGATCTGCTTTTTTCTTGGCTGCATCCAGAGAAAGTTACTACAGCTTTGCTAAAATGATGTGAACACAGATGATGGGCTTCTAGAATCACATAAGAGAAGTAGGTCAATGGCTTACAACTGCTGGCCGGTGATTATTCTTTCACGAGTGCCCGGCGGGAAAACAAAACAAAAACAAAAACAGGCAAAAGCTACAGGCACATGGTGAGTTTCATCATAGTTAAATGTATTTAATTTCAAGGACTGCTTTTTTTCTGAGTTTGAGAATTAAATGGCCATTATTTTACGAAATGATAAAGCAAGATTGTAGTTATTTTTTAAAGTGTCCTTGCCTGGCAAACCACAGGTGGCGACCCTAGGCCAACCTCCATTTTTGCTTTAAAATTGTACAGGTCCATGAAATTAAGAAATTGTAACCACTAGCCTGGGCCCTCCCATCCAAACAGACCCTCTAGCATTCCACTCACAATGGAGAACATTCAGACCTTCAAAACACCCAACTGACTGCAGAAGATCACTTCCAGTTCTTCTCACAACCTGACTAGATTTTTTTTGCCTCTAAAGTCCTAGTGTAGGGTTAAAAAGGGTCTAATCTCCAGAGATCCATGTTTTGGGGGAAAGGTAACAACTTCACAGTTTGATGATATTGGAGGTTTCAATAATAATCAACACAGGGCCCCAATTTCCTATTTTCGTAGAAACTATCAGGTAGTGTCCTCTTGTATAAGAAAGACAGAAAGGCTAACAAACATACAAATAAATTTTAAGGTAAAGTCTTGGCCTCAAATTTACAAATTTCATGGAATTCGACTTGAAGTCTAGCGGACGGGAAGATTCAACACTTAACAGTAACAAACTATATAACACTTAGCACTTACTAAAATGGTCAGTCTTTTAACTAAGTGCTTTAGACATACAACTAACTTAATTCTCATCCTATCAGGTAGGTGCTATTATTTATTTCTATTTAACAGACAGAAAGTTATTTACCCAAGGTCACACAGCTAGAAAGTGACCGACTTGAGCCCATAAGCAAATCAATTACCTTCTCTGTCTCATTTTTCCCAAATGTAAGGAAATTACATTTCTCACTTTCCTCAAATGTAAGGGATTATAATAAATGCTTCAAAGAACTCTATTAGAGTCAGATGGGAAGTAGTGTTCGCACAGCGGGCAACACACCTGAGTCCCTTTGCTCCTCCTCTTTCTAAGATGCCTAGAGGGGAAGAGAAGAACTGCACAGAATGCAGTTGTCCCAAGGAATCCGTGGTGGATGGGTTCCAGGACCCTCTAGATATTAATCCACGGATGCTCAAGTCCCTGATATAAAATGGCACAGTATTTGCATACAACCTAAACACAACCTCCTCTATATTTTAAATCATCTCTAAGGTTATAATACCTAATACAATGAGAATGCTATGTAAATAGTTATGTTATACTGTATTTTTAAATTTGTATTACTTTCTTTTTCCAGCTTGCTAAATTTATATTACTTTTTATTGTTGTATTGTTATTTTTTATTGTGTTTCCCCCCACCCACCCCCAAACATTTTTGATGCATGGTTTGTTGAATTTATGGATGTGGAGCTGCAAATATGGAGGGCCGGCTGTTTGGGAGCTGTATAGCAAAAGCCACTTAATCATAGAGGTTTGGGAAACAGCTAGAGGCAAAGAGAAGTCTCTCCCTTAGGCATTTAGCCATACGGACTGAATATCTACAAATTGTTAAGACATTCTGGTAGGTACTGGAAACAAAACAATAAGCAAGACAGCCATGCAGACTTGCTATCATGCAGCTTAGAGTCTAACGAGAGAAGCAGATAAACAATCACACACACATGGATACACATGATTACGAACTGCTGTAAGATTCTGGTGAAGGAAGGGAATGTGGCCATAGGAGTGCATACCATAAAGGAACATGCTGTGGATTAGGGGATGAGGGAAGGCTTTCCTGAAGAGGTTTGGTGGAACTGAGATCTGAAGGGTTAAGGTAAGCCATACGAATTAAACAGGTAAGGAGAGAATGGAAGAGCATTCCAACCCAAGGAACCAGCAACGCAAAAGCACTGTGACAGGCGGAAGAATAAACCTCGGGAAATCTGAATGAATGCCAGAGAGTGCTAGAACAAAAAGAACAAAGAAAAGCAAGGAATGAAATCAAGCTGGATAGGTCAAAAGGGAACAGAGCATACCAGGCTACAGAGTTCTGTCTTTACCAAAAAGGCAATGAAAAGTCAGATGAGAACATTCAAAGATCTTATCAGGTGACAGCATGAAACTAGGGTATATGCAGGACCGGCAATCTTCTGAAGATGACGACAACGAACACCACCATGTTCTGCTGTACCAAATCTAAACCACACCCATTACATTCAGGATCCAGGACAGATGGACCCATTACAGGACAAGCCAGGCCCATCACAGGAATTCTGATGTTAAGAGGACAAGAAACCACACAGAGACTCTCACCTGAACAACAGGAAATATGTGAATAAAATCCATCCCCTGGATCTGGTGGGGCTCCAACTGGTGTGGGCATTTCATCCTTGGCAGGACTGAGACAATTTTTTCTGATAGAGCTCTGTTCAGAAAAAGTAACAAGCAAAGAGTGAGGTATACTAAGTAGCCTTTATGGCATCTCTAAAGTCTGGGCAGCATCACAGACGGATCTGGGACTTTTCCATGTCAGGCTAGTCCAGACCACGACACGTTTCTCCTAGACGACTGCAAAAAGAGAAAAATAAGCACAATTTAGTGGTGTGTGGGTGTGTGGTCACAAAACTGCCTTCACCCTTTATAATGTTTTTCTTCCTACTTTTTTTGACGCAAAATATTTTATGAAATGATGGTGACATTAGAGGTAGTCGTTACTATTTTTTAACATCCTTATGTAGTAAGATAAAAAGTTATTAGTGCCCCGTATTCTTTTTACATTTCATTTTACTGATCTACTCTTTCTAAAAGTTTGAAAAAAGTATCCTAAATATCATTCGGGCAACAAATAATTATCAGACCTTACACCAGGTACCCAGAATATTAACATGAAACATGGAGCCCCATTTCCAAAAGAGATTTGGAGTTCTCTACTCTGGCACAAGAATATTTTTAAAATAAATAGTAGCCTTTAATTTTTTGATACTCTAAAATAAATTCTAGAGTTGAGGGAACTGTATATTCTCACTCTTATTTCCATACAGAAGAGATATTTTCTGCTTCTCATAAGGGACACTGACCTTTCTCTAACACCTCGCCTCAGTCTTCCTCCTATAGAAGACCACAAAGTGGGACTGAGAAGGGAGGAACCAGGCTTCCTGGGGCCTCAGAGTTTTCTTCTCTGTAGGTCAGGAGGAAAGCATCCTCTCCTGCTAGGGAGGTTTCTCAGCTCACCCTGAGCTGGGGCAGGACAGTTTATGGCAACAGTGGTGGAGGGATTTGTATGCAAGTCTGTTTTATTGCAGCCTGAAACCTCCTTCTCGAATCAGTTGGCATTTCATCTCTAGCTATGTGATTCCTGTTTCTTATACTACCTTAATTGGATCAGACTCAAGGGAAGAGAAAAGATACTATTCAGTGGTGTGCCTGACCCCAAAGCCATGGTATGTAGCCTGGGAACATTGAGAAGCAGTCACCAGGCATGGCCTTGTGGACATTTGGAGAAATAGGAGCTTCTGGCTCAGCCTACATGAATAGGTTACATTGCTACACAAGACCCTTTAAAAAATCTTAGCCAGTCACAGCAGCTACTGTGGCCTTATAAACAAGTATAGTACTATGTTCTAATAGACAAAGGTCCAGGTAAACAAGGGTCACTTAGAACTTACTAGGTGCTTCAAATTCAACAAGTTTTGGGTCTCCCAAAAGTGTTTCTTGTTCAAAGAAGTCTTGTCCACCTTTATCTTTCTGCAGTTCAATAATCCTTCCAAGGAGACAGATACCCTCAAGATGAACATCTGACTCAGGGCTGGGTGAGAGTTATTACTGTCTTATCTATGATTCACTTAGTAGGTTTCACCCCTCAGTCGTAGTATTAACAGTAACTAGGTGACCTAAGAGCTAAAGTTAAGCAGCCCCCCAGGGAATGGTCACTAGAGAACACATTAAGAAACAGTGTCTTGGTATCTGGAAAATAGCTTCACAAGTTGGGACCAAGGTTAAAACTGCTGCGGACAACAGTAACACCTCACTGATCATAAGATCAAATGTCAGATCCAATGTGTTAATAGAAAAAAATATAGAAGGGGGGAGATTAATCCCTCACTGCACACATTCATAGAAGAGAGGGAGTATCTTCCTCCTAGGAGGGAAGCATATAGGAGAATATTTGATGCCTCTTCCCCCTCACCCTTCCTCCCCAACAGAAGAAGGGGTGAAGAGTGATTTATCCAGAAGTCCTGAGAGTGGCCAGGCATGGTAGCTCATGCATGTAATCCTAGTGCTTTGGAAGGCCAAGGAGGGAGGTCACTTGAGGCCAGGAGTTTGAGACCAGCCTGGGCAACACAGTAAGACTTTGTCTGCATAAAAAAATTTAAAAATTAGCCAGGCATAATGGTGCATTCCTACAGTCCCAGCTACTCAAAATGCTGAGGCAGGAAGATCACTTAAGCCTAGGAGTTTGAGGCTGCACAGAGCTAAGATCATGCCACAGCACTCTAGACTGGGCAACAGAGTGAAACTCTGTCTCTTAAAACAAAACAAAACAAAAGTCCTGAGAGGAAGAAGAAAATTGTCATGCAGCTCTCAGCCACTCCTCGCGCCCTTCCTTTCTGGGCAGCCTGTCTTTGGGACACATGCATCTTTTCTGCCATAAAATGTGTTGCCTGCCCTACAAGGGAAGCCTGTGGTTGTCCAGGTCTGCTTGGGACTCACATGGGATAGCTTGGTAGTGAAGCACTAACAAACCCATTTGGCAACATATCTAAGGTTCTCTGTCTGATAAGCTTTTTTTTAAAATTTTGATCTCCATCAGACTCTCATAGCTTATTTAATTTCCTTGAAACTTGTAAGAAGAGATGAGTGTTCACCTGGTACTGCTGCCTAAACTCCAAGCTTAGCAAATGAAAATGAATATCAGTCCTGGTTTTGCTTAATGCAAGTCTTAACTAACTATACAGGGGCACGTGATCAATACAGACTTTCCTTAGTTACATTTTGGTTCAGCAGGAGGAGAGCTCCCTCTTGTGTTACATATATATTGGTTTGCATAGAGTTACCAATTGCCTAGAACCACACATATTAGCTTAAAAACAAGAAGCTGGGACCCACAACACCATCCAGCCTAACCCCCTGCCTTCAGACATGGCATTTCCTGGCCACTCTTCAGAGCCAGCCTACTCACCCAGTTCATAAAGTCCCAGAGAGAAGGCTATCACAGGTCATCCTAGGATTTACAACTCTCTTAAACCCGCCTCTCAGAAATTACTGCCAAGTCTGGACAGTCTTGGCAGCCAACGTGAGGACATGGAGGAAAATGCAGGCAGGCTGGGGGTAGGGAAATGAAAGTGAGAAAGACTTCTTCCAGAAATCTAACAATCCCCTTTCAGCTTCTCTTTGCGGCTCAAGGTGGATCCTTCAGATTTCCTAAAAATCACGGAAATTAACAATTGCAGAGGTCACCAGGCAGGTTTCCTAGACTAAGATTTTAACATGCCCAGCTGTGATTAGTTTGACTCCTTTAGTTTTTAAGAGCGTTCAGTGCACTGTTTTCTTCTCCACTGCAAACAGTTTGAAAGACAGTGAATTAAACCTGGGTCTAAATTCAAGTTCCACCACCAACTCTGAAACTTTTGGCAAGTAACTTGGTCCAGGTCCAATACTTCTATCATAAAACTAGGGACAATCCCTACTCAAAGGCGGTAGTGAAGGTAAAATAATAAAATACACATGCAAGTGCTTGGAACACAGATGCCCAATAAAATGTTTGTTGTTGAAATGAACTCAGTTATAAATGTAAAATCTCATTTATGGGCCTCTGGCCATAGGACCCTCTGTTAATGGGGCTTCAGAAGAGGATAGAAGTAGAGGATAGAAGCTTATGGAACGCTCAGCAAAGAAAGATGACAGGGAACAAGGCCTCAATTGGGCACACAAAGAAGACAGCTTGAGAGACAACCATGCCTTCAACAGGCAAGTGTGCTCCTTGGACATACATCCAGCCCACTCATTAAATTGACTAGATATACTGGAAAACTGCAAACATAAGGCAGTTTTAGTCTAAACTGCACCTAGCCAGAAACTCTATGGTCAGGGGGAACACCAAACAGAACACATTCCAAAACCAAACAGAAAAGATTTTTAGATGACTCAGTACCCTGTGGCTATAACATGTCTTCTACAGATAATAAAGAATGAGCTACCTGATGCACTGCTGAGTCTGGTGGGTCCTTAGTCACGTAAACCCGTCTCCAGCTTTGCCCACAGTTACAGTTCATGGCTCTGCACTTAAGAGACACACATCAAGCACTTAACCAGAGAATATAACACATCCTCAATCCCTTATCCAAACCCTTTGGGTCAGATGTGTTTCAGAATTCTGAATTTTTTAGATTTAGTTCCTTAGAATACCTAAGGGGTACGTATTATATATTATGTAAGAACCCAGGAAAATCTAGAGTCACACTCTAGAGTCACACTCTATAATAAAAAAAAATTTATTCAGCAAAACTTATGAATAGTCACATAAGTGGGATCAATAAAGCTATAAATTCAGTCAATTCAGGTTATGTTTTGCTCCCAAATAAGCTTTGTAGCTAAACCTAAAAGAAGAAAAAAGTTTTCAGTGTCTTTTAGATTTCAGAAATACAGACAAGGAATTGAGAAGACATAGAAAAATACTGTGTTCCCATATCTATTAAAAGTATAATGGAATGCTGCCACTGATGGGAATCTATCATATTCCCTAAGGATATCGAAATGAAAATGGGGCCTAACAACCACTGGAAAACTCAAGGGGAATTTAGGAAGAAAGCACATGTGGAATCCAAGAAATGGTAAAACTAGCACAGAAAAAATCCAATGAAAAGAAATACCAGCACATCAAGGGTGCCACAGGTATAGGAAGCAATCAACTTAAAGACAGAAGCTTCCAAGAAAAGCATCCTCAAGAAGACAAAGAATTCATGCTAGTGAACAGCCTGATTAAGAAGCATAGGCCAGGTGCGGTGGCTCACACCTCTAATCCCAGGAGGCCAAGGCGAGAGGATCGCCTGAGCCCAGGAGTTTTAAAACCAGCCTGGACAAAACCAGCCTGGACAAACCCCATCCCTACAAAAAATTTAAAAATTAGCTGGGTGTGGTGGTGTATGCCTGTGGCTCTAGCTACACGGGAGGCTGAGGTAAGAGGATCACTTAAGGAAGTCAAGGCTGCAGTGAATGGTGTTGGCACCACTGCACTCCAGCATGGGTGATAAGAGTGAGACTCTGTCTCAAAAAAAAAAAAAAAAAAAAAGCTGGCTGATCTGAGCTACAGCTAAAGGCATATGCTTCTTTTGTCAACAAGAAAAAAACAAAGGCAATTAGAAACTTCAGGGGAAAATGCTATATAAATATAAAGTAAATTTCAACATTCCTGATGCTCAGTTACTCACAGATACCACCCCCGCTTGGCTGTCAGAAATACAGGGGCAAATCTTTGGCCAATCGTAGGAAAACAAAGCATTTTGTGATCCATCACTGTGGTAGTCTTATCCCAACTCTGCCTTTTGTCCCCACTTTTTTTTTCCCCCTTTGCTTCATTTTCCCACCATTATTGCTTCCTGTTATTTATAAAACACCTTTGTTCCTTTTGGAAGTGTTTTCTCTTGGAAGAGGGTAATACTTCAGAAAAATGAATAAACAGACTGTCACAGAATCATACATATCTGAGGTCAGGAATCTCTCCTCTGACAGATAAAAGAACTGAGGGCCACAGAAGGAATGGCTGTACCAAGGCCACACAGAGACCCACTGGAAGGCTGGGAGAAGAACCAGGTATCCCAAATGGTCTAACGAAATGGCCAAGCCCCTGGTGAGCTGCTGTGCTACAAAAGACTGGGCAGGGAATGCTCAGGTGAGATCTCTAGCAAGGAGACCATGCTGCTTTCTCTTGAAGACAGGCAAAGTGAGGCTCTGCTTTACACAGAGGCAATGGGGAAGGAAAGCATCTCCTTTCCTCCTCCTAATCAACTTCCACCGATATTAGCTGTCTTTGGAAAGATAAACTAAGTAGTCACTACAAACTTTGATCTAGCTGTGTGACCGTGGCTTCTTAAAGTCTCAGTTTCATTTGTAAGGCAGGGATAATACCTCTTGTAATAAAAGTTAAAATAAACTATGTAAAGTGTCCAACCAACTTCTGGCACACAGTAGACACTCAAAAGTTAGTTAGTTCCCTTCTCCCCACCTTTAGGTTTTCCATAGAAAAACTTACATTTTTTGACCTATCGTAGAGTTTTCTTGAAAGAGCAAATCAACATCTACATCAAAGTTGCAAGTGGTGATACACCAAGTCATTCCTCCTACTACCTGCAAGACATAAAGAAAATATTTGTTTTCTCTTTTTAGTTTGGGGAGAATGGAAGAAGTGGAAGGTAGGTGAATTATAAATAGCTCTAACAGACTCAGTAAACATACAAAATTATATATCTTGAGAGAGAGAGAGAGTGTGTCCTCCTTACCCCATCAAGTATAATTAATCTAAAATGGCACAGTTACAGAAAACTTTCTGCAGTGACAGAAATATTCCGTTATCTGCAAGGACAAGTACAGTAGCTACTAGCCACATGTGGCTGCTGAGCAGTTGAAATGTGGCTGGCATGACTGAGGAGCTGACTTTTATTATTAAATGAGCATACTGTACATAGATCCTCTTTATAGTCAAAATGACAGACATTAATTCTGTGTTTTATAGACCAGATACATGGGCAGCAAGGCTGACATTTTGTTTCCATACATCTTATTTTTCTTATCTACCTGAGAATCCCTGGCTCTACTTTTCCCTCAGGAATTCTCTGAGATGCAAATGAGAGTAAGACTAAAAACCCATTTTGAAACAAAATCCTTTTCAGACACAGCTTGATATTAGAAAAAAATAACAGTAAGGCCAGGTGCGGTGGCTCACACCTGTAATCCCAGCACTTTGGGAGGCCGAGGCGGGTGGATCACGAGCTCAGGAGTTCGAGACCAGCCTGGCCAACGTAGTGAAACCCCTCTCTACTAAAAATACAAAAATTAGCTGGGCATGGTGGCAGGCTCCTGTAATCCCAGCTACTCCAGAGGCTGAGGCAGGAGAATCACTTGAATCCGGGAGGCAGAGGTTGCAGGGAGCCTAGATTGCGCCATTGCACTCCAGCCTGGGTGGCAGAGAGACTCCATCTTAAACAAACAAACAACAACAACAACAACAAAACAGTAAATCTTACCCCTGGCTCTTTTAGACTCTTATGAGTTGCCCAATAAAAATGCAGATTCCAGGGCCCAAGCCCAGACCTAGCTAACCAAAATTTCAATGAGTGAATCCTGGGTTCTGTATTATAAAATAACCCAGAGTGATTCTGTTAGGCACAGCCAGGACTGTGACCCCGTGGAGCACTCAGCACTGTCTTCCACAGCCTGCCCTGTCTGATTTGAATGTGTCCTTTCTGTGCACAGTCCACAGTGGCACTTTCTGCACCATGCCATTTATTCTGTGCCTGTTAATTCACTTGTCTCTCATCCCCACTCTACAGAAACTGGGCTCTTTGAGAACTGTGCCTCTGCTTTTCCTCTGTGTCCTCAACACCTATTACTATGATTTGTGCATCATCATTCAAGGTTCTGCTGAATTAAAAGATTTCATTGCATAGCGATCTCTCACTCATCCTCAATCAGAGCATTTACTATCCGCAGAATATCTGGCAACTGTCTGTGAGCACGCTGACTTGGGATGGCTCATTATTAACTCTGATTATGTTATTTTCCATAAGTTTTATAATCCCCACCCAAACTGTAAATTCCTTGAAAGAAGGAACTATTTATTTTGCTTCTTTGCATTTCCTAAAGCTTTGTGCACAGGAAAGGAACTGACGTATTCACTGATACATCATTTTTGTCTTTGAAAAGAAGTTTGAACACTTCCATAATGAATCTGAATTAGGAAGAAATGGAAACACAGACATGGAGGAAATTAAAACATCATGTCTTCCTCCTTTCTTTGCTAAGATTAACCATGTCATTCCGACAAAAGATAGTGTAATGGTTAGAAAGATTTCCCCTTACCTTGTCAAAGGGTGACAAGCCTTTAATTCTTGCCCTGAAATACCCAGCTGCAACCAAGAGCTCCAGAATTTCAGTCAACTTGACATTTTGTTCTTCATCTTCTCTTGTTTCCACCTAAAACAAAAGGTAAAAGTTTGGCTGGTAAAAGATATGCTGAATAAAAGAATACCAGGTATATCCCCTGATGCCACAATCTCATTGCTAAGGAGTAGATGACATTGGCTACATCATCACAATAGATTCTCTGAAAATTCAGCAAGTGTCACACAGAAGCATGTGGACAGTGTTGCTGGAGTCACAAATGGGTCCGCGGGCCTCAACGGGCTGTTAATCTTCATAGGTGAGGGAGACACATGCCCAAGTAGTATACACTACTCATCACATGCTGAAGGAATCCAGGGAAAAGGAAGGTTAGAGCATAATACTTCCTTTTTCTCTAACCCATGGTTTACTTTGACAGTCTTCTCAAATGGATTATGACTCCTTACAAACAGGAACAAGGTTTTATGGTGTTTTCTAAAAAAAACTTTACACTTAGGACTTAGGGCCGGCATGGGGGCTCACACCTGTAATCCCGGCATTTTGGGAGGCTGAGGCGGGCAGATCACTTGAGGTCAGGAGTTCGAGACCAGCCTGGCCAACATGGTGAAACGCTCTCTCTACTAAAAATACAAAACTTAGCCAGGTTTGGTGGCCCATGCCTGCAGTCCCAGATACTCAGGAGACTGAGGCACAAGAATCGCTTGAACCCAGGAGGCAGAAGTTGCAGTGAGCCAAGATCATACCACCGTACTCCAGCCTGGACAACAGAGCAAGACTCTGTCTCAAAAACTTTATACTTGGCTGGGCACAGTGGCTCAGGCTTCTAATCCTACCGATTTAGGAGGCCAAGGGGGGGTGCCGATCACTTGAGGTCAGGAGTCTGAGACCAGCCTGGCCAACATGGCAAAACCCCACCTCTACTAAAAATACAAAAAATTAGCTGAGCATGGTGGGGCACACCTGTAACTCCAGCTACTTGGGAGGCTGAGGCACGAGAATCACTTGAACCCAGGAGGCGGGGGTTGCAGTGAGGCGAGACTGTGCCATTGCACTCCAGCCTTGGTAACAGAGCAAGACTCTATCTCCAAAAAACAAACAAACAAAAAAAGTTATACTCATCCAGAAGTTACTGACAACAGGCATAGAAATGAAGAAGGGAATTCAAACGTGTATCCTTCATTGTACTTCCCTTTTTGATCTCGAAAACAAATATATGAAAGGCTTCCAATCCAGATATATTAAAGGGTGATTATTGCCACATAATAGGATTGCCTTAAAAATAATAAATTCATCTAATATATGTATATCAGTATTTTGCTTTGTTTTTTATTGTTGTTTTTGTTTTTGTTTTAGAGACAGAGTCTCGCTCTGTCACCCTGGCTGGAGCGTGGTGGTGCAATCTCGGCTCACTGCACTCAGATCCCAGAGGGAACCTCTGCCTCCCAGGTTCAAGTGATTCTCCTGCCTCAGCCTCCCCATGAGCTGGGACTACAGGCACGTGCCACCACACCCGGCTTTTTTTTTTTTTGTATTTTTAGTAGAGACGGGGTTTCACCGTGTTAGCCAGGATGGTCTCGATCTCCTGACCTCATTCATGATCCACCCGCCTCGGCCTCCCAAAGTGCTGGGATTATAGGCATGAGCCATCGCGCCCGGCCGTATCTCAGCATTTTGATTTAAAATTTTTAATTTATATCCTCCTTTTACCCCAATCTTTATCTAATACTTATATCCATCTAAATATTCTAATACTCCTTCATCTATTTACTATCATGAACTACCTTTCCTCTCTTCCTTTGCTACAGAAAATAAAAAACCATCTCTTTATATAAAACACCAATAAGATACCCTAGTTCACATGCTCATACTCATCTCTGAGTCCTCCCTTACCCAACAATGCCTGTTAAGTCTTCCTTTACTATGCATCTCACGTTTATCTTCCCTTCCCTTTTATTCATACTTCATTCCAGGACTCTTGCAAATGCTTCTTCATCTTTCTTCCTTTAATTTGTTTTGCTCATCCCTTCCTAAATCACAGCTTTCATGTTATCCCTCTTTAGCTCACCCTCCCAGCCCTTATCAACAATGCACCACACACACTGCCTGTAAGATAAACTCCAGATGTCTGGTTTCACATTCAGATCTTTGGCCACCAAACTATCTTTTCAGGTTCATCCTTTAACTACCCCAAAAACAATCAAGACATGGATGGCCATGGCTATATTCTCTAACCATTGAGAAATCATTTTCAAATTCCATCTCCCATTCAACACCATCCCTCACAAGTCTATCCTGAAATAGCCACTCTCCCCTGCATTTCTATTTTATTTATAGTCTATCCTGTACATATAACTATCAACCTCTTCTAAGTGAGATATCTAGTGTTATGTACATGCTTGTCTTTCCAACTAGACTACTGGTTGATTAAGGAGAGGACTATATATTATATATAGTGCTGTTTACTCCTCTGAATCCAAACAGCATTAAGCTCCAAGGACACACTTATTAAATAAAGAATGATCTACTAATGCTTACCTAAAGTAAATGAACCTAAACCAGTCATGTATTAATAAAATGTTTCAGTGGTCACATCCCTGACAATGAAAAGAAGTTTATTTTGATGTATAAACTGCCAGGAAAGGGAATATACATATTAAAATATAGTTAATACAGAATTATTAAAGTGACTGATAATCCCCTGCAATAGAGTAGGTGTGGCTTGGGGGAGGTGACAGCACTGAGCTACATCCGTCTCTGAAATGACCCCGGTCCAGTCCATTAAGGATCCTGAAGATTAGCATTCACTAGTTCCTAGTGGACATAAAAATTTTCTTAAGTAATATAAATTATTCACACCTTCTCTCCCTTCTGCAAAAAATCTGGGATAGTTGAGAAACATCCACAAGTGAAAACACTCTAAGAAAAGAGAAGCTAAAGAGTAGTTGTGGTTCAAGTCAGCAGAAAAAGAAAATGAGATAATATAAGTACTTTCTTAAAACTTCTGGGCTGTAAAACAGGAACACTTCATTTGTTCAATCATTTATTGTGAAAACACAAGAAGAAGAAAAAAAAACAAAAAACAAAAAATAGGATCATCACTGCCTCAACACCTATCTAATGGGCACCCACTGGCCACCCCACTACAGATGCAGGGCCCAGGCTTCCATCTACTCACCCCTAGAATGGAGAAGTTTACTTTTGCAATATAATTTGTGAAGTAATTTTGGCACAAGACACTAAATGGGAATGTATGACTCCAAATTCACTTAGCGGATTAACACTGAAATCAAATGGAAAAGAGCCACTGCCTGATCTGCCAGGAATGAAAGACCCTCTCTTGAAGCGATAAAAATCCACCAGGCTGGTTAATACATCCAGTTGTTAAAACTAAATTTCTGACAAAGACGAACAACAATGAGCTCTTACATAAAGCCCAATACACTTTCAATTTCCGTCCACTATAGTTGTTGTAAGCTGGAAGGCAGGCCAAGTCTAGCTACCTTTGTAAAGGGTTAAAAAGAATGAATTCGGCCGGGCGCGGTGGCTCACGCTTGTAATCCCAGCACTTTGGGAGGCCGAGGCGGGCGGATCACGAGGTCAGGAGATCGAGACCACGGTGAAACCCCGTCTCTATTAAAAATACAAAAAATTAGCCGGGTGTGGTGGCGGGCGCCTGTAGTCCCAGCTACTCGGAGAGGCTGAGGGGAGGCGGAGCTTGCAGTGAGCCGAGATCGCGCCACTGCACTCCAGCCTGGGCGACAGAGCGAGACTCCGTCTCAAAAAAAAAAAAAAAAAAAAAAAAATGGCTCACATCTGCAATCCCAGCTACTGGGGAGGCTGAGGCACAAGAATTGCTTGAACCTGGGAGGCAGAGGTTGCAATGAACCGAGCTCACGCCATTGCACTCCAGCCTCGGTGACAGAGTGAGATTCTGTCTCAAAAAAAAAAAAAAAAAAGAATGAATTTAATGAATTAACTGGTCTAGTGACAGCCTAATAACACAGACTATCCATATTTATATTTACTAGCTTCTGAACTAAATGATAATTTAGTTATTGCTTGACCTGCTGAGTGTGGCCTCTTAGCAGTCAGTGAAAGTTTAAACGAAGGACACACAGCAGCAGGTTACTTTTCATTAATTAATTTATTTTCCCCCCAGAAAGACCTCCACTGATAGTACTGTGGAATATTGGGCTGGAGGGATTTAAAGTAGAACGTGGGAGACCAGACAGAGGTCTACAGCAAAAGGCCAGGCAAAAACTTGATGAGAGCCTAGAATACAGAAGAGGCAAAAAAGAAAACTTCAAATGTCACAGTACAAATCCTATTGTTGACTATCCTGGGTCCCATCCCAAGCAACGTGCATGTAAGGTTTTACCTAATACAGGGGTTCTGACAACATTATGCTTGTTAGGTTTTCTTAAGACAACAAAATGGACTTGCATTCTGGGAGCACACACTGACAGACAAATCTGTCCTTTCATGACTATATATATTCCCAGCTTCTGGACACAGAACACAGTGACCCCTCAATTAGTGGATACTTGTGATACGAAAGAACTGAGGATTTGGGAGGAGTGCAGAGGAGTAACATTGCTCACTGGCAGGTAAGTGTGAAGGGACGACTCCCCACATCACGCAAGCAGTCACCCTGCCCAATGCCTGCTCCAGAACCTTAGGAAAAAGGCCGAGGTGCGGCGTGGATTCCATTTCTCTCCAGAATCCAGTAAACTAGACTATCCTTTGAGTAAAATCAACTGAAAGGGACGACAGATGCAAACTACCTATGAGATGCTACGTGGTATTTGCAGCCAAAAGAAAACGAATACACTTTCCCTGTATTCCCAGCAAACGTGGAAATCCGGAAACCACTCATGACCCTCTCCCTAGCACTAAGTGAGTACTTAACAAACACCTTTGGAAAAGAACCCCGCCCTCTTCTGGAGAAGCTGCAACCTTTCCGCCCAGAGCTGGGTCCCCCGCCACACAGCACCCCTGGAGTGCGTCCCATCCCGAACGCCCCGGCGCGCTGACCCAGCGGGACACCTCCCTGGTGCGCGCAAGTCTCCCAAACTTCCTCCCGCCGCCCTGACCCGGGTCAACGCAAGGAGGGTGGCATTCCCTCCCGACAGCAAGGCGGGTGGGGCGAGCCGCCGGGACCTTGCGGGGTGGCGGTAGGCGTCCCAAGGTCACCGCCCTTCGCACCACCCGAGCCCGAACCGCCTCGGAGAGCGGTCTCGTGACTCCAGCGCCCAGCAGCCTCGGCCCTCGGGGCTAGCCCTGCGGCGCGGGGTGGGGCAGCCCGTCCCGGACAAGGAGAAAGGTGGGAGCCCAGGACCCCGCGGCGCGTGAGGCTGCGTCAGGGCAGGTGTCGGGCTAGGAAGGCCACCTCCGCCCCAAGAGACCCGGGAGCGGCTTAAGTTTGTCCTCACCCGCCCGCTGCCCCTTACCCATGCAGGGGCACCTGCTCCCCGCCTCCGAGAAGAGGGTCGGCTCTTCCCTGAGGTGGATACACCTGAGGAAGGGGGCGGGGCGCCCCTAACGCACCCAGGGCCGGCTCAGCCCGCCGCCCCGCGGCTCGGCCCTCTCTTCAGGAACCCGGACGTGTCAGGGAAGGAGGAGACGTTCTTACCTCCGGGAGACCCTGGCCCTCCGGCCCCTTGGGCAACCCCATGATCCGACCGGGCTGTCGTAAGGCGAGAGCGAAGCCCGCCAAGCGTCCGGAGGAAGCTGTCTCTGCCGCGGAGCTGCTACCGGGGTGGAGTGCAAAGCGGAAACTTCCTCTGCCGCCGCCGCTGCCGCCAGCGAAGCGCCGCAGCCGGGCAGAGCATGCGCGCTGGGGCCGGAGCGCGGCACCACTGCGCCTGCGCCACAGCAGCCCGGGGAGAGGTGGGCTGGGCTGCGGGTCCTGGCGTTGTGCTGGATCATAGCGCTGGTGCTCTGAAGTTTTCTCCGTGGCGCTCCTTGAGAGGGGTTCCTCCTGCATCTTGACAATATTTTGCATTCCGGCTCCCTCCTCTTCTCACTGCCATCGGATGCCCCAAATAAGTCCTGTCCCCTCGGTGAATCAGACTTCGGAAACCCTCTGGCTTCAGGGTCAGAGTCCAAGTACAGATGAGCTTGAGGATTCTGAATGCACGCCCGGCTCTAGACCTTACAGACACACGCTTGGATAGACTTCTCCATATACGGCCCAGGAACGGACTCCTTGAGAAGGGGTTCTTCACGCCCGCTGCCCTCTCCAGCGTCCTGGCCAGTGGCATCGCCTTCCCAGGAAACCTCGCTTTAGATATTGCCCACCACCCCGCCCTATTCACGGTTTCTGGGTCTTCCTGGAGGAATGACATCTCAGAGAATGCGGACTCCTATGTTCACGTCATTTTAGCCGCCGCGTCCCTTATTTGGTGTACCCCTTGTCGGTCCCGGGGGATGGCAACTAGACAAAAGGTCACAGGCCCCCACACCCGCTGCATAACGGCTTCTTGGCTTTTTGTTTCTTTTAAGCGATGAGGAAAGAGATGACTTCCGTGAAAACTTTTGCTGGAGAAGAGATTCTTCCCTCTGTATATGTGTGTGGGATGGGAAGTGTCAGACTCAGACCTTTAGCTCCTTGAGATCAAAAAGGTTTTGTGTTTGCTTTCCTCTCTTCTTTGCATCCCTAGCATCTTTAAAAGAGTAGGCAGGCGCCGTGGCACATGCCTGTAATCCCAGCACTTTGGGGGTCGAGGCGGGAGGATCACTTGAACCCAGGAGTTGGAGACCAACCTGGGCAACATAGTGAGACTTCCATCTCTACAAAAAATAAGAAAATTAGCCTGGTGCCAGTGGTCCCAGCTAGCTGGCAGGCTGAGGTGGAAGAATTGCTTGAGCCAGGAAGGTTGAGGTTGCAGTGAGCTATGATAACACCACTGCACTCCAGCTTGGGTGACAGAGCAAGACTCTGTCTAAAAATTATATATATATATGTGTGTGTGTGTATATATGTGTGTATATATGTATGTATGTATATGCAATGATGTTTTCTATTTTATTTTTGCACCTTTGGTACTCCTCCTGGAGTTCATCCTGACAGACAGAAGTTTGTCTGGAGCCAGAGCTCACAAGTAGTTGGAAGTGCCCTAACGACGCCATTTTGTTCTTAAATATAACTAGCAAATATTACTCAAAGCTGTGCACCATCCCCAACCCCTGGTCCCCAATAATTTGAATAATCTGAATATGCAAGTTAAGGTATTGAGATGGGAACCCTTCTGTGTGGTATATCTTGCTCTTTTCCTTTGTGAAGCCAATAAACTTCAATTTCTACTCTCATAACTTCCCAAATGTGTTGTTTTTGTAGTTTTAAAACTGTCATTCACTGAAATGGTATAGCTTGATGGGGAATGGAGAGTGATAATAACTTGTGGCCACTGTTGAGTGACCCGACAGGTACTGATGCCTAGGAACAGGTAGTAAGATCTCACATAGCAGGCAAGCCTAAACAGCTGTATATAATAGCAGCCTGGAGACTAGGGCCTGGAGAATAACAGGACTCAGGCCACACCCTGAGTTCCCTGTTATAATGGTTTTGCAATGTTTTAAATAAGCATGAGTAGCTAACTTCCTCAGTAAGAAACTGTCCTTCCTGAGCGCGGTGGCTCATGCCTGTAATCCCAGCACTTTGAGAGGCCGAGGCGGGCGGATCACCTGAGACTGGGAGTTCGAGACCAGCCTGACCAACATGGAGAAATGCCGTCTTTACTAAAAATACAAAATTAGCCAGGCGTGGCGGCGCATGCCTGTAATCCCAGCTACTCGGTAGGCTGAGGCAGCAGAATCACTTGAACTGGGGAGGCGGAGGTTGTGGTGAGCTGAGATTGTGCCACTGCACTTCAGCCTGGGCAACAAGAGTGAAACTCCGTCTAAAAAAAAAAAGAAAAAGAAAAGTAAAGAAACTGTCCTATGTTACAACAGGTGTAGGGTGACAGTAACAGAGTTGAGGGGCATGGGGCATGCTTAAAAAAAAAAAAAAGATCTCAGCAAAACAGCCATGATATCTGTCAAGAAAGTTTGAACAGGGCTAGGTGGCACCTGCTTATAGTCCCAGCAACTCGGGAGGCTGAGGCAGGAAAATCTCTTGAGCCCAGGAGTTCTGGGCTTTAGTAAGCTATGCCAATCAGAGATCTGCAGTAAGTTTGGCATCAATACAGTGACCTCCAGGGAGCAAAGTTGCCTAAGGAGTGGTGAACTGGCCCAGGTCAGAAACAGAGCAGGTTAAAACTTCTGTGCTGATCAGTAGTGGGATCACGACCATGAATAGCCACTGCGCTTCAGCCTGGGCAATATAGCAAGACGATGTCTCTTAAAAAAGAAAAAGAAAGTTTGAGTAGCCCATATTTAAGAGCAGAAACCCTTCACAGTCTTGAAAAAGACCTTTAACAGCCAATGCAGAGAACGAGGCTTGTGGGGAATCTCTCAGATCGATCCATCTCTCTCCCTTTCCCTTCCCTCCAGGTACCCTCACAAATTGTGTCTCCCAAGTGTGATATCTGAGGACTAGAAGTCAGTCATTCTGTCTCTCTTCTGTACACTGAGTACAGAGTTGTGTGATGTTCTTCTAATTGCAAGATTCTTTGGAGCCTCACAAATACTTTCCAGTTCGTGGGTAAAGAGGTACCATAGTGATATAGTTTGGATATTTGTCCCACCCAGATCTCATGTCAAAATGTAATCGCCAGTGTTGGAGGTGGGGCCTGGTGGGGGGTGATTGGATCATTGGGGTGGATTTCTCATGAATGGTTTAGCACCATCCCCTTGGTGCTGTCTTCGTGATACTGAGTCACTCATCAAGAGATCTGGCTGTTTTAAAGTGTGGCACTTATCCTATCTAGCTCCTGCTTTCACCATGTGACATGCCTGCTCTCCTTTCAACTTCCACCATGATTGTAAGCTTGCTAAAGCCTCCCCAGAAGCCAAGCAGATGCTGGCGCCATGCTTTCTGTAAAGCCTGTAGAATTGTGAGTTAATTAAGCCTCTTCTTTATAAATTACCCAGTCTCAGGTATTTCTTTACAGCAATGTGAGAATGGCCTAATATACATAGTAAAGAGCTTCCTGTTAGGCTTAGCTTTGTTCTGGAGGAAGTTTTCTTTCTTTTTTTTTTTTTTTATTTTTTTGAGACAGAGTCTCGCCCTGTCACCCAGGCTGGAGTACAGTGGCGCGATCTCGGCTCACTGCAAGCTCCACCTCCCGGGTTCACGCCATTCTCCTGCCTCAGCCTCCCGAGTAGCTGGGACTACAGGCGCCCGCCACAATGCCCGGCTAATTTTTTGTATTTTTACTAGAGGCGGGGTTTCACTGTGTTAGCCAGGATAGTCTCAATCTCCTGACCTCGTGATCCTCCTGCCTCAGCCTCCCAAAGTGTTGGGATTACAGGCGTGAGCCACCGCGCCCGGCCGGAAGTTTTCTATAAAGCTTCAATTATTCTGTCTCCAGGCTTCTCTCATTCCTTCTACATGTAGTGCAACAATGGGTGTTCAGTAAAGTGGAGTGACACAGCGAGGTCACACAGCACATTAGAGAGAGTGCTAGAACCAGAGCCCAAAATTTCTCATTCCCCATGTTCTTTTGCTCACCCATCCAACCAACCATCCATCCATCCATGCATCCATCCATCCATCCATCCATCCATCCATCCATCCATCCAACAAATATTGCTGAGTTTCTTCTATGTCAGTAGCTCTCAAACTTGGCTGCGCATTGGAATCACCTGGATTCCACCCTTAGCAATTCTGATTTAATTGGGCTAGGGAGAGGCATGAATATTGAATTTTTTGCCTTGGAACATATTGTTTTATATACAACACAGTAGTGAATAGTGACTTCATTATGGGTTTGTTTCTTTATAGACCACAGTGGCATACAAAATTCAAAATCCATAAACAAAGAGCTCTTAGGTTAAATGAGTTCTTCCTAAAAATTCTTAATGGCATGCTGGTCTATTCTCAAGTGGTACAATTTTATAATGCACCATCCTATATTTAGCATGTCACATTTCTACAGTAACATAATGGAGGCACAGGCAGTGCAAGCAGATTTAAACCCCTTCTACTTCTGGACTGAAGGTTAGAAAAACACAGCGTGTACACACACACACTTGGATGAGTTCTTCCAATACGTTTTTCCCCACAAGATGATACTTTTATCAAAGAATTTCAATAACTTTCATAGTTTGTACAACCACACTCTATTAGCTACATTAAAAAGGATTCAACAAGGGCCCAACTACATAGTAGTAAATAAACATGCTTGAGAATATCTGCTACATTCTCTATCTCCTGGAGAAAATAATATTTACATTTTTTGGTAAAGTGATTTAATAACTAAACAATTCTTTCTTTTGGTCAGGGGTAGGTAATGGGATTTTCAAACCTTCACAGGTAATTCCAATGAGCAGTCAATTTGAGAAGAGTTTCTCTATGCCAGAAACTGTTCTCGATGCTGCAGATACTGCAGTCAACACACCAAACAAGATAATTACTGACAGAAATTAAACATGTAATTAATAAGATAATATCAGGTAGAAATAAGTGCTATTAAAGGGGGGAAAAAACAGTGTAGTTTGGGTGTGGTGGCTGACACCTGTAATCCCAGCACTTTGGGAGGCTGAGGCAGGCAGATTGCTTGAGCCCAGGAGTTCAAGGCGAGCCTAGGAAACATGGCAAAAAACCTGTCTCTACAATAAAAAAAAAAAAAAACAAGCAATGGAAACTACAACAACAATAATAATATAAAAAAAAACCAGTGTAATGCAATAAAGAATAGCTAGAGTCAGAGTCACTTTTAGATGAAGGGGCCAGGATTAGGCTTTGCAGTGCCATTTGAGAGAGACCTAAATCCCAAAAGGGCACCATAGCAGGGCCTCAGGGGAAAGCATTGCTGGCAGAAGGAGCATCTGAGGTGTTCTGGACAGTTTCCCATTACCCTTCCAGTCCTGCTCTCAGTTCTCTCCTTGCTTGTTTCAGCACAAGGCTGACCAGTAAGGACTTCAGCAGCAGGGCCTGGGGTATGAAGATCTGGGATGTGGGTCTTGGGATGAAGGGGTGTCTGGGATGTGAGTCCTGGGGTTTAGGGGAACTGAGTTATAGGGCCTAGGAAGTAAGATTTCAATAGTAATTTGACAAAATACATTAAGAACTTAAAAATTTTCTTTGATATGATACTTCCACTTTCAGGGCTTATATCAGATCTTCATCACAATGTTACTGATGAGAAAAAAAAAAACCTATAAACCATGTAAATAGCCCATAATAAGAGACTGATTACGTACATTATAGTCTGTCCATTTGATGCAGTGAAAATGTGTGCTTCAGCAGGCCATGAACAAAAACAGTGAGAGATGAGGCTGTATAAATGTTAACAATGTCTGCCTGTCAAAAAATTATTACAACATTTAAAAGGCAAACTGGAAAAATATTTGTTACCTGTGACAAGAATTCTTCCAAATGAGGAAGAAAAATTTAATAGAAAAATGAGCATAAGACTTGAATAGAGAATTTCTGAAAGAAATTGTCACTAAATGTCTGAAAAAAAAACTCAGCCTTATTCTAAAAGGTTAAAATGTGGTATCTTTTTGCATGGAAAAAATAATGCTTAAAAGACATTAAACAAATGCCAGTAGCATTCCCTAGTCAGTAAGGTTTTACAACAGTTCTTGGAGGGCAGTTTGGCAAAGTTAATTTTTCACCAAATATTCATTCTGTGCCTCTTCTGTGCCAGGTACAGAGAAGGGCTCTCAATGTGGGTGAGGGTAGAGATTCAGGACCAAGGAGCAGTTTGGAGTTTTCACAGAGCATGCGAGATTGTCTTAGTCTCTTCAGGCTGCTATAACAAAATACTATAGAGCGCCTTACAAACTACAAAAAATTTATTTTCCTCACTTCTGGAGGCTGGGAAGTCCAAGGTCAAGGCACTGCCAAATATAATGTCTGGCGAGGTCCCATTTCTTATGCATGTACAGCTTCTCATTGTCACCTTACATGGTAGAAGGGTGAGAAGCCTCTGTAAGGCCTCTTTTATAAGGGCACAATCCCGTTCATTATGGTAGAGCCCTAATCACCTCCCATCTTCTAATACTATCACCTTGTGGGAGTCAGGATTTCAACATATAGATTTTGGGGTAACCCAAACATTCCCACCCCAGCAGAGGCATTACCAACATTTAGCACCCAGTTGTTAAAGACATCAAACTTCCTCCATTGATTTTAGGTCATAAAAATTTCTTCGACCAGAGAAATGTAAGCAGATAGGAGATTGTGCCAGTTCTGGGTGAGGTGTTAAGAACCATTCTGTGTTCCCTCACTCTCCTATGCTCATGCCATTCACCAGGAGAACGCATACTCAGGCAACCATACCTCCCTCCACCTGGGCCCTCAAGCAAGAAACACCAGTGAGAGAGCAGAGCAGACCTGAGCCCCAAGCCCAGCCGAGCACCAAGCCCACGAGTGAGATATCAGTGTTTGTTGTGACCAATGAGGTTTGGGGGTTATTCGTTAAGCATCATTATCATGCATAACCTTATAAACTGTACAAAGAATTGTTCCCTCAGATGCCATAAGCACGCCCAGCCCTCTGTCTGAAAAATGCTGGATACAGAAAAGAAAGAAAACAGAGCTCTGGGATGAGCATGCACAGTCAACTAATCATCACAGCACAGATGACATGACACATGTTGAAATAAGTGCCTTTAATAATGAGTTGAAAAGTGGGATGAAAAAGAGGAACAGGAGGAACAGTTTTGAGTGGGAATTAATAAAAGTTTCTCCAGCGATACAACATGTAAGACTTGAGATGAAAGAGGGTTAGACCCGGAGTGGGATAAAGGTTTCCAACAGAGAGGGGGCCATGAATAGGGAGGAGCTTGCATCTGAGGGGTTGGAGCAGGAGCACTAGGTGCCAACTGGATGGCCTGGCCCCATCAGGACCTTGGGGACCACCAGGAGGGGATTGGATTTTACCTAAGTGCAATGAGAGCCATCAAAGGGAATTTTGTTGGTTTGTTTAAATCAAAATTTGTTTTGTAAACATATTAGTTTTACCACCAGTGTGATTTAGCCTTTGATCTATAGAAATGGAATTTGAGTTTCAAATGTCTCCAGTGGCAGGACTGCCCACAAAGAATCCCTATTACCATTTATGTTTTGGGGAGGGGGTTAATAGCACCCACTCAAGTACTATCCTTACACTGTCTAGAAATGAAAGGAAACAATTGACTCAGGAATTTCACTTCTAAATAGACTGTGTTTACATAACATTATCCTTGGAATTGTAGTTCTATCAAGCTTTCATTTGAAAACTAAATGAGAGAAAATGAAAATTACTTTAGAAGAGAGACCAAAAAATACTGTTTTCTGGATTAATCAGAGACTTCCTGTTAATAAATAGCAATAAGAATACAACTTTCATTATCTTGAAATCAAATAAGATGAAAAGAATTATACTAAGATGCACACATATATTTGTGTGAATATATATATGGGAAAAACCTAAGTATGTTTCCCTACTCTCTACTCACAATCACAGAGTTCTTCTGACACCAGATGTGTGGGGGGTTTTCTCCACATGCCAACCAAGCAACTCTGCAGCAAACACCAGCTGGGTGTCCTGCTATTCTGATCCTACTTACTTGGAGACAGCCAGGTAAAGTTGGGTTGAGAGCTCAGCATAGGTGAGGGCTCAGTCCTAGGAGCCTGACCCCATTTCACATGCCAATTACAAACTCAGATTTTGACCTCAGCTTCTGGCCCACTGACTATAAACCAGGGTTCCCATGATTCCCTCCTTGGGTTGTGGCATTGGGCATTCTGGTGAGCTCTCCATGTGATCTACACATCAGGCATGAGACTTTATCCCTGAAACTTATGTAAAATTGTCCAGCTTAGCAGTTTTTGTTCTTGGTTGGAGAGTTGTAGCCAGATATTGAAGTAAACTTGAGGAATTTAAGATCCAACCCTAAATAAATAATAAAAACTTGAAAACAATGAACAGGGCTATGATCGAACAACAAGTGTACTATGGTTTTCTTCTGAAACCTAATTTTTCTCTCTATTGTCATCCCCACTTCTACTAAAAATAATCACAATAACACCAATTTGTTTCTAAAATAAGTTTAGTCTCAAACTTGGCCTAATTATTTGTGTAAGTACAACAAGAATAACCATACAGGCTCCTTTTAAATTTGCTTTGCTGATAATTTTGACAAACAAATCTTAGACTGGACTTTTTTTTTTTTTTTTTTTTTTTATGAAGCCTGGCTCTGTACCCCAGGCTGGAGGGCAGTGGCGCGATCTGGGCTCACTGCAAGCTCCGCCTCCCGGGTTCACGCCATTCTCTTGCCTCAGCTTCCAGAGTAGCTGGGACTACAGGAGGCCGCCACCACGCCCGGCTAATTTTTTTTTGCATTTTTAGTAGAGACGGGATTTCACCGTGTTAGCCAGGATGATCTCGATCTCCTGACCTCGTGATCCGCCTGCCTCGGCCTCCCAAAGTGCTGGAATTACAGGCGTGAGCCACTGCTCCCGGCCTAGACTGGACTTTTTAAAACCTCTCGAGGCCGGGCGCGGTGTCTCACGCCTGTAATCCCAGCACTTTGGGAGGCCGAGGCGGGCGGATCACGAGGTCAGGAGATTGAGACCATCCTGGCTAACACGGTGAAATCCCGTCTCTACTAAAAATGAAAAAAAAAATTAGCCGGGCGAGGTGGCGGGCGCCTGTAGTCCCAGCTACTCGGGAGGCTGAGGCAGGAGAATGGCGTGAACCCCAGGGGGTGGAGCCTGCAGTGAGCTGAGATCGCGCCACTGCACTCCAGCCTGGGTGAAAGAGCAAGACTTCGTCTCAAAAAAATAAATAAATAAATAAATAAAACCTCTCGATGCTAGGAAGTCAAACCAATGCAGACATCAGACTTTGCCCTTAAAGCCAGACTCCCTATGCATGTTTTCAAATATGATATTCCAGTCAAAGCTTTGATAATATAGTCAATGTTTTCAGTTGTATCATGTTAAAGAGAACAGATTCTTGTTGAATTTATGCAAATGACCATATCATCATAAACAAAAATAAGGATACCCATGAATTATTTCCTGAGTTTTGGAGGGATCAGGTAGGGAACAAAAGCAAATGTTTCCATTTTTGTTTACAAAAGTATGCATTAGCAAATTGCTATAAGTTATAGTTAGCTTAAAAGAAAAAAGTTCCCTTGCTGGGCGCGGTGGCTTAGGCCTGTAATCCCAGCACTTTGGGAGGCCAAGGCAGGTGGATCACGAGGTCAGGAGATCGAGACCATCCTGGCTAACACGGTGAAATCTCATCTCTACTAAAAGTACAAAAAATTAGCCAGGTGTGGTTGTGGGCGCCTGGAGTCCCAGCTACTCGGGAGGCTGAGGCAGGAGAATGGCGTGAACCCGCGAGGCGGAGCTTGCAGTGAGCTGAGACAGTGCCACTGCCCTCCAGCCTGGGCAACAGAGCGAGACTCTGTCTCAAAAAAAAAGAAAGAAAGAAAGAAAAAAGGTTCCCTTAAATCGGGATAATGAACATTAGAAGAATCAGAAATACTTCCTTTTTAAAACGCCATTAAGCCCCATTATTCTTTCTTGTCAGTTCATTCAGTCTCATGTAATAAATATTTGTTCTGTTTGATCTTGGTTAGCAGTTTCACAAACCCATCAGTTTCTTCATTAGAGTTCTAGAAATTCTTACCCAATCCAACGGTATCAAAAAAAAAGAAAAAAAAAAAAAACCTTAAAGTTCCACCAGAAACCTGTACTTGCCAGGGTTCTTTCTATCCTTATTATGAACTTCCTTGAAGACAAACAGATATAACTCGAAGAAGGTTAAATTCCATTTCTTGTTTGACAAAGTTTCTCATGTGATTTAACGAATCAAATAAGCTGTCTAATCTGTTTAATATCTCTCTTTTGCATTTCCAGGGGCCCTCTGGGCTGTCCAACAGCTGGTTCAAGGTCAAAAAGACTTAATTTTGTAATTTGGTTTTAGGAAGTTTGTCGAAAATAAACTTTCAAAACACTTGATCAAAAGTAGGATCACAGGCCACTATGAAACAATAATTATTCCTTTAACCAGAGTTTTAATTAAAAGAAGTTGCAAGGCTGGGGGAAGTGGCTCACACCTGTAATCCCAGCAATTTGGGAGGCCTAGGCAGGATGATTGCTCAAGTCTAGGAGTTTGAGATCAGTCTGGGCAACATGGCAAAACCCGGTGATAACGGTTTGGCTGTGTCCTCACCCAAATCTCATCTTGAATTCCCATGTGTTTATGAGAGGGACACAGTGGGAGGTAATTGAATCATGGGGCAGGTCTTTCCTGTGCTGTTCTCATGATAGTGAATAAGTCTCATGAGATCTGATGGTTTTAAAAAGGGGACTTTCCCTGCACAAGCTCTCTTCTCTTGTCTCCTGCCATGTGAGATGTGCCTTTCACCTTCAGCCATGATTGTGAGGCCTTCCCAGTCATGTGGAATTGTCCAATAAACCTCTTTCTTTTGTAGATTGCCCAGTCTTGAGTATGTCTTTATCAGCAGCGTGGAAATGAACTAATACGCCCTGTCTCTATGAAAAATACAACACCAACAAAAAATTAGCCAGGCACGGTGGCATGCTCCTGTAGACCCAGCTACTTGGAAGGCTGAGGTAGGAGGATGGCTTGAGCCCGGGAGGCAGGAGTTGCAGTGAGCTGAGATTATGCCACCACACTCCAGCCTGGTCAACAGAACCAGACCCTGTCCGGGGGAAAAAAAAAAAAAAATGCATATTTGTAGGAAAAAACCCTTTAACTCAATTTTCTTAAGTAATCAGAGACTAATAAAGACAGTATGAAGCATAGGAAATTATCTTGATAAAACACAAAATCCTGCTTACAGGTTCCCTCTTGCCTTGCTTCTTTTTAGTTCCTAAATCCATATTTTGAAAGAACCTTTAAATAATATCAAAATTAGACAAATTACTTTTTTTCCAAAGAGAAAAAAGCACACCTTTATGCCTTCCTTATAATTTTTCTCAACAAAAACACTCTCACTTTCCTGCTTAGCATATTGAATTGTTCCCCTTATTTCTAGTAGTTTTAATTATATATACTAATTATAGTTTTTAATTCTTAGCAGTTGCAAACCAATTCTGTCGACTAGCACCATTTCATAATTCCTAGAAATATGTGCTTCCTGAAGGTAAAAATTTTCTTTTTTTCTTTTTCTTTTAGAAATGGGGTCTCTGTTACACAAGCTGGGCTCAAGTAATCCTCCTGCCTCAACCTCCTGAGTAGCTGGAACTACATGCATGTGCCATCTGTTTTATCTGGCTAAAGTACAATTTTTCAATGTGGAATAGAACACATTTACTAACAGACCTAAATGCACTTTGTCTTTTTGTACAATTCAAGAAGCCAAAAACAAACTTAAACTTATATGCAGCAATTAATGTTGCAGCCTTTTATCATACTTAAAAATGATTCAGACATTTCATGAGAATCTATTAATTATAACACAACTTTAAGTTACCTACAAAGATTTTTGAAACCATGAAAATTTTATTTATAAACTTTTATCCTGTCTATATTCACCTAGTCTACTCATTCTTAACAATAATTCTTGAATTGCCCATTAAACAAGGCTAGCCATCATTTGAGTTATTTCTGTGTTAACCTTTTTTTTTGTTTGTTTGTTTTTTGAGACGGAGTCTCGCTCTGCCACCCAGGCTGGAGTGCAGTGGTTCTGTCTCGGCTCACTGCAAGCTCCGCCTCCCGGGTTTACGCCATTCTCCTGCCTCAGCCTCCCAAGTAGCTGGGACTACAGGTGCCTGCCACCACGCCCGGCTAATTTTTTGTACTTTTAGTACAGACAGGGTTTCACCATGTTAGCCAGGATGGTCTCGATCTCCTGACCTCGTGATCCACCCGCCTCGGCCTCCCAAAGTGCTGAGATTACAGGCGTGAGCCACCACGCCTGGCCCGTGTTAACCATTTTTATAGCAGGCAAATGCTAAGCACGAACTCTAAAGTTAAATGCATGGGTATTTTCCTGATCACAAAACACAGTTGTTTTTGTTTAAACAACAATAGTAATAAACTAGTCCTATTTACCAAAGATTTACTCAAATCACATGAACTATAAGGTATTAAAATATTTGATCTAACTGCTTAGGTTTTCTTCAAGCAAATTAGAGCTTTTTTTCATATATTTTAGTAGAGAAATATCACATACACGTAATACATATAGACATGCAGACACACAGAGAGAAGCAGATCTTACAGCTTTTTAAAGATTCTTCTAGCCAGTCATGGTGGCTCAGCCTGTGTAAACCAAAGAGTATCTAAGACAAGTCTCAATCAATTTAGGAAGTTTATTTTGCCAAAGTTAAGGATGCACCCGTGATACAGCCTCAGAAGTTCCTAACAACAGGTGTCCAAGGTGGTCGGGGCACAGCTTGGTTTTATACATTTTAGGGTGACATGAGACATCAATCAATATATGTAAGATGTACATTGGTTCGGTCTGGAAAGGTGGGACAACTCAAAGTGGGGAGGGGGGGGCTTCCAGGTCACAGGTGGATAAAGAACAAATGGTTGCATTATTTTGGGTTTCTGATTAGCCTTCCACTAAATCAAAGGAAGCAATCAGCTGTGCATTTGTCTCCTGAGAGCAGAGGGATGACTTTGAGTTCTGTCTGTCCTTTGTCCACAAGGAATTATTTTGTGGACAAATTGTGAGGGAGGTATGTAGCTTTTTTATCTTTGTAGCCATCTTATTTAGGAATAGAATGGGAGGCAGGTTTGCCCTTCACAGTTCCCAGCCTGACTTTTCTCTTTGGCTTAGTGATTTTGGGGTCCTTAGATTTATTTGTCTTTTCATACCTATAATCTCAGCCCTTTTGGAGGCTCAGGTGGGAGGATCACTTGAGGCCAGGAGTTCAAAGCCAGCCTGGGCAAAAAAGCGAGGCCCTGTCTCTACAAAAAATAAAATTAGCTGGGCATGGTGGTGTGCTCCTGTAGTCCCAGCTACTCCAGAGGCTGAAGTGAGAGAATTGCTTGAGCTTGGAAGTTCAAGGTGACAGTGAGCTATGATTGTGCCACTGTACTCCAGCCTGGGTAACAGAGTGAGACCCTCTTTCAAAAATAAATAAATATTCTGCATTTTCTAGTTTTCAAAATCTCTCTCTCTCCACTTTAGACCATCAATCTTATGATTGCTTATTCCTTGCTCTAAACAGTTGTTAGGTAGGTGACCTTAAATTTGCATTTCCAAAGCCATGACGTTTGTGTGAAACAAGGTGGAAAATTTATAGAACTTAGGTCTAAATGCCATTATTTGCTGGGATAAAGAAGGGCATAGGTAAAAGACCCAGTTAAGACAAGATGGCAAGGAAAATTACCTTAAACAAGAGTAAAATTTGTTATGTGAGCTTTAAGCCAATGTCTTTCCTATTGTGGTTTAGGTACAGAAAGGAAGATACCTTTAGAAATGGAGATTTCATTTATAGATATAAATTTATTTATACAAGAATTTCAAAATAGCTAGCTAAATGCAGAAAGTTATATTTTGGAGACCAAGTTAGTTCAACGGGCAGTCTTTTCAATTTAGCTTGTTTCTTAATTAGATTACTGACTTTAGGATGGAGTTCTTCAATGAACAAGGCTAAACAAAAAGGTCAGTAGATTTAATTTTCTTATCGATCACTTAAGCTTTTTATTTGGTATTTTGTAAAAAGCCATTCAAAAGATGCAATAATTTTTTTTGAAATACTTTTAGAAGTTTCTGCACTATTGAAGGCACTATTAGAAGCTTATGCCTATTGAAGGCATCCCTGGGTGGGCCTAATTTGGGAGCCCTGTAGATCAGCTCTTCATGAGCCACTCCCAAAAAACAGCCAAAAACCCCAGTGACTTAAATAATGCCTTGAGAGCTGCAACAATTGAAGTGGCCTCATTGTCTGGGGTGACACCTGAGGTCCATTGTCTCTTGGCCATGGAGAGCAAGGATGCAGACACACAAAGATTAAGGTTAAGAGTGGAAATTTAACAGGCGAAAGAAAGAGAATAGCTCTCTGCTAGAGAGAGGTGTCCGGAAAAAATGGGTTGCCAATTTGTGGTGAAATGCAGTGGTTTTTATAGATGACTTAAGAGGGAGGCAATGTCTGATCTACATAGGACACAAAAAATCAGTTAGGACCAGGTGTGCCATCTGCATAGGGTGTGAATCTCTGGCAGCCACCACCCCAATCTTTTATTATGCAGGTGGATTCTCTGCCTGAGCTTCTCCATGTTGCCCATTTCTTTCTTACAGTACATGTGCTAACAAAAAAGGGAAGATGGAGCTTCCATGGCGGACATGCCTGTCTCCCAGGTAGCCCTTTTCTGTTGGTGCAGTTGCTGACATTCCCCCGTGCAAGCTTCCAGCTTCCTTTTTTATGTTTTGCATCCCTATTTCTCAGGCTGCTCTTTGTTAGAAAAGACATGATTTATAGGGCTGCTTTTTGTTAGAAGGGAAGTTCTGCAGAGGACTCTTTGCCATCACTATCTGCCTAAATAATTTCTTTATCTCTCCTGTATCACAATTAGTCTAGCCGCAAATAAGGTTCAACCCACATTTCTGTCTGGCCATATTTTGCTAGCTGCAAATGGGATGCAGCTCCATTTCTGTCTAGCCATATTCTTGAGGCTCCTAGCATTTTGACTGGCCACGTGTATACACAGGCCCAACAACCCATGTACCCCTGACAGATGGAAAGTCAAGCCAAGTTCTCAGGACAAGAAATGAGATGATCAGGAAAGTGATTGCTGCCCATGGAAGGGAAAGGATCAATCTTAAAGTATAATTGTTAGAGTAGGTAGTTGGGCAGATATGAGCAGGGCAGAAGAGGCCCCCCTCCACCAGGAATGTCAGGCGACTATCAAGTGATGGTCAGGCAGTTGTTAAACTGTCTCTCTAAAGTTATAATTGGTCACAGCTGTTGCCAGGGAAAATGCCAACTCTCAGTAGATAGAAAACACCTAAAGCTGATGAGCAGCCACTTCCCAATAAGATCTCAAGGAGCTGGGTGAGTGGGCCCAAGCATGCACGCTAAGAGACCAGATGGCAGTTTTATTGGTATATGACCTTCTTCTAGGAATACATGACCGGTAAGGGAAAAATGCCTCAAATGAGCATATGCACAATTTCAGTAAACACACTGTACATGTGGCACCTCCCAAGTCCTGGCAGGCCACTGCGCATGCAGACAGCCCACCCCAAGGGAAGAATCAGCGGAGAAGAAAGACAAACCCTGGAATCATACTGACATATAAACCCCAAGTCAAGGGGAGGCACTTGAATCTCCCAAGTTGCGTGCTTGGCCCTTTTCCAAATATACTTTACTTCCTTTCATTTCTGCTCTAAAACTTTTAAAATATACTTTCACACTGTGCTTTATGCACAGATGAATTCTTTCTTTTAAGGAGGGAAGAATCGAGTTGCTGCAGACTTGTACAGATTCACTGCTGCTAACTCAATGTTGAGCCAGGTGCAGTGGCTCTTGCCTGTAGTCCCAGCTACTCGGGAGGCCAAGGTGGGAGGATGGCTTCAGCCCAGGAGTTTGAGCTTAACCTGGGCAACATAGCAAGACTTGGTATCAAAAAAAAAAAGAAATAAATAAAGAAATTTTTTTTAAGTGTGGTGTTGTTCATCAGGAACATTTTATGCAATGGCCACTATAATTCTGATTTTTTTTAGTGTTATTTTGCCACTGTTGTAAACTTTGCAGCTTCCAGACTCATAATTTCCATACATAAAAAGGAAGGTATAGCTGGAAGGCAGAGTACTTCGAACTTTAGAAATTAGGATCCCATTTTTACATTGCATCTTGGGTCTCTTGGAGCTGAGATAGCTTTGACCCTGACATCTTGGCCTGCATGAAGAGAAGAAATAACGAGGCCTTTCAGTAAAAACCACTTACTGCCATCAGTTACCTTAAAAACTGGCATTTTATTGCCAATGGCTTGTCAGTCACTGTAGACCAAAAGACCATGTGTCCTGTAATAGCACAAACTAACCCTTGCTATCCCACGGTCAAATGCCCTCTCACAGTGGAAACTAACCTTTGGTACCCCCCAAAAGGCAAAGAGATCAGGGCACCAAATGCAAAAGCGAGCAGAGCTCAGATCTGAGACGGACTTATGAGTCTTAGGGCTCCTTGGGCTCCTTGAGGAAGACAGAGGACACCCCTCCCACTGCCCCCTGCTCAAAGAGGTGAGTAGTACCTTTTCTGTGTTCCTCATGAGGTCTCAGGTCATCAACAGTCTCCTTTAGGTACCTTCATGGTAACCAGATCTGTCAAAAGACAAATGTAAGCACATTGAGTTGAAAGAAGTCAATTGGCTTTATTGTGATTCTAGAATTGGACAATACTTCATTCCATAAAATAAAATAAGAGTTCCAGTGAGCTAAACAGAGGTAGTTGGCTTTATAGCCAAAAAGGGGGCCAAATAAAGCAGAAACAAAAAGCAAAAAGTGGATTGGTCATTTCAAAGTTACTTTCTTTGTAAGGTGGGGACAGGGAAACAGAACAATAGAAAGATAACTAATTATTTAACATTGGGTCACCACATGTTACTCTTTGTTGTAGGGTTAAAACAGAGGGAACTTTATTAGCATGCTGATTGAAGATTGAAACTGGCCTATTTGGGACATTATGTTGTTATCTCTTTCTCTCCTGATTTCTTGGAAAGCCAGATAACAACTCAGTTTCCACTTGGTGAGCATCGGTGATTGCATTCTAATTTTTAGTCTGGTCTACTGGAGCCTAGTGTAGGAGTTTAGTCCAAACGATGGCCTCCTATGGTTTTTGTTTAGCAGTAGAGAGGAAAAAAATAGTCTTGCTGTGGTTCTGAATCTTCAGAAATGTTGTTATTACATGGTGGAATCAACTTAGGTGATTAGGTGACTCACCTCTGTTACCAGGTTGTGTGGGCAAAGGACAAAATTTAGTGCAAGAACTAGCATATTTCTTGTTGCTAGTGGAAGGTGTCATGAGCCATTGAATATCCTTTTCTTTTTTCTTCTTCAGGACTGAGTCTCGCTCTGCCACCCAGGCTGGAGTGCCATGGTGCGATCTCGGCTCACTGCAACCTCCGTCTCCTGGGTTCAAGCAATTCTCTCTGCTTCAGCCTCCAGAGTAGCTGGGATTACAGGCACCCGCCAACACACCCGGCTAATTTTTGTATTTGTAGTAGAGATAGGGTTTCGTCATGTTGGCCAGGCTGGTCTCGAACTCTTGATCTCAGGTGATCCACCTGCCTCGGCCTCCCAAAGTGCTGGGACTACAGGCGTGAGCCATGGCACCTGCCTGCTATTGAATATCCTTGATGTAGAGAAGTCCTGGAGGTAAGACAGAGGATCTTCTACTTAAGAATTGCACATGTGGACAAGATGCCCATGAAAGTGTTCATGGCAAGCATTGTTTGAAATAGAAAAATACTGAATATGACCTAAATATTCATCAAAAGAAGAATAGATACATCATTTGTGATAACTTCACATGGTGGAATAATATACAGTTGTGAAAATGAACTAGAGTTTGCATTGAATATGGATAAACATGAAAAAATATAAATAGGAAGTTGAGTTTTAAAAAAAGCAACATTCCTAATGATTTGCCAAATTTACAAACATTCAAAATAATATCTACTGCTATGGATACATAAATGGGTAGCAAAAATGTGAGCACATGCATGGGAGTTATGGTTATGACCTTGGTTTTCTCTGCAGAAGCAGAAGAGGAAGGAGCAGGAAGGGAGCAGAAAGGAGGAACTGAGAAAATCACTATCTGTGATACTTTATTTCTTAGGGCGAGAAGATCTTAAAAAAAAAAAAAGAAAATGTCAGTGATAAAAAGTGGGTGATGAATACATAGGTAGTTATATTATGCTTATTTTCTGGATATTCTTAATTATTTTACAATAAAATATATTAAAAATAAAATGAAGAACCAGAACCACAAAAATGAGTTAGAGGCAAGGAAAGGGTTTCAGAGGGTATAGAGTCCGATTTGAAGAAACTTGGCTGTGAATAAAAGGAAAGAAATAAGAAAATGGTTAGGGGTAGCATGATTTATGAAAAGTTGGTTTGTTTTTTGGCTTTTTTCCCCTTTAATATGGCAAAGACTTAAGTATCTCATTAAATTCCAGGGAAGAAGAGAGTTGATATTTTTTTTAAAATCTTGAAACACAAACTTGGACATTGGAGCCTTAGCTTTTAGAGTCCTCCCTGAAAGAAAGAAAAATACATGTTTGTCTCCCCCACTATATTGTCACTTCCTCGAGGAAGGACAAGGGCTCATGTATTTTGTTTATCTGCATGCCTAGAGCCTAACCAAAATAAGCGCACCATGCATGTATGTGTAGACAGATGGACGAAGTGATCATGGATGGATGGGTGAATGAATATGAGTGATGGATGGATGGATGGATGAAGGGACAATGGGTGGATGGGTGGATGGATGGATGGGTAGATGGATGGGTGAATGAATGAATGAAGGATGCAGGGGTGAAGGATGAAAAGTTGTAGGCTAAATATTAGCATAATGTGTGCATTAGAGTGGCCACTAGGTGGCAGATGTGACAGTCAATGATTATTCTTTCTGAGAAATCATTTCAGATGATTAGCTACAAGATAATGGACCACAGTTATAGTTTTTCTTTCTTATTTTCTTTTTCTTTATTTTCTTTTTTTATATTGAGATCGGATGTCACTCTGTCAGTCACGTGGGAGTGCAGTGGCTCAATCATGGCTCACTGCAGCCTCGATCTCCCAGGCTCCTGAGTAGCTGGGACCATAGGTATGCACCACCATGCTTGGCTAAAACTTTTCTCTGAAGTGAACTTATGTAAGTGGAATATGCCCAATATTTGAAGTGGAAATTTGGACTATTCTGTTAGCTATTGATTTTTCACTCAAATATCAGTAGGTCAACTTAGTCTTTCCTGGAGAAGGAGCTTTTGGGCAAAAAACAAAGAAAAGAAAGAAAGAGAAGAAAGAAAGAAAAAAAGAAAGAAAAAGAAAGAAAGAAAGAAGAAAGAAAGAAAGAAAGAAAGAAAGAAAGAAAGAAAGAAAGAAAGAAAGAAGAAAGAAAAGGAAGGAAAAGAAGAAAAAAAAAGGAGGAAGAAAGAAGGAAAAAAAAAAGAAAAAAAAAACACAAAAATACATTGACTCGTTGTTTAAAAAGGGACTGAGCACATGTGTCCATCTTTTCTCTTGCCTGACATCCCACTGAAATGATGGCAAAAGTATGATTCTACAAGGACACAGAGAATGGAAAAGGAAACAAAAATGCTATTATAACCACTTTCTTAAATGGATTGTACTTAATAAATAACAGGCGGGAAACAACCTGGTCATCTTTAAATTTTCTCTGTCAGATTTCCTTTCTTCCATGCTAGGATAATATCTTGTGCAGAGTCTAAGGCTTTTCTGGGCACTTTTGGAGGTTAGAATAGTCTCATTTTGGGGTATTGAAAGGTACACTCTAATATAATCTTCCATCTTTTATCTAATTTACATCTTCTCCCACTTTCTAGCTTGGGTCTGATCCTGAATTCTGCCAGATGGAAGTGAGGGTTCATGGTCTTTTCTTTTTATCTCCATCATAACCCTTCTTTCTCTCTTCACCAACTGATGCTTCTATGCCCCCCTTAGTATTATTCCCAAGGGGAGCAGGGGTTAGAAGAAAAAAAGACAGTCCTATATTATTGGGCCGTTGTACCTGACATTGGTACCTTTGTGTGGCAGGTGCCCCAATGCTGACCCTTTATGCTGGGGGTGCTTTTGCATAGTTGTTTTTTGCTCAGTCTCCCGTGGGACTTTTGACTTCACACTGTTCTCCCCACACTTCACTTGGTGAAACCCCATGCAGCTGACCTTTCACGATTTCCCCTAATTCTCTTCCCAAGTACTCTTGATGCAAGCTCATTCTGTTGAACCAGAACTCTTGGATGGAAACTCAAGCTCATTATTACTTTCCTGGTTTCTCATTTAGTTCTTGGAAAAACTCATGAATCTCTTTCCAATTCAATGATGAAAGTTCAGACCATTCCCACTGCAGTCCCTTCTTGGTTCTACACAACCATCTCCAGGCAGCCTCAGGTGATTGGAAGGCAGTACTCCTTCTGCCCCACCACCCATCTGACCCCCTAAATCCAGAGGACATGGGTCTAGGTCTCCCAAGAATACTCTTTCCCCACTCTCTGCTCAAGTAGAAACACAGAACAAGTCTACACATTTCTGCAGCTCAGCAGCAGCTGACTGGGGACTGAGATGTTGGTCTCCACTCCTGGCAAGTAACTCAGTGTCTTGAGTGTGCACCATGAAGCCTCCCCTTGCTTGACCCAAGAAGTGGAGAGAAACTTCTGCTTTAAATGTTCATATGCCCACATATGACGCTCTTTGAAAAAAAAATCCTAACTCACTCTAAAGAGTCTCTAGCCTTTTTATGGATTTTTCTTTCTTCACACATGGACTAAAGTTGGGAGGTGGGCTATGGGCACAAGACTTATTTTAACGTAAATGCATGGTATGTTAGTCCTTCGTGAATGTCCAGCGTCTTCTTTTGGAATACGGGCATACGTGGCATTGTAGGCTTTGAGCCTCAGACACAACTCCAAATTTATGAAAAACCTCACTTAAAAGCTTGTTATACTACAGTTAAAGATAATTATTAATTATAGTTAGTAATTGTATTAGTTCATCCTCATGCTGCTATGAAGAAATACCCAAGACTGGGTAATTTATAAAGGAAAGAGGTTTAATTGACTCACAGTTCCAGAGGGCTGGGGGGGCCTCAGGAATCTTACAATCATGGCAGAAGGGGAGGCAAACACATTCTTCTTCATATGGCAGCAGCAAGGAGAATTGTGGAGTGAAGTGGGGGAAAAGCCCCTTATAAAACTATCTTGCAAGAACTCACTCACTATCATGGGAACAGCACAGAGGTAACCACCCCCATGATTCAATTACCTCCCACTGGGTCCCTCCCTCAACATGTGGAGATTATAGGAACTACAATTCAAGATGAGATTTGGGTGGGGACATAGCCAAACCACATCAGTAACAATTAGAGAAAAAAGAAGGGGCTCTTGGAAATTAAAAAATGATAGCTGAAATTTAAAAATTCAATAGAAGAGTTGGAAATAGAATGAGGAAAATGTCCAGGAGATCAGATATCCTAGTATAAAACAGTAGGGGAGAGGATTTTCACAGAAATAATAAAGCAGTGTCATGATTGAAAAGATCCTCCCAATGCCATGCGTAAGAAATGGAAAAATGATCTACACAAAGGCACAGACATTTCAGAACATTAGAGATAAAGACAGGAAACTAAGATTTTTACAGAGAGAATGATCACATCACCTACCAAAGAAGTGAGAATCAGAGTGGCATGATTTCTTAAGAGTAACACTGGAAGTTGGAACAAAATTAAGCAATGCTTCAAAGTTCTAGAAAAATTAGTTTTAAACTAGAACTTATACTCTAGGAAGCCTTTAATCAAAGAGAAAGATATAGTAAAAATATATTTATTTATTTTATTTATTTTTGAGACAGGTTCTCACTCTTGTTTCCCAGGCTGGAGTGCAGCAATGCAATCATAGGTCATTGTAACCTCAAACTTCTGGGTTCAAGTGATCCTCCTGCCTCTGCCTCCTGAATATCTAGGACTACAGGTGTGCACAACCACGATTGGCAAATTTTTATTTTTATTTTTTGTAGAGCCATGGTCTCACTCTGTTGCCTGGGCCAGTCTTGAACTACTGATCTGAAGTGATCCTCCTGTTTTGGCCTCCCAGGATGCTGGGATTATAGGCATAAGCCACCATGCCTGGCCAAAAATATATTTCAATATGCATTTCTGTGGGGTCACTGGTGATATCCCCCTTATCATTTCTGATTGTGTCTATTTGATTCTTCTCTCTTTTCTTCTTTATTAGTCTAGATAGCAGTCTAGCTCTTTTATTAATTTTTGCCAAAAAAACAAGCTCCTGGATTTGTTGATTTTCTGAAGGTTTTTTCACATCTCTATCTCCTTCGGTTCCCCTCTGATCTTGGTTATTTCTTGTCTTCTGCTAGCTTTGAGATTTGTTTGCTCTTGGTTCTCTAGTTCTTGTGATGTTAGGTTGTTGACTTGAGTCTTTCTAGCTTTTTGATGTAGACATTTCAGTGCTATAAATTTTCCTCTTAACACTGCTTTAGCTGCATCCCAGAGCTCCTGGTATCTTGTCTCTTTATTTTCATTAGTTTCAAATATCTTCTTGATTTCTTAATTTAATTTAATCTAATTTAAAGTTCTAGGATACATGTGTAGGATGTGCAGGTTTGTTACATAGCTAAACATGTGCCATAGTGGTTTACTGCACCTATTAACCCTTAAACCCTTCATGCATTAGCTATTTATCCTGATGTTCTCCCTCCCCTCGCCCCTCCAACAGGCCCCAGTGTGTGTTGTTCCCCTCCTGTCTCCATGTATTCTCATTAGAACTTCTTGATTTCTGTCTTAATTTTATTATTTGCCCAGGAGTCATTCAGGAACAGGTTGTTCAATTTCCATGTAGTTGTGTGGTTTTGAATGAGTTTCTTTATCTTGAGTTCTAATTTGATTGCTCTGTGATCTGGGAGATTGTTATGATTTCTATTCTTTTGAATATGCTTTTGAATTTGCAGAAGAGCTTTTTACATAATCATGTGATCAATTTTAGAATAAGTGTCATGTGGTGATAAGAAGAATGTATGTTCCATTGTTTTGAGGTGGAGAGTTCTGTAGATATATATCAGGTACACTTGATCCAGAGGTGAGTTCAGGTCCTGAATATCTTTGTTAATTTTCTATGTCGATCACCTGTCTAATGTTACCAGTATGATGTTAAAATCCCCCACTATTATTGAGTGGGAGTCTAAGTCTCTTTGTGGGTCTCTAAGAACTTGCTTTATGAATCTGGGTGCTCCTGTATTGGGTACATATATATTTAGGAAAATTAGCTCTTCTTGGTGAATTGAACTCTTTACCATTAAAGTGTAGTTGCTAGTTGTCTAGGCCATGTTCATTCTTTCTTGACTCTTTTCTAGAAGAACTTCTTGGGCACAAAAAATATGCTCAGTTAAAGTCTACATTTCCCATGCTTTCATGCAGACTAGGAATAGACATGTGACCCATTCTGAAAAATAAAATGTAAGTGGATGACTTCTAGGAAAAATCCTTCAAAGGGGGTAAGATTAACATACATATTGTTTGTCATTTTCCATTCTTGTCTTCCTGCCTGGAAAAGTGACATGAAGCTTGAGTTGGAGCAGCATCTTTTCCCATTTCTTTACAAGTTCTTGTTGACCTGTATGTATTATCCTGAATTTCATGACTTTCCACTTTTCAGGCCTGTTAACTAACCTTGAAACCTTTCCCTGCCTGAAGATAATACATTCCGTCTTTGATCAATGCTGTTGACTTAATGTGTCTTATTGGTGTTTGCATCCCCAGTGCCCAGTGGAGTAGGTTCTGAATTACAGGCCTTTGAATGAGTACATGAACCAAAGAGTGAACAAACATTATCCTCATCTATCGGCTTCCTAGACACCTCCAACTTCTTTCAAGGCTTTAGCACTTGATTCATTTCGTCTTTTTCTCACCATCATTTGCTCACAACTTCCATGACTTCAACGCCCACAAGATCCTTATAACTCCTTGACCTCAATGTGCCGTGGCTTCTCTTAAGGGGATAAACTAAATGATTGCCAAGTTCTGTTTCTCCTTGCTGCATCCCTATTTTCCTCTCCCATAATTTTTTGTTGCCTCTCATGAGGGCAATTGCAACATCTTCCAGTAATTCCCTCACCCTATGGCACTGCAACCAGATTTATCACCTGAACAACACAGCTTTCTGGCTTAAAACCCTATTTATTAAAAATTGTCTGTGCACTTTACATCTCTCCTTCACAATCTGATCCCAACATACCCTCCTCTCCTAACCTCTCATAGCCAACCCAGGCTTCTTACATCTGGTCAGACCCACTTGGAACTTTCCCAGCTCTTTGCAATTGTTTGTATATTTTCTCCACCTAGACTTGCACTTGCATTCTCTCAAGCCCACAGCCCTTCATCTCGCCCAATTGAAAGACCAACTCTCATGTCACTTTCTCCCATGAAGCATTCCCCAATGATTTAAGAAGAATTAATCCCTGGAGCTGCTATGACTGGAAAAATACTTTTCAAGTATGTCTATTATAGCATTTATTAGAACAGTTAATACCATATATGGCTACCTGCCCATGTACACTCACTGAAGAAGCTCCCTTTCTATTACCTTCACAGACCTAGCACACAGTGCCGGGCATGTAGTACACCATCAAAAAACTGCTAGATGAACTGAATTGAGATTCAAGGAGCTATCCCTGACTGTGAGTTAAGTCTAGTGTATTCTGGAAATAGGAAAGGCAATGCATATCTACTCCCTTAGGAACACTGCCTCATAATTATTTTTAAAGTTTTCTATTTTATCAAAGAGCCTTAGAAATCACTCCTTTTCAAAGCTCCACCAAAGCGTTATTTTCCTAATTAATTATTGTGGAGGGATAACTATTGCATAAATCAATTCCCAACTTAGTTTGATCATGATCACTAATGAAATAGATTGGAGATCTGGAGACCCAAAGAGAATGTTTTCAGATGAATAATATATTTTATTTGTCAGCAGTCCTCAGGCTCAATTTATGGTGAAATTAACTGAAAGTGGATTGCAAATAATTGTCAGTTCATTGTCAGTCTGCATTTCCAAGGCACTGAATAGACAGAATGACGAAAGGTAATTTCGTTTTTCTTCGTAATTGCTTCTGGATAATACCAGCGCCTTTGAAAGAGAGTGTGAGGCTGTGCATGTCGAAAATTGCAAAGAAAATGCAAAGCTTGAGTTGAATACCAAAAATTCTCCCTATGTCAGATGTAGTGGAATTAACATTTCTAGGATTCTTTGCAGTCTATTCCACTAAAATTATCTGCAACAGATAACATGGTTGTGGACTTAAGATATGAAAAACACTATTTTACATGTCAACAGTGATAGTTAGAATGGGGATCTGACTCCTATTGGTTTTATGGTAATTTCTGAAAGGGGTTAAAAAAATACAATTTCTTTCACATAATATGAGGAGTCAGTGGGAGGTTTTTTAGCTACTTAAAATCACCAGAGAAGAAAGTAATCAATAGCCAATGAAGATGAATGATGCTCCAAAGACAGATGAAGAAAGTGAGCAGGTAATGGTGGTGGAAGAAATAAGGCTTCATGAAAGACAAAAATAAAAGAACAACCTCAGCTTTCTGTCATTTCTTTATATTTATTCTAAAAATGAATTAAGATAAAGGAGGTTACTGTGTGACATAATGCCACAAATCACTAACTAGTAGGGATTACCTATGCACTGGGTTGTAACTCTTCAGATTAACATAGTATCTTGACTTGCTAATACCGTTCACCTCACAAAAGGGTCCCGTGGTTTAAATAAATTTGGGAATGTTGCATATAATTTCCCCCTCTTAGAGAATCATAATGCACATTAACATAGGAAACTCTATGAGAAGTCCTGCAATAGGAAAACTGTGTAACTTTGACCAAATATTTCCCAAGCATATTTTACTGCAGTTACTAATCAATGCCTCATGGAGCACTGTCTGAGCAATGGTCCACTGGAAGATCAAGCTGGCTGATTCTGCAAAAGGGTCTTGGTCTAGATGTTGTCCATTCTTAGAGTTATGTCTGGGAGAGGTATATGGGCACTATCCTGTGTGTATGTCAGACACTGACTCAGTGGTACTGTTGCCTTGAACAGAAGAGACAGGAAAAGCGAAGAGAGAAGTCATGGTTTGTTTAAGTTTATTCTTGCACTGAGATAAAGAAATATCTGAAACTGGGTAATTTATAAATAAAAGAGGTTTCATTGGTTCACGGTTCTGCAGGCTGTAGAGGAAACATGGCTGGGGAGGCTTCAGGAAACTTACAATCATGGCAGAAGACAAAGGGGAGGCAGGCACATCTTCACATGGCCAGAACAGGAGGAAGAGAGAGAGTGGGAAGGTGCCACACACTTTTAAACAACCAGATTTCATGAGGACCATATCAGGGGAACAGAACCAAAGGGGGAAATCCACCCCCATGATGTAATCACGTCCCGCCGGGCCCCACCTCCAACACTGGGGATTACAATTTGACATGCGGTTTGGGTGGGGACACAAACCCAAACCATATTGTGGTCTATATGAAATGAGTGCATACCCTAAATGCAAATTGGAAAATAAAGTATTGCTACAGAGACACACTCAATTGCTAACTCAGCTAGTAAAAAAAGTACTTGAACATTCACTCTTTTCAAAGTAATCTATGACATGTCTCCTGCTTGGAAGCCCCTCCATAGGTCTCAGAGATGAGTGCAATGTCTTTATCATGGGCTACAAGTGAGTGCCCTCTCTGGCCCATGCCTGTTTCACACCACAGGCCCCTGGTCACCTCCTGTGACCAACCTCTCTGGTGTTCTCTCAGATCCCACATCTCAGACCAGGCCCTCTTACGGAACACTGTAACTTTTCTTGATAGCACTCACTGCAAATGGTTAATGCTATGTGGAACATTGGTTAACATTATAATGAAGTATAACATATACTCTACAAAGTGCCTAATCTTGAAAAACTTTTACATGTGGACAAATCTGAGGAGCTACCACCCCGATCAAGCCATGGAACATTTCCAGCATCCCAGAATGCTCTGTTCCTGCTGTTTAAGCCACTTAGTTTGCGGTACTCAAACACCTAGTTAGTAGTTAGAGGTGTTCTTGCCACCACCACCTCCACCTCAATGATGCAGGTGACCTGCCGAGGAAGCCAGAGCATTTCCCAGCAGAGCTGCGCCATGCCGCACCTGGAAGGAAGTTTGTGGGGGCCACGGAGCTGTGGGTCTGGCAGCCCCACTATAACACCAGAGTGAGCTAGTGACCAGTGACAATGTTTGAGGGCTGTGGTGGCACCTAGCACGCTACACCCACATTCAGAACATGGCGGACGCTGCTTCCCTTTTCTGCTTGCCGAACTTCACACAGATCCTCTTGTCAGCCCAAGCAGAACCACCCAGGGAAGGGGATTCTGCTAAACGTAGTTCCCATTTAGCTAAGTCGCCACTGTACCAACCACCACAAGGGCATCGTTTCTGCGGAGAAGCTCTTTCAATGTCTTGCGTGGGGAGCGTACACCAGGCTCCTGGCGCCCTGGTCAAAGATGGGAGACAGGATGGGGCTCTGGCCACGAGTACGTGGACCTCTACTAATCCTTCAGTTTGGAGCACAGAACCTCATCCATGGCCTCGACTCTGACACACGTTCCAGAGTTGGGATTCTGGCCCTCTCAGGGTCTCCAGAGAACAATTCTCTGGTTACTTGTGAGAATCAGGGGGTTGGTGATGCAACTCTAAAGGATGGGATTGAGCAGGGATGGGTCCAGTGGCTCTAACAGAGGCTTTCAGACTACCGCCCCCACCCCCCCCGTTTTCAGCTGTGCCGGAGCCTTACTCCTGCTCTACAAGCTACCTGTGCCTCAGCCCTGAAGTTGTCAGAGTTCTAAGCGGTGAATCACTCTCTGCCATTAACCCCACTGGCCTCCAAAGTGTGTCTACATTCTCTGCTCTACAATGCCAGATACCAGTTCTCCATCTTTTTTTCCACTTCTAAAAATTTGTTGACATTTTTCACTTGCTGTTGCTAATTTTTATCCACTGTGGTCTTTTCGCTTGTTCTCATTGTCCTTGCAGGTTAAAGATATATATTTTTAATTATTTTCCTCACACTTCAGTTGTGTATCAGAAGGAAGTCAATGCGTACACCTAACCTACCATTTTAAACACAAGACTTAAAAATATATTTTTTTCTATATGTTATTGGGGTATAGGTGGTGTTTCGCCACATGCGTAAGTTCTTTAGTGGTGATTTGTGAGATTTTGGTGCATGCATCACCTGAGCAGTATACACTCACCCTATTTGTAGTCTTTTATCCCTTTCCCCTCTCCCAACCTCCCCTCCAAGTCCCCAAAGTCCATCGTATCATTGTTATGCCTTTGCATCCTCATAGCTTAGCTCCCACATATCAGTGAGAACATATAATGTGTGGTTTTTCTTTCCTGAGTTACTTCACTTAAAATAACCTCCAATCTCATCCAGGTCGCTGCAAATGCCATTAATTCATTCCTTTTTATGGCTGAGTAGTATTGCATTGTATATATATATATACCACAGTTTACTTATCCACTTGGTGATTGATGGGCATTTGGATTGGTTCCACAATTTTGCAATTGCGAATTGTGCTGCTTTAAACGTGTGTGCAAGTATCTTTTTTGTATAATGACTTCTTTTCCTCTGGGTAGATACCCAGTAGTGGGATTGCAGGATCAAATGGCAGTTCTTCTTTTAGTTCTTTAAGGAATCTCCACACTATTTTCCATAGTGGCCTTACTAGTTTACATTCCCACCAGCAGTGTAGAAGTGTTCCCTGATCACTGCATCCATGCCAACATCTACTGTTTTTTGATTTTTTGATTATGGCCATTCTTGAAGGAATAAAGTGGTATCGCATTGTGGTTTTGATTTGTACTTCCCTGATCATTAATGATGTTGAGCATTGTTTCATATGTTTGTTGGCCATTTGTATATCTTCTTTTGAGAATTGTCTATTCATGTCCTTACCCCACTTTTTGATGAGATTTTTTTTTTCTTTTCTTACTGATTTGTTCGAGTTCGTTGTAGATTTTGGATATTAGTCTTTTATCAGATATATAGATTGTGAAGATTTTCTCCCGTGGTTATCTGTTTACTCTGCTGACTGTTCCTTTTGCCGTGCAAAAGCTCTTTAGTTTAATTAAATAGCTATTTTTGTTTTTATCGCATTTGCCTTTGGGTTCTTGGTCATGAAATCTTTGCCCAAGCCAATGTCTAGAAGGTTTTCCAATATAATCTTCTAGAATTTTTATAGTTTCAGATCTTAGATTTAAGTCCTTAATCTACCTTGAGTTGATTTTTGTATACGGCGAGAGAAGAGACTCCAGATTCATTCTCCGACATATAGCTAGCCAATTATCCCAGCACCATTTGTGGAAAAACGTGTCCTTTCCCCACTTTATGTTTTTGTTTGCTTTGTTGAAGATCAATTGGCTGTAAGTATTTGGGTTCTTTTCTGGGTTCTTTATTCTGTTCCATTGGTTTATATGCCTATTTTTATACCAGTACTATGCTGTTTTATTGACTATAGACTTACAGTATAGTTTGAAATCAGGTAGTGTGATGCCCCCAGATTTGTTCTTTTTGCTTAGTCTTGCTTTGGCTGTGCAGGTTTTTTTTTTTTTTGCTTCCATATGAATTTTAGAATTGATTTTTCTAAACCTGTAAAGAATGATGATGGTATTTTGATGGAGATTGCCTTGAATTTGTAGATTGCTTTTGGCAGTACGGTTATTTTCACAATATTGATTCTACCCATCCATAAGCATAGATGTGTTACATTTGTTTGTGTCATTTATGATTTCTTTCAGCAGTGTTAAACACAAGACTTTTTTTTCCACTTGTTCTTTAACCCACAGCCCCTTGGCTTTGTTCCCAACAAACTCCTGGTGTAATTCTCCACTTCCTAATTTCCAGGTCAGTAGACTCTTTCCAGCCATCACTTTGCTTGAACTTTCTGTATATCTGGACTTGCCCACACCCACACCCCTCCTTTCTGCTCCTACCTAGTGGATGCTGTCTCCTGTGCCGGGTCTCCTGGAACCCCCTGATCACTCCCTCAGTTTCGTTTGCTGGCTTCTCTTCCTTTTCACTCTCCTTAAATGAAATTTCCTATAGCTTAATCTTTGGATCTATTTGCATTCTCATCATAATTTTAATGGTCATGTTTATGGAATGATTCACAAACATATATCAATCAGGACCCTTTGTCTCAAGTAATAGAAACCTGATTTCAGAAACAGAAACATAACTTTGCTTTGCACGCAGAAAGAAGGCTGAAGCATCCCAAGAAACGTGAATGAGAGGAAAGCCTACTATATGCTCTCTTATGTTACTTCTCTGTATTGGCCAACTACTTATACTGAAAATAATGACATAGAAGTAAAGAGAATTGTAATTCCTTACTCATCAATAAAGTGAGCAATGTTGGTAGACTGTGCACATATCGAGTAAGATGAAAACAGTCAAGTAACAGAAACCTCATTCAAATTTGGCTAAGAAACAAAGGGAGAGGTTATTAACTCATTTATGTAACTCAGGACTCAACTGAGATGCTCAAAATCTGTACTCCTTGAAGGGTTTGTTTTTGTCTGTGTCTCTCAGCTCTGCTTTTCTCCACATTGGCCTCATTCTCAGGCAGTCCCTCTCTACCTGGTAACAAGTCCAGTGCTCTATGATGTCATGGTCCTCATATCTCATCATCCCAGAGGAAAAGGGTGTCTCTTTCCCCACAGATGTAACCAGGTTCCTGTGGAGGACATGGCTTTGCTAAGCCTGCCTGCCTTCTGTGTCCTCCTCTGGGCCTGAGTGCACAGGGTGAGAGTCCACATACCCAGAACCATGGGGACTGAACAGGATTACTATAGAGCAGCAAAGAAGTGGGGCACCAAAGGAAGGGTGGGTTGTGGAAGGGATGGAAAGGGGAAGGAGATATTACATTCATTTTGACAACTTGAGGAGGTCTAGATTCAGGATATCAGGGCTGGCATCCTGGTTCTTTGGGTTTCTTGTCTTTTGTCTGTAAAATAGGAAGGTTGGAATTCTAAGGCCCTCTGTCCACTATCATCTTTCTTTAATTCTATGAATAATGGACACAAAAAGCAGAAGCTTTTGAAGGTGCCCCTGGGCATAGTCTGAGGGGCAGCAGAGCACAGTGGTTAGAAGTGTGAACTCTGGAAACAGATGTGTCATTCTGTGTGTGTCCATCATCTCAGGGTCGGCTCAGTGGGCGTAGTCTCACAGAGCCCCAGGCTCAGAGAGCCTCACACTTATTTTAATGCTCTGCTGTCACTGTCTTGAAATTCTCTACAATTTTATGTTTGAACTTAACGTTTTGCAAGTGAATTCTGACAGACATTGGAGCATGCACGTGAGTAGGGAAGATAAGCACAATATGTTAAGCTCAATAAGAATAATGAGGTATCTGCTGTTCCTTGCTACCTTATTTCCTTACAGAGTACACAACGCCTTGTGAACACAGTATTCTGGTGGACCCACAATACGTGGGAGTTCAGTGATACTTAAAGAGTAAAAGGTGAGCATGACATATTGGCATATCTGCATATCTACCACTGACTTTTCGCTTGGGCCAGAACTTGCTTTGAATGCAGAAAGAAGGCCGAGGCACTCCAAGAAACACGAATGACAGGAAAGCCTACCATATGTTCTCTTATGTTACTTCTCTGTGTTGGCCAACTACTTGTACTGAAAATGATGACATAGAAGGAAAGATAATTGTAATTCCTTACTCACCAATAAGCCCAAGGTGAGCAGTGTTGGTAGATTGTGCATATATCAAGTGAGATGAAAATAGTTGAGTTGGTTTTGTGCAGCATTTCTACCATTCTGGAGAGAATGAAATATGCACACATAAGCAATGAAATAATGAATTGTGAAATTTTGATTACTCTGTATATGAGTTACATGCTCTTCTATTTGCATTGAAAATACATTGCACAATATAAAAATGAACGGTAAAATTCATACAATGACAAAATTAAATTTTTTGTTAAAACAACATTAAATAGCAAATTAAAACATCATAACAAGTTGAGAGAGAGACTTAGAAAGAAAGGAAAAAGCTTTATATTTTCGTACCTTTAATGGCACTTCTTTCCCTGCTTTTGGAACAAAAGGCCCCACATTTTAATTTTGCACTAAGCCCCACAAATTATTTAGCCTCCCCCTGAATCAGCAATGACTTTACCTCTTGGTGATTCTGTTTCTCTATTTGTAAAGTGGGCACAACCACAGCAGTGTCTCCATTATTGGACTGTTGCAAGAATGAACAGTGCTTAGCATTCAGTAGTTGCTCAATAAACATAAGCTTTTATTATAAAAATGAGTTAGTATAAAGCATATCTTTATGATTTGAAATAGTCAATCTTTTTTTTGTTTGTTTGTTTTTGAGATGGGGCAGGGTGGGTCTCACTCCTGTTGCCCAGGCTGGAGTGCAATGGCATGATCATGGCTCACTGAAGCCTCAACCTCGGGGCTCAGGTGATTCTCCCAACTCAGCCTTCTGAGTAGCTGGGCCTACGGGCATGCACCACCATGCCTGGCTTTTTTTTTTTTTTTTTGTATTTTTAGTAGAGACAGGCTTTCGCCATGTTGCCTAGGCTGGTGGATTATTAAATCTTAAATTTCCCTCGATGGTGACTTTCTGTAAACCAAACTTGATAGCAAATTCCCCTCTTCTATACTTTTCCTATGTTGGAAAATTTTGTTGGAGTAGTTTGAATTTTTCACTGTAGTTTCATTAATAGGCTCACTTAATTTACTACTTAAATGATGCCATTGGCATTAGCAGAATACTTTATGTAGTCAGCAGCAGAACAAATAAAGTCAAGAAAAATATTTTAGGGGGAGAATATTGTGGATCAATCTTTTTTTAATTCCAAATAAAAACTGAGGTAAGGATTAAGCTATTGTTCATGCGAAAAAGCAGAAAAGGACATTTTCTACTTCTCAACAACAGATGGCGATGTAGCTAAGCAAATAGAGGACATTGTTCTCGGAGAAATTCTGTCTTCAAGTGCGAGGAAGCAAAGCTATAAACAACATATGGAAAACAATGAACATTTTAATTAGGTGTTAATAACTGAATATTGAATCCTTGTCTTCCACCTAACTCACAACAATGTTATGACAGCCAATTAATAAGTGATTGTAAAGGAAATGATTAATTATTTAGAGTAATAATTAGAATAGCTTACATGCTTGTAATCGTAAAATGGTTTTAAAAGTAGACAGATGCAAAGCAAGTTGTTATTTTGTTGTTACAAAAATATTGCGGTGCCTCTTTCGGGATGATTCCTATTATCATTCTGCATTGTCTGGATTTAATAAACAGGCACCATCATGCTTTTTTTTTCCATCAAGTTTCATTTCAGCCATGGAATAGAAAATCATGTATGTGTGGTTTTTAAAGGATTTTCTGTCATACTTATTTGAAATTACGTACATGGGAGTAAACTGAAGTTCCCCATGTGGGGGGAACTTTTTGGAAAGATATTAACCACAGAACGAACCAAAACAAAACCCTGGACCAGAAGAATAAAGTCTCCCCCTAGAGTCTCTGTCTGTACGTCTGATTCTCATATATAAAATCAAAACTAAAAAGCAAGTGTATAATCCCAAACTTCTCCTCCTCCGCCTTCTCATTCCATATTTCAAATCTCTTTGAACTGTCTCATGTCTTCAGGATATAATGAAATCCCTTGCTCTGGAAGGAAGCCACAACAGATATATTTCAAGACCTTTCCCTTTCCTTTCTGCTGGTAGCAGAGCTAATGTAGTTTACTTATTAGATGAGTCACCATGGATACTGATACACTCAAGCCAAGTCTACCCTAGTGAGGGGAATTGGAGAATTGTGGCAATTATCTCATAATTTAAATAAACAAAGCTTCCCTTGTTTTTGTTTCGGTTACCTGAATTTTTCAAGTGAATGTCTAATTTTAGTTTTGAATTATTAGAGGTTGTTCTTGCCTCAACCCTTTTATTAGCTAGCAGAGCTCTGGACTGCTTTGAGGTGAAGTGCTTTAATAATGTGCACCCAAGGCAAATGTATTCTGTGCTTTCTATTTTATTATCCCAAGCATTTCTACTTGGCATTTGAGGAAACAATGTGAATAACTCAAGTCTAGGATGAAACATTTCTGGAAGGCAGACAATATTGAGATCTGGAAATGGTTGTTTGGAGAGCCTAGATATTTCCAATCAGACAAAGACATTCATAATACCATGTCCTTCTGGACAATATGGACCCCAACACGTTTTGTGTGGACCACATGTTTCTCGGCTGGCCCCAGTCCAAGCCACAACCTGTACTGAAACTTCCAGTTGGGAGTTTACAGTTGATTCTGGCTACCTCTCTTAATCCCATCTTTCTTCTCAGACCATGTCCCAACTTTGCCAATGTGAATTCCTCCATCTTATTACCCCTCACTTAATGCGAGTGAACATTCTAGGGAGATAGAGGAGCTTTGCAAGTGTAAGGCATGGCTGTCATTTCTGGGTCCTAAAGCATCATGCTGCTACTTAATACCTATATTCAATGTCTTAATTATTCAGCACCTTTAAGCCACAATTGTTTGGCTTCAAATAGAACCTGGGTGATGGTAGTTGCTAAAGTGTGAGCTGAAAATGACTATGATCTGCATTTCTTTTCATACTGTGCATTTTTGAAGACTGAGTCTCAACTTTCAGCTTTTGCCACTTCCTGTGATATGTCTTGCTCTATGTGACTCAGCATGAAAGGCTCATCTGGCAATCCCATCTCTAATTTCTTATCATTTGCCAGCAGGAGATAGCTATGTTGCCTGTTCAGAGAAGGAGCATCTGTCTGATTGACAGCATGCTGTGGGTGGAAAGGCTAAATGTGGGTAGAAGTGGACGCTGGCAGTTGATGGACCTGGGTTTGAATCCCATTCTTTCACTTCAGTCATGTGCAATATTTCTTACCTTCCCTGAACTTTAACTTTTATTTCTGTAAAACAGGGATAATAATACATATCTGGCAGAATAGTGATTAGAAATAACTTGTGTAAAGTGCTTGGCAAAAGGTGAATGCTTAATAATGGTAACCATTGTTAAAACTGCTCTTTATGCAACAGGAGAGAAGATACTTCTATTCTTTTGCTATTATGTCTCATTCTCCTTTCTCCACCATAGCAGGACTTTACCCCTTAGTTACTTATATTCTAAAAACATACTGTGAGCCTAACCCTGTAGGGAACACAAATAACATGTGGTGCTGTGACTCTGTCTTTAATCAATTACGCTCTTATGAAGAAAAGACAAAATGGGTATGCATGAAACACAATAATAATAATATCTAATATAGATGGAGAATTTTACTCTGTGACATATTTGTGTTAATACTTTACAAATTGGATCTCATATCATCATCACAATCATCCAGTCAACAAAAGTATTGTTGTCATCCCAATTTTACAGAATAGAAAAACCTCAGAGAGGTTAGGAGTCTTGCCCAAGGTCACACAGCTAATAGTGGCAGAATCAGGACTTAAACTTGGGCCATCTGACTCTGGAACCTGAGCCCTTAACCATGCTGTTTAATTGTTCACATGGACAGTATGAAGTGATGCAAACAAAGGGCTGTCAATTTTCAGAGACTAGACAGACCGTAGAAGGGTGGAATTTACCCAGAACATTTTTTGGAGGGAGCGTACTTTCATCTGAGTCCCACAAGGTGTTCTTTAAAAGGGAATGGTTAACAGTAAAATATAACAGTCACAAGAGGGTGAATTAGAAGTTCCCCATGAAACCACATGTCCATCATTTTTCTGCTTGGCTTAATGCCAGGGCCTGAATCTTCTCAAGTAATTCATGGCTGGTTCAGGTGTCCCCAGCATCCTGTGATCTCATTTCTCTTACATCAATCATTTGGACATCATTGTTTAAGGAATCAAGGGATTTCTGTGCTGGAAGGGATGCCAGGAGTCCCGTCATGACCTCAAGGGAGAGGGTGGCAGTTGCCCAAGGTGACACAGCTGCCCCAGCTAGGAATTGGGTCTCTTGACTGCCATAGTCATTCTCTTTCTGCTTTGACACATTGGGACCCTGCCTTTGATGGCATCAACGATGGGGGTATAAGTCTTACACAAATTCTCCCAGTTCTGTTTCAAGTGGTTAGCACATAGCACTGTGCAATACTCATTTCCTCATTGGTACTTACCTTGTCTTTATCCAGGCAGTAAGAATTTCCCCAAAGACATTTTTGGTCAGTCTCATCTCCCTCATCAAAATGCTACTCTATTGTCTTGTTGAGAATCAAACACAATATGCTGGGGGCCCCTTCTCTCCTCCTGAGAAGTTGTGCTTCCCCCGAAACTGGAAGCAAAGCATGTCCACACTCAAAACCCTGAGTGTTTGATTAGATTTTCAAGTTGGCTGTACACCCTCTTCCTGCCACCCAATATGTTATGGGTTGGCTGGAGAGGCTTTTGTTTTGAACTAATGTCTTTATTTAAAACAAAAATTCAGAGCCTGGTTCGACAAATGCATAAACAGGTATCCGATTTAGAGTGACTTCGAAGAGGCAGCCTCTCGCCGGCTGTCAGTGGGTCCCTGCTGAGTTGTTTGATGCATTCACTGCATTTTATATTACTTAATGTGGCTTATGTATCTGCCAATAAATCTGAAATACAGGTCACAGAATATGTAGCTCAAGGAAATCCATAAAAGTAGGAGAGAGAGGCTTCACTAACTGCATCAGATTGCCAAAAGCTGAGGTCATTTCCTCTTGCTAAAAACATAGAGCTCCATAAATTATTTTTATCACCTCCAGAGTCAAGCAAACAGTTTTGCACAGATGCCAAAGGGGTTTCATTGCCTTTTCTCCTCGTTAAGCTGAAAACATTTTCCCAAGTCTTCTGCAAAGTGATTGTGTTTATCCTCCCTGCACCACCCCCCACAGCATTATTAACATCCTAGTTTATTGTATGTAACTCTAGGAACATAAACACAATTGCATCTGGCTAGGGTCTTCAATGAAAGTGACACAAACACCTGAGCCTAGAAGATGGTTCTGACCTTGGTTTAAATATTCCCCATGATTGGGAGTTGATATTGTTTCCTTGAAGATATTCTTAAGGAGATGTTAGGTATGCAGAGACAGTAAAAATGAGCAGCGAACATTCAGTGGAGAACTTTATAGAAAACACTACTGAATTAACTTACAGTACATTTGTTAAACATGAGCACCTCTAATAATGACATTTCATTTAACAATGCCCTTTGTCTTTTCAGTTCATCAGTTACCTATTTCAGTAATGAACTGCAGTCATACCATTCTGATTTTCTCCTAATGTAAAGGCTCAGCTCACTTCACCGCCAGTGAAGCATGATGCTATTATTCAGTTCCTGGCTTAGGAAAAAAGCTGTAGAATATATCACAATTCTAATTGGCTAACAAATATTAAGCCCTACAATTGTTAAGGGCACCCAGTGATTCTGTTTAGCTTTTGATGAGAATAAGTAAAATAAAGAAAGGGGAACGGTTTGAAGGAAAAAAAAAAAAGGTTAGCGTGTATACTTTATGAGCAGTAACCCAAGTATCCATTGAAAAAATATGAGCACACATTATATTTAATACCTCAAATGTTATCTTAATTCTTTATCAACAATTCATGCAAATAGCTTAATACCAAATATTTTAGTTAGGATTAACAATCTGTGAAACAGAAGGTGTAGCAAATGAGAGATGGAATTCGTTCTACCTGCAGCCGCACGAGGAGGCAAATGTAAGCTACTGGAAGGCTGGGTCATGCATGAGACATTTTTTTTCTGCCAAGTAAATGCAGGCAGATTTCGAAAATATTATGTCTCTCGTAGCCCCGATTTATACTTCCCATGGAAGGTAATGAAGCCTGGGTCCAAACTTATTTTTGTCCCTTTTGCAAAGCTTTCCTCGGAATGAAAGATAGGCCCCTTCCTTGTTTTCCTTTTTCCACGTGGCAGAATTCACTAAGGCATCTCCCCCCTCTCTTTTTTGAACTCACCACAACATCTCATTAGTAAAGGCAAGATTCAGCTCACCATAATCTTTCCCCAGCTGAGGCAAAGCTGCACAATTTACAATAGATCTTTGGAAAACTGCTTTTAACCGAGTGCTGCTGCATCTATAGATCTCTCTCAATTACCCACAGTAAATTTAGGCATTGTACAAGAGCAAATTTTACAGTCCATGAAGAGATGAAGTGAAATCTAGATGAAATTCATTGTGACAGATTCCCAGTTAGTGCTCTGATGTGTCTGTATTACAGAAGATAGACATTCTATTAGCATGGAAGCTCCCATAATGGACTGTGAATCATCTCAGGTAATAGAGACGCCAAGCAGAATGACTGAAAAGCACTACTGAATTCCATTAGAGCTCTTTGTTTTTAAATCAGTCATTTCTTGTGAATAACCAACTATACACTTCTTGACCCTATCTCCAAGTGATAATTGTGGACTAATATTACAATACATTAATCTGAGTTACTGTGCAATGAGCATTTCAGCTGCAGACTTATTTGGGGTCTCCTAAATGCAAAGGCCCATTCCTTTGGAAGCCAGAGCTTATATTTCAAATGCGCAATTTCAGAAAGGGCCTCTTCCATGATGCCATTTCTAGTTCTGTTTCCACATTCTGGAGTTGTTCCTTGGTCGTCCTGTTTTCAAGGATTTTGTATTGTAACTTTGTGACTTCCTACCCCTTTTCATTTAAAGATTTCCGCCTACACCAGGTCAGACATCAAGGGAAAATAATTATCACAAAAGTAAGTCTATAAAGGAAACCATTTTAAATAAGCCAAGTCAGCAAGTCTTTTCTTCCTTTTTAAAATCTCAAATATGTAGCTAATCTTTAGGAAAATAAAGAACATCACATTCTTCTGCATAAACAGCCCCACCTAATCTATCAATCAAATATGATTGATCAGACACAGTGATTACTTGGATAATTAGTACAGGGTTTAGGTTTATGCAGTACTCTGAAGCCTTTGGGATGTCTGCATAATTACCATTTGTACAGTAGATCGAGTTATAGGAATTCTGCTAGTCGATTATAAACATGAAGCACTTAGAATAGACAACTCGAACTAGCACAAGTTTCTTAATTCATTGCATTTGATACAAATGCAATAGCTTGTCATGAGGCAAAGCTTTATTTGGCCAAAAGCTCTGAAGTTAGCACGTATACATTTAAAAAACAACCTATCTCTTCTTGTATCTAGTGTCTTCCACCTGATTTGCAAGGCAGGAGAGAGGTAATTTCACAAGGGGACTGTGGCATCCAAAGCACAGCAACTTGAGTTGAGTCACTTCAATATTCTCCCACAAATTCCCTGGGACAACTTTAAAAAGAGTCGACTTTACATCTTCTGTCTACAATCATCTATTTTCACATCAAGATGAACAACATTATCCTCATCCGTGGGAGGATCTGAGACTAGCACCTCGACACGAGGCTTTCTACTTAATGTTGTAATGACAGGTGTAAGATTAACTTTGTTAGGTGTCTAGCCACTCATGCAAACTAAATTAAATTAATGGAACAAATTTCTCTCATAATTAAGATAAAAATTCATGTCAGCTGTAACCTTGCTGTACACTAATTATATACAAATGATTTATCGTCTGCTTCGCCCAGAATATTAATCCTTACCTCATTGATAACTGCAGCCAGTGTTAAGAGATGAGAGTTGATTAACTATGACAGATTGGGCAACCACAGCCCTCAGTGCCGGCGCTACCAGTGAAACCAATAACACTCAAGTAGCTCTCTGTGTTTAAAATGCATTCCCATGGAAACAGATGCATGCTTAATGAAGGATACTGAGATTATTTTCAATAATGACTGATATTGGAACAGTGGGCAGAGCTGATCAATAACAATTAACCACTTAGTCTGCTAAAGACATGGTTAGAGAAAGCAGGTTATTTACACATTAGCAGAACCTTACTCGAAGCCGAGTGCTCCATAATGTCTCTATGCTGCACCGTTTCTCTTTTTCCCTGCCTGGGAGGGGCTCCATGGTGGAGAGATGGTATTGTGCCAAGCGCCCTCCTGTCGCCTCTTAGCGCCTTCTTATGAAATGAGTGATTGATGTTGCCAGCGGTTCTTTGGATGCTCTCAAGATAGCTGCCAAATGTATCAAGGAAAGTCCAAAAGCAACTGTGACCATGAAACTAATATTGCTTTGTATGGATTTGGTTTGGTGGAAAACTTTACTGCCAAGGCGTAACTCAATTGTACAGAAATTTCTTTTGATCTTTCATTGTATGCTCTTTTATTTAATTTTGAAGAATCCAAGACGAGTCGTGCAGATATTTAAGGAAATCTTTTGCTTTGGACTCCTGTCATACTGTCTGGAAAGGGCTTTACTAACATAAATTTAATAATAGATATGGCTTTCAAAGCTATTTGGAAATTTGCACTTTTATTTTGTATTAATTTGAATCACCCCAGGAGTCAAGATCTTGCAATGCTAATTACTAATATAGACTCCCAGAATCCCTACCCTGACAGTCAGCTTGGAGAAATCCCAACTCCCTGGGCCAAAAAGTGTTAATAAAAAGTGATTAGCTACTTAGGCCAAGGCATATTATAATAATGCATTATATTTCCCTTGAATGGATGATGTGCATTCTCATTTCTCTGAATGAAGAAAATGGTTGAGGGAGATGAAAATTCAGTCACTTTGACTGATATTATTACTGAAAGAATCAAGCTTTTAAAACAAATAGGAGAATGCTGCTTTCTCTGCACTTCTTAGATTTAAGACTCTAATCTGAAAATGCAAATAAACAGAAATATACTCTTTCTATTTACCAGTCTAGCTCATCTGTTTGTTCTATTTTGCAGACCTACGTGTGAACTAATGCAAGCAGCTAATGCCGAGCCTAACATGCTCCATATGTGTTAGAAGTTTTAAGGTGAAGAAAAGAACTGGCCATTTTCCTTCCTTTAGCCCTGTGAGACAGACATTCTCCACTTAAAATATCAGCCACAGGGCATCCGTGGCTGGGACTCCACACAGATGCTAATGAATTTGGAACAACATTTAAGTGGCTGAACAAAAATGGATCCTAAACACCCCAAATCGAGCGCAACAAACAAGAAATAGGCTGACACATTTCTATCAGGAAGGCAACTAGAATGTCAAACTCTTGAATGATATTGGGTGATTTCAGCTGTTTTATCATCTCAGTAAATAAATCTAGAGATGACAAACAACCATAAATACCTGTAACAAATGTTCCATAAAAACCAAATCTTAAATATATTCCACACATCCCTCTCCAATTACCGTCCTCCACCCCTGCCCCCAACAAAAAATGACTAACCTTTTGCCAAACCTCTAGGTAGAAATAGAATTACATTTAACACAAAGGTAGTAATAATAATACTATATTTTCTACCTACAGAAACTAGAGTATTAGAAGAAAACAAAATGACATTCTCAGGATACAGGCTCACTAGTTGTTCTTATTGGGGGTATCTGTTTACTACCTTTCTGAAAACACCATGATCTTCCCCCAGTGCTGAGGACTTGAATCCTTACTACAGCTAGAACAGTTACACTCCTCCACCCTGGCTGGAAATGCAGTAGAGGCAATTACCCTTTCCCTACCATCTGAACAACACAATTATTGGGAAGATAATAAGATTATCCAGGCTTTTGCTTCTTAAAATTATACTGAGGAACACAAACTGAATACTGTTTCTTATGCATTCATCTTAAAAACAAATAAGGGAAGTAAAAATGTGCCTCTAAGCTAATGAGGACCGTGAGACAGAGCCATAGATACATTTTCTCACTTGCCTAATGAGCAAAGTGACAGACAGTGAAACAGTTCACACTTGAGTAATTCTCTAGTCATCAGCAACTGCAGAGGGGCCCCTCCTGCTAGGGTTGTGGAGGGGGGTGGTTGGGAGATGTAATAAATAGACCCTGGCTCTGCTGGCCAGAATAAGTTATCACAAAGAGAGAGGTCTTAGGGTACACTCCCCAAGGAAATTTAACCAGAAAAAAGAGCCCATTGAAGGCATCTCCAGCCTTACATTCAATTAGAATTAAATTAAAACAATGGAAAAAAGAAATCACCTGCTCCTCATCAGGCCAGCTGCCTGGAGGGGGTGGGGTAGCTAGGAATCTGGAAGGCAATGACCCCTCCCCACTGGGATCTATACACTGTTTTTAAACGGCGCTGTCTTCTCTAGACCTCGCTGTCATGGAAGCATCCTTTCCAGGGAAAGTGGGGAAAGTGGGCAAAGGTTAAAGGCAGTCAAGGTGGTGAAGAAGGGGTGTGTGTGTGTGTGTGCACAAGCACACATGCGTGCAAGAGATAGGTAGAAAGCATCTTTTTATTGACTACTTTCATGGGCCTATGCGAGTGTGCATAGGGGAAGCAAATCTTGCAAATCCACCATGTTTCTGGTTTGATCGTTAGAAGGAAGGGAACTGAAACTTGTTCCTCGACAACTATGCACCAGGCCCTGTTTGTCCTTATATGCAACCTCCTGCTGACACTGGGAGTGGGCTCTGTGCTAGTTTAGCCACTTTAAAGGGGAATGAATTGAGGTCTCAGTCTGCTAAGCTATTTGCTGAAGCTCACATGGCCAGTAAATGGAAGCAGAGATCCAAATTTCAGTTTGCTTGGCTCCAAAGCCCAAAGCCTATGCTCTTTCCACTCAAAATCTCCCAGTATCCCTCACCAGGAGGCTGATAAAGGAAAAGTGCCGAGTGAGACGTTGGCCAGAGAAATGGGAGCTGAGCTCAAAACATGATGTCTCTTGTCCATTATCACTAGTTTATCCCTGGGCCTTAGCAGGTTGGTGCGATTCAGGACCGAAGCTCAACACCGGGGTTCCCAGGATGCCAAATATACAACATCTGCAATCTTCAGCCATTTGTTTTGATATCACTTAATATCACACGTACATATGGTTTAAAACCTGTTCAAAATATTTAGCACACTCTGTGTCTTTTTATCTTTAGTGCTTTAATTGCCACAGTATCTTCAAAATTAGTGGGCCGATTCCAGCACTTAGAAGAGAAGCCTGTTTAATGCGTGCCAGTGCTCCGTCTTCTAGAGGTTTTTTACTTTATTCAAATTACTAATCATTTAGAGCATCACTAAAAGCCTTTTTCCCTTGCTCCCTATGCATGCTTAACCTAATTAACTATAAATGAGGAAAATGCTATCCACATTAAAAGGAAACGTTAACCTATAAATTATCCCACTATTTCTGGTGAGGCTAAGGCTTCCTTTAGAAAGCTCAACTGTGGGGCAGAATTTCAGTTTATGTGCATCCTCTGCCCTCCCTCACTAGAATGGGCTGCAGAATCTCCCATTTCTGGTGGACTCCTTTGTCTGTATTTCTATTTTCTCAAATTGACTCCCTTTGTGTTTGCTTACATACTCTCAAGAAACTAGAATAATCTATAAAATGTCCCCCGGGAGCCCACGGAGGTGGAAATCTATCAAGTGACAATCTAGATTTGTCCCTCAGTGCAGAAAATTCCTATCCTCATTCACTTCTCCCAGACAGATCCAGCCATAGGAAGCCAACAGTGTCTTGAGAGCCTCAGATCGTAGATCCCAAAATATTCTCCCTCTAGCTGACCACATCTGACCCAGCCTTGTGATGGCTTCCTTCTGAGCCACTCCACTGGGGGGTTGACACAAATAGGGCAACTCTCTTGAAAATTCTTTTTAGAAAGAATACCCATTAACACAATAATCTGAAAGACCAAATTAATTTGTCAAATTATCCAAATTTGACCTTTGAGAGCTGAGGGCAGGCCTTTGTCAGAACAGAGTATGGAACAAGAAATTGGTTATGGAGCCGGATGAGAGGCTGAGAATGTGGATCATCCTCCGAAAACGCTGTCCAGGGAAGACCTGGAGTGAATTATGGGCCAAGGGTGGAGGACAAGTTACGGGAACAGAGAGGCGAAGACAAGGGCAGCAGTGCCCACAACAGGAATTCCTACTCTTCAACTTTGCTCACAGTGGTCCCTACTTTTAATATATGTAATGTATTAAGACAGACAATTCTGAGGTTATAGTAACAAGGGAAATGCAACTGGCACAGAAAACTCCTGATTCTTTTTTTCATGACCCCCTTGTCGTGCTAACCTTTGTTCTGTGCCAAGTTCATGACAAACCCCAGTTCATTCCTGCAGCTATGGGGGAAACGCTAATCTTTGAAGGTATTGGAAGGCTTCTGCCCTGCAGTCTTGTTGTGGGTTTATGCCTCCAATTCCTACCCTGGGCTCCGTGAGATGGGGCGTAGTAGAGGCTGTGATCAGGCCACTGGGGAATACCCGAGTCCAAGCAGGCTTGACATCCACATGTGCAGTCAATTCTTGATTATCCACACCAATGGTCTGTGACCCAGGCCCAGGTAATCCCAAATAATTGACAATCCAAAAGGAATTTTCTCTTTGGTTTTGGAATATGCTCTGCTTTTTCCAGCTGCAGATCCTCTCTCCCACTTACACTTTCCTTGTCAGATATTAAGAATCATTTATGTTCCTTAAGTTGGGCACTTGGTCTGAGCAATTGCTTGAAGTCAGCTTCATATTGAAAATTTGCCTACTCCATAGACAAATGATTCCCTTGCAGGCAGTTGAATTTGACAGTATCATATATTGCATAAAGAATCATCTGTCCAGGCTAGTGTTGTTAATTCATTCATTCACCCGTTCAACACACATGCATTGAGCTCCTACTGTGTTCTAGGACTGCACGATAAATTAGAGCTATGGAGATGAAAGATGGAGCTCCAGCTCTCAAGGGATGTACCTTCTAGTGGGGCTTAATGGAATATAGTATTTTCCTCCAGACCTGCATAGACCCACTGCATATTCACTTATTCCTATTTTCAGCTCCTCAACTAACTCCTTTTGTGTCAGGAGTTTCAATATTTTTGGGAAAGTGCTGTAGATGATTGCTGGGTTGGGCAGTGTTTCCCAGAGATGGAAAGAACCCAGGCCACTTTCATTTTTGAGGGTCCAGATATATTAAAAATAGAAGAGATGCCAAAACATGGGTGCAAATGTGTGGTAGATTTTAAATGTTTACACTTAATAAATTAATATTTTGATACTCCAAAATTACAGTGATCATATAACTGCCTTTGGAGAAAATGTCGAAAGTCTAAATTCCAAGCCCTTTATGAATGTGAGATCTGGCTCCTCTCTTTCCCATTCCCCACTCATGCTCAACCCCTGCCAAGAAAAGCCCTGACTGTGGGGAAGGAGGTCTAAATGGGACTAAATGGGGAGCCATTTTAATGCTCAAAGGAACCTCTACAGACATGAAGCACAGTTGGTCCATGGCTCTGTGCCTTGTGGTCACAGGGAATAGTTCTCAGCAAGGCAGACACATCTTAAGCTCTTTGACTCAAGAGGCATCAAATCAATTTGTTTCTACAAAGTTCTCCCATTCCCATAGCATCAAAATGACCCTAACGGAGTGCCTGGCTAAGAGCTACCACTCTGTTAAGCCCACCCCTTCTGAGTATCACCATCTTCTTCATTGCCATCTCCACACACACCAGTATTTATCCTTAGCCCTCTTATTGAAAAGTCCATGGAAGATAAGGAACTTCTGACAATGTAAAAATTGGAGTAAAGGCTCAGAGGTTGCTAATCATCTTATATTTTTATGTTTCTGAACATAAAACAATAAAGAGAGCATACGAAATAAATTTCTGGTGATATTTCACCCACTTGGTTATGACAGGTGCCGTATAATTGTTTTTATCTTAATATCCATTGCTTATTAGGAACTTAGCAGGAATTCTCTCCCAGAGAAGATCAGTGTAATGTTTGTAAACTTTTTTTTTCAGATAATAGGAATAGGAGGAGGCCTTTTCTCTCCGTCTCTTTCCTCTTCCTAAATGTTCAGTGTTTGTTCGTGTTTGAACTCAGAAGTATTAACTCCCACAACCAAGACCCTGAGTCCCCTGTGGTCTAGAAACACAGACTAGTTAAGGCGTGTAAGTTGGAAAAGGCCTTGGGATGCTTTCATGGCTAATTTGGTGTATTTGAAACATCTGTCTAGGAGCCAGGATTATAGCTTCAGCTCTGCCTGTGGCCCTATTAATACACAGCTTGGCCCTTTGCTTCCTGGAAGAATCAGGCATCTTGTTCTTTTTTCAACTTCCTTCAGAGTGTCTCATGCTTCATTGCAAAATATCTACTTCTCCTTTGCCTTATACTTTAGTCTTTATTTCTGCTTCCAATGCCTAATTTCTTTATTTTTCTAGTTATTTCAAACAAGAGTGATTCACAAGTCATGCAGACTAGAATTGAAATGCTTATGCTTGCTAAAAGGGCATTCAGAAGTCAATCCTTTAATACACACATTTCTCACAGGAGAACTTGTGGTTTAGAGGCATTCTCTTGTTCCGTGTGTGTGTGTGTGTGTGTGTGTGTGTGTATGTGTTTTGTGTATGTGTGTGTGTGTTTGTGTGTCTGTGTGTGGGTAAAGGTTTGTAGGTCGAATAGTCAGAACAGGAGGTTGGAAGCCGCAAAAAGAACAAAAGGAATGGACTTGTGGTTATGAAGAAGCAGGTGAAAGGAGAAGGCCTCATTAGTCCCTATAGTGGGGAGAGATGAAGTTAGTGCAAACTTTTGTGAAGTCAGACTCATTTTACACAGAATGTGATGATTTGCCGTCCATTGAGAGAAAAACTCATGGTTTAAATGAAAGCTAACATTTAGCAAGCATTTATTGTGGCAGGCACTGCATAAGTGCTTTACATAAATGCATCTCACTCAATCTTTCTCAACATCTCTATGAATGGAACCTGTAAAAATCCCTATTTTACAAAGCCGCGAAGTAGAGAGGTTAAGAATTGACCTTGGGTCTGTATGACTCTAGAGTCTGAGGGCTTGACCATCACCATGACACAAAACATATGCTTAGGAGCTACTCTCAGAGCAGAGGTCATCCCTGTCTTTGTATTGACTGGGAGAGGGAAATCAGGACTAGTGCTGTGGTCTGTTCCACGTCCATACTGCTGGGTAACAGACTGCTATAAAACTTACCACTTTATAGTATCTCACAATTGTGTGGCTCAGAAATTTATGCAGGGCTCAGCTGGCAATTCTACTACTTCTAGTAGCTTTGATGTAGGTCACTCACTGGTATTCAGCAGGTGGGTGGGCTGGTCTAGAGGCTCCAAGACAGCTTCAGCTGCATATCTGCTGCCTGGCAGGCACAGGTGAACTGTTGGGTTCATTTGAGACTGTGATCACTGTATGGTGGTCTCAGGCTTTTTGAACGTCTTATATGGCTGCTCAGGATCCCAGAGAGAGTATTCCAAGATTCAGAAACGAGAAGCTTGAGTCCTGGGCCCAGAGCTGGCACAGCCTCACTTCTGTAGTATTCTCAAGCTTACTGAAAGGAGAGTCACTCCCCGCTGACCCTACTCCCGTGCTTTCCACATGTTCCCCACCCTCAGGCTCCTGCCCCCACCAGCCCTCTGACACTGCCCTCCTTGAGGTCACCAAGGATCGCTTCATCACCAGACTCAAATATCATTTTGTTCCTGTCCGTATCTTACACAATTTCTCGGCAACAGCTGATTTTACCAATCATTTCTTTCTTGCAACTCTGCTTTCTTGGCCGTTCACACTACCTTCTCCTCCTCTGCTTTGTCTTCCCCCAGGGAGATTTGGCAATGTCCAGAGACATTTTTAGTCATCACAACTGGGGTGCTACTGACATCTAGTGGGTAAAGGTCAGTGTTGTTATTAAATATCCTATAAGGTACCGGATGGCCCCCACAACAAAAAAATTATCCAGTCCTAAATGCCAGTAGTGCTGAGGTTGAGAAATCCTGCTGTGCTTTTAAAAAGAGGGTGCTGGAGACAGGATGAATATTGGCACAAAGGAAACTCACTAATGGCAGAGTTTCTGGCCTCCTTGGGGAGTTATCTCTGAAAAGGGACTCCTTTCTGGTAAACAACACGGTGTAATGGAAGGGGAAGGGCTTTGTAGTCCATAGATCTAGGTTTAAATCCTAACTTTCCTACAGTGGAGGTCATAATTTCTATTTTGTGGAGTTGTCTTTTTTTTTTTTTTTTTTTTTTGAGACGGAGTCTCGCTCTGTTGCCCAGGCTGGAGTGCAGTGGCGCAATCTCAGCTCACTGCAAGCTCCGCCTCCCGGATTCACGCCATTCTCCTGCCTCAGCCTCTCCGAGTAGCTGGGACTACAGGCGCCCACCACCACGCCCGGCTAATTTTTTGTATTTTTAGTAGAGACGGGGTTTCACCGTGGTCTCGATCTCCTGACCTCGTGATCCTCCCGCCTCGGCCTCCCAAAGTGCTGGGATTACAAGCGTGAGCCACCGTGCCCGGCCTTGTGGAGTTGTCTTGATGAACAAATCAGATAACCTATATAAAGTATACCGTAAGTTCATAAATGGGAGCCCTCGCCCTTAAATCACATGATATAGCAGATGTCATGATATAGCAGATGTCATGATATAGCAGATGTCATGATATAGCAAGAGGTGGCTGGCACATAATAAGAGTTGAATAAATATTTGCAGGATGAAATATGAATAAACTCATTGCCTTACTCCTTTAAGAGGTTGGTTGCCATGAGAGCTCTCTAGCTAGAAATGATTTATTTTTTCTGTCCTTTTTGGACCTAAGGTTTAGAGATAAGTTTCACAACTCTGCATCATAGTCTGGCCCCATCAGTATAATAGCTAGTGAGGTTTTATGAGGCTAGGCCATTGGCTTGGCATGCAATCCTCTAATTAGAGGGCATGTGACTGCCCATAATATAAAACAGGAAATATGGATAGCTTTATTCTCTTGTGGACACAGTAAAATTGGCAGAGAAGAATAATAAATTCAGAGACCTATGTGGTATCTCTTGTCCTCAGTATTGATACTAATTGTGAAAAGCAAAGTTTTTATATTTGGGTATCGAGAGTGGTCTCTTCCCCTTTACCTTTTTGGTGTCTATGAACAACGCATCAACCTAACTTTCTGCTGAGATTCAAAGACAGAATTACCATGGAGACTACCTCCTTGGGATTTTATATAGCACAAAATCATTGACATTAACATCTCCCTATATCTCCTTGTCTTGTTCTGATTCACTTCCATATTGTAATCAAGGTAAGCTTTTGGAAACACACACTTTATCATGATACAATCCCCTACTCCCTATTAAATACATTTCAAAACATGTCATACAAGCCCCCATGTGGTCAGGCCTTTCCATCCTTTGCTTCAGACTTCAACTCACCTCCCTACATCAAAGCCCCTTCACAGAGCTGTGTCTCTCTCCTTCATGGTCCTTGGCAAAGCTATACAATGGTTCATTTGTTAGTGTCCTTCTTTGATTAGCATCAGTCTCTCTCTCATAAACTCTTTGCTCCATGACAGCTGGGATTGTGTATCTTTTAGCTTTCATAGTATCCCCAGAGCCTGGCACATCCCCTGAGCCTGGCTCAGTCAAGGCTTCCTAAATAAATGAATATTTAACCAGAATAGATGATACCATTAGTAAACATTACTTTCCTACTTCAGCCTAGGACCTAACCAAAACCCACTTTTCTTTCTTCCAACTTTTATTTTAGGTTTGGGGGCTACATGGTGCAGGTTTGTTACATGAGTAAATTGCATGCCACTGGGGTTTGGTCTACAAATGATTTCATCACCCAGGTAGTGAACATAGTACCTTATAGGTTGTTTTTCCTTCCTCACCCTCCTCCCACTCTTCACCCTCAAGTAAACCCCTATGTCTATTGTAGTTCCCCTCTTTGGGTCCATGTACATTTAATGTTAAAGTCTACTTTTGTCTAAATATGTGACTACCACTTCTACACCAAGGAAGGTTGAGATATAAATAGTACAAGTTTATTGATGATGATTATAATGATGATGATGGTAATATCTACATAATACTAATATACAATTAAATAATAAAATAATTATATAAAACAGTTAAATCTTCATTAATATTTGTTGAGTGCTTGCCCTATGCCAGATACTATACTAGGCAATGGGGATAAGCTCTTGAGCAAAATCAGACATGGTATTTTTCATGCATTATCTTATTTAATAGGTCTATTAATTAGGCACAATTATTTTCCCATTTTATAGATGAGAAATTGTGACATTGGAAGCTTAACTAAATTGCTCATGATCATACACCCCATAAACTGGTGTGATATAGCAGTTATTTGAACCCAGGAGTGACTCCAAAAGTTATTAACCATTACATTGTATAATTTCAGAAGAAAAGAGATTAAGTTAGGCCTGAAAGGTAACATCTGTCGGCAAGTGCAGCAGATACTAATAGATGCTCCAGTATCCTCAATGGACTGGGCATTACTACACACCAGACACTGTTTAAGGTGTGGAATATACGTTTTCTCTAATCTTCACAGCGATTCTAGTGGTAGGTATTATTATCCTCATTTTATAGGTGAGTCAACAAAGGCTCAGGTAGGAGAAAGAGGCAGGGAACAGGGCAAAGTCAGGTGAGATGCTTGAAAACTTCCCAGCTCTTGAAGTCTTTACAGTATAACTTTTGAATTATACTTTAAAGACAGGAAAACTTTCTGAATTCAGACTCAATAAACCCAGAATTTGTAATATTGAGACACTGAATCATAGACTTTTACAACTGAAAAAGACCTGAGAGATTATCTAGTCTAAGCTCTTCATGGGGCTTCTGATTGAGTATAAAATTGGATAAATCTTAGGTAGCTCAAAACTTTTATTTTATTCATATGTTATGATTTATAGGCCAATCACGACTTGCTATTTTGAACAACCTACTCAATTTGAGTGAATTAGTAGCCATTTCAATCAATTTGTAACTACATTTGTATGTAGGAAAAGTATATTTCATTATAAATATTTTACATTTGTAATATTTACTAATTCAGATAGGAGTTTACAAACAAGCTTCCTCTTAGTGGAAGAATGAGATATGAATGATATTTTATTATCCAAAGAAGTCTCAGGACCTGAGGCACACATATTCCAGAGTAGAAAAGCACATTCCCCAAGTGAAATAAAAGTCTTCTTTTTCTCTCTCCCTTCCCCTCCTCTCTATTTCTATTTCTTTTATTTCCATGCCACTGCTGCATTCTATTGTCTCAGACAAGTAAGGCTACATTATGTTTTAAAACTTTTGTCCTCTGGTCATCCACAGGACCTAGAATGCTTCCCACTCCCAGGTCATTAAAAAAAAAATAACTTGGGTAGAAAAGATTTTGTTATTGGTGAAATTGAAGGCTCACCTGAATTTACTTTAATGGAGAACCCTAACTCCCTAGGGGAAAATGTCTGCAAAGATATCACTGGGAGCTCAGAGGAAAATATTATGTTCTAACCTTTTAAAAATTAATCCAACTATTAACAGGGATCCCAACTGTATTTCATTCAAGCCATAATCTGAAAGGTATGATGATTAAAGCAAGACAAATGTAGTGTCATAAGCAAATGTCATGCCATAGATTTACCTACCAACAAGACATTGGCATGGTTCAGGTCAGAGGTTAATTAAAGACATCGAAAGGTCATTCTGTGATTAGGTGAAAGCAGGGTTTTAATAGGGCATCAGTCCGACCCACACTGACAGAAGATTTATGCCAGCCGTGATGACATCGCCACGAATCCTGCTGATAACAAGAGCCTCAATATTGGCCTGAACAGAATGATGAATGGAGCACATATCTCCTCACACTTCTCATTACAAGCTCTTTCACTCCTGGTGGCACTTAGCAGCATTTATTTACTGAGGTTTGAAGGTGTGGGACAGCAGAACAGGATATCTAATACTTTTAAATGTAGACTTGTGATATAAAAATGAAACAAGAGATAAGATTAGGTCTTTGAATAATTGCACAGCTTTTCTTCCAAGATTATATTCACTAGTACTAACATTATCCCCCCTCCATGTTCTGCCAGTGTGTGAGCAGTTCAAGAAAATTAATTGTCTGAGGCAGAAGGTCAGAGGGAAAAAATTACTGATAAGCATTAACCATGCTGTAAAATAGCACCTCACCACATTTTGCCTTCCACAGCCCTCAGTATGTGAACAAAAGATAATATAAAGAAAAGGATATACACATTTCCCCCTATGCCATATTTAGAGTTGTTAAGTGCTGTTCTTATTTGCATTAGATTAGGTAAAGGATCTAGAAAGAAAGCCAAATAAATGAAAAAATAAATAAAAATCAAACAAACAACTTACAATATTCTCAGCTGAAAGCAAATAAAAGAGAAACTAAAACCCTGATGAATAACGTTTACTTTTCCACGAAACTCCTTTTCAACATGTTATATATTTATCAAACCACCAGAGTGTAAATTCCATGAATAAGTCCTATCATCCTCTCAACCAGCAGACACCATGAAAATTGTAACTACAGAAAATTGTTAGTACTATAAAAGCCTACTTTCTATAGATCTACATATATCTATTTCTGTAATTTCACAATAGAAAATAAAATCATAATCTTTTTGCTTGGGCCACTAACAGGGGCAGGCCAGGATAGGATCACATCACATCTAACCCCAAGCCAATGCTCCCATTTATTCAGAAACAAAGATGAGTCACTCTGACGAAGTGCTGGAGCTGGTGACCTGCTGCAGGAGAGCTGTGAGAATCTTGTCTTTCCTCTTTTGAGGCAATTGTATTTGTGGATAGAACACATTTTAGGTGGCTTTACACCAATTAATAATCCAGCCCAGCATATACAACTGCTCGGAGCCATGAAAATGCATATATGCATGTGTCAACCACACACACAACTTTCAGTCCTGCTCCTCGGCACTGAACAAACTAAATATACATTTTCAGTGGTGGATTTAACGCCACCTTGAGCATATAAAAGCCACTAATTAAGAGGGGGATTTCCTGGTTGACTTTTTGAAAAGAGACTTCTTTCAGCACTTATAGCTTAGGATTTTCATTTGCCCTGACAAATGGGAGAGGTCTTAAGGATAGATAATATGGCCTTGCAAAGAGCTTCTTGTCCCTTCCAGTCTGATCCATTGGAGGTTTATTTATGTAAGCATCCGCCAGCATTAAGATGACAGGCGGCTGGAGAGCAGTCCTGCCTAGGATGATAGGTCTCAGCCAGGCTACCCGTTCCACCCAGATGCACGGAGCTGGACCGGGATTCCAAGTGGCCATTAGGAAGATTGGCGTGATGGCCATCAGAAAACTGTATTGATCAATTTTTGCCAGTCCACATTCTGTCTGCTAGTATACATGGAGAGCTTCAGTCTTGTGTGTGGCGAGAGAGGGGGTTGTAAATGCTTTGGGGCGGTTGGAATCAGTGTACTGTATAGTTTATGGAAAGAGTACTAAGGTTATATAATTTGTGTAAAAAAAGATAATGTTTCCCCAGCTACCATGGAGAAATACAGTCATGTGTCGCATAACAACATTTTGGTCAATGATGGGACATACATACAATGGTGGCCCCGTAATATAATGGAGCTGAAAAATTCCTATGGCTTAATGGTGTCATAGGCATCTTAATGTTGTGGCACAATGCATTACTCACATGTTTGTGTTGATGCTGGTGTAAACAAACCTACTGCACTTCCAGTTGTATACAAGTATAGCACATACAATAACATACAATTATGTTCCATATATAATACTTCATAATGATAATAAATGAACATGTTACTGCTTTACTGTATTTTTGTCATTTTACAGTGTACTCTTCAACTTATATTTTAAAAAGTTAACTGTAAAACAGCCTCAGATAGGTTATTCCAGAAGAAGGCATTGTTATCCTAGGAGATTACAGCTCCACGCGTGTTATTGTCCCTAAAGACCTTCTAGTGGGACAAGATGTGGAGGTGGAAGACAGTGATATTTAGGACCCTGACATTGTGTAAGCCTAGGTTGGTGTGTGTGTTTGTGTCTTAGATATTAACAAACAAATTTAAAAGGTTAAAAAATATTTAAGAATAGAAAAAAGCTTATAGAATAAGGATATACAACTTTTTGTACATCTATACTCTTTAAAGCTAAGTGTTATTACAAAAGAGTCAAAAAGCTTAAAAAGAAGTTCAGAAAGTTAAAAAATTACAGTAAAGTTAACATACTATTGAAGAATTAAAAAAATAAGTTTAATGAAGCTTCAGTGTACAGTGTTTATGAAGTCTACAGTATGTACGGCAATGCCATAGGCCTTCTCATTCACTCACCACTCACTCTTACTTACCCATAGCAACTTCCAGTCCTGCAAGCTCCATTCATGGTAAGTGCCCTACAGATGTGTGCCATTTTAAATCTTTTGTACTGTATTCTTGCTGTACCTTTTCTATGTTTCGATATGCTTAGGTACACAAATAGTTACCATTGTGCTACGATTGCTTACAGTATTCAGTATAGTAACACGCTATACAGGTTTACAGCCCCAGAGCAATAGGCTATCCCATACAGACTAGGTGTGTAGGAGGCTGTGCCATCTAGGTTTGTGTATGTACACTCTATGATGGTCACACAATGATGAAATTGCCTAATGATGTGTTTCTCAGAACATATCCCTATGGTTAAGTGATGTGTGGTTGAAAGTTGCCACCCCTTTGAGGTTTATCTTATTTTCAGAGAAAATGTGAAGCTAACCAATGTAAACAGCTTGTGTACACTTCCCATCTCAAACCACTAGACTGAAGTGGTATGAAAACAACATGACATTTTTACTTTCTCCTTGTTGGCACCAGGAATAAGCATTCTCTTACAGGGAATTTTGGGTTAATTGTGCTTTAAAAAAAATCAATTAGCTAGCTTATTGATAACCTATTCTGTGCTAGATACTACAAACGACTCAAAAAGTACAAATCATAGCCCTGCTCTTAGTGGGCTTGAAACTCATTGAGAAGACCTGTGGAAACACCGAAGTTTAAGTATCAACACGAAGCAAGGCTGCATGTGATTATTAGAGAAATGGTATAGACCAGAGTTCAGCAAGCTTTCTTTGTAAATGACAGATAGTAAATATGTTTGCTTGCATGTTATATGTTCTGTCTTAGCTACTGAATTCTGCCATTGTCACAAGAAAGCTGCCACAGACAGTACGTACATGAACGGTCATGGCTGTGTTCCAGTAAAATTGTATTTATAAAAATAGGTGGTAGGCTGAATTTGGCCAGAGGACCATACTTCCTGACCTCTGGTATCCATGTTAAATACTATGAGTATTCAGAAAAATGAGGAAATGTTACAGTGGGTAGAAAGGGAAGTCTTCATACAGTAGCAGGGGATTGAAGACTATGTAGGAATTAGTGTAGAGAGGAGACATTGTTGTTGGGAGCATGGTGTAATCAAAAGCTACATGTTCTAGGAAGGCTCCATGTAGTGATTAGCTGGAGTAAAAATGGAAAAAGTGAGCCTCTCCATGAAAGCCACCCAAGAAGGAAGGGCATTCCACTTCTGTCAGATAACTGCCCAGAAATTATATGTATAAGTCAGGTCCTGAGCTGTATTTTCCTAAAACCATGCTGCCCTGGTTAGGTCCTTTTACCTTTCCACCTGGCTGTTTTCCTAGCCTATCTCTTTCTGCAGCATTGGCATTTCCAGCTCCAGAATATAGAGATGCTAGCCCACAGGAGGGATGACTTTAAGTTTTATGAGTATATGGAAGTGTTTCTTTGCGATGTTTTCTCCATGTTGTCAAGAGCTTGGTCGCCAATCCAAGTGATCGAGGTAATTCTGAATGTCTGTGTCTCTGATGACAAAAGCTCCCAGTTTAAGCCAAACCCTTAAGTCATATTGGCAGCATTTCTTAAAGTATATCAATAGAATGCTAGTTTGCCCAGATGATTCCAGGAAAGAGAGTTCTTTGGTGCAAACCATGCTTCCTCTTGAAGACTGACAAGGTACACTGGTACATTACAGGGCATGAGAAATCCTTTTGCAAAGATATCTTTTTAACTTGTACAACTATAACTTTTCCCAATATTTGACCACAGAACCCTTTTCCATGGAGCGTCCTATTAACATCTCATAGAACTTATTTTGGAAAACAACAATTTAGGGAAGCAGATGTGGAAATAAATATTGGTAACAGTTACTAGTCATGGCTTCAAGTTAACATGAAAGACACACATGCACAGAGACACACATGCACAGGGGCACACACAGAGGTGAGGGAATGAGAGGGATTTAAAAACTCCAGTGACTCTTGAGGGATATAAGCAAAGGGTAGAATTGGGCCTTCTTATTTATTGTAGCTACTTTAAAAGCCTACCCACTCATCATCCCCAATGTGCCAAGCAATTGTGGGTGAACAGGAGTACTAAAATGCTGACATATGATAGCAAAAAATGGGGAGCAGAGTATTTAAACTTACTTTCTTCTTTTTTCTTTCTTGTTGATGTTAAACTTCTGGCTTTGTTTCCTTTTTTCATATACCTCTGGAGCCTTTGTTTGACTGAAAACATGAAAATGATTGTCATCTTGAGCTATTCTTGGCAGGCAGGACTAAGCTTAGAGGGAAAACAAATGTATGATTAGCAAGTACATAAACATCCCAATCCAGGGCTAACTCTCCTCATCTGTAGTGCGGAGAAAGAGCTGTGCAGAGGAGCAAAGCAACCATGAATTTCATTGAAGCATCTGGAGAACTTACTGGGAGATTCTGTGAAATTTGCTGCAAACAAGTCAGACATTATAATCTAATTAAACATAATCGTATATCAAAGAGGCTCTAGGTAACGTCTCATAGAATTTTCTTTTTCTTCATCTGTATGCTTTCGAGACATCCTAATTTTTATGCACTGCATTGTTCTCTAGTTCTGTCGACTCGTTCGCCTAGTATTTATTAAGGACCTACTAGATAACAAGCACTGGCAAATTAATGAAGGATACGACATGATCCCTGCCTTGGAGAAGCTGATAATCCAGATGGGGAGAGAGACACAGAAACCGACAAATGTAACAAGTGTTATAAACGTTACGTGGATATCTGCATAGGGATAGGACAATCCAAAAGAGGCAGTTGTCAGTTCTACCTGAAATGCCAGGAGAAGTTTCATGCAGGGATAACTGTAGAACAGAATCTGGAAAAATGAGCAAGTGGGAAACAACAAGCAACCTGTACCAAACAGATCCTTGCATCCTCCAGAAATATTTTGCTGGTTGGTTCCACACACATTCGGATGATCAGAACATTCTTGAACCCATTCCATTCCTATAACACCTTGTAATTGAGAATACTGTAGAACCAGGGATCTTTAAAGTGGTTTATGTGAACCCTAGGGTGGGGAGTGTTCAAGAAGATCCACTAGACTGGGGAAAAAATGCCAAAACTTTAAAACTTTTATCTTATCTTTATGAAACATCTATTTTTGAGATTGTTTTATAATGTGCATATAGCAAAATAGTAATGTTTATAATTTATAAATAAATATACCTATTGACGGTGCATAGTGTATTTTTTTTAACTAATGGAGCACATGATCAAAAAACTTGTAGACCATCAGTATTCATTATTCATCAATGAAGTGATTGCATGCTGAAGTTTTAGGTGGACATGGAGTTTTGAGAACACTCTTCAGCTCAAACCAATTTAAATATATATGATTATCATTATTATAATTTTAGAAACAGGGTCTTACTCTGTCACTCAAGCTGGAGTGAAGTGGTGCAATCATAGTTCACTGCGGCCTCAAACGCTAGGGCTTAAGTGAGCCTCACTCCTCAGCCTCTAAGTAGCTGTGACTACAGGCGCACACCACCATGCCCAGCTAATTTTTAAATTCTTTGTAGAAGTGGGGGTCTCGTTATTTTGCCCAGGATTGTCTTGAACTCCTGACCTCAAGTGATCCTGCCACCTTGGCTTCCCAAAGTGCTGGGATGACAAGTGTGAGCCACTGTACCCAGCCCTAAATCTGCATTATTGATATGCAAAATGCTATATTAAGTATGCATTAAATAGCAGTATGCCTGGTGTGGTTCCATTTTTGTATTAAAAAGTGTATGTTAATATTTGTGTATATATACATAGAAAAATGTTTGGAAGAGCATACACCAAAATGCTAATGATTATCTCTGTGTGGCAGGATTATGAGTGACTTGTTTTTCTCTCTATTCTTTGCCATACAGTCGAATATTTTGCTATAAGGAGAAAATTTAAAAAAAATTCTTATTCCTTTTTTTTGAAACAACTCCATTTTTGGCTCAACATTTCCCTAACATTTTAATGATGAATTATGAAGCCCTATATCATTGTAGGTATCATCAATACTTTTGATGCTTACAGAAAATCACTTGGGGAAAAAATGGTTAGAAATGATTTTGCTTTATGTTCGTAAGAATAGCACTTCATCAGCTATGACTTTTGTCACTATGTGTATCCCTCTGTCCCCCAATTAACTACAAAAAGTCCCTAAGTCCAATTTTTAACTTCTTGGTTATGGTTGTACATCTTTTTCCTCAATAGAATCTTTAGATATCAGGCAAAAGGTTTTAAAAGTATTTTACAGTGTGAATCAATATCTCTTTAATTTTTCCACATGCAAAACTTCATCTTCTCACTAATATTGTGACCCTAGGAAAAGATTGTCTAAGATTTCTTTGTCTTCCTACTGTGGCAACCTAGCTCTGAATAGAACTCAGCTAAAAAAAAGTGGTTATCTGAATGACCGATCTCTCTATATAAAGATACCTTTTAAAAATAAATGTTCCGGCGGGGTGTGGTGGCTCACACCTGTAATCCCGGCACTTTGAGAGGCTGAGGCGGGCAGATCACTGGAGGTCAGGAGTTCATGACCAGCCTGACCAACATGGCGAAACCCTGTCTCTACTAAAAATACAAAAATTAGCCAGGCGTGGTGGCACATGCCTGTAATCCCAGCTACTTGGGAGACTGAGGCAAGAGAATCACTTGAACCCAGGAGGCGGAGGTTGCAGTGAGCTGAGGTCGCACCGTTGCACAACAGCCTGGGCGACAGAGCAAAACTCCATCTCAAAAAATAAATAATTACATAAATAATGTTTGGTTTCCATAATTACCTAATGTTTTACGAGAAACTGAAAGGTTTTCCCTGGTATGTATGTTTTTTATTTGCCGCAAATCTGTTTTTCTCAATAACTTAGTCGTTGATATGATACTGTCAGCTATTTGGATGGAATTATCTATCTACTTGCTATTTCTATGTTAGAGTTCCGATCCCTAGGAGTATTTAGACTATTTTTGTCACTACCTTTGCAATTTCAGTTTCATGTTTTGCAACATGAAAAAGAAAAACTTTGGAGACTCTTAAAATTAAGATTAATGTTGAGAATATTAACAGATGTATATACAAAATCTGCTATGAGTCCCCTACCAGGCTGAGAACTCTTTGAAAGCACAAACTGGATTTCCTTCCTTACTATAACCCATGTGTAGCACCTTACTCTGTAGATATTTGCCATTTTTTACTCCCCTTGTGTTGCTGCAGATTTTTTAATAGGCCCTTGAGCCCTCTACACAGTTGACCCTGGAATGACACAGGTTTGAACTATCCCAGTCCACTTATATGCAAATTTTCCTCTGCCTCTGACACTCCTGACACAGTAAGACCAGCCTCTTTTCTTCCTCCTCTTCCTCAGCCTCACCAATGTAGGATGAGGAGGATGAAGTACTTTATAATGAACCACTTCCACTTAATGAATAGTAAATATATTTTCTCTTCTTTGCAATTAATATAGTTTTTTTCTCTAGTTTACTTTATTGAAAGAATAAAATATATAATACATATATAAAATATGTGCTAAACAACTGTTTATAAGTAAGGCTTCTGGTCAGCAGTAAGCTATTGTAATAGTAGTTAAGTTTTGAGAGAATCAAGTTATGCATGGATTTTTGACTATGCAGGGGGCTGGTGCCCTTAACCCTGCATTGTGCAATGGTCACCTGTATTTGTTTTTTGTGTGTGGGGAGAGGAAGGCTAATATCTCCTACTGAACCATCTTGGTGATGTCACTGCTCTGTACCTAGCACCATATCTGGCCCATGGCGCTCACTGAATGTACTTGCTAATGTGATTTCTAAGACTCTAGACTTCCCATCAGCCTTATTAGACTGAAATTCTGAATATTCCTTTCCCATCAGGGATGAGCAGTGACAGTGCCTGGCTGAGGCCAAGGAGAAAGAGGGCCAGGAGTTTCTTCTTACCCTGCTTCTGAGCATGCAAACTCTCCCTTGGGATATAAGGCATGCAAGTGTCTTGTCCCTCAGCTCTGGACACACTTACCTCTAGCCCGTGATTTAGGGATGCAAGAAGATAAGCAATGGGAAAAGGAATTTCTTTAGTGAGTATGAAAAGAATTAAGGATCAAGAATATATTGCCAGCTCCCTATATATCCCACCTACCTCAGTCATCAGCCAGACACAGCATGTGAAACAATCCCTCTGCCTCTGCACCTCTAACCCCTGCCATACATATTCTCTAAAGGGACACCATGTTTGAACACCATGTGTGGCTCCTGGGGCGAGCAAACCCAGGACACTCATGCTCAGACAATGTCCATGAGCTCCACCAGCCTCTAGAAAGAGTGTGGTGATGGACTGTGCTCACATATTATTTGGTGAGTGGGTGGTGAGGGGGTGGTTGGGGACAGCCAGGGCCAAATAGGCTCAGTGTTTCAGGAGGGGCAAGCACAAATACTGGATCCCATTATTTCCTGGAGAGACTGTGAGGATCCCAGAAGAACTTTGGTTTACACAGTGGGGGCAGCTGTTGCCTCAATGCCAATGGTAATTTCTTCAGTGGAGGTAGTGAGACAGAGTCCTAATTGTAGAGGGAATTCTCCATCCCTTTCTCAGACTACATAAAAGATACAGTGCCAAAACCTGCTGGATGTTATCATTGTGTGACTGCTGGCATGCCTGAACTTGGTATTGTTTTAGCGATTGTCTCTCAGAGAAAGGAGGTAACGTTTGTTAAGAGAGGAGAACAGATTACTGGGTGGCTTCATTTAGAACAGTCTTCCGGATAATATCAGAAGTAGAGCACGCCTTCTTGCTAGAATATAAAAGAAAAGAAAGCAGCTGAATCAATTGGGAAGCTGAATAACTGAACAACATCCCATATAATTATTGGAGCAGCAAAGAAATGCCTATGTTAGTTACTTGCATCATTTCTTGCTTCAAAAAAAGAGAAGCTTAAAAACATCAATAAAGACAGATGTAAAATCTCTGTTTCAAGACTCCCAGTTGACACTGATAGATTCCTGTTGAAAAAAAAAAAAAAGATGTTTCCAAAAAGTAAAATAAAATCTTACTGCAAATATAGTAAAATTGCAAAGGAGGGGAGAAAAGTAGCCTCAGATTTGTGAGAAATGTCAATCTGCAAAGTCCATTATCCAAAGACCTTGTACATCAAAACTAGATTTGAATCATGGAGCTGAGTTGTGCCTTCATTTACATGGTATTTCCCCAAGTAGCCAGATAATATCAATATCTTGCATTTATATGATGATCATCTTCCCAGATGGCTTCATTAAATTGTATGTTTTATGAGACCCACTTTCTGAAATGTGGTCATCTCTGAATGAGAATGATGCTCCTGGGTAACTCAGGGCAAGGGAAAAATCATGTTTTGCATTTATGCTGTCTTTCTATCAGTGATCATAAAAATCTTCAGTTAGCAAGCATTTCCTGAGCATCTGTGTGGGCAGAGCCCGAGACGAGACTCTATGTGGTAACATACGGAAGATCAAAAGGTGTGGTCCCAACCCTCCAATACCTCAGTCTCCATTAAGAACAATTTTTCTGTTTTACAAATGGGAAAACTTGTGGCCAGACAAGTTTAGAGAATTGGAGAAGATCATGTAGTAAATTTGTTCCAGAGAAAGGAGCCCTCATTTCTAGGATTGGGTCTACATGGTTTTGAGAATAACATCTAAAAATACTTAAAATATGTCAAACCTGCATGTAAGTGTTAACACCTTGGTTTTTGTTAAGGGAGAAAAGACCAGTTCCCAAATAGGAAAATGAAAAAGGGTCTGTTACGTTGTCAATATGAATTTGTAAATATTTCTAAATATCTAACACTTGTGGTAATTGTAGTGGAGGGACAAAAGGAGGGCAGGCTTCCAACTCTGAAGAATTTAGCAGATTTTGGAAGTAAAATCATTGCTGATATGTGGTAATTTCAAAGAAATAAGAAATCTCCCTTGTGCCTTGAATGAAGATTCAATTTGTTGACTTATTTCTTCCTACCTTGTAAAATTGCAAGTACTCTATGAGAAGTCCCATATTCAGCCAACCCAGAAAAATGTCTGGTACACAGCAATCACTCCATGAACAATTATGAGGAATTTATACTGTGTAGATGAGTTTCTCATAGCCTTTCCTAAGAACCTAGATTTTAATGGGTTTGGAAGTAGGGTGGGGTGGGGAGAGGTCAGAGGTAATAGGTGCCAAGGAAGGAAAGAAGAAATAGCCAAGAGTGAAAATGAGAGCCTAGGGGATGGGGAAAATTTGTCTTTTTAATCTTGTTTAGGGACCATGGTGTGCAATGTACTGTATATCTAGAGATATGGGGATGTAAGACTAGTATACTTAAAATACCTACAAGCTCAGAGATTAGAAATCCCAACTCTAATACTGATCAATTTGGGATTTGGGGCAAGTCACTTCACTATACCTGGGCTACAGATATTCCATCTGTTAAACAAGGATATAGACTAGATAATCTCTAAGATCAATTTCTATTACATAGGATTCTGTTATTCTAGCTATGTGAGAATATTGGACCATTTGAAACAGGAAGTAGGAGAAGAGTTGTCCTGATGCTTACTTATCTTGGTGGAGAGAAGAGACAACATTAAAATCCAAAGGCAATGATCCTTTCTTAATGTAAGTCTAGTCTACCAATCAAAATATATTGGATTCTATACTGTCAACCATAAAAGACCTCAGCCAACTTCAGGTGAATTTTGGATAATGGAAGATTCATCTCTGTTCTAAAATTCTATACTTTTTTTCCTTCTTAAATTAGAATTTGTTTAAAGAAATGTCTAACTTGCGGCTCTATCAGTTGGTTACAAAGCTTTTAAATGTTTACTTAAAAATTAAACTGTTATCTCCAAAACATTCTACATTTCAAAAACCTTTCCCATGAAATAAAAATGCTAGATTATGTATTAAAATTACAGGTGCTGCAGGAATTCAGAAAGTAGAAAGATCCTTGTGGTCAATAGGTAACCAGGAAAACCTTCAAAGTAAAAATGAGGTTTAAAGTTGGGGCCTGAGGGAATTTAAGACTGGAATTTTTGGAGAAGGGGGCTTTCTGGTTTTAAGAGGATCTTCCAAAGAGCAGGGCTTTCCAAATGCACACAGATGAACTATTCTGCTTGAGGATGAAGTTTTCACTGCTCCATGACTACTAAGAAAACTAAAGGGCAATGTAGTCAGTATGTCCAATAACTAAATCAAAGCAATTTAAAGGACTACCCCTTATTCTGAGACAGTGTCCTTCCTTGTTTTAGTGTTAAAACATCCTTTTATAAGTGATAGTGGTAGTAGATAATAGTTGTTTTCTTCTTATTCTTTTTTTAGACGGTGTCTCTCTGTCACCCAGGCTGGAGGACAGTAGAGTGATCTTGGCTCAGTGCAACCTCTGCCTCCCGGATTCAAGCAATTCTCCTGCCTCGGCCTTCCAAGTAGCTGGGATTACAGGCGCCCGCCACCACACCCAGCTAATTTTTGTATTTTTAGTAAAGATGGGGTTTCACCATGTTGGCCAGGATGCTTTAAATTCTGACCTCAAGTGATCTGCCTGCCTTGGCTTCCCAAAGTGCTAGGAGGCGTGAGCCAGATGTTTTCATTTTGAAGTGATGGCATCAAATTTGTCTTCCATATGATGGTCTCTCTTGTTCTCTCTTTCTCTTCCTTTGAGATTTTGCTGGCCAATGAAATCTAAAGATCTGTGGACTACCAGGTAGGTGAGTATTTCTAAAATGTTTCCTTTATTGTAGCCTTTTTCCATGTACACCAAGAAGTGAAGCACAGCTTTCTAGCAAGAGAAAGAATGACTTAATTTTAGAATTTTGTTTTGTTGTTCTTGTGATACTGTCATGGTAGTAAAGGCTGATCAGGCTTAGCTGTGATGTTGATAGAGTCAAGCTTAATATGCTAGACCTAGGACGTGTTTCAGGACTTTCGGTGATATAGCACTCTAGAAAACAACATCTGCTTCATTTTCAACTTTTACTTGGTTTCCAACCTACATTCCACGTTGGCAGCAGATCAGCTGCTAAACTGTTTACCAAAGTCCTTGCTTTGTAGAGATTAAATAAAGAAACAATTTCATAATTCTCTCTCATTCCATTGATGTAGAGTGACTAGATTATTAGATTTGCAGTATAAGCATGCCAAGTTTCTTTCTCAGAAGCCAATCTTGGGCATTCAAAGTAGTGCTTGCCTCCTGGACACAGGGTATTCCCACCCCTCTAAGCCACCAGGTATATACTCATTTCCCTCTGGAGGAAACTGTGAGGACACAGTGTTTTAGAACAAAACTTTATGGCCTTCCATTTCCACAGTTGCCCTTCTATCTCCTGGTCCCTTACTAAGGAGTACAGGGAACTTTTCATTGTGGTAATAGGGCTTGTGCTCTGAGAAGAGATAATGAGCTTTCTATATTTTTAATGGGCAAATTGTATACGTGTTTTTATTAGCTCACTATGATCGCTGAGCTGATATGAGGAAAAAATAGAAACACAAACTCTGATTACATTTATTTCAATCCAGAGATGAAGGAAACAAAGGCCCAGATCGGGTACTAACTGGCTCAAGGTCACCTAGCTAGTTAGCTGAAGTACAAGGACTTGAAGTTGATCTAGTGTTCTCTCTCCTACCTCCCTCCAATACCCCATCGGAATTGAAATCATTGCAATAGCCACTGCCAAATACTTAACAATGGATATTTGATGGTGGTCCTTCAAGTCTGTACCAGGGTGGTTTTCAGTTTTTTACTTCATCAGCACAGGAAGGCAAGGACATCGCACTGACTCTCATATTTCATCCTTAGCTCCGGATTCCCTTGGTTTTACATTTCTGACTCTTCCCTCAGTTTCTTGTAGGGCTTTATGATTTAATTTAATTTCAGCTTATGGCTGGCTTTGGTACCCAGAAGAGTGGTAATTTGTCCTTTAAATTATTCGCCCAGGGGAGTCGGTGTTCTTAGAAAACGAGGCGGGGAGAACCTATAAGCTTCGTCCCGGCAGAGGGATACGTGACACACACTGATGCCTCCCTCACTTGTTCTTCTCCCACAATACCTTATCTACCATGTTCAGCCTTGGTTCCTATAATACCTTGTATTTCTGCAGAGCTTTTCACATTAACAAATAAAGCAATTTACAGCGTATTTATACACTGACTAGTGACTAATTATACATCTGCAAGGACTGCAATCATTCCAGACTAGCAACATTCCTCTACATTAGCTTCCCTGTAGGAAGGTGTCTCAGTGCTATTTGCAGAGAGAATTCGGGGCAACAGTCAGTCTTGGCTCCGACACTCAATTGTTGAATGTGGGGGCAGTTATATAATCTAGGATGCACCTCCAGACATTTTAGCTCAGGCCTGAGCTAGGGGCTAGAAAGATTACAAAAGACAAGAAAGAGTGGATGAATCTGACCCTAGTAGAACTCACTAAAATTGTTGATAAAACCAGGCAAGGCCAGGCACAGTGGCTTACGCCTTTAATCCCAGCACTTTGGGAGGCCGAGGTGGGCAGATCGTGAGGTCAGGAGATCGAGACCATCCTGGCCAACATGGTAAAACCCTGTCTCTATTAATGATACAAAAATTAGCTAGGAGTGGTAGCACGTGCCTGTAGTTCTAGCTACTCAGGAGGCCGAGGCAGGAGAATTGCTTGAACCAGGGAGTTGGAGGTTGCGGTGAGCCAAGATTGCGCCACTGCACTCCAGCCTGGTGACAGAGAAAGACTCTGTCTAAAACACAAACAAAAAAACCCAAAAACCAGGCAAAACATATGCAACAACTCACAAATGTCACAAAAACATGACATTACAAAATCACCTGCCAGGGTGTTTGGTATGTTTTAGGCAGAACTGAAGCACGGAATGGAGGAGACTATTGCAGTTGTCAATTAAAAAGATAAGAGATGAATATTGTTAAGAGCTACTATTTAATGAGTGCCTACTATGTATTTATATTTTCTCAATACCACTGTCATTTAATCTCCTCATAATCTCCAATTATCACATAAAATTAATTGAAGTTCAAAGAGGTAAAATAATGTTCTCAAGATTACACAGATAGTAAGGGAGAGCAAGAATTAACACCCAGGTCTGTCTGACTCTTAACCACTCCATTATACCCTCTTCAGCCTAATAAACGGATGGCAAGCATTAACAAGATGCAAATATCTAGTGGGTAAAAGTGGATTGTGCAGAGAGAATAAGAAAAGGATTGGTAGAATCCATTTAAAGTGGTGCTAAGAAAATAAATATTTTCAAAGCTTAATTTTTGGCAATACAGTGGGGTGGAAGCAATGGAGGAGCTCCTAAGAAAATAATATGGGCTCAGAGGATGTTCTCTGGTGAATTTAAACAGAAAATAGACAAGTAATCACATTTAAAGATAAAGTAGCAATATAAGCCTGTAAGAATATTAGATGCTAATGTCCAGAATGTAAGTGAGCTATATAAAGAATGCTAAGTTAGTAAAAGGAAGCCTACACCTCTATGGAGAAGGGAGAACAAGCAACGAATATCTTTACTGCATGGAGCCTAGGCTCTGTTTGTTGGGCTCTGCTAATCCTAGTGTGGAGGCTTTAAAACTTGTCTGCAAATGTTCTCACTCTCCTCTCATTGAAAGGTGGAGTCCAGATCTCCTCTTTTCTCCTGTCTGGGATAATCTCAGTGACTGGTTGGCCAACACAGTATGGCAGAAGTGCCCATGTGTAACTTAAGAGGTGATACAGCTGCTACCTGGTTTGATACAAAACAATGAATAACTGAAATACCTGGTGAGAATGTCAGAGCAGAGAAAAGCACACATTTGCTGATGTGAGGCATTTACTCCTGGGAGACCAAAGAACAAATTCAAAGTGTGATAAGTAGCAGGTCTAAGGAGTGAAGTAAGGATGAAAGATGAAAGTAAGTATTAAGGTCAGGCTGGAAACAGGTTAGGCTGTAGAGTGCAAGCATTCATGACTGCACTCTACGAACAATACCAGTGTAATTGGGTCAGGACTGATGTGATGAGCCATACAGGGCACATTTTTATGTGTGACACAGAAATGTTCCCAAGGTCAAAGGAGCCTGGTAGTCCTAGACACTCACAATGTTAACAGATAACAGGAGGAAAAGAGAACTCCCTAAAGCTTTAATTCCTATTTTCTCTCCAGATGAACAATTGTCACATAGAGAAGGGCAACATTAACATTGGATTTAAAAAAATAAGGTAGGTGAAGAATCTATAAGTAAGCACTGGCTACTGAAGCTGTGTGTAAGTCTCATAACCTAGATGAGGTATGTGTCTCAGACACTAAAAGAACTTTAGGATAAAACAGAACTCCTGTCAATCATCACGAAGAATCTTGAGAATTAGGGAATCCTGAAAATGGGTAAATGTCTTCTTCTAAAAACAGAGGTGAATCCTGTGAACCCTAGGTAGGTGGGCTTCAGATCTGGGTTATCTTTCAGAACAAATCCTCAAAGAGATGATTTATAAGCCCTCAGCAAAGGAGTCAGCATGAGTTAGTGAAGATGAAGTGGTTAACCTGAAGTTCTATATGAATTTACCAATCTCTAATGACATGATTCTGAATACGAGCTGGGCACATAGTGAGAATGGCTGTAGGCAAATAATGATTTCTGATGAATGGATTTATGTTAACCAAAAGGCACACCTCCAGAGTTCACCACAGGCCCCTGTCCTCAGTGTTGTATTATTGAAAATGTTTATTACGAATAAGATTCTGATGGCAGGATGGCGTGCTGACACAGGTTGCAGGGCGCACTATTATACTGAATGCTGGAATCTGTACCAAAAATATCTTGATAGGTAGTAACTATGGACACGTTATAATAAGGAGAGATTCAACAGGGAAGCCCTTTTGTTGAGGACCTACCCCTCACTCCCAATAGAAAAAAAAATCCAATGCCCCCAAAGTTTTACCCCAACAATAAAAGAACAGGATAGAAAGAATGTGGTTTGTGCACATGGAAAGGATTTAAGAGTAAATTTAACAGCTCAGTACAACTTAATAATGGGATATGGCTGACAAAAATGCTACTGTGATGGGATGTTATGTTAAAAGAAGTATATAGAACAAAAGATGTGCAGCTGTTTGTTCTGAAAGTGGTCCTATGAAAGGATAGCGACAGACTGAAGCATATCCAGAAGAAAGCAACCATTATGGTTAAGGGATGGAGAATAAGTCATATGGAAAATGACTAAAGAAATTGGGTATATTTAGACAGGACAAGGATCTTCGGGGAACGTGGAGCTAGAAGCAGATTTAACAATTTAAAGTCTGGCATACGGAATTGAGTGGCAATGTGTGGGAGCCACAAAGAAGCTGGGGAGACTTGAACTCTAGGAAAAACTCTCTTGTACCTGGACCTATGCAAAGATAAACGCAGTTTCCTCAAGAGGAGAGGAATTCCCAGACTGAAGGCATTCAACAGACATAGGAAGGTCATTTGTCAAGGATAATATCAAAGTGAATAAGAATAAATCTGCAAAACTATGACCTTTTACCACTACTTTATCACACTTACTCCTTACAACAGGAGGCATTTGTATGATGAAGAAATTGAAGAACAGAGAAATAACTTGTCCAAGAATATGCAGCTGGTAGTGGAGAGCACAGCCTGCAAGGCAGATATGCCTTATTCTGAACAGTGCACATGCCCCAGGCTTCCTCAAATAAAACTGAGCTCTTATTTCCAGGAGAGGACACTGGATCAATCTCTACAAGGAGAAATGGGATCTACTGAAGCTAGAGTAGCTAATACATCCTCTGAGAATATTAAACATCACCAGGAGTCTTCAGGCCATCGATGAGCTACACATACTGTTTCTCAGTTTGGAATGGCTTTTCTGATGATGGTTCTATCATAGCTCAATACCAAAATTAATTTTATAAATCTAAGATCTGCTTCTTAAAGTTCTTTTAGTTTTCTCCAATCATTACCAAAGTATTAATTCCTAGCTTTTAAAAAAAGTAATGCTTCTCAAATTCCAAGGGGATTAAATTTAAAATCATTTCACATAATTTCTTTACTTCGATGAGAAATTCTTTTGACAGTTTTTGGTTTTGGCAAGTCTCAATCCCAGAACAAATCTAAATTCAAGTCATTGAGTTTCTATAGTGTGTTTTATGTCTGTTACATGAGCTAGCTTTATACATATTTCTTTTGGGTAAGTTTAATTATTGGATCATCATGTCCTTCATCTGCTATCAAATTAAACTCTCTGCTTTTGTGAACCAATGCATATAAATGTATACATACATATAATTAGCAAGTCAGAGGAAATTCTCTGCTACTTCCATCAGTGTCTTATAAAAATAACATACACTCTTAGACAACCATGAATCTAGCTTAAGTTCAGTTAGAGATAAGAATACATACACTGTCTTCGGGAGGGACCTAACATTATATAAACCCCACTGTGTGTGAGTTCAGTTTGCATGGAGTGTCCCAGAGCTGAAACAACAGTAAGGTGAATTAGCAGGACAAAAATCTCTTAGAGAACATCTTGTTATGTTTTCTGACCTCAAATTGTATAGGCCCTTGTAATAATTAATAGCTAGTGTCGCTTTTATATTCTGGGTCTCTATCATTGCCTCTGTGACAAAGAGTTTATAGTCTATAATCTTTCCAGTTGTATTCTCACTCTGATGTTTTACAACTCAGTAGCTTTGTCTTAGAGGTGTATTTTGCATTTGCTTGCTCATCCATAGTGACCTCGCTTGGGCTTTGTTTATTTGTTGCCTGATGATACATACCAAGCCTTACAGGGACGATTTAACTTTATATACATTCAATTTATTGACTTTAGGTGTCATTGCTTCTATACAGACCCATCCAAAAATGCCCCCAAAGTGCTATGCCACTAAAAGATAAATGTCCTCATTCTCTTTTCTTGGAGCTGTTGATGTGCAAACCTCCCCCTGCCCCCATCATCCACCTCAATATTGATGACATTATACATCAATTTCAAGATGTCCTTTACATTACTATACTTTTAAGCTTACTTACTTTATGCTTTTCTTCATAGTGATTTTGCAAATATTTTGCTTTTATGATGTATATGAGCTTAAGCCTAAGAATTCTCTCTCTCGTTTTATGTTTAGAACATTGTAACTTTTTTAGGTTTAAGTAACATTATGATCAAAATAATTTAAGTCAGTATGAGGGGCACATAAAAATTATTTGTGTGAAAACACTATTCTAGGATATTCCTATTACATTTCTGAATGCATCATATAGCATTATTCTTAAATATTTAGCCAATATTTAAAATTGGCTTGCATTCTCTGGCTATGTCTCATCTATTACATTTGCTATGTGGCCAAGGAAAGCCTAGAAAGTATTAAAAACTCATCATGGATAATCACGAATTGATTGTGTTTAATACCACTGTAGATAAAAAATAGCTTTATTGACATATTCAAGTATGGCAATGTCAGGGTTTTTCTTTTCTTTCTCCTATCTCTATTGTCTTTTAAAAAATTCCACACACAGCATATACTTTATGTAAGGCATGGTTTCAACTACCTCCTATTAAGTCAATAATTCTAGATCTTCATTTCTAGACCAATTTGCTGATTCAAACTCCAGATGCACATTTCCACTGCTCTACTGGACATTTTTACCTGAATGTTCAACAAGTATTTCAAACTCATTCAACCTGAAATTCAATTCTTGTACTCTTGTTCTAGATCAATGATGTTACTTTCACTCAGTCTCTCAGACTCAAAACTTTGAAATCATCTTCCACTTTCTTTTCTTCACTCTTAACATTAGCAGTCATCAAGTCCTGATGATTCTTTGCATCCTCTGCCATTGCCTTTGTTAAGTTTGCACCACCTCTCAGCAGACAATCGCACTAGCTGCCCACGTAGATTCCCTGTCATCAGTTACCTACATCAATCTAGCTTAAAATAGGAAAAATATATCTGATCTCATTGAGAGTTCTCAGTTGACTTGCTTCTGTACATGTGGGCTGACCTAACTTCTGCATTACCAGGCTGTGAATTTATTGATGGCAAGAGCTCTGTCTTATTCATTGTTGTGTCTCAGTGTTTAACAGAGTTCCCACACGTAACTGCTGCTTGCTACGTGCTTTTGAATGTTGACAGGGCACTAGTGAGTGGCTAAGAGCATAGGGTTTAGAATCCAATAGATCTAGGTTCAATTTATGCCTTCTCTGACACTTAGCTACGAAGTGACCTTGGGCTGATTAATATTAAGTCAGTGATTCTCAACGCTCAGGTGGGGCTCGGGCACTAGAACTTTTAATAAATCTATGGGTGATCCCAATATGCAACCAAAGTTAAGAATCACTGCTTTTAGCCTTAATTTCTCATCTGCTATTTGGTATCTATTTCAAATGGGTTTTGAGCATGTGAAATGAGATTTAACTTAGCACAGTGCCTGGCACACAGAAAGTGATTAACATCAATCCTGATGTTAAAATACAACTTCAATTTGCAATTTTCTTTTCAATTGCTACCCCCAGCTCTGCCTTTCTTTCAATTCCCAGAATGCACCAAGTTTTTCAGCTTTTGTGCCCTCACACCTGTTCTTCATCCTGCTCTTAGAAGATCCCTCTCAATCTTCAGCTCACGAATGGTCTCCAAGTATTCCCCTTTATTCTCCATCACAATATGGAGATGTTCCATCTTCATGGCATTTTCTCAGTTTGTAATTACATATCAATTCCACCATATACTGTGTTTCCCCCACAGGACTGTAGCTTCACAAAGGAATGTGACTTGTCTGTATTGATTTCCTCCTAAAGTCCAGTGCCAAGTGTCTGGTACCTGCCAGGTGCTCAAGTGATAGCTGGCTTAGTAAATAATCCATTCTGATCTCTCAAAAAAGCAAAATTCCTTGACTTTCTATGTCCCTCAACCGTATCTCACATCAAAACACTGTAACAAAAACAAAAACCAAAAAAGTAGAATGGTCTGTAGTGTGTGGGGTTCTAGCTACTGAATAGGAAAATTGCAATAGTACAAAAATTATCTTGGATGTTTTTAATTTGGGTAATGTTTCCAAGTCCAAGGTTCTTAGAGGCTTACTGAATGGCTTAGTCATCAACCTGTAGGCAATAATTAATGTGACTCCTACAATATCTCACTCCAACAAAGTCAATAAACTTTTGTCGGTGTTTGTATTAGCTAAGTAAAGGGCTTTTTGTTTTCTAACTTATCTTTGATCTGCTTGATTGGGAGACCAAACAACATATAAAGCTAATGGAAAAAACCTTTCTTGAAGTCAAGAATTATCAAATTGTTGATACTTCTACCTACGAAAAAGACCTCAGAAATCATCTAAACCAATCTCTCATTTTACAGATGAAAAGAAGAAAGCCTAAAAAAATGAATTTATTGGAAGTGATTACACACATACTGTCTTAGTGCTAAAATACAATCCAGGCTTCAAGGATCATTCACCAGCGTTCCATTGACCACATTATACCAACTTCAAAATAACTCAGTTATTATGATTTCTTGATGTTCTTAACTAATTTATATTCTGGCATCAATTAATTTAGGATTTCCATATTTCCATAACAAAAATTTAGTCCAAATTCACGAGCTTGATGTTTAGAACTCACATGTCTCACCATACCTCTTTCTACATGCCAGACTCTGCAATCTGTTTCATGTTTTTCCAACTCTGAGCTTCCACCAGAATGCACAGGATAACCATATCTGCATATTTATCCTCGATGCCCACTGAAAGACCACATCTTCCACGAAAACTGTCCTCAAATCTGGTCAAAGAAGACAATGGCCCTTTGTATTTCTCCTAGGGATTTTATATTCCTCCTTGTACTGCAGTAGGAATAACTGCATTAGATGTAGGAACCTTGGAACTGGTGCTATATGGTTTTTGCTTTTTAGGTTCTGTCACTACTTGCAATTAATACATATTTAAATGAAAATAAATGCCCCTCTAGGTTACAATTTTCCATAAGGATTTTCTTGAAGGCAATTTCTAAGTGTCTGAAAAAAGCTCGGTTGGAGTAGGCATGAACTGGACATACAGGACTTGTATTGCTTTAAGGAAATACATGATGTCAGAACATTTTCAAATTATTGTCTCTTTTCTGAGTGCTTTCTCTTTTCTTTTAAAAATCATCATCCATTCTGTATAATTGGCCGAGATCTTTCTTACTGGTAGTGTAAAAACTTACAGGAGTGAAATTTGAAAGTTACAGAAAACATTAGAGAAAACACTAAGATATAGGAAATATTAGAGAAGCATCATGCAAATACTTGCCTAGAAACATTTTGTTGGAAATTCAGATTCTTTTTCAATTTTCAGAAATAAATGTAGATAAAAAGGTCAAAAAACAAAAATCCATCTTATTGTTTATCAGTTCTAAGTAAATGAAAGGAGTTTACCATCTGACAGTCCTTTGGAAAACTATTATGCAATTACTCTTGGCCCAGATTTCATCTAGAACATTCGAGTCCATTGTAATCTTACCACATCCATACATATTTTGGGTTAAGCCCCTCCAAATGGAATAGCTCAATAACTAATACACTCAAGAGAGATTATTTTTCTCTCTTTTTAAAAAGAGTTACTTAAAAAGAAAATTCAAAAATTTTCTCCCATTCTGTAGGTTGCCTGTTCACTCTGATGGTAGTTTCTTTTGCTGTGCAGAAGCTCTTTAGTTTAATTAGATCCCATTTGTCAATTTTGGCTTTTGTTGCCATTGCTTTTGGTGTTTTAGACATGAAGTCCTTGCCCACGCCTATGTCCTGAATGGTATTGCCTAGGCTTTCTTCTAGGGTTTTTATGGTTTTAGGTCTAACATGTAAGTCCTACAGAATGGGAGAAAATTTTTGCAATCTACTCATCTGACAAAGGGCTAATATCAAGAATCTACAATGAACTCAAACAAATTTACAAGAAAAAAACAAACAACCCCATCAAAAAGTGGGCGACGGACATGAACAGACACTTCTCAAAAGAAGACATTTATGCAGCCAAAAAAACACATGAAAAAATGCTCATCATCACTGGCCATCAGAGAAATGCAAATCAAAACCAAAATGAGATATTATCTCACACCAGTTAGAATGGTGATCATTAAAAAGTCAGGAAACAACAGGTGCTGGAGAGGATGTGGAGAAATAGGAACACTTTTACACTGTTGGTGGGACTGTAAACTAGTTCAACCATTGTGGAAGACAGTGTTGATTCCTCAGGGATCTAGAACTAGAAATACCATTTGACCCAGCCATCCCATTACTGGGTATATACCCAAATGACTATAAATCATGCTGCTATAAAGACACATGCACACGTATGTTTGTTGCAGCACTATTCACAATAGCAAAGACTTGGAACCAACCCAAATATCCAACAACGATAGACTGGATTAAGAAAATGTGGCACATATACACCATGGAATACTATGCAGCCATAAAAAATGATGAGCTCATGTCCTTTGTAGGGACATGGATGAAACTGGAAAACATCATTCTCAGTCAACTATCGCAAGGACAAAAAACCAAACACCGCACGTTCTCACTCATAGGTGGGAACTGAACAATGAGAACTCATGGACACAGGAAGGGGAACATCACACTCCGGGGACTGTTGTGGGTTGGCGGGAGGAGGGAGGGACAGCATTAGGAGATATACCTAATGCTAAATGACGAGTTAATGGGTGCAGCAAACCAATACGGCACATGGATACATATGTAACAAACCTGCACATTGTGCACATGTACCCTAAAACCTAAAGGATAATAATAAAAAAAAATTCAGGGGGCAGCTCACGCCTGTAATCCCAGCACTTTGGGAGGACGAGGGGGGCGAATCATGTCAGGAGTTTGAGACCAGCTTGGCCAATATGGTGAAACCCCATCTCTACTAAAATTACAAAAAGTAGGCAGGCATGGTGGCATGCATCTGTAGTCCCAGCTACTGGGGTGGCTGAGGCAGAAGAATCACTTGAACCCGGGAGGCGGAGGTTGCAGTGAGCCCAGATCATGCCAGTGCACTCCAGCCCGGGTGACAGAGCGAGACTCCATCTCAAACAAACAAATAAATAAAAATAAATAAAAATTCAGAATAGGGAAGCAACTCCTCATGAAGTGTACCTTTCGGCACTTACATGGGCTTGCTTTTGCATTGATGGCACCACTTTCATTAAAAAAAAAAAAAGTTCGCTTGCACAATCTGCAAAGATCTGTTTGGCTTGGTTTCACGTTCTAAAAGTATGGTTTTAGATTAAATGAAAAATAATACTTCTGAAAAATAAGCGATTATAAGGTTTTTAAATTTTCTCTATGTTGGTGTAAACTTATAAAGCCCTTCCTATGAAAACTGTCCCCCAAATCACATTACTTGGTCGTCCTCGAGGAACGATTTTGAATGAAAAGCACATAAAGTGCTGTAGCATGGAGACGAGAGACAAATAACTATGCTCTACTCCCAAAATAAGTTATGACTTACTAGGGATGGAAAAGGAGCAAAGAGGATAAAGCCCGGTCCTCTGCGGGAAGTACCCGGAGGCCTGCCCCGGAACGCGCTCCTTTCGGCTACGAGATGAGGGCCACGCAGACGGCCGCGCCCCTCGGTGAGTGTGCGTGTATCAGTGCAGGATTCCTTTACTCCGCCCACAGGGTCTGGGCATCCGTCATTACCCATGGCTGCCAGGTCAGCAAGCAACAGCTGATCCGACAGCCGCCAGTGACCTCGACGGTCCACGCCCAACGCTAGCCTCCAGTTTCCCGCAGACCGGAAGCCCTTTTGCCCCGGCTCGCAGGTCCACCCCTTATTGACAGCAGGAAACGGAAGCTCTTCTGCCCCGATCGCCTGCGCGCGGCCTCGTTGGCCGCACAGGCGCAGTGGAGCTCGGGCGGAGTTGTGTGAGTGGAGGAGGAAGAGGCGGTAGGGGGTACGGGGGCTGGTCCCAGAAGATGGCGGAGGCGGGGGTGAGTTAGGGGTCTCCCGGCGAAGCGCGGGTGACGTGGTGCTGAGAAAAGCGGCCTGAGGAGGAGGGTGGCCCCCGGGAAGAAGAACTACTTGTGTTTTTGCAGCCTGGGAACCCTGGTGGCAGGTGCGGGGAGCCAGGACCACTGATGGGCCTGCAGGGCAAGGGGCTCCGCTTACCTGAGAGGGGTCCGCAAGGTCCAGAAGGGGACTGCGGGATCGAGGAGGGGTTATAGGAGGCGTGGAGGCTCCCCGGACAGTGGATGAGTGTCTGAGCGGGAAGAAGGCTGGAGGACGGCGAGAAGGGGGACCCAGAGGTCTGATGAGGTGGAGGTCAGCGAGCTGTCAAGCATAGAGCTGCCAGGACTTGGGGACTTGTAGCCTGGGAGAGAAGACTCAGGCTTGGGCGGGGGTTGGATCCAAAGAAGACAGGTTATCGTAGTAAGTTTATAATCCACTAAAGAGATAGGGCATTGGGTTGAGGAGCAAGACTCTGGCATTTTTGACTGGAATTGGTTACCTATGGAATAGGTGTTTCGGTAAAGCCAAAGAATTCTTGCCAGGGCCTAGAAGTGGATTTGATGATAATTACTAGATTTTAGGGTTGCTTAGTGGGGATTGGCAATATGGAGAAGGAAAGCAGTGTGGATTATGGGAGTGGGCGCGGGCAATGGCGCTAACACTTAAGTGATAATGACCCATGTCCAGTTAACGTTGGAAAAAGTTGTTAAAGTATGATATTAGCTAGATGCTCTAGGAAAATATACCATGAAGAACTTGCTGTTTTGTAGGATTGATGAAGAAATGCTTTAAAAAGGAATGGTTAGGCTTGGCAGCTGGGCCACTGGAACTGTTTGGTATCAGTATTGCGGTGGAGCTGAGGACTGCAGGGGAATGCGTGCTCCGGTCCTGGTGCAGAAAAAATAAAAGCAGCCAAACAGTAGCTAGATGGTGTTTTGTAACTTTTGGATTTGGCCCTGATAGTGAACCACTGAATGAAGATGGATGAAGGGAATGCTACTTACTAATGGGGGCCTCAAAGAAAACAAAAATTAGACGTGTGCTCTTCCTGTTTTCTCTCTTTCATTCTTTCCCTGTACTTTGTGCTCAGTATTGTGTTTTGTCATTGTGTGTTATGTCGTAGTTCTCAGTTCATATCTGCTGTACAGTGACCAAGCTGTGAATCATGTACACTTGGGAAAGAGATTGAGTCTGTTTAACTGACAACTGTTGCTTTTGCAGATGGTCACACGGAAAAGGAAAGGATAAAATGCAGTTCAGTAGTTTAAAGACAGTTTTCTTTGTTCTCAGAAACTTGAAACGATGGAGTAACTTTTTTAGGCACTGAGATGTGACATTTAAAAGCTGTAAGGGGCTGTAAATGCAGCTAACTTACTGGTTTCTGTGTTTGGGTTTTAATGTCAAGAGGAAAGAGTTGCAGTGTTTATATGGCAAATATTGCTTTTCTTCCTAGAAATTTTTAACGTCTCTAGCCCATGATACATGTAGATGTGTTTTTATTTAGGGAGAATTAAACTGTTTCATTGATTTAAGTCTTTTTTTCTAATGTTAGTGCTTATTCTATTTCAAGAATGCTGTTCTAATTAAGAGAGCATATGATGAAAAATATGTGAGGTAGTAATTTAACTTTATTATTTAGTAGCTTACATGACCTAAGCACCTGAAGAGACAGGGTTATCTGAGGGAGTAAAAATACTTCTTTTACTGCTAATCATTGGAAGAGGGATGGTCTTGTCATTTGGTTTTAGGGGGTGTTGCAGTTGTTACAATGCAACAGGTTCTTAAGGTTACTAGAAGATTTCGTATGTGTGTTTGTTTTCAAATGCTTGTTGCCTCTAAGTTGTTTCAGTGGCCAACATGAACCTTGATTTTTATTCACAAAGCCCATAATCACTTATAACTCTTTTTTAACCTAAAAGTAATAATATCAATCCATTAATAGGCAGCCATACACCTGGAATAATGTTTTTCCAGTATTGATGATTCATCATTGATCTATGCAAATTATTTCAACTTTTTTCTGTTTGTTTAGTATTGTACTTTCCAGAAATTTTAGGCCAGGGCTCAGCATAGAATTTTTCAAGTCTGGTGGAAAGTTTTTCTTTGTGAATTGTTGAAAACATTATTTTGGTATTAATAGTAGTTTACCAACATGATTTTAAAAACGGTTTCTTGTGTGGCACTTAAATTGTTTTGTACCATGTTTGTGAATGGAAGCAGTGTGGTGAAGCAGGAAGAACTCTGGACATGGGGTCAGAGTGGGTGAGCCTAGTCCTGGTGCTACCTGGTAACAGTTGTGATCTTGGAAAGTTACTTAACCTATTTTATTTTATAAAATGGAAACTAGCAGCACCTGCCTATTTAACCAAGATTGTTTTCAAGAATCTATTGACATATTGTGCTTTAAACAGTATCTTTATACCAGAGAGTTTTTCCCTGGTCAGCAAATTATTTGTCAAGTAATCTAAATTTTTCAAATATAGATTTTTAAAAAAAATTTTGGAGGATCAAGTTTATCATTAATGTAAGACTAATATTTAAAGATATAGATCCACTTTGTTTTAAATGGTATCAGTACAAAATCAGAAAAACAAACTTCAAAGTAAACTAAGGGAGCTTACTTTCCCTTGAAAATAACCCACTCCTCTGACTCCTCTAGTGTGCAACTGGTATTATAAACATGCTTTTAAAGGAATTTCACTGTTGCATGGTAGGGGGTGAAATGGTTTTGTGGAAGCCTCTATCCCTTTGATGAGTCTGGTCATTTTCTGGCATTCACTATACATGTTTGTGGTAATAAGAACTGATGGTACTGTCTTATTCTTGTTAATCCAGCTGACCACTTTGCATGTCACTGGCCTTGCTAATAGAGTGAGAGAACTGTTAGATTACTCATTCTTTACTTTGTTTGGATCATGGACTTTTTTGAGTACTTTATATAAATTATGGAACTTTCATCCCAGAAAAAAATGCATATATATACAACTTTTTTGTTTTGTTTCGCATGGGGGTCTCATACCCCTTGGAATAGATGATCTCCCAGTTCCCTGCTATTTCTTAAAGCTTTTATTTTTTGTCACCAGTAATTATATACTATTGTGTTATGATGTAGTTACAAAATTAGCTTTTTGAATCTCATTCAAATAAACCAAGCAAATGTGTTATTTTTAAGGAAAACTTTTGGGGCGAAGTAGGAAACTAAACAAGCACTGCCAGGAAAGGTTAAATAAGCAGCTGTGGTAGAAAACATAAATAAACAGAATGTCTCCAGCTGTCTTGAAATAGAATGAAGTCTGTAGCAATCAGTGGCTCTCATTGTGGGGACAATTTTGGTTATCACAAATAGGGGAGGGCATTTAGTGGGTGGGAGCCAGGGATGCTAAATGTTTTGCAATGCTTAGAACAGTCTCACACAGCAAATAATGGTCCTGCCTAAAATATCAGTGCCCTTTGACAAATGCTGGTCAGTGTGAGATGGGGGCTAGCATGACTGAAATAGCTTTTTTAAACTGAAGTTATTTTCCTTTTTAAAAATACTATTAAACATAAAATACCCCTTTCCATTAATTCCCTTTTGGAAAAATCACAAACAGAAACAAATGATACACTCTCAATGTGGGTTACTCAGAAAGTATGCCCATCTTCTAGCAGCTGTTAGCAGCACTTGAGGGCAACGTGCTGTGTCTACTGGATCTGGGGAAGTAAAGAGGCAACTAAAGGCCGGGTGCGGTGGCTCACGCCTGTAATCCTAGCCCTTTGGGAGGCCGAGGCGGGTGGATCACGAGGTCAGGAGATGGAGACCATCCTGGCTAACACGGTGAAACCCCGTCTCTACTAAAAAACAAAAAAATTAGCCAGGCGTGGTGGTGGGTGCCTGTAGTCCCAGCTACTCGGGAGGCTGAGGCAGGAGAATGGCATAAACCCGGGAGGGGGAGCTTGCAGTGAGCCGAGATCGTGCCACTGCACTCCAGCCTGGGCAACAGAGTGAGACTCCATCTCAAAAAAAAAAAAAAAGTCAACTAATGTTCTCATACAGAGTGTTAGTTTGCTATTTTTTCTTTTTACTTTAAAACATATTTTTACACCTTGATCTAGTACTATTAAAGAAAATTTCAAGGTGATTTTGCATTTATTCTCATCGTCTTTGTGCAATTGTATAGTCACCTACTTGTTTTGGCTTACTATCTGAGAGTGTATTATAGTTGAGATGGTATTTCAACATCTAACCATCTTTTCAGTAACCAAACACTTTTATATAGAACCATCTGCCGAAAAAGAAGTCTGAGCAGTTGAGATGGAATGGAATTCAAGGTATAGAGGCAAAGGGGATGGGTTTTGGAATCAGTTAGACCTGAAGTGAAATTTCAGTTTTGATACTGCATATTGTGTCCGGAATTGGTGGGTTGTTGGTCTCACTGACTTCAAGAATGAAGCCGCGGACCCTCGCGGTGAGTGTTACAGCTCTTAAAGGTGGTGTGTCCGGAGTTTGTTCCTTCTGATGTTCAGATGTGTTTGGAGTTTCTTCCTTCTGGTGGGTTCGTGGGCTCGCTGGCTCAGGAGTGAAGCTGCAGACCTTTGAAAAAAGCAACCAGATGATGATGATGATGACGATGATGATGATGACGATGATGATGATGAAGGAGCGTTCTGTAGCTACGGAGAGTTCTGTAGCTACTGAACCTTGCTAAAAGCAACCAGAATGCACGGCATGCTCATATGCCTGGATTCCACGGCAAGGAATGGTCTGCAGGATCAGGTCAGGAGGAGATGTTTCAGGGCATTTTCCGTTGGTATTTAGAGTATGTTTTCCCATGAATTAGCTATACTGTGGATTAGTTTTTTTAGTCCTTTAAGCCATAGAGTTCAATTACATTATAGACTAAGTAGGTCAGTGAGGACTAGCTTGGGAACAGAATTTCCTCTTGAATGTTGAACACAGAGCTTTGATGTGGCATAGCCCTAGTAAAAAGGCCCATTGTCTAAGTGTTTATCACATGGAACTGATAGGTTGTGGAGGTTACTAGTACTTACAGATATTCTCATTTTCATACTAGTTATTTGTAATTCAGCCCCATTCTCTGCAGTTTACATGAGGGCTTTGTTCCAAAATTCATTCAAAGGTTGTTTGAGACTGAAAAACTCAGAGGAAATGTATAAATTTTAAGTGATGATTAGGAGCTAGGTTTGCTCTCAAAAAGGCCTACTTTACCCTATATGGTTTGATTCAGGAAGAGGTAACCCAATTTAATTAAGCAAATATGATTATGTGGAGCTCCCACTGTGGGCTAAACAGGAACTGTTCTGGGTGCATAGGCACAGTGATATTAATATAATAGTGAATAAGACCTTCATAAAACATTTACAATCCATAAAGCAACTATACCTTTAATTAGAAAGTAGTCATTATAAGTGCTACACTTTTTAAAATAAACTGCTTTTGGATTGAAGGAAATATCATTTCTGTACCAACTTATGAAAGTGCCAAAGATATATTGTTGGATGGGATAAAAGTAAATTACCTGTGTAGTATTTTTCCCATTTAAAAACTGTTAGTATTCATAGAAAACACATCGAATATGTGACAGTTTGGGAGACTGAATATCATGGTAAGAATGAGGGCTTTGGAGTCAGACTGCATGGTTTTGAATCCCAGCTTGGCCTCTTAACTGGAGGTGTGAACCAGGTCAAGCGACTTAACCTTTCTTTGCTTTTTTGCGTCACCTATAAAATGTACATAATAATTGCACTTACCTCTGAAGGTTATTGTGAGGATTAAATGAATTACCACATGGCAGGTACTTAAAACAGCACATAGAAAGCCCCAAAAGGAAAGATCACTTTGGTTAGAGGAATGAACAAATACCTAGACTGATTGTAGTAGCAAAGTTTTAGGTTTTAGGAGTCAGAGACCAAGCAGATAAAACTCCTTAGAATCTAGCCATTAGATTGATTGTTCCTCATTTTCTTCACTTCCTTTCTTTTGCTTTGTCCTCCAGCTTTCTTACCATCGCTTCTGTGATTGCAACAAGGGCAGACTGTTGAGGCAGGAGTGGGATACAGTTGTGCCCCTGGGGAGAGTGAGTCAGGTCTGGTTTCTGTGTTTGGTGTATATGTAGGTGTGTGCGTGGTGGTCTGGTTTTGTAGAACGTTTTTGTGCAGATAACCAAATAATAAACATTAAAGCAGGTTATTTTGTTCTTCTGTGGAGGTTGTCCTTGTAAGCAAGTCACATTTTATTGCAAAAAATACAGCGTCTTCAGTCAGAATATGCTTATCTGTAAAATATAAAATACACTGTTGTAACTGATAGGCTTAGAGATTTAGGGAGAAGAAACAGAGAGCAGGGTTTTACCCTCCAGATTGTTGTGGAAGTGTCAGATTACCTGTTGTGCTTTTCTCAGAGATGGAGCAAGCTGTTTCTACTATGATTCTAACCTTCAGTTCTCTTAGGTCACGTTTTCTGTCCTAGGAAATGTAAGGGTAGTACTTTATTTTTTATCATGTCTTGAATATAAAAATACTTTTAAAACTTTTTCTTATTCAATAAATAACTTAGTAATTTGAATAAATTAGTATACAAGCTTGTCATTTTATTTGTCCATTTAAATTAACTAGTATTGAAATCAGTAAAATTACAATAATCATGTATTAGATACACATTAATTTCTTTTTTCTTATCTCTTGCAGGATTTCTGGTAGGTCCTACTTTAGGACAAGATGTGGTACTGTTGAAGCGTCAGTCTTTGATTCACAGACAGTTGAGCTTTTCAGCTGGGAAGCCTTTCCATTTTTTTTTTTTTTTTTTTTAATGGCTTACTGAACCTATGAAACCATGGCAGAAGGAGAGACAGAGTCACCTGGGCCCAAAAAGTGTGGCCCATATATTTCATCTGTCACTAGCCAGAGTGTGAACTTGATGATTCGAGGAGTAGTGCTATTTTTTATTGGAGTATTTCTTGCATTAGTGTTAAATTTACTTCAGATTCAGAGAAATGTGACGCTCTTTCCACCTGATGTGATTGCAAGCATCTTTTCTTCTGCATGGTGGGTACCCCCATGCTGTGGCACGGCTTCAGGTATGTGTAGGATGTTTCTGTAATGCTTAGAAAGGAAATAGGGTAAATAAGTATGGACGTTGTCTGAGCAATAAACCTTTTTAAAATATATTGAGATATAATTTAGATATAATACACTGGACCTGTTTGAATTGAACAACTTGATGTGTTTAGACAAATGCGTATAGTCACATGGCCACTGCCAATCCAGCTGTGGAACATTTCCATCACTCTCCAGAGTCTCTCATGTCCTCTTGCAGTCCATTCCCCACCCCCAGCCTCAGGCTACCACTGATCTGCTTTCTGTTGCTATAAATTATTTCTCTCTGTTCTAGAATGCAATATAAATGGACTCATAACGTATGTACTCCTTTCTGTCTCATTTCTATCTGTCCTGTAAACTTTTAACATTTAATTCTGAAAAACAATCCTGTTTCCCTTAGGGATGAAGCATTTAACCCCTTAATTTTGTTCTTTCTTCAACCCATCTCATCTAAGTGTTATTTTAAGTTATTTTGATGACGAACACCACCGTTTGGTTTTAAGGGTTTGATGCGTATGCTGTGGTCTTGTTTTTGAAGTAATAAAAACTTGAATAATTAAAGTTTAAAGCTTCATGTTGTATTTTTGTAAATGCCTTTTTCCTTGGTGTCTTGTTTTTATAAGTACCTTAGAATAATAAATATTTAAAGACATCTATAAGGTAGACTCTCTTTGCTTAAAATTATTATCCTATTAGTTACTTTAGATATTTTTTTGGTGGTGGGCAGTGTGTAATGCATAGAGTAGAGCATTTCACAATACTTTATTGCTGCCATACTTCCACAATGGATAGCACTTTAGTGTTTTCTAATGACCAAGACCAATAGATTAATACTGTTTTTAATAATAAAGTAATAAAAGGAAACCATAATCATGTGGTAGAAGATAATTCTGATTGAAGGAGAAAATTGCTTCTTAAATACCCATTTGGTGTCTCATACTTAACATATATGAATGAATATCTTGCAACATAATATATGTCCTTCTTGGCTTCCATCCAAGAGCTGGAGGTTGAAGGGTGAGGTTGCGCTTTACAGAAGTGTTAGAATGGCCTTGTGAAACTTACTAGACAATTATAGAATCCTGTTGCACAGTTAGAGGGGCACTGTAGTAGTAAGGCTTCAGTGTTTATATACTGATGTCTCACTATTACAGCATTCACATTAAAAGTGAAGTCATGAAGGCAGTGATTCTTAGTTTCCCCAGGGTTATCATTCTCCAAGAGAAAAGGCAAAATAGTCCAAATAAAAAACAAATTAAATTGTATCACTCTCTGCTGTATGTACTGGTCCTCATGCATTTTTCTTTCATTTAAATTCAGAAGAGAAAACGTTTTCTCAACAACTTTTCTAGTTCTTTGTTTCTTTTCTTCTATGGTGTAGTCTGGCTGCCAGTAGAATCTTTTTGGGACATGGAAGAACATACATGTCTTTTCAGGATAGAACAAAGGGAAGGTCAGAGAAGGGAAACTATTGCTTGTTGAATGTCTGCTAATGTGCTAAGTACATACTGTAATCCCAGGGTTCTGTAGAGCAACTTTGGGAGAGAGATGTTTGGCATTGTGCCTGTTATGGGGAGATGAGGACACTCACTGAGATGAAGAAAGAAAACCAGTGAGCCCAGGGTCCCAGAGCCAGTGAGTGGTGTGACTGGGTCCACATGTCACATGCTGGGGAAGGGAAAAGGAAGCTACTGACACTTCCCCCCTACTCAGGATGCCTCTTTTCAAGCCTCCAGACTGGGTGCCAGACCTAGATGGAATTCCCTGGCATGTGTTGTGCATTTGGGCTGGGGCAGGAGAACTTAACTGAGGTTTCATTGTACCTCCACTATGAAGAGTAACAGGGCTGCACCCGCTGTCTTGTCCTTCTGCCCCTTTAATGTCAGCACTTTTGCCATAAACTTACATTTTAGGAAGGAAAATTTCAAATGCTAATACCACAGTTCAGCCACTACTTTCCTTCCTATTCCCAGCCACTAGGTTTGTCACACTTACGAACTTTATCTCATACCTTTTCATTTGGGGAATTTGCATTTACATTTCTTGCTTAAGTATTTCTTCTGAAAGCAGTTTGTACCATAAGCTACTTGGGCAAAAGAAAGTAGAGAGGCATTAGGAAATCTAGATTCCAGCCAATTCTGCTACCAATTTTGTTAAGTCATGGTGTTTAGTAGATGAGAGTGAAAGATATCAGATTTGTCCAAGTTGCCAGAGATGGAAAATGGATTCTTGCAAAATCTCTGCTCTGCCATCCCCTGCATCATTATTTTAGGGAAAGTATCATGGGAAAAGAAGTAAATGATTTAAGAAACATAGTGTGTTTGAGTTTGTGTGTGTATGTAATATGCATATGTTTTTGTGTATATGTGTTGGCGTGGATTTTCAAGACCTCGCTAGGGTCTTACCATCTTAAGTCAGAAAAACTGATAATCTTCCTTTGATTTTCCTGTTCAACTAACATTCATAGATAGAGCAGCTACCTTTTGGAGGGGCTCCAGAATCACCGCCTTCTGTGTGTAGAAAGTGCTCCTTGTTATTTGCCACCTTTCTCTATAGCACAATCCTGGAAAATTTGCTAGTGGTGGTTCTGGTGGGACAACTAATAGAGAACTTTGGTAAACTAATTTTGATGACTTTTTTTTCTTAATTCCATATTTTTAGTTTGATAATGCTGATGTTACAAGTTAGCTTCCTTATGTATGCCATGCACCAGAATTGGAATTAGAAATCTTTTCAGCATTATCGAGAGCCACAAAGAAATCTTTCTAAAGAATAAATAGAAAAAGACAACTTGTGTGGATAAAATAAGTAGAGAAGTTGCCTCAAAAATCACAAGTAGCCTGGTTGTGTCCAAACGTATGAAAATAATATCTAATGTGAAAAGAAAAGAAAAATCTTTCCTGTTTAGTTGTGCAGTCCATTGCCCTATTCCTGTAGAGCCTTGTAAGATTCCTTGCTTTCTCTCCCTTTCTACATCCTGTTTCCAAGTTTTACATCTTTCCTCTGTCTCTTTCTTGGTCCATCCCTCAATGGCTATGCTTAAAGTCTTTTTTCTCTTCCTGCCTCTAGTTTTGCACCCACCCTTTTCTCAGCCCCCTTGTGTGGTACCCTCACTACTAAGAAGATGGCCTGTCTCTGGTACAACAGTGAGGACATTGTTTTCCTGATTGCGCATTGTCTGCAGGGTAAAGTCTTTATAATATGGCCCTTGACTGCTTTTATCTTCTTCAGAGTCTTTCTGAACCCTGCAGCTCCCTTTGTGTCTGAAGCTTACAGCTTCCTCGTAATACCAGCAGTTTCCAGTTGTCCATGATTGTCCTCAGTCACCTCCCTTTAATGAGAGCACTATTTCTGCGCCATTTACTGCTGAATGCTCCTGTCTCAAGGGTCACCTCTTTCTGTGAAACTTTTCTGACAGCCCAGCAGCTTGCCTTCCCCTAGCACAGGCAAGGAGAAGCCTGGGACCCCTCTGTCCTGTCAGCTGCCGTTAATGCAGGATTGTATTTAATTGTTTTTGTGGTCACTTTGCAATTGGAATCATGTCTTACTCTTTTGCCTTTTTTTTTTTTTTGAGACTGAGTCTCACTCAGTCACTTGGGCTGGAGTGCAGTGGCGCTATCTCGGCTTACTGCAACCTCCACCTCCCAGCTTCAAACCATTCTCCTGCCTCACTCAGCCTTCCGAGTAGCTGGGATTACAGGCGCCTGCCACTACGTCCAGCTATTTTTTTGTATTTTTAGTGGAGACAGGTTTTCACCATGTTGGCCAGGCTGGTCTCAAACTCCTGACCTCGTGATTCGCCTGCCTCGGCCTTTCAAAGTGCTGTGATTACAGGTGTGAGCCACCACGCCTGGCCTTACCTTTTTAAATCTCCAGCAAATACCAAGAACCAGACATATTGTCAGGGCTTAAGTATTTGTTGAAGGAAAATATTATCTTGTAGTTTTCCATCGAAGTATACCTCATGGAGTGTTTTCGTTTATTCAGTTCCTGTTTTCTTACAAAATGTCTGGCTTTAACTATGTTCCTTTTAGTGCCTCCCTGCATTTAAGCACACTCCCATAAAAAAGAGATGACTCACTACTGATGTTTTACAAACTTCTTTAGTGTTTAGCTTTGGTAGACTGTAGCTAGTCACTGGGAAATAACTTAAAGATATCACAAGAAATGTGATTTTTGCATCAGAGAACCATTTGATTTATAAGCAGGACTGTTTTTGCATATGATTTTAACACACGCATGATTTTAACAGTCTTTCTTGTTTTTTTTTTTTTTTTAAAAAAGTACAGGAAGAGGAAAAGAGGCCCAGACATATTCTGTCGAGCTCTCAAACAGTGGAAACTCACAGTGTTGTATATATTGCTATCAGACTCTGCCATGCCTTTACTTAAAGGAAAGGAAGAAGACATTTAATGGGAAGTGACAAGCTTCTTCAAATTCTCCCTCTCAGTGAGCAACTGAGAACCATGCATACTCAATGGATTTGATTTTTATTGGCAAATCCCAGGGTTGGCAGTGTGGCAGTTTAAATTTCTTTTTGTGTTTTTGCTTTCTCTCCTCAGTTGTCTCTCACTTGCAAGTCTGACATCACATACATAAAAATATAGTCAATTTTACTTATTTATATCTTTGCACATACATGTCAGTATTCTCTATGTAATAATTCTTTACCTAGGCATCAGTTGCTCAGGAAAATTGACTTGGAATGTCTGCTCTTAGTTGACTTTACTCAGCAACAGGCAAAGGGAGGATATATATGGTGGGAGGACGGGGGTGACAAATGAGCTGTTAGTTTTATGACCCCTTGAGAAAAAAAGAGGTGATATTCGTTTAATTACATTTCAACTATTATGGATGCTTGTTGCCGTTTTATTTGTATAGAAATTTTAAAATCCTGTCAGTTAATCTTTTCAGGATTTTGGAGCAGTCTTTTAAATAGGAATATAGTGTGAAACTTCTAGATTTACTAATAGTTATTGGAGCTCTGCATTGCCGAGATATGTTCTTAATCTCTTGATGTTCTGTGAGCCATCTATACTCAGCAAATGCCTAACTCAAAAGAGCTGTGGACTAGAAAATGCATACAGTGTTGCAGCATCTCATCTTGAGATAGAAGGGTGGTCACACAGCCTTTTTCAAATGCTGCACCATTGGTCTGCTAGGCTGTGATTTTTGATACTAATTGGTTTCTGTTTTTCTTCGAAGAGTGAATGCATTGCCTGTGAGATATAGCTAGCTAATACTGAGTAGGGGGAGGGCCTCTTTTCCCTCAGGCACTTAGATTTTGGCATTGTAATTTCATGATTCCTCTTAAGTGGTATTGGATACTTTAAACATGCTTTTCAACTGATGTGACAGTAGTGTCTTTATTGCCAGAATGGCACAACATAATCATCCTGTTTTTAGGAAGATTAGAATGTTTTCATTAAATAGTCTTTTTAATAACTAATTTAGCACTTAAAATTCTTTCCCACTAAATGAATAAAATGTTGAGGTTTGAGAAATATTTAAGAAAGGGATGAGAATATTTTGGGACTCAATTATTGACATTTTATATACAGTTATATATAATTAATGACACAACATTCAAGGTGTTCTTTCCAAAACTAAGAGAAGTACTAAGATGATTTCTTCTTCTAACAGTGCACTTAAAATTTAACTGAAAATTTTAAATACCTCTACTCTACACTTTGTTTCCTCCATTGTTTCTATGTGCAGAATGAGTCTTACCTGTAGATTTCTGTTGAGTTTTCCTGCTTTGACAATATGACCTACAGCCTCATTAAAGGGCTAGAGGGGAAAGGAGTGTCAGTAAAAGGTGCTAGATGCGGAAGACTAAGACAGGAAGCTGGTAGGGGCGAGACTGATCTACGTAAGAGGCCAGCCAGAACCTTCAGAACACTGTGTGTATGATGAGCTTGTTGTATACTTTTATGCTTCTAGATTCTCTTTAGATTTGTGGCATATAATACATATTTTATGGTTTGGAGTTTAGAGAGAACATTACTTAACTGCTAACTGGTTTGATACTTTTCAGGTCTCGTAGGTATCAGTAGTAGAAAAGTAGCATGAATCATTTAGTCCAGGCTGCTAAATTGTGAATCATACATTTGAAGAGTATTTTGTTGATTATAATTTAGAATGTTGTGGTAATCATTTGCAATACTTTCTTCATTGGTGTTATCCTCATTTCATTTCTTTTGGAAGGTAAGTTAAAAAATATCGGTGATTGATGTGAAATAACTCGTTTGTTTTTTTTAAGAATCTTTAAAATGCTTGTGGTGGTTGTAGTGATTCTTTTAGCTTAAGTGTTGCCAGTATAACATTGGAGGTAACTTAATTTTTTTCTTTTTTCCCCACAGCTGTGATTGGGTTATTATACCCCTGCATTGACAGACATCTAGGAGAACCACATAAATTTAAAAGAGAGTGGTCCAGTGTAATGCGGTGTGTAGCAGTCTTTGTTGGTATAAATCATGCCAGTGCTGTATCCTTTACTCTGTAATGAAATGCATAATAACAAAGCAGCTTCCAACAAACCAAAGGTTAAACAGCCCCTTACAAATTCACTGTTGTTGAATTATGATATGCCCACTTAGTCAGAAGAAGAATGTGAACCATATTGTTGAAACATCAGTGTAGCAGCTGTGCAATTATAAAGTGGGGTTATAGCCTTTCATTTCAGTTCGTATTTTTCACTATCACTTAGAAACTTTGCAAATTTAAAAACTTTACTTGTTTTTCTTAAATTTGGTTACTTAATTACTTTTGTGTAGTTAATCCAAAAATGGAACAGGTACATTTTCAGAGGAGTTTTTTCCTCTCTTTCTTTGTTAAGACTTGCTAATAAGGACATGTAGCTTCAGGTGCTATTTTGTCTTTTGTTTTTCTTAAAGAAGCTATTTTTTTTTTAAAGGTAGACGCATTGGTTTTAATCAATACCGACAAACCACGTAAACGGCATAAGTAGAAATACCAACTTAGACCTTGGCCAAAAATAAGTTTCTTCCCTAATACGTAGTTTTAAAGTTTTATTGTTTGAATATTCAGACATTTTATTTAGTGGTTAATGAGTATTTTTACAGTGTCTCAGGTAGCCCCTATTCCCCTTCTCCTTTCTACCTTCTGTGTCCAGAAAAAAATGTTTGCCCTCATAAGATTTTCCTCCTGTCATCCTCCTTATTTCCTCTCTTCTACTTCCTCCTCATTCGTTCTGACTTTCCTTGGTAGAAGAGGAACTAGGAAATGCTATTCCTGTCTTTTTCTAGGAGATGTGGTTTAGACAATGAAGGTGGCAGGAGCCTTGGGTACTTGGAAAAGCAAGAAGTGTGACTCAGGCTGCCAAAAGTTTGCTCTTATAACTCTGCACTGGACTCGGGGCTGGCAGAGTTAGCTAGCTGGAGAGAGAGGGTAGGTCATGTGTCAAGTAGATCCCTGTGTCTTTCACAAAAAGTAGTGAGGTGTTTTGGATAAGCTTGGGGGCAGAAACCATAGAAAAGAGCAAGGTCCTAGATTCTGAAAACACACCTGCCTTCCTCTGCACAGTTGTGCTGGCTGTTGCAGGTCTGTGAATTTGGAAGTCCCTTAGTGGCTGTTACTATTTTTAATTTCCTTTTGTGTTGAGGACATTTCCACATGTTTATTTTGGTGAACTTTTTGAGATTTAAGATTTTATAAAAAATCTAGTGGTCAGGAGGGCTTAAAAAGATAAAATCATATACTATTATATCTAGAAGAGAACTTAGAAATCACGTAGTTCCACATTTCCTTTGTAAAGATAATAAAACAAACGGAAGCTAGAGAGGTTAGGTAATTTACTAAGTTATTTATACTGCGACATTGCAGCAGAGCTGAGAACAGACCCGAGACAGCCTGACTAAAGTGTAGAAACATCTCATTTTCCTACCCAGGAGCCTCATAACCGTGTCAGTTCCTCTCTGTCTGGTGGATTAGATCTTTTTCTCTCAGACATTTCCACTTTGATTTTTGTTTTTAAGTAGAGAAATTTAAAAGGCCTTTTCTGAAATTTTAAAAACTTAATAAGTTTAAATTCTTTGCTTTTGTTCACTCTCTTTCTCAATGAAATACTTAAATATAGCAATCTTAGATATACTATTGTCCTTTAAGTCCAAAAGCTTTACTAAATTTATAGCATACACTTCTAATATTAGGTTACTTAGACATTACAAAATCATATGGCACTATTTTTTTATTTTTTGAGATGGAGTCTTGCTCTGTTGCCCGCGCTGGAATGCAGTGGCACAATCTCGGCTCACTGCAAGCTTCGCCTCCTGGGTTCACGCCATTCTCCTGCCTCAGCCTCCCGAGTAGCTGGGACTACAGGCACCTGCCACCACACCCGGTGAATTTTTCTGTATTTTTAGTAGAGATGGGATTTCACCGTGTTAGCCAGGGTGGTCTCGATCTCCTGACCTTGTGATTCGCCCGCCTCGGTCTCTCAAAGTGCTGGGATTACAGGCATGAGCCACCGCACCTGGCCCATATGGCACTATTTTAAGATTGATATATCTATTTACTCTGGAAGCCTCCTTACTTCGCTGTGACTTTTAATTAAGTTTAGTTAGCAAACATGAAACTCATTTAATACCAAATCCCACTCTTTACATGAGTGTTTATTTCATAGGGAAATCAGAGCTCTAAACCTTTTCTTTGAACTTTAAGTATAATGACAGCAAAAGAATAAGAAAAGCTTTTCCAGAAGCATACCCATATGAACTGTAGGTTTCTTTTTAGATCAAGCCTTTACAAGGAAGGACCATGAGAGGTGTCCACGATAGTCCTGAGATTCTGAGAAATAAGCAAGCTGGGTGTTTAGGATACTTGCTTGGTAGGGGTGGGGAAATGGTGAAAAAGAGTGTTAAAGGAAGTGGAAAATGGCTTTGTATGCATTTTTTTTTTTTTGGACTTCTCTATACTTGCAGCATGGTCAGTTTGGTGATATGTGTTCTCCCAAACCTCCCCTGCCTTCCCCAGTAGCTGGTTATAGAGCCAAGATGTGGCCTTTGGGACATAGATAATGCCCTTTTAATGACACTTGAAATTAATTCCTTTAGTGTAATCCTCTAGCAAAGAGATGAGAAAACTGAATTTGTAAAGCTTAATTTTACCCAGAGATTTTGGTGTAGAAAAGGGCCATACATTTGTGAATAGATGCTTAAGTAGGTGATGAAAATAAAGTATCATTTGAGCAAACTGTCCTATACCAGAAAGTCTCAGGCACCAAAATAGCTTGGCAGGTTGTAAGATAATGTTCACTTCAAGGCTTTATACTCAACAAATTAAAACTAGAACAGTTGACATAATAGAAAGGGATACTGTGTCCTTGGTACTCTTGTTTCGGAACTGCATTATTATAAAATGTGTCTGTCAGTAAATCATAGAGAGAATGTGGTACCCTGTTAAATAGCTGTCAACTCTTCTATTTTCAAGTTCCTGTATGATTCTCAAGTAATTCTAAACCTGTTGGAGAAGTAATATTGGTTTCATTTTTTGCAAAAGTGTGTTCCTTTAGCGATACTTGTGTTCTGAGGCATCCAGTTACATTTTTAGCAAAGAAAGCATTTCTTAAATAATGGGTAAAGCCTTATAATTGGGAATGTATGTAGACTGTTCTTTTTGTTTTTTTGTTTTGGAGGGGTTACAGTTGGTAGGATCTATTGATTAATGTCTTTTGTGTATCTGGTATTGGGTAAATACCGGAGACAGTTTTAATCCCACCTAGCTTCATACATTGTACTAAGAGACTGAATGTACTTGAGTAGAAGCAACTAATTCCCTTCTCAACAGAGGCATCTCTTATTTAGAAAAATGAACAGGTGATATTATTTGGTTACAAGTTTTAAGATGACTTCTTAACACTGATCTCAGAAAGTGGATTTTGATAACAACATACAGTTGTCTCTTACACTGGCTGCACTATCCATTGGACTGTGGTGGACTTTTGATAGATCTAGAAGTGGTTTTGGCCTTGGAGTAGGAATCGCCTTCTTGGCAACTGTGGTCACCCAATTGCTAGTATATAATGGTGTTTATCAGTAAGTATTAATCCTTCAATTTTTGGTGCTTGTTTGCTAGATAAGTAAATGATAACTGCTTTCAGAATTGAGATTATGAAATGAGGTTAGCCAGTTTAATCTACAGAGTAGTTTATTTTCATTGTAATTATCTTAAGTGTCATTGCAGTTCCTCTGTGGGTATTAAAGACATGTCTGTTATTCTAGATATACATCTCCAGATTTCCTCTATGTTCGTTCTTGGTTACCATGTATATTTTTTGCTGGAGGCATAACAATGGGAAACATTGGTCGACAACTGGCAATGGTAAGCTGATGCTTATTAATCACTTTTCTGAATGAGATGTATGACAAATGACAAGTTTTCTCTAAAAGGTAGTCCTTTAAGGGAAAGCAATTTGTGAAGACAACATTCTTTGATTGCTTTTTTGCACTTCCATTGAAATAAGTCATTTGGAAGAATTTAATCACAGGTGTTTTAAAAGTTGAGGAGCCACTGGAGAGAAAAGCTCAAAATGTGTTATGGATAGGGCAATATGATTTATTGACCATATGGGGGATATTAGTGGTTTTTAAAAAACTAATCTACAGGTTTCCACTATATCAAAAAAGGACAGTTTTAAAAGTTAAAAAGATCACTATTGATAAGTGTGTTGCTACAATAGGTATACATTAGGACCATCTCTAACAAATCAAGACGTTTGATCATTTTAGTTATGAAGGAAAAGGTTGGGGAGTGACGTTCAGAGGCCACAGCAGTTTTATGAATAAATGCTGTCACTTTTACCTTTTTAGCCAGGTTAGGAGAATTGAGTGATTTACTTTGCTGTATTTTTGGTAAAATAGCCAACCAATTATCTTACCCTATTGGTTTCCTTTATTTTGAATTGTGGGTGTACATTTTTATAGCTGTACTTTAAAAATACTGTTTTGACTGGAAGCTTTTGTTAATGTAATAGATTTTTTCCTTTATATCATATAGTAATTTGAAAATACAGTGATCTGAGTTCACCACAACAGCCCTATCCTTAAGTTCATGAACTATTCTTTGCTAATTTGCCTTATTGAGTACTCAAAGAAATCTGCTTTGCTTCCTTTCAATATTAAAAGATTGATCTAAATTCTAAATCATATACTGCCACTATTTGCTTGTAATGCAGAAATCTCATCTTTCTCCTGCTTTTGGCTGTGGCTTTTTCACTTCCAGAATGTGAATTATTTTTTCCCTGTCACATTTGTCATTTAATCATAGTAATTATGTAACTCTTGGATTATTTGAGGAATAAATGGGCACATAGTAATAAAACGTTCATTTTTAGAGCTTTTCAGTTTATTTGGAAGTTGCTATTCAAAAGAAATCTTAATCTGTTAACCTTTTAACCTTTTAATTTTTGCAGTACGAATGTAAAGTTATCACAGAAAAATCTCATCAGGACTGAAGAAGGCAAAAAATATCTTTTGTACAGAAAAACAAGATGAAAAGGATGTGAAATGGTAGATATACAAACAAAACTTCAGACTGTAAAATTGCCAGGATGCAGTTTTCCCCTTGATTGGCGTGTGTGTACATATGGATAAATATATATATACACACACATATTACTGCAATCTGTGATTGCTTCATCTGTAAATCAGTTGCAAACCTTTACGTATTTGACTTAAATAACTGTAAGATATATATGTACTACATTAAAAAGTGTTGATTAATAGATGAAATTTTTAAATTAATTTTTTAAACATGCCATACATTGTATCACAATGTTAATGTGCCAAAATATTGTTCCTGTCGTGCAGAGTATAAGAATGCTTTGAACAATTTGTAAACTTAGTGAAATAAAATAAGAGGAAAGCCAAAAACAAACAAACAAACAAAAAGCATATGGGGAGCTGGTATTTTCTCTTTAGCTTACTGTTGTGCCTTTTTATTTTTCTAATCACAGCAGTATGAGTTATGAGTGCCCTAATTTGTGGTTAGTTTCTAATTTAATGTTGTTTCATAGAGTTTGGAGTGTTTTGATACAGGGTGAAAATGAACTTCTGGTTTCAAACCTGCATTACTGGAGACAGCCCAAAGAGTAATTTTCTGTTTTGACAGATTTTACTGGAAGTATATGTGATGAGCAGAAGAGGTCATTAGCATTAAATTGTATTGGTTCTAAATTTGGAACAGTATATATAATTAAAAGTAAGGACCATTAGAGGATTTAATTAGAATAAATACATGTTTTGGAAATACAGTGACCTCTTGCAGTGCCACAAAAGTGCAAAGTGATACTAGCTGTCATCAGCAATACAGAATCTCATTGCTTTTGCACATGGAGCATATAGGAAACTCCAAACAGATCACAGTGAAGTTTCTAATTCTGTTGGGTTCTGTCATCTATTGGGTTCTATGAAGCAAACCACTGTAGCTTTAGCTGGGTTCAGTCATATGACTCATTGTTAGTGGAATGCCTAGTTTTTCATCTTACATGCAGTCTGGGGAGTAGATGAATACACAATTTCTTATGTATTCGTGTATCCATTAGTGAATAGTTCAAGTCTGTTTAAGAATGTATTGAGATGGCATTCTCTGCATGTTAAAGATCTTGATGGCAACCAGCACCTCTTAAGTATGGTTTAAACATATTCTTAGCTAATTTTTTCCATTAGTTTTTGAAATTGATGGCAGTTGTCTGATCCACAAGGGCAAGATCTTCTGAGTACTCTGGGGTGTGTGTATGTGTGCACGCATGTGCGTTGGAGTGAGTGAGAGAACGTGTCTGTGCATGTGGCCATGCTTTCCTAGAATGTCAAGTAGATATTTTTACACTTTGAGTTTTAAAACAATTACTATCAGACTGAGATCTTGTATGCCAAACTTTAATCTGCTTTTATGTTTTCAGGCTGAAGGAGTGAAAATCCTAAGAGGATTTCATATTGAATATGTGTACACAATCTTAACTGTCGTGGTGGAAAACATACTACTATAATTTATTATTATATCTTCCAGATAATGTTATTCATTTAGAACAAATAAGGTATATTTTTTAGAATCAACTTTGTAAGCACTATAAAATCTTTAATAAGTTATAAGTTCTATGATGTGTTTACTTTAAAAATTGCTATTAAAAGCAACATGTATTAAATATGTAATTATCATCTGGGTTAAGAGTCTGTTTTTCTTCTTTGTGGTAAGTCTTAGAATATGGTACTGTGGATTAATCTAATGAAATTACTGTGGTTGAAGTTACCAAGAAATGATGAAGCTAAATATAGTTGACCCTTGAACAACGGGAGTTAGGGGCACCACTCCCCAACATAGTTGAAAATCCATGTATAACTTTTGACTCCTCCAAAACTTAACTACTAATAGCCTACTCTTGATGGGAAGCCTTACCAATAAGAAACAGTTGATTAACACATATTGTGTATGGTATATATATTATATACTGTTTTCTTACAATAATGTAAGCTAAGGAAAAGAAAATGTATTTACTCTTCATTAAGTGGAGGTGGACCATCATAAAAGTCTTCACTCATACTATCTTCATGTTGCGTAGTAGGCTGAGGAGGAGGAGGAGGGGTTGGTCTTGCTGTTGCAGGGGTGGAAGAAAATTTGTGTTATTAGTGGACCCATACAGTTGAAAACCATGTTGTTCAAGGGTCAACTGTATATAGTATTGGTGAGATTGAATGATTATCGTTGGTGTTCTTAAATTATTTTTAGATCATCTAGAAAATAAGATAATTATAGCAAAAAAATAAAATTGTGATATTTTGATAAATATATAAATGTATAGAACCTATTTTTTTCAATGAAAGAAAATGGGAAACATTTTTTAACATTGCTAGATTGGCAGTGCTTTCTTTTATTATTTCAAGTTATGGAAATTTGCACAGTTGAAAACTGGGGATAAATTCTACAAAAGTGCGAGAAAACAATTCAAATTAGCCAGAGCCCTGCTAAAACTTTTAATGTAAAATTTATTTATTTGCACTGAGCTGTTTTACCTTCTTTAAGGCCGTTGGGACCTCTCAATGATGCATATGTTTCATATATCTTGTATTTTCCAGGCAGAAGCCAGACTTGGTTAATACCAATACATACTTCTGTAATCCTATTGGCTCACTTACCTTTATAATGAAGTATATTCTGTGTAAGGTAATTCTTCCAGTGATGGTCTGAGTAGTAGAGTCTTAGCTTTGTGTGTCTGAAAAGGTCTGTTTCATTCTTGAAGAATAATTTAGCAGGCTGTAGAATTCTGGGTTCATAGTTTTTTTCCCTCCCTCAGCCCTTTGAAGATTTTTAACTCATTGTCTTCTGTCACCTAATGTTACAGATAAGTCTGCCATTACTGTAATTTTCTTTCCTTTGTAGATAATCTATCTTTTCACTCTAGGATATTTGCATGATTTTCTCTCTGTCCTCTAACGTTTTTCAGCTTCATTATGATTTGACTAGTTGTAGATTTGTTATTATTTTTTTGCTTGGTATTTGGTGTATACTTTCAATGTGTGGGCTCATGTTTTCAATTCTGGAAAATTCTTAAATGTGCCTGCATATTGGAATCACATGGGGACCTATAGAAAATTCTAGTGTCTGGATTCCACCCCCAGAGACTCTGATATAATTAGTTTGGGGTATGCCCTCAGCATTAGGATTTTTAAAAGTTCCCCAGGTGATTCTGATGTGCAACCCAGGTTGCCACTCACTGGTGTGGTTATGCATAAAATAAGGGGTAGAGTCCAGGTGAGAGAGATGAGATGGGTAGTAACATTGGAAATGAAGAATGAGGGGCACATTTTGGAATGAAATCACCTGAACTTGGCGACTTGGGTGTGAAGGTTAAGGATGAGGCGGAGTCAGTGGTAAGTTCATATTTTTATTTTGAGAAACTAGGTGGATGATATTTCCATAAACTAAAAGAGAATGTAGAGAAGCAGGTGAATGGGTAAAGTTAACAAGTTTGGTTTGATATGTTGAGGTTGAGTTATGTAGGGCACATCTGATAAAGGTATCATAAACACTTGGATATTTGAGTCTGGGCTGTAGGATGTAAATGTGGAGTCATCAGCATGTGACCATAATAAATGATGCCTTAGGAGTGGATGAAATCACATAGGGAGCATGTTATGGTGAAAAGAGAAGAGCGATCAAGAGTAGGAGGAAAGCTCACACCTGTCATCCCAGCACTTTGGGAGGCCGAGGCAGGTGGATCACGAGGTCAAGAGATCAAGACCATCCTGGCCGACATTGTGAAACCCTGTCTCTACTAAAAATACAAAAATTAGCCGGGCATGGTGGCGGGCACCTGTAGTGCCAGCTACTCGGGAGGCTGAGGCAGGAGAATCACTTGAACCCGGGAGGCGGAGGTTTCAGTGAGCCGAGATTGTGCCACTGCACTCCAGCCTGGAGACAGAGTGAGACTTAGTCTCAAAAAAAAAAAAAAGGAAAAGCAAAAGAGTGATGGGATGAAGCCACGGTAGGAGGAAGTTTCAGGCAGAGAGTAATTGGTACAATGAAGTACAATTGGAAGGATGAATTAATCCTGATGATAAAAGAGAAGGTGTTGTTTTACATTGAAAATGTTTTTCTAATCTGCTGCTGTTTCTTAACATATAAAATACCTCCCTGTATACTAATAAAATAGCTCACAAAATAAAAGCCTGATTATATACTGAGTCTTTTATTGGGAGTGAGGGGATCTGGGGCAACTAGGGAACTTTGAAAGAATGATAGATATTTGGACAATGTCTATGAAGAATGGACATAGTAACTGACTAAAGATGAAGAAAGAATTGCCAGACAGTTTCGAGGCCATCAAAGATCCATGTGAGGATAGAGGTCAGATATTTGCAGTAGAGCCAATTGATACTGTTATGCCACGTCTTAGTGGGCTCAGCAGCCCAGGAGTGTAGACCTGTCGTGATGAAATACATTGATTGTAGCTGATAATTCACTGGTAGGCATGGCACAAGGATACGTGAAAAATTAATAGAGGCTCCCAGTGAAATATCCACAGACGTTATCATGGGATCCAGGCAAATTGGGGAAGGAAGTTGAATCAGCAGTGCTCACCCGATGGCATGAGGAAGTAGGGTGAAGTCAAATGATTGCAAGTGTTGAGATTAAAAATCCAGTTTAAGGGTAAGGGTGGTAGGTTTGGGGTTTGTAAGCAGAGAGGAATGTAGTGGAACATTTCCAGATCTTGATAAGGTCCAAGGAGTGATCTAAACAACTGTATTTACATAGTTCACTGAAGTGGGTAGAGATGAACAGCAGTGGAGTAGAGGTCCAATGCGTGGGTGAACAGATTTTGATGTTGGTATTGATGTTACCTGGAGTGATCTCAAAGGTCAGGTGGGAAGGAAGGGTGTCATCTATACTCCTTTTGACCATTTGAGCAGGTACTTATCTCAGTGCCTTGACTGTATTGGGATTTTAATTAGAATCCCTTTCCCCCTCTTTTATTTATTTGTTTTTATTTAGTTTTTTTGAGACAAGGTCTTACTCTGTCACCCAGGCTGGAGTGCAGTGGCACGATCTCGGCTCACTGCAACCTCCGCCTCCCGGGTTCAAGCATTTCTCCTGCCTCAGCCTCCCCAGTAGCCGGGATTACAGGCACTCACCACCACGCCCGGCTAAGTTTTGTATTTTTAGTAGAGACGGAGTTTTACCATGTTGGCTAGGCTGGTCTTGAACTCCTGACCTCAGGTGATCCACCCGCCTCAGCCTCCCAAAGTGCTGGAATTACAGGCTTGAGTATTTATTTATTTTAGATATTTATCATCCTAGGTGTTCTGAAATTTTACTACAATATGTTTAGGAGTGAGTCTCTGTTAATCATGTTCAGTCAGATACATCTTTTGAATTCTGGGAAATTTACTTCTATATTTGCTGTTAGTGTTCCTTTTTTCACTTTCTCTATTCTTTTCTTCTAAAAGTCCTCTATTCTTGACATATTTGACCTTCTGTTTCTGTTTTTTTATATAGGCCTTAGCTTTTCTCTGTTGTGTTACCTTCTAGAAGAATTACATAACTGTTGTTCCAGCTCAGTGAGTTGCTCTTCAGCTGTATCCATCCATTCAGCCCGTCAGTTGAGTTTTTAATTTTATTGATAACAATTTTAATTTCTAAGATTACTGTACTTTGAAATGGAAGTATATTGCCATTCTTGTATTTTTCTAAGGATATTAATTGCTCTTCTAAAGTTCTAAGCACTTCTAAAGAGCCATTGCAGGGAAGGATGGGATGAGCCTGCCACCAGCTGATCTCCAGATGTGAGTGCCCCTGGTTTGCCTTGGGCACATCGCCATGCCTCTTGAGACTGTCCACACTTAACACTTACATCATGGGGTAGATACCATGCTGTCTCTGCCTGGTCCAAGGTTGGCAAGTAGGAGAAGTGTAGAAGGGTTGGCCAGACTGGCTGCCTTCACAGAACCCTGGTCGAACCCATAAGGTCAATTGCCCTTGACATTTCCAGCTCCCAGCATCAGCTACCTCTGAGCTTAGGATGCTGCTGGTTTCATATTTAGCAAGTCCTCTCCTTGAATATTTCAAGCTGTGGTTTCCCTCCATCCAGCTACTCACTGTTGCTTTCAGGGATTCCTTGTAGTTTCTAGTTCACAGAATGTACTTATTTTGCAGTGTAGTTGTGGATTCCTTTTCTTTTTAAAAATCTCTTTTCTTTGTGTTATTTCTATGGATTTAGGGTAGCTGGAAGAAGCTGCAGCATGCCTACCTGGCTGACCTGCTTCAGCTTTCCCCACCACTTTTTTTATACCACAAAATCATGCCATCTCCCTGATCATTTGTCTTTACCTTTCAAAAACTCGGTTTAGTTAGGAGCTGAGATAAATAGGTTAAGTCAGTGATTTCTTACTGGGCCTCAATAAAAATTGGGATGTAGAGGGTTTTTTTCCTCCTTGAAATATATATAGTTCATTCAGTTCATTGTGCCAGCAAGTATACTGGCATCTGCTCTTTTATGCCTCCCTTCTTTTTATCACTGATGAGATCTGTGAAACCTGTCATCTTTCTTTGTGATTTACAAGATAGACTTTTCCAGGCTGTGTCAACTGTTCTGAAGACAATGTTGTTAAGTATCAGATTTGGCAGATCAGATAGATAATGCTGTGCCTTGGAAAGACTGGGCTATTGATGAGCCTCGTGTCAAAACTGATTGCCATATATGGGCGATTTTTCCTTTTCACTGTTTGCCTGGTTTCAGTTTCTGTGAGAATTTTCATGAACAAGGGCAGTTTTGATTCCAAATCAAAATTGTGCTCTAGTAACTGTGTCCTCTGCTGCTTTCACATGGCAGCATTTGTAGCTGCTAATCATTCTGTGGCCTCCCCGAAGGTGGGCTTTAAAAGTAATGAGCACTTGGGAAACATATTGCCATTTAAAAACAATCATTTTTGATTGCCATTCCAAAAACCATAAATCCACCTACTGCCACTGTGCTTCCATGAGACTGTTTCATTTGCAAGATTTGCTTCTCTTTTAGAAACACTTTTTGAGGAAACTTGCACAGAATGTGATCATGGACCAATTCATTGTGATGAGCAGTTGAGTAGACAAAGCAAAGAAATAACTCAAGTGCTAAAACTGTTTGTTTCAGAAGAAAAGTTTCTAAAATGCATTCCCTGGGAATTTCTGCCATTGGATCAAACTCATTTCTATTCCCTTTATAGTCATCACATGTCACTCCTAGATCTTTTGGGAATGTCTGCTCCACCAAAGTATGACTGTGGCAGTTCTGTTTTGAAACAATTCTTTCTGCTTATATTAATAAAAAAGCTTGAGATTTTCCAGCAGGACATTACAGAGAGGCAGAGTGCTGGCCCATCACCTCAGGATCAGCTGGATGCACCTGGGGTGCGTAGTCTCACACCCTGGGCTTGAGAAGCTTGCAGACTGACAAATTTAAGATGAAACTTAAAGATGTTTATAAAGACAAATCTTTGTGGAATTTTCAAAGTCCCAGATCCTAGTGCATATCAAGATCATGTCTGTCCTTGAGAAGGCACGTCAGGGCATGTTGAAGCGTATCTTCCCAGAATATGTGTAAAATTCATACTAAAGTTGAGTTTGGTTCAGCTTTTTTCCCCAGAAAGAATTAAGTTAGTGATCCTTAAATATTGTCTGATAATCTGATTTTGAAATGGCAGCTTGTTTTCATTGATGTGTAACTTGGCTTTACAATAACCAGGTTTATTTCCCATGTACGTGACATGTACAGTCCGGTTTGTGGGAGACTGTGCCCCACTGCAGACAGGCAGCCTCACTCGCTTGCCAAGGCAGGGGAAGAATGGGCATGGGTTCTCATACTCACTCTTCTCTGCTTGGGCCTAGAAGGAATGTACTGCACTTATGCTCTGCACATTGGCCAGAACTAATCCTGTGGCCCTAACTGCAAGGGGGCTCCAAAGGGAGAGGAGAACCAAATATTGGTGATCCCTGGTAATGTCTGCCACATTTGTAAAACGTTTTGCGGTGCTCTGTTCACAGTAGAATACTTTTTTCCCTTAGTGATTGATAGTGAACATGACTATAAGAAAATATTTTTTGGTGGCAAAGTTTAACACAAAATTATGGTCTTTAAAATACGTAAAAGGTAAACTTTGTATCTAAGTCTTGGAGTGGTGGGAAAGAAGGAAGGGGTTCACTTTCATCTTTTCCTCTCACCTAAAAGGAGAATTGTGTGGGAGGGAATGAACCAAGTGTCTTTCTGGTGCCTCCTGGGAATATCCCCAGCACACTTCTGTGGGTATTGACCCCATTTTACAGCTGCCAACATCCACATTTTTCTGGGTGGCACAGCAGAGTTTCAAACCCTGGTTTGACTTCACTCCAGTGACCAAAGACCTTCCTCATCACCATAGACCTGTCTGTTGTCCCCGAAAGTCCCTTCGCTGCTCCTGCCTCATGTTGCATATGCATTTCTGATGGAATTCTAATGCCGTCGCTTAGAATAAGTGACTTGGCATTGTAGGCATTGCTGATAGGAATGCAATCTTAGCTTTTTAGTAGAAAAGTGTAAGACTTTGTAGACATATTCATGTTGAATGTGTTCCTCCACTCTGGAGTCTGAGTTTCTTTAGAAAGTTAATAAAAAGCATTTCTAGAAAGCCTGGGAATGTCCTTGACTTGGACCTCAAGCCCCTTTCCATAGCAGATGTTCTGCCCTGCTGCAGCTTCCAGAGACCCAGACCCATGTGGAAATCTGATAGATAGGAAAGAGATAGTTGTTTTTTGTTTTTCTGTGTTTTTTTTTTTTTTTTTTTTTGAGAAATGGAGCCTTCCTCTGACACCCAGGCTGGAGAGCAGTGGTGCAGTGGTGTGATCATGGCTCACTACAGCCTCAACCTTCAGCCAGGGCAAGCAGTCCTCCCACCTCAGCCTCCCTAGTAGCTGGGACCTCAGGTGCGTGCCTGGCTAATTTTGTTTACTTTTGTTTACTTTTTGAAGAGACAGGGTCTCACTATGTTGCCCATGCTGGTCTCAAACTCCTGAGGTCAAACGATCCTCCTGCCTCAGCTTCCCAAAGTGCTGAGATTTCAGGAGTAAGCCACTGCACCCAGCTGAGAAGAGACAGTTTTCACAGGTTTTGACTTCTCACCTTGTGTAAAGGTTTAGTGTGAGAGAAGTCTGTATGAATGATTGTGCTGGATGGTGTCATTTTTGATGTGACCCTTACTATATAAGTGGCTAGTTTTGTGGGAGCCATGTGCCTGGGCTGTATTGATGGTGCATTCTGTAAGAAGAAGAGCAGCGTGTTGACGCTGGTCAGGAAAGCGCTGAAAGGTGTGGACACAGGTGCCGATGGGGTTCAAAGGAAGGAGCAGACCCAGCTGGAGGAGGCCAAGGCCTTTCTCCTTGGATGGTATGGACAGGAAACCCATATGGACAGATTTGTGCATGTTGTCTCAAGAACCGAAAGTCTGGTCTGGTGGTAGTAAAGGTCGCAGGTAGAGGAAGTGGGTGGAAGGGAGGACTTTTAAAACATAGGGATTGGCTTCTCTTTGAGGATTTAAATGGCTCCTGCACTCATGTTTCTTCTCAGGCAGGGCATGCTTCTGCTCAGGCAGGATCTACAGCTGTCCATGGGGGTTCCTTTTAGGAGGCCTGCAAGTAAGACTGCCACATCCACCACAGTTCCTGGTGTTCCCTTTATTAAGCAGCATCATTGCCAGGCTCTTCTGTAAAAAGAAGGCTGGGCGCATTGGCTCACGCCTGTAATCCCAGCACTTTGGGAGGCCGAGGCAGGCGGATCACCTGAGGTCAGGAATTTGAGACCAGCCTGACCAACATGGAGAAACCCCGTTTCTACTAGAAATACAAAATTAGCCAGGCATGGTGGCACATGCCTGTAATTCCAGCTACTCGGAAGGCTGAGGCAGGAGAATCACTTGAACCTGGGAGGCTGAGGTTGTGGTGAGCCAAGATCACGCCACTGCACTGCAGCCTGGGCAACAAGAGTGAAACTCTGTCTCAAAAAAAAAAAAAAAACAAACAAAAAAAAAACATTCTGAGTCTGATCAAGGTGTGTGATCTTGGGTTGTGGTGGAGAGAGCCAGGGAAGAGTAAGCTGTGGGAGAGAGATAACGCAGCCTTTAACTCTGGGTGAGTTACTCAGAGACTGGCACGCTGGGCACGTTCCTCATGCTTTCTAAACTTCAGGTTTCTACCTGTAAGATGGAGACACAATACCACTTTTGTCTGAGGGCTGTTAACATTAACTGTGATAACATTTCAAAGGCTTAGCTCATAAGGGCTTTCCAGTGAAATATTAGTTCCTTTCCCTCTCTCCTCACTCACTTCATGAGTGTGGAGCCAACACATTGGCATTTACTTTGGATTAGGTTGCTTCCCTAATGTTTCTGTCAAAATGAAAGGAAGCATAGTACACGAATCACTGTGCTTGCTGACACCTTGCCACAGCTCCACTCATCGTTTAGTTAACAGGGAGCAAGTTCTTAAGGACATAGGACAGAAACTGGCTGGTTGTTATTATACTGATTAATTGATTGATTGACAGCAGGGATGAGAGTTTGACCAGTTCAGGCAGGGGCTGCTTCCATGGAGGGAAGCTCAGGTAGGGTGCCACAGGATTGCACGAGGCTGCTGGAGAGCGGGGAAAGGAGGTGGGAGGTAGGAGATAGGTTTTGTCAGCATCTTATTTTCACCTAGGGCTGATGGCTCTCTCCTCATACTTTATAGTGTCACCACCGTGAGAGTGCAGTCTCCTGAGGGAGGAGTTACATTTTAATTAGCCACAAGGTACCTGATTTCTGATGTATCAGTCCTTTTCTCCAGGCCTCATTGTTTCAGATTATTTTTGCCCATGTCCTCCACTTGCCTACTCCTTTCATTTGTAGCAGAAGGAAACCACCAAGCAGCCTGGAAATCCTGTTACCAGACCTCAGGATATTAATTGTCGAGTTGTCCCCCACGGTTACACAAGTGCTGAAAAGTGGTTCTCTTTCAATAGTGTCTTGTCAAAATGCCAGGCACAGTTTGTTTTTGACGTTTGCTGCTACTGTTAAATAATAGTCTTGCTTCTGTCGTAGCTAATGTTGACTTGAAGGCATTTGGAGGGCATTTCTCAACTCCAGCCTTAACAGCAAGACCTGGGTCTTGACAGATATTTTTCTTGCTTGCCCAAGGCAACTGAGTATAAGGGTTGCAACCTTTGCTTTTCTAAGCTCCAAGAAAATTTCAAATGGGTATGTACCACCTTAAGCCGTTGTATTCACACATGCACACACAGACATAAACCCACAGACACAAAGACACACACACAAACAGACAAGTTGAAGTTCTTGAAGTTTTGCCATCCTAGGAATCACATTTAAATAACTTAAACAGTATCCCATATTAGGACCCCTCACATCCAGCTGTTCTGCCTTGGTAAACCTCTATCAGTTAGAATGTCATATTTAATTACACATCTCTTTAAAAATCAACATGCATTTTTATTGTGTCTGTATTTGCAATGGAGCAAGCCCCTGAACACTGCTCATCTAGCTGCATGCACGGCGTACCATCTGTTAGAGAGAAGCTGGGTTCTTCATGCACAGTGCTTTCTTGTGTTGCTATGTCCATTAGAAATTTCATTTCTGCTCTTTTCCCACTTTTATGCAAAGGCATCTTTTGAATTTTTCCTCTCAAGCCTTATAGGCAATATGTAGAGACCTTCTTCTAATGGGATCGTTATTTCTGAAATGTTCACCATTTATGAGGTAATGGAAAGGAGGGCAAGAAAAAAATGGGCAGAGCGAGTGAGAACTGCTCAAGAATTCTGTGGAACTGCGTAGGCATTGGCATTATTTGTATGTGAAGAGGCCAAGAAATGCACAGTTGGTTTCAAAATAAATACCAAAGGAATGGTTAATTACACAAGTCTGTTTTGCATTTCTAGAAAAATAGAAATACGTCTGTCATTTGGATTTCCAATAACTAAGGCAACTTGGGTTTGGAGGCTTATTTATATATGGAGTTGCAGATTGTAAACCTAATGGTGTGTTCTGCTACATACTTTTCTGTGAGTATCTCTATGTCCCTAAATTCAATTTCACTTTCTACCTTTGAGAATAATTTTTAGAGATTTCCAGAATTACAAAATGTGAGCATATGAATTGTTCTGTCATCACCTCTTACATCTCTCAATTTTTAGAGATTTCCCAAATTACAAAATCTGAGCATGAATTGTACTACCATCACCTCTTTTTCTTTCATGAGGTAATATTATTTGAGAGACTAATTTTAGATGTCAACAGTTTGTCTTCCTCCGAGAGGAGTATGGGTTTCTTTACAATAAACATGCAATTATCCCATGATGACTCATATATATTAAACAGCCATTTAACTGACATATAAGACTCAGAAGAATGGTAAAGTTGGAAGAGACACTAAAATTCATTTAGAACAGCCCAATCTTGTCATTTTACAAATGCAGAAGCAAAGCCATAAATTGATTACATGTTTGTCCCAAGTTATACAAGCAGTCAGTGGCAGAATCAGACATTTCAGTAGCTTTAGCAGGATGTTAACATTTCAATTTATGAAAGATGGAAATTTAATTTTATAACTATGCAAGGTTTACAGCAACATAGCATGTATGTTGACAACTGGTAGGAAATGGGCATTTATGAATTATGAATGTTTCTATTATGAAGGGCAATTATTACCTTAAGTAGTAACTGGTAATGAACACCGAATGTCTACTATGTGCTTTACATATACCACCTCATTTCATGACCCCAATCAAGCCATAAGGTTGATATTACTATCTATAAAGTATAAGGTCAGTACTTCATATGTGAAGAAACAGAGGCTTAGAGAGATTATACACAACCTGCTAAGGCCACACAGCTAGTATGTACAGCTGGGCATAGAGCCAGGCCCTTGTTCTTTTTCCCAGGATGCAGTCTGTACTGCCTGTGGGTGTCAGCACAGAAAGGTGGTGGAATCTGGTTTATTCCTATGCAATGTTAGATGTGGAACTTAAACACATACGTGGAAGTTACGCTCTTGCCCTTTCTAAACAAATGTAAGTTTTAATTGAGGCAAGGAACAACTTCACTAGTATAATTCTTGGCAAAGAAAGGAGTTCTGAGCCTGAGATTTACTATTTTGTGGTGCAGTAAGTTGGATGTCTTGAAACAAGAGGTATGGAGAAAGATTTGCGTCGTGACTTATTAAAGTGGAAATATTTCTAAATCAAAGAATTGGGTTATATGGTCTCATAATGAAGAAGCAGAATGTAAGGTACACCTTACCAGATGCAATTTCATTTATGACTTAAATTTGAACCTCTAAGTCATTAAATATAGTCTTCAATTTTAAGACTGAAGTTGGCATGTCCACAAGAGAATAACTATGAAATGCACACATCGTTTTCTCAATTTTCATTAGACTTGCATATGAAAAAAATCACAAGCATTATTTATGAAGTTTGAAGTGATTTCTGCATACTTTGATCTTTTATATTTTGACATTCATGACCTTAGTGAAGACAGGACAGTAAAAATATGATTAGGCTAATTGTCAGATCAAGGACTCTGATTAATGAAAATAAATGGAAGAGGTTGGTTATTTTTTTCTTCCTCTGTCCCCCTTTACCCTGGAAAGAATATCCTAGAAACCACATTAAATTGCACTTCTCCCGCAGCACATCCTTCGTAACTAGGCTAGTCATGAAACTGGAGCACAAGGCCAGGTGGAGGAATGGGGTTGACTCAATGGCAATCCAAGGCTGACAGCTGTGCTAATGGATGACTTAGGCAAGAGATAAAGTGATTGGCTCAAGAAATGAAAAGCAGGACTGGTCTCGCGGACAGCTGGGATTCAGACTTCAGAAAGCCTCCATCAGGACTTATCTTCTTTCCAGCCCTTCGCCGTTTCTGCTGTGTTGGCCTTAGTCTTGTGCTTCACAGTGGCAGGATGGCTTTGGCAGCTCCAGCCTCACGTCCTCTCCCCTCCACATCCCACCTCTCTGAAGTCCCAGCAAAAGTCTCATGATTTATTGGCTTTGGTCAGGTCAGGTGTCCATTGCTGAAAACCAATTCCCATGGCTGGTTCTCCACAGAAAAAAAAAAAAATGACAAAAATGAGGGTAAATGTAAAAAACAGAAAACAAACAAAAAAACTGTCCTATGTCAGAGCCAAAAAAATCATAATGAAGTGGAAGCTGCAAAAGCAAGAGAAAGGCATGAGTTACAGAGAGAAACAGAAGTTGGAGATGAGGAAAAGGGGAGGATGGGGGAGAGCAAGAGGGAGGGAGGGAGACAGAAAGCATCTGACATCTTTCTACTTCCCCTAAAACCTGTGCTTTCCTTCCAACAAACTCTTTAAAAATGATTTAAAAGTTGAGTAGTTTTCTGTTCTTTGTAACCAAATGACCATGACTGAGATGTTTTGCTAATGTTCCCTTTACCAAGTAAGGCTGGATTCCATGTGACATGTAAGTTGCAGAGGCCCTACAGTTGACTGTGTCCCTCTGTGGGAAGAGAAACCTGCTTGCCAAACAGATCAAAGATCTTTTTCCTTTTTGGAGTAATTAGAGATATGGTTTGGAATAAATGATCTTGGAGGCCCATGAAATTTGAGGTTCTGGGGTTCTCTGGTTTTCAAACAATACCTACACTCAGTTTCATGCAGAACTAACCATTTTTCAGCCATTTTTCCACCCAGCCCAACTTTCTCACTTAGTGTAAAGGAGGAGTTGCTGTGGTTAAGCATTAACTGGCTGCACATCCTCTTAGGTGAAATCTTCTTTGCAAGTGAGAACATTTAGGCCATGGGGGTTGGAGTCACCATTTAAACAATTCTCTTGAATCTGAGCTGAACCACAAGGAAACCATTTCAGAATCTTGTTTGAAATGAAAACTAGGAGAACTGGGAAAGGAAATTCTAGAATCTCTCCAAGAAATTCATCCCAGATTTTTAGCTGCTTTCATCTTCATGTGGCGTTTACCACATACTAATATTAGGTTAGAGGGCTTGGGAGTCAATTTGTTCTTTAAGATAATAGGAATGCATTTTATTCAGTTTCTGCTGTAGGGACCAAAGTAGGCAGGTAGTGGGACTACTTTATAGTGTCACGATTTGAGATAAAGACCACCATTTCTGTTCCCGTACCTCACAGAGATTCTGTGTCACTAGAGGGCCAGGTTTCTGGCACTTGCTGTTGATCTCACCTTGCTGGCTCATCGTGAATGAATGCAGGTGGAACACCACCAGCTGCAGCATCAGAATGCCTTTCTGAAAGCCTCTTGTGTGGATTGTCCAGGAGTGTCACCCTTAGTCATCTGGCTTAGGTCCCTGCCCCACCCAGCTAAACAACTTTGATTTTTGGCAAGTCAAGTAATTCCATTGGGATAGGATGTCTTCGGAATTTCCGAATGAAATTCTCTTATCTTGCCAAAACCATTATGTCCTTTCTTAGTAAAGTTGATACACTGGGTCAGTCTCCCCAAATATGTCATAACTCCTTTCTTTTTTCATAATTACCGGAATGAATGTGGAATGGAATGAAAAAAATAATAAAAATCTCACCATCTGATGCCAAGCTATGCAGGGAGATGTTAGATCACTTTTGGCAACAGAGAAAGGCTCTGCGAGCTGGACATGGAGATAAATACCAGCAGCTCATCCCTTTATGTACTGTATTTTAATGGCCATCCTCTCCCCTGAGGGCTGACTAGTATTCTCTCCTACTGGCTAACATTAGTTCTTACTTGTTCTGGGAAAATGCCTGTTTCCAAGAGTGACACCCACAATCTATAAACAAAGAATGAAGGTCATGTGCATGGGAATTGGAGAGAGAGGAGATGCTTATAAAAAATACAAGTCTTCCCACCTAGAAGGATTTAGCCCTTGTGGAATTTTAGTTTTCTTTACTTACAATCCCCCCAATCCTAAATCATTTTATATATCCTAGTAATATTAAACATGAATGTATTCTACAGCTGAGTGACTTATTCAGGACTCAAAAAGTATACATTATTTAGATAATATTTGATTACATCATCTTTATTTCTCCTATGGTGCTGGCCCTGCAGTCCTGTGAGGTGAGGTAGGCAGGGGTTGCTATTAAACCATTAGCCCATGTCATCCAGCAAATGACAACCTCTTGCTACCACAAATACAGCTTCTGTGCATTGTGAGGGGCAGTGATGCACAGCAGGAAGGCTCTGGATAAAGGTCCAAATACCAGGGGTCTAGTTTTAGCTCTCCCAGCAGCTTGCTTAGCAGACTCAGGTGCCTGTTTCTTCATGCATGTAGTGAAGCCCGTGGGTGAGTTGGTCTCTAAAAGCGGCAACAGAGCACAGTGGCTCAGGCTGGGGTCCTGGCTCTGCCGCTCACCAGCAGTTTGACCTGGGAAGTTATTTTACATCCATGTTCCTTGCTTTTTTTTTTTTTTTATTTGTAAAATGGTGGCATTATAAGTTGATGTAAGAATTAAATAATCTAAAACATACAAAATATCTAGAAGAGAACTTGTCTCATAGTAAGTGCTTAGGTGTAATTATGAGCAACATCACCATTTAAAATCCCCCCACCAAGCCATGAGTAGGACCTGGTCCTACCCACCATGGAGATATAAAAGGAGGACTGAATTTTCCAACTTGATTTGGAAAACAAAATTTATGTATAGAAAGATAGAAAATAATAAAAAATTACCTGATTGAATAAAAAGTTGATTCTTCCTCCTTTCAAATAATACCAATAAAAATGAGAAAATATAGACCTTGTTGAATTTTGGGGCAGGGGCCTTTCTTTATGGCCAGAGTGATGTTTGATTGGAGATGATCTAGAGACCCTGTGATTTCTCCATACTCTACTTTCCCCCAGGAACTGGCACCTCCTCAGCCTCTCCACATCTCAGTTTGGAAAAAGCAGCACATCCTCTCAAATCAATTCGACTGAAAATAAAGATATAAAAAGACCTAAGTGACATAATCATAAATGTAGATATGATGGATAGATGTCATACTATGTGCCCTGAAGTTAGGAAATATATTTTAGTTTCAAGTGCCCACGGAACAGCCACAGTAATTAATCCCTACCATTGACCATTGCAAAGAAAATCATGGTGTCAAAAAGTAGCAATAATGTAGACATCATTTTCTGTTCACAATGCAGTAAAATTAAAAATTAATGCAGAATTGGAGAATTTTATGAAAGTTGTTATTTAAACAACTTTTGGGTCAAAGTTGGCTACAAATCCAATTTGCAGATTCCTGAAAGACAATGATAATGAAAATACTACATACTATGTTCTGAATCTAGAGGATAGAATGAAAGCAGTACTCATAGGAAATGTCATAGCCTAACATAATTTTATAAAGGGAATGAAATTGAAGAAATTAAGAATGAAACTTCAAAATTAGAAAAAAAGAGGAACAAAACCAAAGAAAACTAGAAGGAAGAAAGTAGAAAGAAAGGGATAAATGAGTTAAATAACAGAGGGAAAAGCAAATTAAATGATAAGTGAATAACTGGGTCATTGGGGGAATAAAAACAGCAACATAGATAAGTCTTATAAAAAATCAAGAACTAAAGAACAAACAAACATAGTAAGAAGAAGATAATGCAGAAACAAATATTTAAAACTATTTTGCACAATTTTATGTACATAAACTTACGAATCTGAAAGATACAGCTACTTTTCTAGGTGAATATAATTCACTGAAACCAACTCCAGAACATGCAAATAGACTGATTTTCATAGAAAAAGTTGGAGAAAATTAAGAAGGAACTAATATTCAAAAGCACCAGGACTAGAAGTTTCTCAAATTTAACCAAATCTTTAAAGACGGGGCCGGGCGCGGTGGCTCATGCCTATAATCCCAACACTTTGGAAGGCCGAGGCGGGCAGATCACGAGGTCAGGAGATCGAGACCATCCTGGCTAACACGGTGAAACCCCGTCTCTACTAAAAATACAAAAAATTAGCCGGGCGTGGTGGCAGGCGCCTATAATCCCAGCTACTCAGGAGGCTGAGGCAGGAGAATGGCGTGAACCCGGGAGGCGGAGCTTGCAGTGAGCCGAGATCGCGCCACTGCACTCCAGCCTGGGTGACAGAGCGAGACTCCGTCTCTAAATAAATAAATAAATACATAAATAAAGACGGATGTCTCCAACATTATTTCAACCATTTCTGAGCCTAGACAAAAGGAAAAAAACACTTCTATATTCTTTTATCAAGAAAGGATAACACTGATAACAAAGGCTGTACAAAAAGAAATGATAAATGAATTTCACACATGAATATCGATTCATAAATCTTAAAACATTAGCAATCACAATGCAGCAGCGTCCCTAAAGCATAATACTTCATGACTAAGTCAGCTTATTCTAAGAATGCAAAAAAACCACAACAATGTGTAATAATCTCTATAGATACTAAAGATGCATTTGACAAAATCCCACACATGCTTGTATTTGCATAAGAAGCTCTAGAAGGACAGATGAGAAACTAATGATGCTGGTGACTCATGGGGGCACAAAATGGGGCAGGTAAAAGCATGAGTGGGGCAAGGTTCTCAATGTACATCTTTTTATATCATTTTCCTTTTTGAGCCATGTAATCACTTTACCTGTTCAAAAATTGAAGTTCCTCACCAATGCTAAATATTTTAGCTGCCATTTTAGCTCATACCAGGCACTCTGAGCTGTGTTCTTGTTGCAAAATTAAACTCCAAGTGAATCACAGACAAGAGCAGTATTATGTCACAGAATTTTAGGTCAGAGTTAAATAAAGACCAAATGTGCTTGTTAATTTCCTTCCATAAGGTCTCTTTGCTCCACGTGGACTACAGGGAATATATTTTAGTTTCAAGGGCCCATGGAACTGCCACAGTAATCGATCCTACCATTGACCATTGCAAAGAAAATCACAATGTCAAAAAGTAGCAATAACTTCAGGCTAACTTGGACTTGTTCTTGTGCAAACAGCCCTACACATGGGTTCTGATAAACCATATACCATCCCAGGCCCATAATGTTGGTCTAACACTCTCATTGGATAAAAGAGGAAAACAAAACCTTGAGTGATTTGCTCAAGTCCTTCTGGCAGAGCCTGGACCTTTCCATTACTTTCCTCAAAAAGGAACTGCAAAGTGGTTAACTGGGCAGTATTGCCCAAGACCACCCAAAGGGTCCTGATGTATCCTTAGACATGTATTGCAGCATGCTGCAGTAATTCCACTGTGTTTATCGAGGATCTACTCTGAGCCCAAACTGGAGACATAGAGCTAGAAGATAGGCCCCCTTCCTCCAGAGAGCTCAGACTTAGGGATAGACAGGCTGGGACACCTGCAAATACCTGTTACTAGAGAACTGCACTAAAGATGCACAAGAAGCCTACAGGAAACCTGCAAAACTAGCCCGGGAGGTCAGGCAAACCTTCCCAGAGTTTTAAGGGATAAGTTGGAGTTTGCAAGATAAAGAGGTGAGGAGTGGTGCAAACCCAGTGTGAGAAGAGGGCTTTGCCAAGCTGCCTCTCTGCCCAAAGGGCCCTCCACCTCCCCTGCCAACCATGTTCACTCTCCAGGTGTCCCCTCCTCAGAGACAACCCAAGAAGACACCCTCTTCTTTCTCACCCACTGATTGGTTGGTTTGTTGTTTGTCCTTGTATCCCTGGCCCAGTTCAATGCTTGAATCTAGTAGGTGCTTGGTAAATATTTGTTAAGTGAATGAATGATTTACAAGTTGTGTTCTTGAAGGAAAGCTGGCCAGAATTTTTGCATCAGTGTGTTCAGTTTCTCCTGTGGCTAGCATGAAAAGCCATTCAGGTGCTTATTTTTTTCTGAAAGAGCCTGTACTAAGTGTGTGAAGGCACAGCTAATGACTTAGAATATTGGGGTTGAGAACAGTCATTCCCTAACCTGGATCCTCTTATCCCTCTTTGCTTTGCTCCACCCCCACCCCTCTCTCTGCGTTCCACACATAACTCACTCTTGCTCACAAATCGACAAGGATGGCAAGGAAGTCTTTTGGTAAAAATTTTAGGGGGCTGCCTGAGGGCTATATGCATATATTCCATTGTTATTTATTATTTGCTGTGTGATATTCAGCTGCTCACTTAACTTCTCTAAGGCTTAGTTTCTCACTCTGCAAAAGAGAAATGTCATCATGTCCACCTTGTTTATTAGCCATGTTTTTGCAACTCAGAACACCTTGTACGTAATAGATGCTCAATAAATGGGGGCTGAGTCAGTTGCTACTATTATTGGTGATGGTGACAGTGTTTAGCGGTTCATTCATCAGTCTCAGCACATTCCAAATACCAATCAGCAGAACCTCCTCCTCCATCCCATTATCTCTATGTGTGCAGAGAGCAGTAATGAGTAGACAAAGATATTGAGAAATTAATTAATCAGTACTAAATGAGTGAGGCAGTGAAATGTGAAGTCTGGGAAGACAAAGACAAATACAAAAAATAAGACTAAAAACAAGAACTTTTTCTATCACAAGGAAAAAGGCTCCTCTAGGTTAAGGACTCAGAACTCTTGTTGGAAGTAAATTCTTGATGTCTAACCTAAATTTGTCACCCTTCAACTTCCTTTGAATTCTTGGAGGATCCTCGCATGTTTTCCTCCTTCTCTTCTGCTTGCTTGTGTCAGATTTCTCCGGGCTCTGCCTCCTCGGCCCTCCCTTAAATGTCAGCATTTCCCAGATCTTCACCTTTGGATCCTGCTGCCTGCCATCCTGACCCACCCAGTCACCCAGAACAGGGACCTTTTTTTTGTTGTTTGTTTAAGACAGGATCTCTCTCTGTCACCCAGGCTAGAGTGCAGTGGTGTGATCATAGCTCATTGCAGCCTCTTCCTCCCGGGCTCAGATGATCCTCCCACCTTAGCCTCCCAAGTAGCTGGGACTACAGGCATGCACCATGTATCCTGGCTAATTTATTTTCATATTTAATAGAGACAAAGTTTCGTTATGTTGACTGGACTTTAGTAGTCACTCTTGATTCCTCTCCCTCTTTCTCTTTCATCAATTGCTGTATCTTAGCAGTTCTCAAAGATTCCGTCCCCTCTGGATGAAACTCCACCTTCAGATACCAGTCCTAGCAGCTGGATTTTTGTATCAGACCTTGAACTGTCTCTCTGCCTCCAGCTATGGCCCATAATCCCCTCTCCTGGTATGTCATCCACACTGTAGTTGGAGTGAGCCTTCCAACACATGCTAAGGAAGCCCAACTGTCTTCTGAGGGTTTTTCTATAGAGGTGGAGGTCAGGATGGGTACTGGGAGGTGGGAGGTAGGTGCTTGTCTAGCTTCCCAGCAGAGGTGTTATGGGGCTACCCTGGGGAAAGGCTGAGAACCGATGGGAAGGTTTGACAAAAAATGCCCAGGAGCTTCATGGTGGGACCAAGCAGGAGGGAGGCATCCAGGGTTCCCCTCCACACACAGTGCACCTCTGCACTGTGCTGCCCTCAGAAGACAGTTGGAGCTTCTTAGCATGCTGCCCCAGTCCTTCAGGACCTGGCTCCTGCCACATCTTCAGCCATACCCTGCCCCTTCTCTCTGTCCCTCCTACACTGAGAACAGCAGCTCTTCTCTCAGCCCTGGGGGCTTTGCTCATATTGCTCTTCTTGCAGGGCACAATTTGCTCCACCTCTTAGCCAGAACTCAGTTCAGTTCAGGAACCATCTCCTCTAAGAAGACTTTGCTGACAACTCCCTCAACCCCTCACTCAACACACACCCTCTTATTCTCCCAGGAACATCAGGCACACTTGCTGCATTGTAACAGGCTCACAACATTTATGACATCATATTGTGGTTGTCTCTTAGCTGACTGTCTACTTGTGTGGGGTAGTGGTGAAGGTGCATTCTCTGGAGCCACCCTGTCTGGGTTCACATCTGGGCACTACCACCCATCAGCTGAGTGGCCTTCTACAAGTTCCTTAACCCCTCTGTGTCTCTGTTTCCTTCAACTGAAAAATGAAGATGACCATAGCACCTGCTTCTCAGGTGGGCATGAGGATGAAATGAGGTAATAGCCATAGAGTGCTGGGAACAGGACATGCACACAATAAGCCCTACGATAATGTGACATTATTATTAGACTGTGATCATCTTGAGGTGATCTGGTTTATCTATCTCTGAATCCATAGTTTCCAACTAAGCCCCGGTACCTAGTTAATGATTAATAGTAATAGCACTAACGATGATAAGAGCAATGAACATCTGCAGAGGTTACACTTTATAGCCCATAAAATGTTTTCACATACTGTATTTCATTTAGTTGTCAGCACACTGCTGTCAGGTACCTAAGATTATTCCTGTTTCACAGATGAAGCAACTAAGGCTCAGAGTCCTGGATGAGTCCAATGTGTTGGAGGATTCTAGACAGCCATCTGAATTCAATACTCATGCTTTTGGAATATGGACATTTTAATAGCCAAGATTGAGTCAGCATTTTCTCTTTCTCTGGAAGTCTCTCTTCCAGATTCTTATCTGGTAAATTTCCACTTGTACTTCAACTCCTAGCTTCGAAGTCATCATTCCAGAGGATCTTACTGCCTCTTACACGCTGCCTCGGCTATTCAATCTATGCCACCCAACTGCATTTCTCTTTTCCTTTCTGTTTTTTTTTCCTGATGTTTCCACTACTCTGTAATCTCTTTAAAGGCAAGAACCATTTATGTTCATCTTAGTATCTCCCATGCCTAACATGGCATTAGCAGCTGAAGGTGCTGGAAACAAACTGAACTGAAGCTTGGTTCCTTCAGTATGTGATATGCACTCAGGGTAGAGTATGATGTGGATCGTAGGCAGAAGCACGGTATGTGTGGAGGAGGGCCCTGGACTCCCTCCTGCCTGGTGCCACCATGAAGCTCCTGGAAATTTTTTTCTCAACCCTCCCCATAGATTCTCAGCCTTTCCCCAGGGCAGCCACAATAGTACACCTGCTGGGGAGCTGGACACAGGACCCACCTCCCACCTCCCAGGACCCATCCTGACCTCCACCTCTGTAGAAAAACCCTCAAAGTCTGAGGTGACTTCACTGTAGGGAGCCAAGAGTGGCTGTCAATGCAACTACTTCACCCTAAAAGAGAGGGAAAAGAAAGAAAAACTTGTTTTGCCCTTTCAAAATGCTGCCAATCCCTTTGTGAGCCTTAGTGGAAGGTTCATATCCCAAAACTTTATCTATTGATATAAGATAAGAGCAGCAACTTGTATTCAAAATATTGTTTCCTTCTCCTTAAAGCCTGGTTCTCCATCGAATACAAGTCTCAGTGGCCTCAGGCCAGAGCCGCGCACTCCCTGAAATCACAAGAATAATGCCTGGCTGAGATTTGACTATTAAGAAGGTCCCTCCCTGGAATGGTTAGGGAACTTTAGCAACTGCTAATGGTGCTGGAGTTCAATTTCAAGGGCTATCCAATGTGAAAGGACAGATGATTTTAAGTAGTTTATTTCTTCATGTTTTGGAAACTTGATATCCTCTTTTATAAGTTGGAGGCCATGATATTGTTTTGCAGAGTGATTGAAAAGATGAAATAATATAAATAGATATAGTCATTGTCCTCAGGGAACCTCTTGGTAGCCCAACCAGTGAGCCAAGTCTTTCGCAGACTAGGTGTGATTGGAGCCGGTAATGGTCCCCATCTTCACCCTCACTATATTCATGTCCATTGCCATGCATCTGTGCAGCAGTTTCCTACCCAGACTCTGGGCTCAAGTTGGTGGTTTATGTTGGTCAGTGGAATAAGGCAGACAAGATGGTGTGCCAGTCTGGAGACTAGGCCTCAAGAGCTCCTGCATGTTTCACTTTTCCTCTTGCCCTGCTTCCATCATTGTGAGAATGACATTCCTGAGGTAGCCCGCTGATTCCAGAGGTGGGTGAGAGACACCCGGAGCAGAGCTGAGTCACTGCAGCCAAGGCTGGCCTAGACTGGCCAACCCATAGCCAAGCCCCCGATGCCTCAATTCTCCCAGCCGAGATCAGCAGAGCTGTCCAGTCAAGCCCAGTGTAGAGCAGTGCTGGGCTCTGCAGACATGTGCCAAATAATGTTCATTGTTTTAGCTTCTGAGGTTTTGTGCAACAAAAACTGCCTAAATTGAGATCAGTGCTGAAATAGAATGAGAGCATTGATATGAACATGGTTTACAAACTTTTAAGGGCTATGAAGATCATTCCAAAGGAGTGCAGGAACAAAGAGAGAATTGTGTCAACAAAATCTGGCACATGGCAGGATTCCACTCACTTTCCATAAACTTCGAAGGAAGAAGTAGCTAATTGAAGTTTCATTCACTAGAAACTAATATAGAGAATTTACAATAACTTCTCCTGGATGGAAAGTAAGAGCCATCGTGTATACATTAAACAAGAGAAGCATTTGATCCCTTATCTTCCTAGTTAACATTGATCTTTAACACTGATTATGCTATAGTCTTCCTAATACAAAAACTGCCTGATGCGTGATACCATGTGCCTTAAGACTTGGGAGGATAATGAACGTGGGAGCCCACAGGCTGGTTAGGGCACGAGTGGTCCAAAAAACCCCAGGGCCTTATGAACAGTTTATAGTTCATAACTGTGTGTCTCTAGGTTTGACTTCTCTTGGTTTGAATCTTGCCTGAATATAGTCAGATTTTCAGATAAGCTTTGTGATTATAGAGGTTTTCCTAGGTGACAGATGGTGGTGGAAAGGAAGTACATGCAAAAGGGTCTCTTTTTTTTTTTTTTTTTTTTTTTTTTGAGACGCAGTCTCGCTCTGTTGCCCAGGCTGGAGTGCAGTGGCGTGATCTCAGCTCACTGCAACCTCTGCCTCCCTGGTTCAAGCGATTTACCTGCTTCAGCCTCATGAGTAGCTGGGACTACAAGCACACACTACTACGCCCAGCTAATTTTTGTATTTTTAGTAGAGACAGGGTTTTACCATGTTGGCCAGGCTGGTCTCAAACTCCTGACCTCAAGTGATCCACCGCCTCAGCCTCCCCAAGTGCTGGGATTATAGTTGTATTTTTATATCAACAAATTATCTCCTGTCTCCATAAAGCTCATCAACACTTTTTTCTTATCTGTGTGCTCCCCTACCCCATCCCCCTTTCTATTTGTATTAGGAAGACTATCACATAATCAGTGTTCAAGATGAATGTTAACTAGGAAGATAAGGGATCAAATGCTTCTCTTGTCTAACATGTACATGATGGATCTTACTTTCCATGCAGGAGAAATTATTGTAAATTCTCTATTAGTTTCTAGTGAATGAAACTTCAGATTCAATTAGCTACTTCTTCCTTCGAAGTTTGTGGAAAATGAGTGGAATCCTGCCATGTGCCAGTCTTTGTTGACACAATTCTCTCCTTGTTCCTGTCTTCCTCTGGAAGGATGTTTGTAGCCCTTAAAAGTTTATAAATCACATTCATATCAATGCTTTCATTCTATTTCACCACTGATCTCAATTCTAGCTGCCTGACTTAATGAGCTTGGCCATCCATCAGCCTGGGTATATGTCTGGCCTGGCTAGTTGCTGAGTGACCTTAATTGAGTTACTTAAATTCTCTGAACTTCTGTTGCTTTATTTCTAATGGGGTTAAATAGTACATAGCCAGAAGGGTTGTTGTATTAACAGCACCCAGCACAGTGTGTGGCATACAATCACACTGAAGAAGTGTTAGCATCTTCCTTCCTTTTGGTCTCCCATCCCTGCCTTTACTTCATTAGTTTAAACTCAACTCTCCCTCCTCCTTTGAAGCCACCGCACGTGTTGTCTCTCCCATTTATTTGGCAGCCAATTGGCCTTCCATATCTCGGACTCCACATCCAGGACTTCAACTGTGAATCAAAAATATTCGAGAAAACAATACAATGAAAATAACAACCCAACAATAAAACATACAATATAATAAATCTTTACATAGCATTTGCATTGCATTAAGTATTATAGGTGTTCTAAAAATGATTTAAAGTACATGGGAGGTTGTGTGTAGGTTATATGCAAATATTACATCATATTATATAAGGGACTTGAGAATCTATTTATTTGGGTAGCCTCAGGGGGTCCTGGAACCAATCCCTCTGAATACTGAGGAATGACTGTATTAGCACATAACAGTTTTGATATTACATCTTCTCTTATTCTTTCCAAATTGTATTTACATTTTTTTTTGACAATATTTATTGAGCACCTGTTCTATGCCTAGTGCTAGGCGTTAAGGTTAGAACAGTAGATAGACCCAGTCTCTGTTCTGAGCTTCCCAGATAGATTGCTTACTCCCTGAGAGCAGAAGCACTCTAACTCCTTTAACCTCAATTAATTAGTACTGTTTATGTTATAAGTTATAGAAAACCTTAGCTGGGCATGGTGGCTCACGCCTGTAATCTCAGCACTTTGGGAGGCCGAGTCGGGTGACGACCTGAGGTCAGGTGTTTGAGACCAGCCTGGCCAACATAGCAAGACCCCTTCTCTACTAAAAATACAAAAATTAGTGGGGCGTGGTGTCAGGCACCTGTAATCCCAGCTACTCAGGAGGCTGAGGCAGGAGAATTGCTTGAACCCGGGAGGTGGGGGTTGTAGTGAGCCGAGATCGTACCACTGCATTCCAGCCTGAGCAACAGAGCGAGACTCTGACTCAAAAAAAAAAAAAAAAAAGGAAAACAAGAAAAAAAAAGGAAAGAAAAGGAAACCCAACTCAAACAGGCTTCATCAATAAATATCACCTAGTGGCACCCAGATGGAAGGCACATAGGCATGGAACTGTGGCTATGCAGGTTGATTAGGGTGATATTCCTCCTGTTTGATTTATCTATCTGTCCCTTTCAGGATTTTTGCAATGGTTTAATACCACTAGTGCTATTAGCAATATTTTCTTAAAGTGATTTACTGTTTTCCTAAATAAACTTACTTTAAAAATAAACTTTAAATCAATACTCTAAAGGAAAACAAATATCCCTGCCATAGGAGGTAATGACAAAATAAGTACAATGACAAAAATAAGTACAATAAAAATGATCAAATTCTGACCAATGTTGTTGGCCCAAGCCCCTGAGTCTGAGGCCAGCTTGTTCTTTATTGAAAAGGGAAATTAGAAAGAGTTGGAGTGGTGTTTTTAACCACCAAATTAGCATCAAACTAGGACTTTCTCTTCGATAGAATCAGAATTGAAAAAATAATTATGTTCTCAACATAAGATTCAACGATGTTTAATATAATGTCCAAGCTCTACCTAAATTTCACTGCAGGTGAATTATATCCATTCCATATAAAGGCACATACCATGTAATGAGAGCGTAGTTAGACCGCTAGGATTCATGCTAAGGGCCAAAGTGATATGAGCTGCCCATGGTGACGTGAATTTCATTGGCAGGGGCTGCTTGAAGGAGTAGACCATGGGGCAGACATGAGGCGGGCAGTAGGGATGGGCTTGATGAGAAAAGAAGACAGAAGATACTCAGGGATGATGTCTCCAGGGCTTGGAAACCAGAAATTAGGTTCTGAGGGGGAAGGACGTACTTAGAGGTGTCTCAAAGAGAATCTCTAACATAGTAAAATAACTGAAGCCAGGCCCAATGAAGAGGCCAAAAGATAACTGGGGCAATTACATTGCTTAAAACATAATGGCCTCTAAATCATAGTAAAATAGTGGGCAGAGGGTAGGAGTCATGGGTCACTGGCCTAGGATTCCGAAAAGCTGTGAGCAATCTGTTGTGATTTCTCACTGCCTAGGCAGATGCACACATTAAGTTAGAGATTTCAAGTTCAAATACCTGCATGTGTCAGGCAGGTAATAGGAACAACTAGTTTGCATGGGTGTAAGATAATAGGGGGTAGTGGGGGTTGGGGCAGAACACACACCACACTTAAAGACACTCAGAGTCCGTGAAAGCAAACTAAAAGAAAACTCGACGTGCCAAACAAGCTGCATCCAAGAACCCCGCCCCCGCGCCTCCCCGCCCCCATGTAGTTAGACTCTGGCCTGGATTATTTCTGTGTGTTCCCACATATTGGAGTCACTACTCAAGATCCAGATCTTGAGTTGTGTTGGTTCTGGTCTTCCAGAAAGCGGACCCTAAGACATGATTAGACTTGTGGGAGAGTTACTGAGGGAAATGCCTGTGAAGGAAAAAGGAGAGGAAGCCAGAATGGCAGGGAGAGCTTTTAAATAGAGGTACAGGTGTAACACCTGGGAAATGGAGCAGGGGAAGAGAGAGTGTATAGGTGCATCTCAGGCTGCAGGAAGGTCTCAGGCCATCGAGGAGTCCTCAAGCCAAAGATGTTTTCAAAGCGGCCCATGTCTGCGGGAGCGGGCAAGCCTCTTAATATCCCTGCTGCCATCAGTCGCTGGCTGGGAGCAGCAGGGCAAGGGTAGTGCGAACTCAAGGATGGATCAGGAAGGCAGCAGCTGGAGCTGTCAATCATACCTCCAGAGCCGGAGATCCGAGTGGTGCCTTTCATAACCACAGCATGGCTGAGGGGGGTCTGGCCAGTAAAAAGCAACAGGAGAATCCTGGAGAGGAGAAGGAGGGTGAAGAAGGTTATTTATTTCCCTGGGACCTCTCCCTGTGTGGTTACCATGGGTCATCATGTCCTCTGCAAAGGCCTCAGCTCTTGTCAGACATCCCTTGCCAGATTCAGCAGAGACTTCCTTCTCCTGGCCTTTGAGGACGAGGGGTTGTCAATGCAACCTAATGCTGGTGGCTACTGTGCCAGCCTTGTAGGTTTGCCTACCCTAGCCCGCCCACACAATTGCAAATGGTCCTGTTAAAATTCTGCTCAGTTACTTGGTTTGAGAATATCATCTGTTTCCTACCAGAACCCTGCCTAGTCTAAAGCAGTGAAGTAAAACTTGTTTTTAATTTTGAAAACTATTTTCATGTAGTAATAGTGAAAACATCAGAAAGGACTTATGACAAGAATCACCAATCTTTTTCCCTAAACACTCTTTGTCCCTCCTCCCAATCAATGCCTAGAGGCAAGAACTTATAATTCTCTTCAGTTTTACCTTTGATGGTTACCTCCATACCTCAAAATAATACACTAAGGCCACTCTTAGTGCTATGTCAACTGGAGACATTATCCATTTCTCCTGATGGGCTAGATGAGGATTTACCTCACTTGCACCACCCCTACCTTCCCTTCCTCTCTCCTCCCAATTTTTGATAGCTATATTAGTATTTTAAACTTCCCTCTACTGCTTACCACATACATTTAAAGAGTAGATATAAACTACTATTTCTTGTCCTGTTGCTTTCAACTGCATCTCTTGACCCCCCGTTTTGCAAAATGAAGGTATTTCCTTCCCAACCTTTTTTCTTCCCTTTTCACCTCCGTGTCTCTTTTTTTTTTTTTTGAGACGGAGTCTCGCGCTCTCACCCAGGCGCGATCTCGGCTCACTGCAAGCTCCGCCTCTGGGGTTCACGCCATTCTCCTGCCTCAGCCTCTCCGAGGAGCTGGGACTACAGGCGCCCGCCACCACGCCCGGCTAATTTTTTGTATTTTTAGTAGAGACGGGGTTTCACCGTGGTCTCCATCTCCTCACCTCGTGATCCGCCCGCCTCGGCCTCCCAAAGTGCTGGGATTACAAGCGTGAGCCACCGCGCCCGGCCTCCATGTTTCTGTTAAGGTAAACGTTAATTTTTTACACGGTGAGTGTGGAGAACATGTACATTTTGTTTTGTAGCCACTCAGTTTTCTGTGCTTTGTCTGTGCGAGTTTCTGAAAATTAAGAGCCAGAAATAAACATCTATGTTAGGTTGATATTGTTTAGTACAGGACTAAGGAGCGTGCGTTTTCTTTTCTCCACGCCTAATAATATCACAATCCCTTTGCTAGTCAAAGAGAACATTTCTAGCATGAGGGCCAAATGTACTTCCCCCCACTCCTCTAATTGCTCAAAATTATACCATATTTTAGTTCTTCCTAAAGAACTAAAGATCTTTTGTTCTTTCTTTCTATTTATTTATTTTAAGTTTTAGATTCATGGGGGTATATGTGCAGGTTTGTTATATGAGTATATTGTGTAATGGTGAGTTTTGAGCTTCTTATGAACACTTCACCCAAATAGTGAACATTGTAACCAATAGGTAATTTTTTAACCCTCACCTCTCTCTCCCTCCCCCATTTTGGAGTCCCCAGTGTCTATTTTTTTTTTTTTTTTTTTTTTTGAGATGGAGTCTCACTCTGTTGGCCAGGCTGCAATGCAGTTGTGCGATCTCAGCTCACTGCAACCTCCGCCTCCCAGCTTCAAGTGATTCTCCTGTCTCAGCCTCCTGAGTAGCTGGGATTACAGGCACCTGCCACCAAGGTTAGCTAATTTTTATATTTTTAGGAGAGAGGGGGTTTCACCATGTTGGCCAGGCTGGTCTCGAACTCCTGACCTCAAGTGATCTGCCTGCCTCAGCCTCCCAAAATGCTGGTATTACAGGTAATGTCTATTATTTTAGTCTTTATACCCTCGTGTACCCATTGTTTAGCTCCCACTTACAAGCGATAATATGCAGTATCTGATTTTCTGTTTCTGAGTTTGTTCACTTAGAATAATGGCCCCCAGCTCCATCCACTTTGGTTCAAAAGACATGATTTCATTCTTTTTATGGCTGCATAGTATTCTATGGTGTACATACACTGCATTTTCTTTATCTAATTATCGGTTGCCGATTAGGTTGGTTCCATCATTTTGCTATTGTGACTAGTGCTGCAAAAAACATGACTACAGGTGTCTTTTTGATATAACAATTTATCTTCTTTTGGTATTCTATTTATATAATAATGCTCTTGTACAAATTTTATTTCCATGAGTTTTGATTCTTTCCATATTTTCTTGTAGAAGAAAGAACATACATCTGTCTGACTATATTCCAAATATCATCCAGCTCTGTAGAAATTTTATTAATTTCTTAGACTTGTTCTCCTTAAGACAATCTTCTTGAAACTCAGTAGTTTTCTATAATTGCTTTCAAGACTTTCAGTAGACTTCCTATCCAGGGAATTCTTTTCATCGACATTCTGGTTGACTGTACACTTTTCTATAATTCATAGTTCTCTCTTTCTTGGTTTTTGCTAATTTTTCCCTCCCACCTCCTTTTGAGGGAGTACATCCTCAGGTAAATTTATAGGTATAGATATAGATATAGATATAGATTTTTTTTTTTTTGAGACAGGATCTTGTTTTGTCACCCAGGCTGGAGTGCAGTGGCACAATCTCGGCTCACTGCAGCCTCAACCTCTCAGGCCCAAGCAATCCTCCTACCTCAGCCTCTTAAGTAGCTAGGACTACAGGCATGCACCACTGTGTCCAGCTAATTTTCTTATTTTTTTAGAGACGGGGGTCTCACTATATTGCCCAGGCTTGTCTTGAACCTTGGGCTCAAGTGATTGTCCCATCTTGGCCCTCCAAGGTGCTGGGATTATAGGCATTAGCTATCATGCCTAGCCCAGGTAAATTCTTTAGAAAATGTATGGGTGAGGTAAATATTCTGAACCCTTGATTGTCTGAAAATTATGTTTTTTTTTCTTATTTTATGGTTCTTTCTCTCTCTCTCTTTCTTTCTTTCTCTCTTTCTTTCTTTTTCTTCCTTTCTTCCTTCTTTCTTTTTTGCAGCCATAAGATGTTGAAGATGTATTTTTCTCATTCTTAAGCTGGATATAGAACTCTAGGTCCAAAATAATTTTACTTTCATATTTTGAAGCCTGTATTCTAGTGTCTTCTAGCATACTTCATTGCTAGTGAGAAGTCCAGTCCAGTTAGATTCAAATTTCTTTACAGTTACCTGTTTATTTCCCCATGGCCATCCAGTATCTCAGGGGTGCTATCTTGGGTGATTTGCTATTTAACCATGGCATGGCAAGGTCTTAGCCTTCTTTTAATTAATTCTGATCAATATTTGTGTTTCTCTTCAGCCCCTGGAATTATGTTAATTGTTACTTTGCTAAATTCCTTCCCTAATTTCTCTCTTACTGCTTTCTGAACGTCTCTGAAATAGCTATTGAAACTCTCACACAAAGTTGTAGGCTGTGAATAAAAAACCACAAGAGAGGATCTCCTTTTTTTATTTTTAAATTTTACTTTAAGTTCTGGGATACATGTGCAGAACATACATAGGTTTGTTACATAGGTATACGTGTGCCATGGTGGTTTGCTGTACCTATCAACCCATCATCTAGGTTTTAAGCCCTGCATGCATTAGGTATTTGTCCTAATGCTCTCCTTCCTCTTGCCCCCAACCCCATGACAGGCCCTGGTGTGTGATGTTCCCCTCCCTGTGTCCAGGTATTCTCATTGTTCAACTCTCACTTATGAGTAAGAACATGTGATGTTTGGTTTTCTGTTCTTGTGGGGGGATCTCCTTTTTTTTTTTTTGGTGAGTAATGGCAGCATCATTTGAAGTGTCTTCTTTCCCAAGGTGTGCACTATAAAAGGGATGACGCTCAAGTCGATGTACAAAATGAGCCTCACTGTTTTATAATCACCCAGCATGCATTACCTTTTTTGCTGTTTATAAAAATTATCACTGTGAGGTAGATAATGAAAGTTGTCATTAACAGTACCTACTCTGTAAAGCCAGTAACTTTACATATATGATTTATTGTGTTTTCTTATAACCTCCACTTTTAGATGAATAAACTGTGGCTCAGAAATTACAAAAAATGTCTAAGATACTAAGCTAGGAAATGGCAGAGCTTAAGTGCAATAGCAGGTCTATCAAACCCCAACGCTGAGCTCTTTTCACTGCACAATCCTTTTTGGACAAGTACTACTTCCTTTTATTTGTGAGGAAACTGAGCTCCAGCAAGGTAAGGCATCGACCAGGGTGATAAACTCAGTGATCTCCTTCCTGGTCCCCAACTATTGCTCCAAACTTTCTCCTCCTTCCTATTTTCTGACAAAATCTTTCTAGGCCGCGGTGGTCTCCACAGATGATGCCTATCTGTCTGTGTGTGTGGCAGGCACAGCTCTCATGCATGCTGTTGGATGAGGATGCATAGTCATCTGCATGCCTGTCCCTTGCTCAATGCAGCCTCTGGCAGGAAGGTAAGAAGTAGGAGCTCCAGGGCCGTGCTTGTGCAGGGAGCCCTTGGTGTCCTTGTGTCCTGGCTTTTACCTTGTTCTTATATTTCTTGGTCCTATTCTAATGCGAGTTGTCCATTTAAGCCTCTGACTCTAGATTTTCTCTTTCGCTTCTGAGTTAGACTTTCTTTCTTCCTACTGAAGCCCAGAAGGGACAAAGTCTCTTGGGCTTTTCCTCTTTTTGGAGATTTGTTCATCCCGTTGGGGCTGTCAAAACTTTAAGCAAGTGGAATGTGGAGGCAGAGCTTTCTCCCACCAAAGACTGTGGTTCAACCAGTCTGGTTCGTGAAAAGTGGGGCATAAGATGACACCCAAGGGGATACATCTGATAAGGGAGGGGACAAAGGTCCAGAAAAAATGATTCCAGGCACGTACGAATGTTTTATGTGTGGGTGTGTGCATGCATCAGGGGTGCTGGTAGCTTTAATAGAGAACCTAAGACTGGCAAATAAATGCTGACCAAAGTCCCCAGTTGTGTAAAAGTCATGCCTGTTTCCACAGGTAGCCTTCACATGCCCTGGATAACAGGTCTGGATGACCCAAGAAAATGAAAACAGGAGGGCCTGGCTACACCTGACATTACTGCAGGGGCATGCTGGAACCTTGGCCCTTGGGCATAGGTCAACCAAAACGTACTGCAAAACACAGCTGGTTTGTGAACTTGAGGCTCTTTATAGACTGCCCTATTTGATTCCCATTGGTTCCAGAAGGGAGCATAGGCAGCCCTCAGATAGATGCTTATTGTGAACACCAGTGGTGTCACAGAAAGGGAGTGAAGCCAGTCGGCACTGTCAGATGTCTGTGAAAGTCCCAGGCAGTGCCTGGCTAGTGTTCAGTAAGGGTTTGTTACACACAGAAACTAGCTGTGGCAGGAGATTATACATCTGTATAAATATTGACATATATCTATGTCTTTCTGTGTGATCAGATCGTGCATAAAGGGATTACGATCAGCTATAGATGTGTGGTTTTCCCTGATGGACTGTGGATCCATTCTCTTATCTATGACTCACATCCCTGTCCTTTAACACAGCAAAAGGTCTCAGGCTTCATTTTTCTATAAAAGGTTTGCTTATCCCAGCACTTTGGGAGGCGGAGGCAGATGGATCATGAGGTCAGGAGTTCAAGACCAGCCTGACCAACATGGTGAAACCCCGTCTCTACTAAAAATACAAAAATTAGCCAGGCATGATGGCACATGCCTGTAATCCCAGATACTCAGGAGGCTGAGACAGGAGAATTGCTTGAACCTGGGAGGTGGAGGTTACAGTGAGCCGAGGTGATGCCATTGCACTCCAGCCTGGGTGACAGAGCGAGACTGCATCTCAAACAAACAAACAAACAAATGGTTTACTTAGCTGAGCTGTGGATATTGTTTAAATGCTTACATTATTACGTTGTGTTATGATCTGTTTATCATGTTGAGACATGTGGTTTGAGAACCTTCGTTGTGGAAGGTTTGAATTTTTAAATGAAGAATTAAGAGTTTCTCCCTAGGTTATGTGAGCCATGACATATTTCTGGGTGAGGAAACAGCATGATGAAAGCCATCCTTGGAAACCAGCTTCCTACATTTCTTATCCTTAAAAGGCGTTCTGATCCCTGTGGCTGACTTTTGCCCCCTGCCTTGGTCTTGGACATTTGATCTTAGTTTTTGCTTGTTACTGTATTAGTTGCCTAGGGCTGCTGTAACAAACAACCACAAACTGGATAGCTTAAAGCAACAGGAAATTGTTCTTTCGCAGTTCTGGAGGCCATAAATACAAAGTCAAGGTGTCTGCAGGGCCATGTTCTCTCTTAAGGCTCTAGGAATCCTTCTTTGCCTCTTCCTAGTTTCTGGTTGCTGGCTGGCAATTCTTGGCAATCCTTAGCTTGTAGCTGTGTCATTGCAATTTCTGATTCTGTCTTCACATGTCTGTCTTCAATTATGTTTATGTGTTCATGTGGATTTCTTATAAGGGCACCAGTCACTGTATATAGGGCCCACTCTACTCCAGTATGACTTCGTCTTAACTAATTACATTTATGATGATCCTACTTTTAAATAAGGTCACATGCTAAGGTTCTAGGTGAACATGAATTTTGGAGGGACATCATTCAACCCAGCACACTTACAGGTCTCTGGACTATGGATCTATTACATTTTGTAGGGACCCATATCTCTGCTCCCTAACTCAGGTTTTGCAAGAATAAAGTCTTACAGAAGTACATCCCCCAGTCTGAAATCTGGAGGAGTTCAGAATTTGAGTAACTGGGTCTGTCCCTGGTATTGCTATAATTAGGTTACCTTTATTCCTTTATGAATCATTAACTTTGAAAACTGCTGGTTCTATCTGTGACAACCAGTGATACATCATCTTTAATCAGTCTGTACCACCACAAAAAAAAAAAAAATGTTGCTTAAGTCCTAATTTATTGCTCCACGACACAAATGGTGCATCTCTTACAAACTCACCCAATTTTAAGGATGATTTCTGGGCTGCTTAAAAAGGCTTCTACTGCCAGCTTTTGGAAAGTCTTGCTTTAGAGATTATTATTTTCTGTTTCAGGACAAATCCATGAATTTGGCCTATTCATGTTAGCTATAGTGAGATGATGCATCTCTTGTCCATAAAACTTGAATACCCGGGTGTCATAAGTGATTTTTCTGAAGTTAATTTTTCCCATACTTTGAGTTATCAGTTTCTGACGTGCTGGTGTGCATTTCAGTTGAGGTTTTATTACATTGTGTTGGCAGCACATTATGTTTTTTACACATGGATTTGATTGAGAAATGAAACTGGAATAAGAATGAGGTAGCAGCAGCATCTGCTGCAAGACTCAACTATTGCTGTTGTCAATCAGCCTGATTGATTAAATATGGTGATACACATTTTTATTAAAATGAAATACTTCTTTAGAAAAAAGACCATTATGCCAATAAATTATATGATTTTCCTGAAGAATGTGTCTGAGGAAATGGTCTGTTGGTGGAGCACAATAACTCTAGATAGCTGCAACAAACAGGAGAGTTCAGATCAGATTTGGCTGATTTTGCAAATGGAATTTGTTTTTGTTTTTGTTGTTGTTTGTTTTTTGCATATGGAAGAAGTGAACCAGCATTTTGAGAGACTAAACCGTGTGGGAGGGTTGGAGTTTTACTGGATCCCCAAACATTGTCCCTTAATTTCTTGATATCCTGTGGTCTACTTGGTTTTAAGTCATCTGGTGTCACCCAGACCTTCTTTGAAATAAGAGAAAACATCCCAATAAACTGAAATTTCATTGCTTTCATTTTTAACTCAAACCCATTTTAGTTAGCTGCCATTTTACAGATCTGGAAAACTGAAATCCAGAGATGAGAACAGGGATTCTTGAGAATAAGAGTGGATGGATTATTTCACTGACGTGGATCAGTACCCAGCAAACATTATCCCTGTCTGCAAAACTCTGAAATTTGTAGGAACTTCAAAGAGGAGGTGGTGAGAAATCAAGTATTTGATCATTATGAGCCCAAAGAGGTAAAACAGAAAATCTGGACTGCTTCTTGGAGGGAAAAACCAATGACTTCATTGGTCCTGTTCAATTTTAATTTGGATGATTTTTAGTCTTGTTGTGGTCACTCTGGTCTGATTGGCTGCGGCTGAGTCTTCTCAGAGTGTTGATGATTCACGTTGGCTCAGGTCAGCCAAAATTCCAGGGACACCCCCCACTCCAGCCGAAAAAAATGTCTCCTGTTAGAATCCATCAAGGACGGTAACCCAAAAAGGTGTTGCGTTGATGTAAAATGCAGAGTTTCAAAAGAGGACTTTTCAAGCAAGTAAGTGGGCAATAAGAAGGGAAAAGCATTTTAGAGTAATTCTTTCAGCACACAGAATGCTTCTACCGCAGGACTTGTGTCAAGACTCGTCTTGTAGGATTGAGATATTTTCAGCTGTATCTAATTTAAGTTTCAGCTTTTCCATACAGATGGATTGCTCCTGAAACAATCTTTCTCACTGCCCTCCCCATCCCTGTCTTCTAAAGCCTGTTTGTAGATTTGGGGATTGCTAACAGATTTTAAGAAGAGCCAGAAATCTCTGAAATACCATACAGCTGAAAGCCAAAACCAGGAACATTTGAGAACTTGATTTAATTTTTTTTGAGGGGTGGTCTCAAGCGCTCAGCCAGATTTCTTCTCTGGACTCAGCCATGAAGGTTGAAAACTCCACAGAGATTTGCAGGTTTAAAGTTGGAGCTTCCTGTAGTATACAAAGGCTTCCTTTCAGGGGATGACCTTTTCTTTTTATTCATTTTCTTCTTGGCATCTTGTCAATGCCAGACCTGTGAACAGGGCCCACTAGATGAATGGCAGGAGCAGAATATTCCGCACACAGTCATCCTCGTTTTCCAGCCAGGAGTCTAGAGTTGTGCTGTCACTGGAGATCAGGAAAAGGCAGAGCATCAGTACTAGATGGGCAGTATGCAGGCAGACATGTGGGCAAAAAGCAAACCAAAGTTCAGGAGTCCTGCAAGGCATGCAAGTTGGGTCAGACTTCATCAATCCAAACACTTCTGGGACATGATTCAAGACAAAAAGTCTAGTGGGTAAGAGCATGAGTCAGTCCCACCTCTAATGCAAGTTCTAATTCAGTATCTCTACCTTTGTGCAAATAGCTTAATCTTTCTATGTATTACTTTCTTCATTGGTAGTGGAGATTATGCATCTTACAGAGTTATTGGGAAGATACAGTGAAGTAATGCTCTCTTCTCATCAAAATTCCTACCCTATGAGTAGCCAGTATTCTGACTTCTAGCAGCAGAGGTTAAATTTGTTTGCTTTTGGGCTGTATGTAAATGTAACCATGTACCACATGCTCCTTTGTGTCTGGCTTCTTTCAGTCAGCATTTGTTTATGAGGTTCATTCATACTAAGTCCTGTACATGGAGTTCATTTACTCTCACTTCCTGTAGTATTTCATCATGTGACTACATCACTATGTTCATTTTTGGAGGATATTCAGGTTGTTTTCCATTTAGGGATGTTGTGAATAGTGCTTCTGTGAACATCCTTGGACATGTCTCTTCATGGACCTGTGTAGTTTTTTCTCTTGAGCATATCTCTAAGAATGGCATTGCTGGATCAGCTATGGAAGATGTTGTCAGTTTTTCAAAAGTGATGACCAGTTTACTCTCCCAGTAATGTTTGTGAATTCCAGTTGCTCTACATCTTCCCCATCACTTGATGTTACCTCTGTTGTTTTAATCTTTCTAGTAGTTCTAGTATATTGCACTATGGATTTAAATTTATACTTCCTTGGTGACAAATAGAATTGGCCATATATTTTGCTTGGAAATCTGCGGCTCAGAAAAGCTAAAGTTCTCTCCAAAGACATACAACCAGTAGGTAATCATAAATGGCGGTTCTTATGACACCCTATGCCAACACTGCTTTTGTAAACTGAGGTGTGGGTTTAGGCCATAATGATCAGTGTGGAGGAGGCAATTGTTCTTCACACTCTGTATCACCTCTTTGCATCTTGAGCAGTACTTTTCCATTCTGGGCCCTGCACTTTAAGAGGGATGTAGGTGAACAAGGGGATGTTCACCGGGGAATGATCAGGTCAGCAGTCAGGCCACCAAGGTCTGACCATATGATCACCAACTTCAGAAGTGGGAGAAGACAAAGGGGAAAAATTGTTGTCTAATTTGTGGAGGACTACCTTCTGAAAGAGGGGACAGGCTAGTTCTGTGGGGTCCATGAGACAAAATAAAACCTACAGGAGTGAAGTTTACAGGATGGCAAAGTTCAGCCCTTTGCTATCACACTCTTGGTCTGGGGTTGGCCTAGACAATAAAACCAGGGCAGCTTCCCTGGAAGGCCACAAAATGCTCTCATGCTCATCTAATTTGCATAGATTCATTAGGTTCTGTAAATAGTGGTTATCTGAGAATACAAATGTCACTCACTTTATAATGTTATCCCTTCCAGTAAATATTTATGGAAACCTCTCAAGACGCAGGGCCTAGACCTGAGTTGCTCACAAAGGACAGACATAGTTATAACTAGAGGTCTCCACCTATTCACTGATGAATTCCTGCAAAATTAGGACTTGCAAAACAGAACTAATTGGGGCCAGAACAGGCAATCAAACAAGGATAGTTTAAGAAAACCTCTTCTTATGCTCGGTGGACTCAGGGTGAGTGAGAGATGCTGATAGCTAGGAGTCAGGCGAAGGTTGCACAAGGCTAAGGAAGTTTGAGAGGCCTCTGAAAGGTCAGAGGGAAAAATCTGATTTCAAAGGAAGGGATGGCTAAGCAATGGCTATTGGAAAGGAGCAGGAAGGGCAGGCCAGGCAAAAAAGGGAGAAGAGGCCTGATATTTTCTAGAGGCAGAAAAGAATTAGGTTCAAACGCAAGGGAGATGAAGTCCTTGAGGAAGAGTGCCACAGGATGAAGGAAGTGTGAGCAAAGGGGATGGAGGGAGAGAATAAGGAACAAAGGATGGGAATTATTTCAAGGGATCTGAAAATCCATTTATACATCAAATATTGTCTGTATGCTTAATATATAATGTCACACAGATATTTATGCTAGTTTTTAAATCTGTGCAGATGATACTCTGGTTTATATATCTTAAAAATGTGATACAAGATTCATAGTTGATTTTGTCATGTGTTTTCTAATCAGTGGATTTTAAAAGTCCAGCTAACAACGTGTATGCCCAAGAGGAATTTTTTTGTCTTGAAAAATGAGGCTTATAGTTGCAACCATTGGTAATCATTAGTCTGGAATATGATTGTTGGTGTCAATCTTCAGAGAATTGGAAATATACAGAATTAAGTAGGGGAAAGATAGATGAAGTCTGAAAGGGAATTTGGGTGTCTCACTTATCTCTTCCAGGGCTGAAAAGTATCCCGAGAGCTCATGTGATACCTTCACCTCCTTCTGGCCAGGGTCAAATCCCATCCATCCAAGGCAGATGACAATCTATCTAGTTCTCTATCATTATTTGAATTTGTTTCCCAACTTTTTGTGTGTGGAAATCACTGCAGTGGATACCATGGAAATATAAAAATAAATAAAATATGTTCCTAGCTCCCTGAAAAGAGAAATGCAGCGATGTACCTGGATCCTTCATTTCGAAGTGAGTGTCCCTCTCTAGGATGTCTTTACTGAACCTGTGTTTGACCTTTGCGAGACTGTCATGGAGTGGTCTCAGGATTTACATTTGCTTCTCTAGGGGAACCATGAAAAGACACTTGATGCTTAAAAGACAGGACAGACAAGAGGCTAGATTCTCTCTACACGCTGTTGTATTATTATCCATAATATTATTCCAATACCAGTGGAGAAATGTAGTAAGGACATTGAAGGAGCTTAGCTAAAGTCACAACTATGAGAATGACAATGTCTTTCCCCATTCCCCCCCAGCACATGTGCACACACACATGCACACATGCGTATACACACACATGGACACGCATACACACACCTTGCAAATTATGCACTTTTAAAACAAGCTAATCAGTACTTGAACGGGCAAGCAATCAAACAACAACAAAAAGACATTTAAAGGAAAGCTCCTATTTTCTCTCTGACAGGGCACACATTAACTAAACTTAGCAACAGCTGCTCTGGTGGGAAGATATTTCTCTTTGGGCTGTCAAGAAGTTTTTATTTCATTTTCCCCCATTCTCCCAGCATGTATCTAGAAAAATTTCTACATGATATCACTATTTCAGCATTAGAGAAGAAGGTTAGGGTAATGCAGGAAATATTCTCCATCACTTTCTGGATGGAATAAGGAGGTCATTTAACTTTTCTTATCAGCCTATGAACTCTGGGTACGGGAACACTACCATTCCAAAGAATAGCAGACCTGGAAAGAAATTTTCCAAAGGTCATAATCTTTGAGCTGAGCTTTGAAGAATAAAATCTGCCATATCTTCCATCACAGCCTGGTATATATTACTAGCTCAATATATGGTTATTCACTGATTGAATTAATATGACCAAAAAAGACACACACATATGTATATTTAACAGAAAGATAGTGCCATGCATATATGAAAATAAAAGGGGAAGCATGAAGGATATTCAAGGTTGGTAGCAGGATTAGTGATACTTTGTACTGATTAAGCCAAGGAAGGTGAGAAGTTAAATTGGCCTCAGAGGATCAAAAGGCCATATGTGCTGGGATGGGTCCAAAAGCTATTCCATGGAATTGAAAAGGGAGAAAGGTCTGTTGTTTGGGAAGAGTGAGAAAGACAGCCCAACTGGAGAGATGGTTTCTCGCTAAAGAGCAGTATGATATATTCAAAATAATTTATTAAATACTTACAAGATACAACAAAAAATGAGATGACTCCTGTCCACAAGGAACTCCTAGTCCGATGTAAGAGATAAGCGCAAAAGCACACAAATTAGAATACGGGGGATAAATGCTGAAATAGGATAGACATAATGTTTTATGAGCTTATGTAGAATGGCCACTAACCCCATCTGTCCTTAGGTAAGAAAAGGCTTCTCTAGAAGTCAGTCAAGCAGAGAATGTAAAATGGTTTTCCTGGCAGAGGATATTGCATGTGTATGAGAGAGTACGATAAGTTATGGTAGAGTTTCTTAATTATGATCACATATTACAGCCAACTAGGGGACTTTAAAAATAACCAATCAACTTCTACTTCTGGCTATGATAAAATAGCTTCAATGAAAATATATTTCCCCTTGAGAACAACATAAAAGCTTTATAAAAATAAAAAAGCAAACTACTCCTTGAAGGCTTTGGAGAATAACCAAAGCAGCCAGGCCTTGAGGGGCCATGATCCTGAAGAAAAGTTAAGCTCAATATTTTCTGGTGCTTTCATTTTTGAGGTATTGGCTGATTTACAAGCAGAACAAGGCCAAGAGTTTGAGAGAAAAGCAATGAATCAGAATTTTTGGCAATCTCATGGGCAAAATCTGGAGTTCAGGGCTACTAAGGCAGACGTGGACTCGGAAGATTAGGATCCCAGAGAAAAGAGAACCTCAGAGAAGTGACCCCTCTATTCTGCCTTGCTTTCACCTAAGGTATTTGCCAGTTTCTAAGTTGCATGGGCCAACATAAAGAGACTATAAGCAACAAAGCAACACAGGACTTTCTGCAATCTCATGGTACTGCAGGGAGATGTAGAAATCAGTGGAGTTCAGGATACAATAAGTAAGAGGAACCCTGTAAAAACTAAGGCCTTCACTTGAGATGTCTAAAGGATATACCTCAGAATTAAGGGCAGACCTAGTATAGACGAGCCCTTACGAAAACCAAAATCAAGTCTTGAATCATCTCAATCATTGCTCAAGCAGGTGACCGTTTTTCAACTTTAACTGCCAGCCAGAAGAAAATTAAAATTTCTCTGGAGAAAGATAACATCACCCACTAGACATGCCAGAAAGAGAAGGAAGAGAAAGAAACACACAATAGAAGCAGCCCCACAGGCAATTCAGATACAAAGGTATTGGACACAGTCTTTAACTATAATTAATGTAATTAAAAATTACATTAATTATAGGCCGGGCGCGGTGGCTCATGCTTGTAATCCCAGCACTTTGGGAGGCCGAGGCAGGCGGATCACGAGGTCAGGAGATCGAGACCACGGTGAAACCCCGTCTCTACTAAAAATACAAAAAAAAATTAGCCGGGCGTGGTGGCGGGCGCCTGTAGTCCCAGCTACTCGGAGAGGCTGAGGCAGGAGAATGGCGTGAACCCGGGAGGCAAAGCTTGCAGTGAGCCGAGATTGCGCCACTGCACTCCAGCCTGGGCGACAGAACAAGACTCCGTTTCAAAAAAAAAAAATTATATTAATTATAAAAATTAATGGAATACTATGAATTAATATGCAATTAGATGACAACAGAGAATTTCACCAGAGATCTGGAATCTATAAATAAGAATTAAATGAAATGTCTACAACTGAAAACTATAGCAACTGAAATAAGTAACTCAGTAGATGAACTTGACAGAAAAATAAGACATACCAGGAAAAATTATTAGAGAACTTAAGTGTAGACCAGTTGAAGATGTCACAATGAAGCACAAAGGAAAAAAAGTTTGGAAACCACCAAAAAAAGGGCATAAGAGACATATGGGACATGGTGAAAAATTTTAATATACCTCTAAGTGTAAACTATGAAAGAGAAGAGAGGATGAGACAGAGGCAAAATTCTCAGAGATACTCTCTGAGGATTTTCCAAAACTGATTAAAATTATCCAGCCACAAATTCAGTAAACACTACAAACTTCAAGTAGAATGAATATACATAAAACCATATGAGGAACACCCTAGTCAAATGGCTTAAAATCAAAGACAAGAGAAAATCTTAAAAGAGGCCATATTAAAAAGTTACATTAACCTTTAAGAAGCAGCAATAAGACTGACAGTTAACTTTTCAACAGAAATACTGAAAGCCAAAAGGACAACTGGCTGAGATGTTTAACATGTAGAAAGAAAATATTTTCTATTCTAGAATTTTATACCCACCAAAAAACATCCTTCAAATATGAAGGCAAAATGAAGACATTTTTAGACAAACAAAAGTTGAGAGAATTTGCTATCAGCTGATACACTAAAGTAAAAACTGAAAGGAGTTCTTTAGCTAACAGAAATCATCTCAGATGGAAGCACAGAAATGTCAGAGGAAATGAAGGCAGTACAAAAGGTAAATACATGTATAAATTAAATGAATATTTACTGGGATATTATCACTAAGATAAAGAAAAAAACTAAATGAATATTTACTATGTATTATAACAACCACAAAATAATGTCTTTGGAGTTTAAAAGTATGTAGAATTTAAAATGCCTGAAAATGATAGCATGAAAGTAGAAACAAAAGTAAACAGTGTTAGTTTAAGATTGTTGCATTATTAAGAAATAGTAAAAGTATCAATCTATAGTAGATTAATAAAAAATAGAACCAATGCACTTCCATTAAAAATCCCATGGATTTTAATAAATTGGCAGGCTGATTCTAAAATGTATATAACTTTCTATGGGGTAAAAATAAGAAACTCCCTTCCTTCCTTCCTTCCTTCCTTCCTTCCTTCCTTCCTTCCTTCCTTCCTTCCCTCCTTCCTTCCTTCCTTCCCTCCTTCCCTCCTTCCCTCCTTCCTTCCTTCGTTTCTTTTTTTGAGACGGTCTCCCTCTGTTGCCCAGGCTGGAGTGTAGTGGCGTGATCTCAGCTCACTGCAACCTCCCTGCCTCGGGCTCCCGTGATTCTCCTGCCTCAGCCTGCCCAGTGCCTGGGATTGCAGGCACGCGCCGCCATGCCTGGCTGGTTTTTGCATTTTTGGTGGAGACGGGGTTTCGCCATGATGGCCAGGCTGGTCTCCAACTCCTGACCTCGAGTGATCTGCCCGCCTCGGCCTCCCGAAGTGCTGGGATTACAGACGGAGTCTCGCTCACTCAAGGCTCAATGTTGCCCAGGCTGGAATGCAGTGGCGTGATCTCGGCTCGCTACAACCTTCACCTCCCAGCCGCCTGCCTTGGCCTCCCAAAGTGCTAAGATTACAGCCTCTGCCTGGCCGCCACCCCGTCTAGGAAGTGAGGAGCGCCTCTGCCCGGCCGCCCCGTCTGGCAAGTGAGGAGCATCTCTGCCCGGCCGTCCCGTCTGGGAAGTGAAGAGGGCCTCTGCCTGGCCGCCCCGTCTGGGAAGTGAGAAGCGCCTCTGCCCTGCTGCCCTGTCTGGGATGTGAGGAGCGCCTCTGCCCGGCTGCCCCTTCTGGGATGTGAGGAGCGCCTCTGCCTGGCTGCCACCCTGTCTGGGAAGTGAGGAGCGCCTCTGCCTGGCCGCTGTGCAACCTTCCAAGTGTGAAGTGGCAGCCTTTCTGCAGGTGTACCCAACAGCTCCGAGGAGACAGCGACCATCGAGAACGGGCCACGATGACGATGGTGGTTTTGTCAGAAAGAAAAGGGGGAAATGGGGGGAAAATAAAGAGAGATCAGATTGTTACTATGTCTGTGTAGAAAGAAGTAGACATAGGAGACTCCATTTTGTTCTCTACTAAGAAAAATTCTTCTGCCTTGGGATGCTGTTAATCTATAACCTTACCCCCAATCCTGTGCTCTCTGAAACATGTGCTGTATCAACTCAGGGTTAAATGAATTAAGGGCTGTGCAAGATGTGCTTTGTTAAACAGATGCTTGAAGGCAGCATGCTCCTTAAGAGTCATCACCACTCCCTAATCTCAAGTACCCAAGGACACAAACACTGCGGAAGGCCGCAGGGACCTCTGCCTAGGAAAGCCAGAGACTTTGTTCACGTGTTTATCTGCTGACCTTCTCTCCCCTATTATCCTATGACCCTGCCACATCCCCCTCTCCGAGAAACACCCAAGAATGATCAATAAATACTAAGGAAAAAAAAAAAAAAAAAGGCCTCACCCATAGCAAAAAAAATAAATAAATAAGAGAGATAATCTGTAAGAAGGACAAAGCTGGAAGACTTACATTGTGTTAAAATTTATTGTAAAGCTACAGTAAATATGTTAGGTGGTATTGGTACAAGGATAGACAAATAAACCATTGAAAAGAATAAAGAATTTATAAATAAACTTATACATACATTATCACTTGACTTGTGAGAAAGAAAGAATTGTCTTATCAACAATTGGTTCTACAATAATTAAATATCCATTTGGAGGAAAAATTAATTCTTACCTTATATCACATGCAAAAATTCTTTTCATGTAGATTATAGATCCAAATATGAAAGATAGACAATAAATACAAGAGAAAATAATATGGTAGAATATTACCTTGTGTAGCAAATATTTTAAAAATAGGATATAAAACCATAACAAAAGATTGACAAATTAGACTCCATTAAAATCATTACAATTAAGAACTAAAAATCATCAGAAAGATGCTCACTGAGGGCAAGGAAACAATGCATGAACAAAGTGAGAATTTCAAAAAAGAAATAGAAAATATTTTTTTAAATACCACACAGAAATCAGGGAGCTATAAAACACAATAACTAAACTGAAAACTTACTATAGGGGTTAGAGAGCAGACTAGGTTAAATAGAAGAACGGATCAGTGAACTGAAAGACAGGTCATTAGAAATGATTCAGTCAGAAGAGAAAAATGAAAAAGAATGAAGAAAGTTTAAGGGACTTAGAGGACACCATCAAGTGTACCAACATATACATTATGGGAGTCAAGAAGAAGAATAAAATTAAAAAGTGCAAAAACTCTTATTCAAAGAAATAATGGCTATAAAATTCCCAAATCTGGGGAAGGAAATGGACAGCCAGATCAAAGAAGGCATAAGGAGACCGAATAAGATGAATCCAAAGAAATCCACACCTGGACAAATTATAAGCAAACCATCAAAAGTCAAAGGCAAAGACAGAATTTTGAAAGCAAGAGAAAAGCTACTTGTCACATGTAAGGGAAACTCCATAAGATTATCAGATTTTTCAGCAGAAACCCTGCAGCCAGAAGAGAAAGGAAATAATATATCCAAAGTGCTGAAAGAAAAAAAAAATCCTGCCAATCAGAAATACTATACTCAGTAAAACTGTCATTCAGACATGAAAGAGAGATCATTTTTTCAATGAGGCAAAACCTAGGGAGTTCATCACTAGACCTGTCTTACAAGAGAAGCTAAAAGGACTTTTCAAGTTGAAATAAAATGATGCTACATGGCAACATAATAGCATAAAAAAGTATGAAACTTCTGTAACTTAATGATAAAGGTAAATACAAAGACAAATACAGAATACTGTATTACCATAATAGTGATATGTAAATCACTTTTAATTCTAGTATCCAAGTTAAAAGACAAAAGTATTAAGTATAACTAAAAAAAGTTAAAAGATATGCAATATGACTACATGTAAATTATAACAAGAGTAGCCTAAAGTGTATGTGTGGAGGGAAAATGTTAAAATGTAGAGTTTTTTTGTGTGTTATTGAACTTAAGTGATTATCATCTTAAACTAGACCATTATCACCACAAGATATTTTATGTAAACCTCAAGGTGACCATACGAAAAACTACCTATAGATGTATATAAAAAAAGACAAAGCAATAAAAACATATCAATACAAAAATATCAATAAAACACAAAGGAAGATAGCAAAAGAGGAAAAGACAATGAAAACTATAAGACTAACAGAAAACAATTAAAAGTGGCAATAGTATATTCTTCCCTACTAATAATTACAGGTAAATTAATTAAACTCTCCAATCAAAAGACAGAGAGTGGCTAAGTAGATAAATAGAATAAAACCCAACTATGTACTGCCTACAGGAAACTCGCTTTAGATTTATAGATATACATGATCTGAGAGTGAAGAAATGGAAAAAGATATTCTGTGAAAACCAAAGGAGAACAGGGGTGGCTATGTTTACATCAGACAAAATAGACTGCAAGTCAAAAAAGTGTCACAGGTGACAAAGAAGAATATTATGTAATGATAAAAAGAGTCAATTCACTAGGAATGTACAACAATTATGAATATACATGTATCCAACATTAGAGTACCTAAATATATAAAGCAAACATTGACAGAATTGAAGAAAGAAATAGATAGCAATACGACAATAGTAGGAGACTTAAATATCCCACTTTTAATAACAGGCCGACGATCCATACAGAAGACCAATAAGGAAGCAGAGAACATGAACAACGCTACAGGCAAAATAGACCTAATAGATATATAGAGAATATTTCACCCAACAGCAGCAGAATACACATTCTTCTCAAGCACACATAGATCTTTCCCCAGGATAGATCACATTTTAGGTCACAAAACAAGTCTTAGCAAACTTATAAAGACTGGAATTATACCAAGTATCTTTTCTGATTACAATGGAATAAAACTAGAAATCAGGACCTGAAAGAAAACAGTAAAACCCACAAACATGTGAAAATTAAACAATACTCTTGAACAACTATTGGGTCAAAATAGAAACCAAAAAGAAAATTGGAAAATACATCAAGGCAAATGGAAATGAAAACACAACATACCAAAACTTATGTGATGTGGCAAAACCAGTTTTAATAGGGAAGTTAATACTAATAAATGTCTACATTAACCAAAGAAAGATTTCAGATAAAAAGCCAATTTTATACCTCAAGGATATAGAACAAAAAAAAGAACAAACCAAGCCCAAAGTTAGGAGAAGGAAAGAAATGATAAAGATTGGAGCAGAAATAAACAAAATAGAAAATAGAAAGACAATAGCAAAAAAATCATAAACTAAGAGTTTGTTTTTTTGAAAAGATAAACAAAATTGCAAACTCCTGCTACACTGAAAAAAAGAAGACTCAAATACAATTAGAAATAAAATAAGAGACATTGCAACTGATACCACAGGAATTAAAAGGAACATAAGACACCTGTTTTGAACAATAACATACCATCAAACAGGATAACTTAGGAGCAATGGATAATTCCTAGAAATGCACAACCTACCAAGACTAAATTATGAAGAAGTAGAAAGTCTGAACAGATCTATGACTAGTACGGAGATTGAACCAGTAATCAAAAATCTCCCAACAAGGGAAAGCTCAGGACCAGATGGCTTCACTGGTGGATTCTACCAAACATTTAAGGAATTAATGCCAATTCTTCTCAAACTCTTCCAAAAAATTGAAGAGGAGGGAACACTTCCAAACTCGTTATATGAGGACAGCATTACCTTGATACCAAAGCCACACAAAGACACCACAAGAAAAGAAAATTACAGGCCAATATCCCTAATGAAAATAGATGCAACAAAATACTAGCAAACTGAATTAAACATTAAAAGGATCACACATCATAACCAAGTGGGATTCATCCCTAGGATGCAAGGATATAAAATCAATTTATGTGATACACAACATTAACAGAATATAGGATATAAATCACATGATTGTCTCAATTGATGCAGAAAAAGCATTTGACAAAATTCAACACCCCTTCATGATAAAAACTCTCTACAAACTAGGAATAGAAGTAAAATATCTCAGCATAAAAAAGACCATCTATAAAAAGCCCACAGCTAACATTGCACTCAATAGTAAAAAACTAAAAGCTTTTCCTCTAAGATTAGGAAAAAGGCAAGGATGCTTGCTTTCGCCTTTTCTATTGTATGGGCCAAGGGAAAATTTCTCTTTCTCTTCAGATGGTTCACTGAAAAATCAACTGATAAAGGTGGATTAATTGGAGAAAAGGCATACAAATTTATTAACTTGTATATGGGAGAGAACCACAGCATAATTACCCCAATCACCCAGTGGGTTTCAGAAGCTTATGTGCCATCTTGAGGTTACAGAAGGAATGGGGGTTGGATATTGGCAAAACAGATTATGGGAGGGGGAGAAGAGAAGACTGGCTAACAAAGGTGGTCCTGCTATGTAAATGAAACCTCACAGGTAGTAGCCCTCAGAGAGAATGAATAATGAATGTGTTCTTCAGATTTTTTTTTTTTTTTTTTTTGGCCTGTGTGTGGAGACAGGGTCTTGCTCTGTTGACCAGACTGAAGTTCAGTGTCACAACCATAGCAATCTGCAGCCTCGAACTCCTGGCCCCAAGCAAGTCTCCAGCCTCAGCCTCTCAAGTAGCTGGGAGTACAGGTACATGCCTTCACGTCTGGCTAACTGTTTTTTGTTTTGTTTTGTTTTGTTTTTTGAGATGGGGTCTCACTAGATTGCCCATGCTGATTTTGAACTCCTGGACTCCAGTGATCCTCCTGCCTTGGCCTCCCAAAGTGCTTGGATTAGAGACATGAACCACTGCACCTGGACTTTCAGACCTTTAAATGTATTATATTCTCAGTTAATCTTTTCTAGATAGGACAAGGGAGAGCCCCAGAGAAAGCCTGGCAGCATCAATGCAGATTTCCTACAAATGCAGATCTCCCCTCCAAAGACAGCTTTGCAGGGCTACCTCTGTTTGCAGACTTGCTGAACAGCCACCTCAAAATATGTCAAGGAAGTATATATGGGGATGAAATACTTTGATTTCTCTCACTCTTCAATGCAACATTGGAATTCCTATTCAGAGCAATTAGGCCAAAAAACAAACAAAAAGGCATTTAAATCACAAAGAAAGAAGTAAAATTGCTCCTATTTGCAGATGACATGATCTTACATATAGAAAACCCTAAAGACTTCATAAAAATTTTCATTGGAACTAATGAACATATTCAGTAAAGTTTCAGGATACAATATTAACATACAAATATCACTTGCACACACATTAACAATGAACAATATGAAATGGAAATTAGGAAAACATTCCCATTTACACTAGCACCAAAAAGAATAAAATACCTAGAAATAAACTTAACTAAGGAAGCAAAAATCTTATATACCTAACACTACAAAACATTGTTGAAAGAAATTAAACAAGACACAAGCAAATGGAAAGTCATCTGTGTGTTCGTGGATTAGAAGACTTAATATTGTTAAAATGTGCATACTTCTTAAGACAATCTGCAGATTCAATGCAATCCCTAAAAAAAAATTCAATAGTATTTTTTACTGAAATAGAAAACAAAATTCTACTATGCAGCCATAAAAAAGAATGAGAACACATCTTTTGTGAGAACATGGATGGAACTGAAGGCTATTATCCTTAGCAAGCTAAGGCAGGAACAGAAAACCAAATACCACATGTTGTCACGTATAAGTGGGTGCTAAATGAAAAGAACTTATGAACACAAAGAATAAAACAACAGACACTGAAGTCTACTTCAGGGTGGAGGTTGGGAAGAGGGAGAGGAGCAGAAAAGATAGTTATTGGGTATTCTGCTTAATATCTGGGTGATGAAATAATCTTTACAACAAACCCCCATGGCACGTGTTTTCCTATGTAACATGTACCCCTGAACCTAAAAGTTAAAAAAAGAAAAAAATTCTAAAAATAATTTAGAACCATAAAAGACCATAAATAGCCAAATAAATCTTGAGAAAGAATGACAAGGCAGTCTTCACATTTTCTGACATCAAAATATAGGACAAAGCTATAATAATTAAAACAGAATTGTCATGGATAGATATATAGAAAAATGAAACAAAATACAGAGCCCAGAAAAAAAAAACTATGCATATATGTTTAATTGATCTTCAATAAGGGTGCCAAGAATATACAGTTGGAAAAAGATCATCTCTTTAACAAATGGTGATGAGAAAACTAGATATCCACGTGTAAAAGAATGAAATTGGCCCTTTATCTGACTCCATACACAAAAATCAACTCAGAATGGTTTAAATGATTGAATGTAAGACATAAACCTATAAAACGCCTAGAAGAAGACATTGGGGGAAAGTGCCATGACAATAGTCTTGGCAATGATTTTGTGGATATGACAGTAAAAGCAGAGGCAACAACAACAAAATAAACAAGTAGGACTACATCCAACTAATAAGCTTCTGCACAGCAAAGAAAACAATCAAGAGTGAAAAGACAACATATAGAATAGTAGAAAATTGATATGATTTGGCTGTGTCCCCACCCAAATCTCACCTTGAATTGTAACTCCCACAATTCCCATGTTCCATGGCAGGAACCTGGTGGGAGGTGATTGAACTATGGGGGCAGGTCTTTCCTGAGCTGTTCTCGTGATAGTGAATCAGGCTCACGAGATCTGATGGTTTTAAAAAGGGGAGTTTCCCTGGACAAATTCTCTTATTTTGTCTGCTGCCATGTGAGATGTGCCTTTGACCTTCCACTATGATTATGAGACCTCCCCAGCCACGTGGAACTCTGAGTCCAGTAAACCTCTTTCTTTTGTAAATTGCCCAGTCTTGGGGTGTGTCTTTTTTTTTTTTTTTTTTTTTTTTGAGATGGAGTCTTGCTCTGTCTCCCAGGCTGGAGTGCAGTGGTGCAATCTCCACTCACTGCAAGCTCCGCCTCCCGAGTTCACACCATTCTCCTGCCTCAGCCTCCTGAGTAGCTGGGACTACAGGCACCCGCCACCACGCCTGGCTATTTTTTTTGTATTTTTAGTAGAGACAGGATTTCACCATGTTAGCCAGGATGGTCTTGAACTCCCGACCTCAGGTGATCCACCCACCTCAGCCTCCCAAAGTGCTGGGATTACAGGCGTGAGCCACTGCACGGGGCCAGGTATGTCTTTATCAGCAGTGTGAAAACGGACTAATACAGTCAATTGGTACCAGTAAAGTGGGTGTTGCCGAAAAGATACCTGAAAATGTAGAAACAACCTTGTAACTAGGTAACAGGCAGAGGTTGGAACAGTTTGGAGGGCTCAGAAGAAGACAGGAAAATGTGGGAAAGTTTAGAACTTCCTAGAGACTTGTTGAATGGCTTTGACAAAAATGCTGATAGCAATATGAACAATAAGGTTCAGAGTGAGGTGGTCTCAGAGGGAAATGAAGAACTTGTTGGGAACTGGAGCAAAGGTGACTCTTGTTACGTTTTAGCAAAGAGACTGGTGGCATTTTGCTCCTACCCTAGAGATTTGTGGAACTTTGAACTTGAGAAAGATGACTTAAGGTATCTGGTGGAAGAAATATCTAAGCAGCAAAGCATTCAAGAGGTGACTTGGATGCTGTTAAAGGCATTCAGTTTCAAAAAGGAAACAAAGCATAAAAGTTTGGAAAATTTGCAGCCTGACAATGCAGTAGAAAAGAAAATCCCATTTTCTGGGGGAGAAATTCAAGCTGGCTGCAGACATTTGCATAACTAATGAGGAGGCAAATGTTAATCACCAAGACAATGGGGAAAATGTCCCCAGGGCATGTCAAACACCTTTGTGGCAGTCCCTCCCATGACAGGCCCTGAGACCTAGGAGGAAAAATGGTTTTGTGGGCCAGGCCCAGGATCTCCATGCTGTGTGCAGCCTGGGGACTTGATGCCCTGTGTCCCAGTCACTGCAGCTGTGGCTGAAAGGGGCCAATGTAGAGCTTGGGCTGTGGCTTCAGAGGGTGCAAACCTCAAGTCTTGGCAGCTTCCACATGGTGTTGAGCCTGTGAGTGCACAGAAGTCAAGAATTGAGGTTTGGGAACCTCCGCCTAGATTTCAGATGTATGGAAACAACTGGATGTCCAGGCAGAAGTTTGCTGTAGGGGCAGGGTCCTCATGGAGAACCTCTGCTAGTGCAGTGCAAAAGGGAAATGTGGGGTGGGAGCCCCCACACAGAGTCCCTACTGGGCCACCACCTAGTGGAGCTGTGAGAAGAAGGCCACCATCCTCCAGATCCCAGAATGGTAGATCCACTGACAGCCTGCACTGTGTGCCTGGAAATGCCACAGACACTCAATGCCGGCCGATGAAGGCAGCTGGGAGGGAGGTTTTACCTGCAAAGCCACAGGGACAGAGCTGCCCCAGACCATGGGAACCCACCTCTTGCATCAGTGTGACTTGAATGTGAGACACGGAGTCAAAGGAGATCATTTAGGAGCTTTAAGATTTGACTGCCCTGCTGGATTTTGGACTTGCATGGGGCCTGTAGCCACTTTGCTTTGGTCAATTTCTCCCATTTGGAATGACTGTATTTACCCGATTCCTGTACCCCCATTGTATCTAGGAGGTAAGTAATCTGCTTTTGATTTTACAGGCTTATAGGCAGAAGGGACTTTCCTTGTCCCAGATGAGACTTTGGACTGTGGACTTTTGAGTTAATGCTGAAATGAGTTGAGTCTTTGGGAGACTGTTGGGAAGAAATGATTGTTTTTGAAATGTGAAGAAATGAGATTTGGGAGGGGACAGGGGCAGAATGATATGATTTGGCTCTGTGTCCCCATGCAAATCTTATCTTGTAACTCCCACAATTCCCACATGTTGTGGTGGGACCCTGTAGGAGATGACTGAATCATGGGGGCAGGTCTTTCCTGTGCTCTTCCTGTGATAGTGAATGGGTCTCATGAGATCTGATGATTTTAAAAATGGGAGTTTCTCTGTACAAGCTCTCTCTCTCTTTGCCTGCTGCCATCCATGTAAGATGTGACTTGCTCCTCCTTGCTGTCCACTATGATTGTGAGGCCTACCCAGCCATGTGGAACTGTAAGTCCAATAAACTTTTTTATTTGTTAAATTGCCCAATCTTGGGTATGTCTTTATCAGCAGCATGATGGACTAATACAGTAAATATTTGTAATCCAAACATTTGATAAAGGAGCTCTTATACCTCAATAGTAAAAAACCAAATAATCTGACTAAAAAATAGCTGAAGGACTTGAATAGATATTTCTCCAAAGAAGACATACAAGCAACCAACCCATACATGAAAAAGTTCTTAAAGTAACAAATCATCAGAGAAATGCAAGTCAAAACTACAATGAGATATCACCTCACACCTCTCACGATGGTTATTATCAAAAAACTAAAAGACCACAAGTGTTGGCAAGGATGTGAAAAAGTTGGAATACTTTCAGCCTGTTGGTAGGAATGCAAAATAGTGCAGCCACTATGGAAAACTGTGTGAAAGCTCTTAAAAAAATAGAACTAACATTTAATTTAGCAATCCCAATTCTGGGTATTTATCAAAACAGTTGAAACAAGGATCTCAAAGTGATATTGACGCCCCAATGTTCACTATAGCACTTTTCACAATAGCTAAGATGTGGAAACAAATGTTCATGGATAGATGAATGAGGGAAATGTGTTATACACATTGGATATGATACTATTCAGCTTTCAAAAAGAAGGATATTGTGCAGTATGTAACAACATGGATTAACCTTGACGACATTATGCTTAGTGAAATAAGCCAGTAACAGAAAGACAAATGTTACATGATTCTACTTATAGGAGATATTTAAAATAGTCAAATTCATAGGATCAGAGTGGAATGATGATTGCGAGAATCTGGGGGAGGAGGAAATGGAGAGTTACTGATCAATGGGCACAAAGTTTCAGTTAAGCAAGATAAATAAGCTCTGGAGAGCTGCTGTATAACATTGCATCTATAGTTAACAATAAGGCACTGTATACTTGCCATTTGTTAAGGGGGTACATCTCATGTTCTAGTCTTACCACAATAAAATATAGTGAAAAACAAAAACAAAAAGGCCCTAAAGGCACCAAAGAGTGGACAGATAAGCCACAGGATGAGAAAAGATATTTGCAATACATATATCCAACAAAGGACTTTCACATAGAATATACAAAGATCTCCTACAGATCAATACACAAAAACAGACAACAACTTTGCAAAAGAGGGAATGGTTCAAATGGCCAATAAATATATTAAAAGATCCTCAAATTTATTAGTTATGAAGAAAATTATAACAACAGTGACATAGCAACACAGCCATCAGAATGGCTAAAATTATAAAGAAACTCAAAATACCAATTTTTAGAAGTTGTGGAGCAGATGAAACTTTTACACATTGTTGGTGAGAATGTTAGCACAACATTTTGGAAGACTGGCATTACCTAGTAAAAATGAGCAATTATGTATCTTAATGATTCAGCAATTTTATCTCTAGGTATACATATTCAAGCGTGTGGGCACCCGTTAGATGTTAAGAATGTTCAGCTGGGCATGATGGCTCACACCTGTAATCCCAGCACTTTGGGAGGTGGAGGAGGGAAAATCTCCTGAGCCCAGGAGGTTGTGGTGAGCCGTGATTGCACCTTGCATGCCAGCTTCGGTGACTGAGTGAGACTCTGTCTCAAAAAAAAACAGAAAAACAAAAGAATGTTTGTAGCTGTAGTATTCATAATATTCCTAAATGGAATATTCCTCAAATGTTCATAAATAATAGAATGGATACATAAATTGTAGTACACTCACCCAGTAGAATCCTATATAGCAATGGGAATGAGCAAGTTACTATTAGGCACAAAAACATGAATGGATCTCACAAATTATTGAGCTGAAGAAATCAGATACCAAAGAATACATACTATGTGACTCCATTTATATGTTGTTCAAAAACATGCAAAATTTAAACTTTAGTAACAGAAGGAAGAACAGTGGTTACCTGGAGGTAAGGAGTGGGTGGGTAATGACTTGGAGGGAGCACGGAGGAGATTTCTGGGGTGCTAGCTCGATGTCCAGATATGGTGGTAACACAAGCATGTTCACTTCGGGCTTGGCTGACCTGAGCTTGAATCCTGGCTCATGGGGAGTATGACCCCAACTTACATAACCTCTCCAAGACTCAGTTTCTTTATTTGCAAAGTTCAGATAATGAAACTCAGAAAGATTAATGACACGACACAGGTAAAGCTCCTAGCCCAGGCCCTGGCATGAGCTGGGGCTCCGCAGTTATTCATTTCTTTCCCCTCACTTTGTGGTTATAAATGCACTGCCTGACCTAGTTAAACAAGATACCACCCCTTGTCCCCTCTTCCTCCTCTACCATCTGCACACATCAGTGAGGCATTCTTTTTTTTTTTTTTGAAACGAAGTCTGACTGTGTTGCTGTTGCCCAGGCTGGAAGGCAGGGGCCCGATTTCGGCTCACTGGCTCACTGGCTCACTGGCTCACTGCAACTTCCACCTTCCTGGTTCAAGTGATTCTTGTGCCTCAGCCTCCTGAGTAGCTGGGATTACAGGCGCGTGCCACCATGCCCAGCTAATTTTTGTATTTTTAGTAGAGATGGGGTTTTACCATGTTGGCCAGGCTGGTCTTGAACTCCTGACCTCAGGTGATCCATCTGCCTGGGCCTCACAAAGTTCTGGGATTACAGGCGTGAGCCACTGCACCCAGGCAGTGAGGTATTCTTTATGAAATGATTTATCTTTTATGAAAGGATAGAGGCAAAGGCAGCCATCTATGCAATAGGGACTCTGTCTATGGCTATTCAGCAGAGTAAAGATATGTAACTGGCCTAGATACCAAATCTATAGGCTTGGCTTTCTCAGGCTGGGCTGCAGGCTGTACGTATAGTATGTATCCCTCAAATGTAAGGATCTTTCTTAGTTCCAACTCTCTTCATGGGGAGGGCATGGCCTCTCACATGCAGATAGATGCCTGTCACTTGATTCATTCAGTCTCTTAGAATAAACGATGAGGCAATGGCGTGGAGGGTATCCCAAGCATTTGGCAGAATCCCAATGCTCAGGATTAGCTTTTACCTCCCTGACCTCTCCCTGCAATTCCTTTTGGATCGGGTGTCCTCAGCTTCCTGTCCTAAACTGTTGGAGGGTGGTTGCCAGGCAGCTGTGAAACATCTGCCACCGCATTCCACCTTCATTAGAGAGGTGGGCAAAGTGATATATGTGTGAATTCTCCAAATATTGTGTGTGTTTGTGTGCACTTGTATAAAATTTCATTTTTAAGGCCCTTCACAGAGTCTCAGGGATGAAAGCATGGACTTGATGCTATCATTATTACAGTGAGGCCCTCATATTGCTTTGGCATATATAATGTTTCCCAGGCATATAACATTTTTCATTTAAAAAGGCAGCCTAGAGCACATTCCAGCTTCAAAGATTTTCCTTTATGGATGGTGGTTTTCTTCCTTAAGTCCTTGGGAAAATGTTGCCACATTTTTTTTTCTTTTTCTTTTTTTTTTTTTTTTTAACCCAAGTGATTGACTTCCTTGAAAGGAGCAGATAGAGCTCTTGTAAAGATTTAATTTTTGTGAGTTCTCTAATTCTTTCCGGAAAAAAATAGATTACTCCTCAAAGTTACTCTATGGGGTCTAGAGCCCCAGTGGCAAGGCAGAAGCCAGCCCATGGGTGTGACTTCCTGTTTGGTGCTGGCGGTTCATTGCAGGCTGTGGAGCTCAGGGTCAGAGGGAAGAATGCAGTCTCTGGCAGAGCCGGCTTCAATTCCGGTTCCATTTCTTCTTAGCTACGTGTCCTTGGGCTTTTAACCTCATCCTCAAAAACAGAACCACCATCTCTGCTCTGAAGGACTAAATAAGAGAGTGTACATAGGTGGTTTTCAATTGGGATGATTTTGCCCCCTCCCACCAGGGGGTACTGAGCAATGCCTGGAGACATTTTTGGTAGTCAGGACTGGAAGTGGGGTTTGCTACTGGCATCTAGTGGGTAGAGGCAAGGGATGCTGCTAACATGCTACAGTGCCCAGGACAACCCTGCAACAAATAATTAATCAGCTCAGAATGCCAGCACTGCGAGGCAGGGAAACCCTGGTGTATGTGGCCACTTGGGGAAGAGCTGTCCTTTAGTGGATCTTCCCTTCCTTTCCTTTTTCCTTTGGTCTGTAATTTCTTCCCCAGTCATTCTCCCCATGGAGGACCTTCTTGGAATTTTTGATGTTTTTTTCCAGTGAGTTCATCCCCTGCTTCTCTGCTGTGGTTATTTTAGATCTCTTCACTCCCATCAGAACTCATACCCACAACCCCTTCCCTCTCACTCTTAGCAGATGACAAACTTAGAGGGAAAATTGACATTTCCAAAGAATTCATTCATTTTTTTCTGCTCCCAAGCCCACTGACCTACTTCATCTGTACCTTTGAGGCAGACATGGCTATTTCTAACCGAGAGTTGCTCCTTTCTTCTTTGCCACTGAAGCACTGATTTTGTTCGTGTGCTGGGTGGGAATTGGGCCCAGCCTTGGTCTGTGTGTGACTGTTAAGTCCCAATTTTACATAATGAGATGTGTCAAGAAGTCTTGTGAAGTGCTTCTGAAAAATGCTTTTCTTTCTTCTAAGAGAAAAGTGCATGAAGAGAATTATGCCCTTTATGGACACATGGTTCCTGGTTACGAATGGGGCATGTAAGGATGTGATGCTTAGAGCTGCTGCAGCCATCCTGCAACCATGAGGCAAAGGTGAAACAAATCACAGGGCTGTTGATTCTGAGCCCTGCCAACATTGAACAGTTTAATTAAGGGTAGCAAAAAGCTACTGTTTGACTTTCAAATTTCCAAGTTACTTTCCACGTTACAATCCCAGAGGGTGTACTGTTACCTGAACCCGACAGAGTTTCTAACATATACAGCATCTTCTTTCATTCTTGTTCCAGTGAAATACCTCCTGGATCCAATCTCCATCCATCTCCTCAGAGATTCTCCTCTACTATTATTATTATTTCCTCCATCTCTTCTACATCTTTAAAACTTTTCATTTCTTGTATTGGCTTTTTCTTAGATGTATTAAGACATGATCAAATCTCTCCCATCTTACACAACAAACAAACAAAAAGCATCATTCCCAAAACTCACCCTATGGGTATTTCCTTCCAGGTACTTTCCTATCTTTCATCTTAATTTTCACAGTAAGTGCCTCCTAAGCTTTGCCCGCACTTGCTGTCTCCTCCTTCCTACCTCCCACATTCTCTTCCTTCACCTTGACAATCTGGATTCCACTCCTACCACTCCACTGAAACTTGCCAAGGTCACTGAGACTTCCACTTTGGCCTATCCAATAAGTACTTCTCAAATCTGATATCATCATAGCAAAATCAACTTACCCCACCCTGTTGACATCGTCTTTTTCCTTGGCTTCTGTAACACTGCCCTCTCTGTGGGGTTCCCTCCCATCTCTCTAGCTAACTTCCAGGCTCTTGTAATGAGACTTCCTCTTCTGCCCTGTTAGAGGGGCCTTTGCTGGCTGTCCTCTCTTCCTTGTTGCCCCTGCTGTCTGTAGAACATCATCAGCAGCCCAGCAAACATTCATTATCTGGGGGCTGACATAATGCCAAACTTCTGTCTCCAATCCAGAATTTCCTGGTTTGGAGTCCATGTACTCATCTGTTCTTCTTGGACAACTCCACTTGGATATCTCTCAGGAACCCCGATCTTGATATATCCAAAACTAAAGTCAAGGTCTTTCTCCAAAACCTCATATTAGTCAATGGTCCCACCATTTACCTAGCTGCCTCAGCCAGACACCTGGGGGCCACCATTCACTGCCTCCTCACCCTACCTTTAACTCCATTCTCTCACGAGCACTTTGAGTAATATTCTGCTTTCTGTAGTGTCCAATGCTCTCTACCTTTCTTTATTTCCCGCAACTCTCTCCTTATTTGTCTCCCTGGCTGTCTTGCCCTGCTCCACCCAAATCTGCTTCTAAAATGCAAATCTGACCATGTGTGTCACTCTCCCACTTGAAACCTTTGGTGATTATTACCATGTGGGTCAGACTCATGATCATGGCTTATGAGGCTGTCTTCTGGTCACTTCTTTCCCTCACTCTCTGGGAGAGCACAGGCCTGAGATGCATGCCTTCCTAGAAAGCTCCAATCCCATCTCCTCTTCCCCACCCCACCAGCCTGGATGACTACTTGCTTCTGAAAGCTGAGATGTCACTGGCCTCTAACAAGTCTCTCTACACCCACCTGTCTGAATGAGGAGCCACTCCCATGTCCCAACTCTCTCTTGCATCTCAGAGCACTGAGCTGAATTCACATCATTTCTTTAAGCATCTGTATCCCTGTTAAACTGTCAGCTCCATGAGGGCAGACCTTGTGTCTGACTTGTTTCCTATTTGTAGATGCTCCCTGAATATTTGTGGAGTGACAAGAATAACAGGATGAATGAACAATTATGGATGTGTCAAGTGTGCTCCCTTGCACCTCCAGATGACCTCTCCCTCTGGCTCCTTCGGACTTCTCTTTTTCTGTGCCACATTTCTGGCCCAGCACCTTCTAAAGTCCACGTGCATTTTCTGCTCACCTTTGCATATGTAATCTCATTACATTTCATTTTATCCTTACACATGACACATATGGGGTGGCATTTTTATTTCCATTGCAGAGATAAAGTTTAGTGAGGTGAAGTAAACTGCCAGAGGTCACGTGGCTGAGAAGCCAGCATTCAAACGTTTTGTCCTTTGGTCTCCGTGCTTCCTCTAACACAAGAATCTTGAATGAACATTTTATAGATGCGTTTCATTTACAGTATTGTTTTGATGTTCCTGTAAATGTGTTTGTATGTTGCTAAGAAGAGTGTTGAGACATGGTTCTGGTCTTTTTTTAACTCATAGGTTCTTAGGAAATAGTTGTAGGTGGATTGGCTGATAATTCCAATTTAGAGCTGGGTGCAGTTTCTGGGTGGGAGGGGCAGGAAAGACGAATGTTCTTTAGGGCTGATTTCAGGACTCCTCTCTTCCTCCCTGCTAGAGGACAAGTTCATCTTTAACTTCAAACTCTATTTCTGGCACAAATGGGAGCACAGAAATGTTAATTCTCTTCCCTCTGCCCCTCAATAACTTTTCTGAAATCTCTCTAAGAACCCTTCCTGGCACCTGATTTCATGGAGTTTGCATGGCCTTGATGCCTAGCTTCCAACTGTGTGTTTCTGAATGTTCTATCATGATTGGGTGCTTCATAAATGGAGCCCTAGGGCTGTTAAATACAGCAAGTGGTAGCCCTGTCAGTGTCCCAGGGATCCTGGGAGAAACTTTCCTTATATTTAGATTCTACAAGGTCCCCTTGAGAAATTTGACACTACTCTGTCATCACTGTCTTTTAAGAAAAGGTCGGCCGGGCATGGTGGCTCACGTCTGTAATCCCAGCACTTTGGGAGGCTGAGGCTGGTGGATCACGAGGTCAGGAGATTGAGACCATCCTGGCTAACACGGCAAAACCCCGTCTCTATTAAAAAATACAAAAAAATTAGCCGGGCGTGGTGGTGGGTGCCTGTAGTCCCAGCTACTCAGGAGGCTGAGGCAGGAGAATGGTGTGAACCCGGGAGGTGGAGCTTGCAGTGAGCGGAGATCGCACCACTGCACTCCAGCCTGGGCGACAGAGCAAGACTCCTTTTCAAAAAAAAAAAGAAAAGAAAAGGTCATGGTGTGTTCCTCATTTATTTGTTTATTTATTCACCAAATAAATATATGTTTTTGAAAACTAGTGGTAGGCTTTGCACAAGCAATGAAGAATACAGATTACAAAGAGACAATTACAATAACTGGAGAAATTCTGGGGGCGAGGTGTTAGGAAAGGCTGTCTGGAAGAAGTGCTGAGCTCACTGAGGCCTCAAAGATAAGGAGGTGCTCTGTGGGGGCAGTGTGGGTGGCACCATGGCAGGCACTGGAAAGGGGTGCATGAGAAACCCAAGCCTTGGTCTCTGCCTTTCAGAAACTGAAAATTAAATTAAAAGGCAAAGTTAAGTCAAAATTGAATTAAAAACCATGTCCTATGACATGGTTAAGAAACAATGTCAAGTGTTCGCTACTCGGTGTCCAAATAGATGAAACAGATTTTAAAAGCTAAAGAATTCCCACAGTGTTCAGGATGAGGGTCTCATCATCTAAAAGCTTCCCTTTTAAATATATCTATTTATTCCTCCTCTTGAGGAAGTGAGTTCCCCATTACTAGAGGTACTCAAGCAGGTCTGGAGGACCACTTATTAATAAGGTTGGGTGGTCAGGAGAGCAGGCAGAATCATATACAAGACAGAACAGTGTTTCCTAAGTTGGCAATTTTTTTTTTCCTAAAATTTCTATATGAACTTCAATGGCCAAATACCTTTCTCACGATTGTTGCTATGCCATAACTCCAACGGTGTTGTTATTTATACACTGTTTTAATTAAAGAGATATATTTAAAAGGGAAGCTGGTGCAGATCTATGTCTATGATATAACCTCTAATATTTAAGTGAAAATAGTAAGGTGTAAAAAAGTGTGATGGATCCGATCGTTTGTGTGAAAAGTTGCATTTATATTCATATATACTTGTTAGTGAATGAACTATTGCCAGAAAGTACAAAACAAGCTGATAACACTGGTTGCCACTGGGGCAGGATGCTGACAGACTAGGGCACATACATGTTATTTATTGAAAAAATAGAATGAAAATCATTTAAAAAATTAGTATCAATTCCACACCTATTGTGTAAATTTGCATGTACGCCATATGTCCCGAAAAGAAGGCTTGAGTAGTAAACACCTGCCTTTCTTTATTTTCCTGTATTCTCCAAAATTTCTACAGGGAACATGTACATGATTTTTAATTTAAAAATTGCATTAAATGATACTATCAGATAATAGAGAATAAAGCAGTCAGGGTTAAGAGGTGGGAGGAGGCAGCAAGAGCTATACACAGCTTAAGAGAGCAAGGATGGGGAAAACACTAAGGCTGGGATGAGGGAAGATATCTGGGGTTTGTGATCTGGAAGGGAGGTTTGACCTGATGGGGAAAGGTTGGACCAGCGGTCAGGAGGAAAGAATCCCAGGGAGATCAGAGATTGACTTAGATTACTCCAGTGAGGGGATGAGAGCTTGGGAAGGGCTTTGGCTGGAGGAGTCCTGGAGACTGAGAGCAGGGTCATAACTGAGCAAAGGGAACCAGCAAGCTGGAGGAGGCCCAGGGTGTAGAACCATGATGGAGCCAAGCTGGTGGTGATGAGTGCCGAAGGGTTACCTGGGCCACCGAGTTGCACAATCCCGGGAGGCACCTTCTACTTGCAGTTGTACATACAACTGAGTGGCTGAACGTGGCTGCCATGGCCGGGACCCGGGAGGGGTGCTGGGTGGGTTGAGGGAAGGCAGGCTCAGTCGGGGGACTCCCAGAGGTGAGAGTTGAGAAAAGGCAGGATGGAAGTTGGGGATTAGGAAGGGCCCTACATTGGGATGAGCTGCAGTCTAGGAGATGTAGGGGCAGGCAGCTAGTCAGGGAAGATCTGGCTTGGGCGATCTTGTGTCCCAACTGCAGCAGGTTGGGTGGGCTGTCTTCCTGATGTGGAACATGACCATGGTATGCCTGCAGGCAAGCTCTTAGCAAATGAAGTCGGAGTGTTATCTGAGAATTGCTTAATCATCTCCATTCCAGTGGGGGCAGGCAAGTCACACCTTAGGAAATGTTGGCTGGGGTTAAGGTGGGACTAGATAGCCTCATTGGTCATACAGCACCAGTAGATGTAGGATTCTAAGAAGCTGAGAAGCCCTAACTTGCTGGAGTGGTTGAGGTAGGAGCGCTCATGGTTTCTGGAGAGAGGGCCCATGGTTTCTGGAGGCAGAGGTCACAAAAGTGAAAGAGCTCTATGGAAGGGAGGGTAATCTCTAAAAATTGATGCATTGAATGCATGCATGATGCCCTCATAGGAAGGGTGGTGGGCAGCAGGGAGGAAGCAAACGTAGTCATCATTTTCCTTGACCTCATGGTTATTCAACAGGTCTTGCTAGGTGGAATTTAATATAATCAACTTGGCCTTCCACCTTGTCCCATACTAATGAAAATTCCAGTTCATATAAAGCATTTCTCCAAGACAGCCTTATTGGTCTTCTTGGAAAGGAATATCAGGCCTCTTAGAAATCTTAAATTTAAGATTCTAAAAACATTCTTTTCCATAGTTCTGAAAATCTACCACTGTATTTATTTCTCTCTTTGTTTAGGAATCCATCAGAGACATGTATTTCCTTCTGCTTTCAGACTAGGCAACAACAAGACATGCTTTTCTTTTCCCTAATTTCCCTTAGAAGAAAGTGACATTTGCCTATACAGTTCTATTTTTTTCTTTTGGTTTTTAATTATAAAAAGCTTCTAGCAGCTGATTTATTATATAGGGAACAAATTGTGTCTTTGAGACCCACTGCACTGTAATTACTTGAGTTAGCACTGCAGATATCTATGCAGGGGCCAGCAGTCAATTTTGACTCAGAATAGATAATACACGGACTGCTATTAAGTTTAATGTAGATTAATGTGAGTTGCTTCCCTTTGCACGTATGTGTGCAGGTACCAATAATTAAGATTAATTTCCACTAGGTAGAATGGCCTTCATTGTGCACAGTGCCAGAAAATGCTTCTTTAATAGCTGTTAATTGGATATATTTGCTTTGATGGTGAAATCCTGATTAGTCTTGTTACCCTGAAAACTCCCCTCCTTGCTCCTTCTCCCCGCCCCCTCCTACTCTTTAGGGGAAGAATAGATTGACAGTCCTCTTCCCCTAAAGCAGAGTCAGAGCTTTGGAGGTGATGAGCTCTTTTGCACTCTCCTATATAAAGCCATGTTGTGCAGTCCATTTTCCAGCAAATCAGTCATAGCTGCTTCTACTTACTGAGAGCCGACTATGTGCTCGCTGCTTTATTTTCATGTTCATTCTGAACACCACCACTGTGGGGTGGAAATCACCACTCTGTTTGTTCAAATGAAGATATTGAGTTTCAGCAATGTTAAGGCACTTGTTCAAGGCCACAAGCTGGGAAATGATAGAATGGAAATTTCAGTCCAATCACCTTCTGGTAAATACATCAGAATTTTAAAAATTGCCAAGATGAGCCGTTATCTTATCGGCACTGTTCTTTTTCATTTTCCTGTTTTTCTGCAGGTCTCAGAGCCCACACTGAAGCGCCATTTCCCCTCCCTACCCCAGATCTCTCCTCACTATAATTCCCCTCCCTGCTGTCCTGATGGTTCAAAGCCACTTAGAAATAAAGTGGAAGGCTTCAGAGTTGGTCAGAAGCACAAAGCACACACCTGGAAATTTCCTCAACAGGTCCCAAAAGCTAGCTTATGGAAGGGAAAGTTGTAAAATGGTGATAGTTGTAGAAAGTTTTTCTCCTTAGCAGTAATGCCCTTCCCCATTCCCATTCCACCACAGGAACTTCCTTTCTTATATATTCAAGTTTTTTTGCATCAAAAGCAAAGCTCCTGGCAGCAGCAATGGAGAACCAGGTTCTACTGGCCAAGTCAGGTGGTGAAGGGATGAAGCTGAGGGAACCACATGAGGAGAAAAGGCTCTCAGATGAACTTTGCTTCTCTTGATTTTGCTTCAGGTTGGCAGAGCCTTCAGAAGACCTGAGGCGTGGTTTGAGGCACCCAGTGGGTGTTGGCTGACCTCACAGGGCTCCATGGAAAGACTGTGTGTTTTTCTGCCTGGGACAGCTGAGTTGGCATCCTGCCTGTCACAGATGAGCTGTGTGACCTTAGTCAGCTTACTCAACCCCTCTGAGCCTCAGTTTCCTTTCTTCCATTGCCATCTGATTCATAGAGTTTTCGTTTTCCCAGAGGAAATGAGATCATCTTTATTATATTTAATGCAGGATTTGATAACTTTAATGAATACCATTTCCCTTTCTGTTTGTAGAAGCTGCAGCCCTCTTGATGAGTTTAAGAGGAAGTAACAACCTTCATAAAATGTTTTCCTGGAGGAGCTGAATTTGCACTGACAACACTGGGTAGAAAAAATTTTCTCTAGATCTCTTTCAGGAGATTCACTGAAATCTTTCCTCATCTATAAATTTAGAAAAGAGACTCAGTCATGGGGGTTCCAGTGGCATTTTGAATGGGCAATTCATCATTGCATGGGACTTTCCCACACATTAGAATACATTTAGAACCTTCCCTGCCCACTAACTACCCACAGCACCCTCAGTCATTGCAACAGCTCACTGTCACATGTCTGAATGCCCTCCGGGGAGATCCTATGCCCCACCCCAACTGATAACCACTAGTTGAGTCTCCTAGTTCTAACATTCCTCCTGGCACCCTGCACCCCTTTCCCTGGAGTGTGAGGGCACCATAAGTCAGGCTCGTCCTCTTGGCCACAGCTTCTGATGGTTTGAGGAGGTCACCCATGAATGAGGCCCTGCTGTGCAGCAGTCTCCTGCCCACATGCAGGCTTTCAGGGCTGGTTCCTCACCATTGGGTGGTTGATTTCAGCACGGTTCCCAAATCCTTGCCGGCCAAAGAGCATGTGGACCAGAAGAGGTGAAATGCTCTGATCCCTTTCTTGATACTCTGTTGTTCTGTGGCTCTGAGTTGAAAGAGGAGATTTAAGTCTGTGTCCCTTTTGCACAATGACTTACTTGTAGGCTAACTGGCTCCTTTAGTCAGGAGTTTAAAGTGCAGTTAGAAAAACTATTGTCGATGTTTAGATAACAGGACATGATTTGGGGGCTAAGTCAGGTAGAGGTAATTAATAGCTGTGAAGGTTTTTAATGAGGCCTGGATTCTGCTTCCAGAACTCTGTATGTAGATCTCATTACAGTTGTAAGGTGAATATATTTAACTCTGTTTTTTTCCTGATAAAAATATAGCCAGGTATGAGTAGCTCTGGCGATGGAGTCTGGCCAGAGTTTGCCCCTCCTTCTGTCATTTATTAGCTGTATGATATCATATGAATTACTAAACCTCTTATGGTTCTAGTTTCTCATTTTAAAATGGAGAAAATAAAATCTGTCTTGCAGAGGGCTGCTATGAGAACTAAATAAAATAATCTCACAAGGTAACCAATATGATGCCTCACAAATGGTAGGTATATAACTGAGAGTATTATTATTAAGAAGAAGAGTTCATAAAGAAGCAAAAATTAGGCCAGGCGTGGTGGCTCACACCTGTAATCCTGGCACATTGGGAGGCTGAGGTGGGTGGATCACCTGAGGTCAGGAGTTTGAGACCAGCCTGACCAATATGATGAAACCCTGTCTCTACTAAAAATACAAAAATTAACCAGGCATGGTGACATGCACCTGTAATCCCAGCTACTCAGGAGGCTGAGACAGGAGGATCGCTTGAACCCAGGAGGCAGAGGTTGTAATGAGCTGAGATCACGCCATTGCACTCCAGCCTGGGAAATAAGAGCAAAACTCTGTCTCAAATAAATTAATAAATAAATAAGCAAAAATTGTAAGCCCCTAGGATGGGCTTCAATTACAGCAAGATGGGCCAAAGTTGGCTCTTGAAAAGAAACTTTTGAGAGGTGTATATTGTTTGATCTTGGGACAAAGAGTAAGAGAATATCTGGAATACCGGGAAATCTTCAGGAATGTATAACCTATTCCATCAGAAGTAGTTCTGCTTATGCCTGACCAGAGAGAGGGAGAGGGATTAGGTTAGTGGTTTTCAGACCTCAGACTGTATGTGTGTGTGTATGTGATTGCTGCATGCTCAGCTGCTAGTACACATCAGATGGGCACAGGCATGTGCCAGGCAGGTGTGCTTGTGTCTTGGCTGACCTCCAATTGAGTATGGCTCAAGCAGCCCCTGGCCAAGGGTGAGCTTGTGCAATTTTACCTGAGTGGATGTGTATAGAACTGACTTTTTAAAAGAACTAGTGCAGAATTTTTTCTCCCTAATTAGGCCACATTTACAAGAAGAAATTTGTATATGTCCAAGTATGACCAAAGACACTGGATTCAGAGGTCTACACACAGACAAGAAACCTAGCAGCAAAAATGGGCATTTTGAGATATTAACATTTGGAACATGATACCTCAGCAATAAGTGGGATTTGGAAGAGTCAGACCTGGGTAGGGCCCACAAGATTAACCTCAGTGCCACAGAGTAATCGCAGAACTAGGCAACTAGGCGGAGCAGGCACTAGTAATTTTGGAGTGCGTGAATAGTGGGAATAGTTGAGACCATGGTATGCCCTGAGATCCTGGAATGGATATTAGCCTGCTCACAGGGGCTTTATGCTGATGTCTGAAGATCATTGCTGAAGGTGCACAACAGCTGCCTCAACAGGTGCTGAGGCTGACCTTGCTCTTAGAGCTAGACTTCATTTCATCCTATTATTAAGGGGCATTATTCAAACACAAGGTATAGATTGGCATTTGTGCCTTGATTGGGATATTTGTGATGGAAAAACAGGTGGATGGAGAAAAAACGGTTAGGAAGAGCGAAGAATGAAAAGAAAGAAATAGATGAATGAAAACTGAATATAAAATTTAATTGGAAATGCCCTGAGCTGTTATAGGTTTCACACTCAAAAATAGAACTGCAGAGACAGCGAGAGCCCAAAGAGTGCAAGGACCAGGGCGAGGTCCGTGAAAGAGAGAGAAAAAACAAAAACAGAAACAAAACTCTTCCACCACACTCAATATAAGCTGGGATGTGCTCAAAGCTAACATAGAAAGACATGCATAATGCCAACTTGGGCACAGTCACAAACCTCTTATATTCTAGTGAAATCAACAAAATGCTTCAAGAAGATAGTTTGAACACACATTAAAGGGAACATTTCTCTTCATTCTATTAAATTATGTGGAACATGAGGTGGTGGAGTTATTACTGGGACTAATGGATAGAATTTACATGGAGGCAGGTTTAGCAGGAAATTTATCATTAAGAAACTGTCCAGCAATGAGGCAGACTTCTTTAGATATTTTGAGCTCCTGGTCATTGAAAATGACCCATCAGGCAGGTGCTGAAAGTGATTTCTGCACCGGGTCAACGGTTGAACCAAAGACCTTGCAATTCTCTGTTTAATTCTTAGGTTTAATATTTCTAGAATCAAGGAAGACTTAGATAAATTCTTATGTGGCAGATCCCATTACAGGTTGTTACTGGAGACTGAAATATGGTATAATACACGTTTATGAAATAAGGTCAGGGAGGAAGGAAGGGAAAAAGAAAGGGCACTAACCTGGATTGTGCTTGGACCTGTGCTGAAATTTGTATTGTCTTATTTAATCCTTGCAATTATCTTTTGACGTAGGTGCAATTAGCTTCAGTGTTACAGATAAGGAAAAAGACAGTCAGAGAGGCTAAGTGGCTTGTCTGAGGTGACACAGGAGCACGGATGGATTTTTTTGCCTAATCTTTCTAAAGCCTAGTCCAAGCTCTCTCTGCCATGCCATCTGCCTCCTGAATGCCCTAGGCTGGTATTTTCCTGCGTGCTGCTGTCCAACTTGGCTCTGGTCATATGGCTTTTGGGCTTGAAGTGGTGTGACCTACCTTATTTTCTATTGTTATCTAAAGGAACGCCCATCTCCAGGCAGGATGGCATAGTAGTCAGTGAACTGAAATGGAAGTAAGAATGCATTGGTCGTTTTCCTGTTCTGTAAGCTGCAAAATGAATACAACTCTCCACTCATCCCCTTAACAAATATGTCACCAAAAAAATCATAATTGTATAATGTTCTATTATTTATAATTTTTTGGTAAAACATTTTGACTTGGGAATCAGAAAACAAGATTTTTATCCCCGGACCAGCTTTTTAGTCCTGCTGAGCCTCCATTGCTTTATTTTAAAAGCATAGAGAAAAAGGAAAAGCTAAATTATCTCTAAGGTCTTTTAAGTTATATATACTTATGTGACATACAATAATTATGTATAAATTATGCATGTAAGTCTGTACGTATATGTTCATGTACTTATGTTAATAGTTAAATCAACATCTACTTACCTACACTAATATCAGCAACAGTGATGTAATTGTCCAATATTCCAAAAACAGAAAATAGTTTAAAATCCAGTGTTTCATTTTGGAGTGCATAATTTAGTGATCTTACTGTAGATTTACTTAAAATAAGGATAGAATAAAATTTTATTTCCTAGTAACACCATAGTTGGTTGATGCAAGTAAGACATCCAACAGCATTAAAGGAAATTCACTTGGGTTGAAACAAAATCATCTGCAGATTAATGGCCACCAGCTGAGATCTGACTACAGTTCACGTGGAGGCTGGCATCAGACAGGCCCAAGTTTGGGTCCTGACTCTTACATTCCATGACTAGAATAATCTTAGGCAGGTTATTTAACTTTTTTGAGTCTCAGTTTCCTTACTGGAAAGTGGAGATAATAGTACCTATCTCTCAGGATTGTTGAGGGCAAGAATCGTGCAAGTATGGGGCCTGACACAGATTGGTGCTTCACAGATGGTAGCCATATTGGCATGCAAGACCTTCCTGGTCATCCACACTCCTGCCCTCAAGGGCAAGGTCAGTCTTGCTTCTCTTGGGTCAGCATGCTGTCTGGGAGTGCAGAGGCATTTGCCAACCATTTGCATGAGGGGCAAGGACATCTTGACCATAGAAATGAAAATCTCTAAAACGTGGCCCCTGGAAGAGCCATTCCCATTTGCTTTCTACCATGCTCATAAGGAGTCGGGGATTTTCGTCATCCCTGTAAATTAGCCTCCAGTCACCAAACTTTAGCCGCCTCTTGCTATAGCAGGCCAATGCCTGGAGTACCCTGGCCAGCTCTCCAGCTAGGAGGGGGTTAAAACCAACATTTGCAGATAAAGAGGTAAACATATTTACATTCCTCTCTTCACACTTTATGCATATGTCATGTAGTGAATAGTTTTAGAGGTCTGTTTGTACTATCTCTCCAGAATTTTTACAGTCTGGAGGACACAAAATCTCTATAAAGTGACTTATTGAAATAGAAGCAGATTGGTAAAACCGTTTCCCTCTTATGAACTGTGAAGAATGATCCTCTAAATGAAATCAGGAAGGAACTGGACAGAATCTTGTTTAATGGTCTGACAAAATGAATCACAACGATTCCAGACATCCATCACCGCTAAAAGGGGACCACAAATGATCTGTGAACCACTATATATTGATTACCCATGTAGTACAAGTGTCGGATTTAATGTTCACACACCACAGAGAGGCGGCAGGGACAGATGGTGCCTTAACTCTTCTTTGATAGATTTTAATGGTGAAATATTGATTTCTATCTGGCCAAGGCCTGCTGTTAGGGGCCAAAGTCATTTGTTGGGTATTGCCGGACACCCAGTTGGCCCAGCGTAATCAATCATTTTTGGCAAGGCAGGTGAAAATCCAGAGAGAAGCACCTTGGAACCCAAACTGGAGCGTGATGTGTCTGAGTCCAGCCACCTAGAGAAAAAGAGAGAGAGAGAGGACTCTAGGAGATTGTGCTTGTAAAGAATTATTAATGATAAGACATGTTTACTGAGGAGAGTTGCAGCGAATCAGAGCTGACATGAAATAGTCTGGGAGCCTCGTGGAGAAAATGAGCCTCTTGCTAAGAGGGACTATATTTTATTTAAACACCCTTCTAGGGCTGAGAACTCAGGTAATCTGTTGTGTTACAAGCCACTGGCTGTTCTTGCTATCCGGAGAGATAACACTGAGGCGCTAATAGGAACACATCAATCACAATCAGGCTGCAATTCCAGCGGTGTCTCGTCCTCCCAGCTCCTCTTGAAGCTCCTTAATAATGGTGATAACATAGTTCGGGGGCTGCTGAGAGGGGCTCTCCCCTCTGAGGGTCATATTCATAAAGTGAATAGCTTGCCAAGTCAGCATCCAGGGAATGGGATCTATGCTGGGGCACTTGTGTGCAGAAGGAGAGGGAGGGGCGTGGACCAGCTGGGGAGGGTTGGACTCCAACAGGAGAATTTTCTGTCATCTGTTGGTCCCTGGGTTTTGTGATGTCACTCCTGCCTCCTTTCTAAGAAAGGGATGTGAATGTGCATATTATATGTAATTATTAAATAACAAGAATCATTTTCTTGGGCAGCTTATAAAGTGGTTTAGAAGGCAATTCCCAAATGGAACCCTCAATATGTTCTGAGTGATGACAACCTCATAGGAATAAGTGTGTGGCTTCCCTGGGAGATTCCGGTGCAAGATATGTCAGGAGGGTGGGGATGGGTGGGGAAAGGGGCCCTCCTAGTCTATGCAGCTCTGTGTCAGCCTCTAACCTATCACCCTCAAGGTTAAGTATCTATTTACTTGTTTGACTCCTCCATAAGTGATGAGTTCTTGAGGGTGGCCATTGTGCCTAATTAATTATTGTATCCTCAGTACTCTAGCACATGACCTGGGGACTCACAAGATGCTCAATACATGAATACGGCTGAATATACAAGTGCAGGCAGGTGTTTATGTTAAAAAGAAGTCAGACATACCTCCTTGCACCTTTTGACTGTTCACACGAACATGTGTGTGTTATGCATGTACCTAAATATATAAATTCATAACAGAATGCACTGACCTTATGAAGACATGCAACACATTTTATATCTACTTGTGTGATTTACTTTTTATGAAACAGCATAACTTAATGTGTAATAGACTGGACTCTAGAGCCAGGCTGCTTGGATTCAAATCCTGGCTCCACCACTTATTAGAAGATGACTTTGGGCAAGCTGCTTCAAACTTATATGCATGGAAAGCCTTTACATGGTTGGTATTAGGAATCCCAACAAGTATTTGCCTTGTTCTCTTTGATATAGCAAACCCGCCCTTAAAGCAGTATGTTATCTTGGTGGCGCTTTGGTGGGATGGTGGATATTTTGATTCATGGTAAGTTTGTGTACTCTTACGCTATTTCATGTTGGGGCGTCAGTGGTCTGTACACTTGTCTGACTGTATTTATCTACCAAAACCTGTAAGTGTGTGTCTCTAGCTAAACAAGTGTATATATTGGTACTCATATACAAAGGCGCTGCAGGACAGGAGGAGCCCAGCTTTGTGGACGGCCCAGCTGTACAACCTGCCCCCAGATGTGAGCCTGCAGGCGGCAGATTCCGCTTAGATTATCTTGCTTACCTAATGATTTTTGCTTCACTGCCTTGCTCGATTGTGTTCACCAGGACGGCAGGCTATTAAAATGTCAAGGCACATTGAATTGTTGTTATCCAGGAGAGAGACCTTTCCAATCAACCTGTGTTGTGGGGGGTTGCAAAAACTCCCTCCGAGAAAGCGATTGGAGAGAGGCTTTATGGCTTTTTTACATAGATGGGGTGAGCAGGGAGGTTGAGAGAGGGCACGGCGGGGGAGGGGGGGAGGAGGGGGCGGGGGGGTGGAGAGGTGGGGCAGGAGCCCGGGTTTATGGCAGCTGGAGTGTGCTAATTAAAATGCCATCTTCTCGAACAGGTATTGGTGGCTTCTTGCCTTTCCTTTTATGGATAACTGCAATATGGCCTTGCTGTTTGGTTTAAAAAAGGGAGAGGGGGAGGTGACTCACAGCGGGCGGTGGCAGTGGAAGCTGCAGTGCTGAGGATCAGGGTGGGGTATAAGGAGCAATTGTAAGGCAGAAACACCAAGGAGTTATATCCCTGATGTATTGGCAGGAAGGGCTAGAGAAAGAAACAATAACAAAGACTTCCTTGGCCCTGCGCCTGTCTAGGCTCTGCTAAGAGCCACGTTCCCTGCATACAGGCGTTGGCGGGCCTTTCTGGGTGACAGTGCTGAGCCGCAGCTGCAGTGTCACCAAGCGGCACCTCGGGCCCGGCCCCGCCCGCGCCAGCTGGGACAGTCTGGAGACCTTCTTTTCATGCCGTCAAGTCTCATTTTGCCAAGGATTTATTTTTCTTCGGGGAAAGAGGGAGAGCGGGGGCAAAGGGTGTTCTCTTAAAGTATCCACCGATCAGAGCTGCTGAAGCCTCCAACCAGAAACTCAAACTTCCCTGGATTGACTTTTCCCCTTTGTTCACATCATCTCACAGATATTTGGCTTTCCCCGGCCACGTCTGTTCTATTTCTGCTTCGGAGAGATGGCTTTGTTTTTGCTTGTGTGCGGTTCTGCGAGGCGCTCCACGATCCCGCCCCCTGGCAGGGCAGCACCTACCGGCGGCGCGAATTCGGCTGCCGTGGGCTGCTGCGCGCTCTCGCCTTTGTCAGTTTCATCAGCCCGGAGTTTCAGCTGCGCGCGCGCATGCGCCCGCCCACCCCTCCGCCAGTTCCGGGCTCTTATCCCCGCTGGTCTCCAGCGCCCGTGGTTCTCAAGTTCCTCGCCGTTGTAGCCCGCGCTGCACCCTTCCCAGCTCACCACTTTATTTTCTTGTTGTTGGCGCAGCCCGTTCTTCCGGCCTAAACCAAATCTCATTTACTCGTTCCTCGCCTCCTCCCTCCTTCTTGTGACTGGATTTTGGCAGAATATCTCTCTAGGGCTACTCAGATCCCTCAGCCTTGGATCCTTCCATGGGCCATGCTCCCGGAGTGTCACTGGCCAGCGAGACCTGCTTTGGTCTGTTTTCCACATCTTTTATCTGAAGACTTCTACCCCCACACCCGCAGCACGCAGTCCGGCGCCCCTTGGGAAGCTTTGGACGGGATGCTCCCTCCTTCTGCTTCTCTAGTAGGGGTGAGGGCCCCATATTTGAGTTCCCAGGACACTTTTCTTTCCCTTATAGCTTTAAAATGCTTTGTTGAAAGTGTCCGTTTACTTGTCTTGAATTAAATTGGTTTATTTATTTAATCAACACATATTTATTGAGAATCTACTGTATTTAAGTATTAACCTGTTGTTAAATGTTGGGGATATACTGGGAAGAAAAACAGACACCTCTCAGCCTCCCATGGCCTATAAGATTTTCTCTGGGTCGAGGACCATGTAGTATTTGTTTCTGTAACCTGGAACATATAGATGCTCAATAAATTTCAAATGGATGAAGGAAAGAAACAAATTTTCTCCCCGCCCTGAGCCAACCCCTATTTTCTATGTGCTGTATCATAATGCCAAAACACAAGCTCACTGTGATAAGGTTGGTAGATTTTTCTCAAATTCCTGTATTTTCATTTTCTCCCCCTCTCCTGCTGAAGGTCTTCAAAGCCACCAGGTGGCTTTGGTCCAGTTCTAGCACTCCATTTTATTAAGGCTCAGATAGGACAGCGTCAAATATCAAGTGGCTAATTGGTGATGGAGCCCAGAACAGACTTGACCTTGGGCCTCCACAGTCCTAGTCCATGGCTCCCTAAATGACACATAGACTTGCATGTCCTTGTCTCCTGTGCCTGCCACATGTCCCCCAGCCAGAATCTCAAGAAAATGTTAGGCTGGTATGTAGTTTCCATTAAATTCTTTTCTAGGTTCTTCCTGGACTCTCTCTGGCCCTGCTTAAGAAGGAGGTTGACTTAATGGATATTAAGACATGATTTCCTTTCTTAGCTTCCCCTTAGCCCCTACCCTTGCCCTCAATTAACTGTATGAAGCACAGTAGGCTCAGCTCTATCTTAATTGGATTTTCTGACAATCACCAGTAACTTGGAGCTGAGTGCTGTGCCCATCACCTGGGTCAGTTCATTTCCATGATTAGATTTATTTAATTAACATAACCCCCATGTACCTGAGCTGAGAGGGACAGATAGCTGCCCAAATGTTCCCTGGACGTTGTGCTAATGGCAGACTTGATTTCATGCCAGCAACCTTAGCCTCAGCCAGAGCTGGCATTTGAAATCCTTACTGTGGTGGTGAGGCCATGGCTTCAGGACCCCAGCGGGTGCTGCAGTGATCCAATAGCCTGACACAGGGGGAAGACGAAGAGGGGCATTGGAGGGACTGAGTCACCAGCAGCAAAGGACAGCTCTGCCTCTCCTGTGGTGCACTGGGGGCAGCGTGGGTTCCATCATATATCAGCTGGGTCTTTTGGCTTCCATCTATCTAAGTTCCTTGTCTGTAAAATGGGAATAGTAATGATCACAAGATTGCTATAAGGACTCAGTGAGATAAGGTCTATAAAGTGACCATCTCAATGCCTTGCGCAGAGTGTACCCCACCCCTATATGTCTCTGATGTAAGTGCACACACACACACACACACACACACTCACAAGCTTCTTCATACTGGCTGGGCTCCTCTTCATTCTTTCACTTTCGTCTCATCTTTTGCAATATTTCTTTATTCTCTTCTTCTTTCCCTGCATTTCCTTTCTCTTGCTCCCTCTCATTCCCTCTTTTCATTTGCCTGCACTTCCTTATCCTTCTGATGAAGTTTTCTCCTCTGCGCCCTGCCCCTAATGGGTCCTGTCATCTGGGCAGTTGCTCCTCTGTCTCTCCAGAAGCACTTGTCCTAGCTGGGTTATCCTGTCCTGCAGTCATTTACTTCCAAGTCTGTCCCATCATCAGACTCTGGGCCCCTCGAGGCAGGGACTGTGGCTTAGTCGGCTAGCAAATAGGGGAGACTTGATACGGTTGGTGGAAAAAGGCAGAGACTCTTTTTGTGATTCAAAGTCAGTCTTAAAAACTCCAAAGAAGCATCTGGCCACCACTAGTTCCTATGCGGTTTATAAAAGAGGCACCTCCTTCCTCCAGCCAGGGAGTCTGGCTAGCTGCATGGAGGATGGGCTGGGCTTTGGCCCTCATTTGCTTCCTTGGTTCAGGGCCTTGTGCATAGGGCGCACTCCATAGCTGTATGAGTTGTGCTGTAGAGTAGCCGAGGATGCAGACATGGGCTGCCTGGGCACTGGCCACTTGCTCCTTGAAGTGGACCAGGCTTCTGCTTTTAAAGAAGTCCCTGCCATCAAGCTCCTCCCCAGTCATGTCGCTATTTCCCACCAAGCCTCAGTGGGATGTGGGTAGCTGCCACCCACTGCGACAGAGCTGCCTGCACCCCCATGGACATGCAGTCATTTGGCAGTGGTTGCTGCCTTCAACGCAGTAGAAGGGAAGAGTGCCTCCTTCCTCATGTGCCCTGAAGCTGCCCCCATAGAATGACTTTTCTGCTTTAGTATTTCCCTTGAGGTGATTGTGGAGAAAGGCAATCATCTGTCCAGCTTCTTTTATTAAGTGCCCACTACATCAGGTACTGTGCAAAAGTTCTTTGTTCCTCACAAATCTCCAGGAAGTAGGCAGAGTCTCCTCATTTCACAGATATGGAAATCAAGGCTCAGAGGAAAAAAGAAAGAGTGGAAGATTCTTTCCAGCACTCTGTTCTCCTCGTTTCCAAGGATGGCACCCGACCTCTGGGGTCTCTGAAGATCCTCTTCGGTATCTGTCAGGCCTCAGCAGTTAGGTTGGAAGGGGCACCTCTGAGTTGGGTGAGAGATATGGTTTGAGAGACTGGCTGGGTTACGGCTTTGTTTGGCCAAAGTTTGGGCCATATCAAAACCATATACACACTGGCCTGCTAGAAAAGCGTCCCTTTTCTCCATGCCAAAGAACAACCAAAAAAAGATAGATGGAAACATTGAGCTCCCGGGAGGCCACACACATCTGAAGTCGCTTCTGTTAATATAGCTTGTAAAAATATAAAACACATTTGTCACTATTTTGGAAGCAAGGAAGCAGAAAAGGTCGTATTTTCATCTCTTCAAGTTTCCAATAACAGAACGAACTTTTGGAGTTTTTTTGTTTTGTTTTGTTTCCTGCTCTTTCAATGAGTCTCAATGCTCTCGAATTACTAGTATTTCCACGATTTTCTGAAATTTCAGTCTTTCACCCCCTACCAAGGGCTGGTGTTCACCACAGCCTCAGGCTGGGCTCCATCAGTTTGCTGGCAAGTGACTTCTTAGAGAACTTTAAAAAATCCATTAGGAATGGCCGTCTTGTAGGGATTGAGGAATGGGGGAGGTGAGCATACTCCACAAACTTCCACGGAAAACACAGGATAGACCCAGGTTTAAAAGACTGTCCTGCCACTTATGAGGCAATTCCTGAATCTCTCCTAGCCTCGGTTTTTGCATCTGTAAAATGGCCATGACTGTGAGTGCATCACAGGGACACTTTGAGGAATGAATGACATCACACAGGTGAAGAGCTTGGGGCATTACTTGGACCATATTGGGCTTTCCCTAGATGTTTAACTTTCCTTTCCAGTTATTCTAATCACATTGATCCTCTCTCTCGGGTGCTCCTATTGCGACACTTGCTTGACTTAGTTCCAGGAAATTACTAGTTCTATGCTTAATGATTAGATTTTCATTTACATGCATTTGTCTTAGACTCCCCACTTCAAATGGGGTTCCATCAAGGATTTAAATTGGCTTTTAATTTCTCCCATTGGGCTGGACATCCTGGGTATTGCGTCTGTCTTTGAAGTGTCTTTTTGAAGTGGCTGCAGATCACAGGGAATGGAGGCTCTTTATTTGTATTTGATGCCATGTGGCCACTAGATGCCCTTGTCTCTTAATTACATAGGACCACTGTAAATCTTTGACAAAAGGCAGTTTTGCTTGGTGGTTACAAGCAGTGAAACCTGATCTCAGCCTAGCCTGTGTCACTAAGTGTTTACTCATTGATAAGTTGCTCAACCTCTGAGACTCAATATTTCCACTGGTACAATGGGGATAATGAAAATCATCTCCCAGGATTGTTTAGAGGAGACCACAAGATCGTAGATGCAAAGAATTAGCCCAGGGCCTGGTATACAGCAAGTGCCCAGTAAGCTATAGTTATTATTTGTGGTTGATATATTTATCCCCAATGTGCAAAAGGTATCTATCTATCTATCTATCTATCTATCTATCTATCTATCTATTATCTATCTATCTATCTATCTATCTATCTATCTATCTATCTATAATCTATCTAGCTATCTATCATCTACCTACCTACCTTGTTAAATATTACTAGCCATTTCCATTGTAATCCTCCTGAGACCATTTATTAAACAATGGCTCCAACAACTGAGCAAAAGTCGTGCTGCAGCCAAATCAAGGAGCATTATCTCCTGTGCCAGTTGTAGACTAAATTCGTTTAATTTGCTAATTTCACCCTTAGAAGTTGTTTAATGCCAGCCAACATTTGGAATTTTTATCTGCACTTTGCAAAGCAAATGACATAGTAAAATACATTAATATAGGCAAATATCTAATTAGGCTTAAAAAGTTAGATTCTATATGTAACAAAGATTTGTACTCTTAAGAAGAAAGTAGCTATTGCTCCTTTAGAAATTTTATTAACTGTCTTCCCTCATTGTGTGAAAGAATAATGAGGTTCTCATCTGTTTATGTCATAAATATTTGTTGAGTCACAGAGGATATGAAGACATGGTCCCTGTCCTCACAAAAGTCTCAGTCTAGTGGGGAGACCAACCTGGGTCAATACACCTGTGCCATGGGAGAGGTATATAGAAGTGTTGTGGAGGCAGAGGGGAGGGCTTCTTATCACACTTGGAAGAAAAGGGAGGTCAGGGAAGGCTTTCTGGAGCAACAGAGATAACCCTGCAGTTTTACAGAGGAGGAAGAAACACACTGGGTATGTTGAGGGATAGTAAATAGTATTATGGGTGGGGGGCTGGTGAAGGAGGCAAAGCAGAAAAAGGCTGAAGTCCCAGACAAATGGCTAAAATCAGTCCGAGAAGTGTGGACAGGATTCCAGGAGGTGCAGAGGGGAAGCAATGTGATCAATCTTGTGCGTTAGATTACTGGGAGGATGGAGGATGGGCTTGGGAGTGCGGGGTTCTGCTGAAGCAAGAGATAGGGAATTGCTTTTCAAAATGTGGTCCAGGGACCAGGAACATCTGCATTACCTGGGAGCTTGTTAGAAATTCAGACTCTTTCTCCCCTCCCTGGACCAACTCAATCAGAATCTGCCTTTTAACAAGGTCCCCAAGTGATATATATTCACACTGCACTGTAAGGCTCTTGAAAGGTTGGACTAAACCAGGATGGGCAGTGGCTTTGCAGACAGACAGAAGGGGAAGAGTTAGAGTCCTGTCTGAGCCTCTGGTTCCACTGAAAGTGGAAGGACCTAGCAGGGAGTAATGGAAGCATTTCTTGGCAAGTTCTGTCTAGAAGCTACTGTGTAAATGGGCATGTTGTGCCATCAGATCTGTAAATTAGTTAGCTGTCCAGAGTTTATTAGGAAGTCCTAAAATGTACTAAAAGAGAATGTGGCAGGTGAATTATTTATGCAGGGCTTTGCTCAGATAGAGTGCTAGGTAAACACCATTTGAAGTGAGTGGGATCTTCCTTAGCTTGTTCTACTAGCTTTAAGGGTATGTAATGTGCTTGGGGGTGGGGGATGGGGTGGGGCTACAGATGGATAAATGATATTGGATGAGTGGAATGTCTGGCAAGGCCATGGGGTTGGGGGAGTGGCAGTGGTGGTGGTGGTAGGTGGTGACCTTTCTTTTAGAACATCTCCATTCATCCAGACATTCATATGTGGAGTATTACACCAGGCATTGGGAATACAGAGATGGGCTAGAATGAATATAAACATGTGCCACAGACTGAAGATGTTTGAACAGCTACACGCATAGACATGATGTGTGCAGCAGGGATAGGGGCTCAGCACCTACTCAAGCTTTGGTAGCAGTTAGTGCTCACACACATAGTTTCTGAGCCAAGGCACCCAGATTCCAAACTTTTCCTCCTGGGATACCTTGGGCAAGTCCCACAATCTCTTTATGCTTCAGCTTCCACATTAGCAAAATGAGGATGATAATACTTCTCAGGGTGGTATCAGAATTAGATGAGCATGTGTATTTGAAATGTTCAGGAAAGGGTAGCAATCATCATATCATTATTATTATTGTTGCTATTATTATATTATTAACTTTGTTTTTACTCTTGTGAAACATATAGAAGAAATACAAAACATTCTCAGCTCTCAAGAAATCTCCTGGTTAGTTGGAGAGAGGACACACCCATGGGTATCACCATGCAACAGAAGCTAAATGTGGGGCGGGGAGGGGGCATCAGTTTGGAGGGGCTCTGAGGAAGGTACAGCCCATGGGCTGGGATACCCAGGAAAGGCTTCTCAGGAGAGCTGCTGTTGAGGTGGGCGCATGAGTGAGGGGCAAATGTGTCCTACAGTCATACTAGAAGGAGAACAATAGCAGGGGAACCCTGCAGATTGGAGGACAGAAGGATCTACGGCAGCCTTTTGACCCAGGGCTTTCATTCTGCACATGTGGAGCAGGCCAGAGGGCCTCCTTCTTGCTCACAGTCACACAACAGGTTAGTGGTTATGCTGGGGCAAGCACCCAGTCTGCTGGCTCCTGAGCTAGTGCTGTTTCCACCTCAGCAGCAGTGTGTCTGCATAGAAAACCATGCATATCCACATGTGAAAAATGACAACAGACCTTACACCCTTCACAAACATTAACTCAAAATGGATCACAGACTTAAATGTAAAACGCAAAGCTACAGCATTTTCAGAATGTGACACAGGAGAAAATCTAGATGACCTTGGATTTGATGATGACTTTTTTATTTTATTATTATTATTTTTTTAGATGGAGTCTTGCTGTGTTGCCCAGGCTGGAGTGCAGTGGTGCAATCTCGGCTCACTGCAACCTCTGTCTCTAGGTTCAAGCAATTCTCCTGACTCAGCCTTCCTAGAAGCTGGGATTACAGGCATGCGCCACCATGCCCGGCTAATTTTTGTATTTTTAGTAGAGACGGGGTCTCACCATGTTGGCCAGACTCCTCTGGAACTCCTGCCCTCAGGTGATCCTCCTGCCTCAGCCTCCCAAAGTGCTGGGATTACAGGCGTGAGCCACTGCGCCCGGCCCTGATTATCAATTTTTAGATGCAACACCAAAGGCATGCTCCACAAAGGAAATAATTGATAAGCTAGACCTTATTAAAATTAAAAAGTTATGCTCTGCAAGACACTGGCAATAGAATAAAAAGAGAAGCCACAGACTGGGAGAAAATATTTGGGAAAAAGTATCTGATAAAGGACTGTTATCCAAAATATATAAAAAACTTAAAACTCAACAGTAAGAACACAAACAACTGGATTAAAAAATGGGCCAAAAACCTTAACAGACATCTCACCAAAGAAGATACACAGATGGCAAATAAGCATATGAAAAGATGTTCCACATCGTATATCATCAGAGAAATGCAAATTAAAACAACAATGAGACACCATTATACTCCTATTAGAGTGATCCAGATCCAGAACACTGTCAACACCAAATGCTGGCAAGGAGAAGGAACAACAGGAATTATTCTTCATTGCTGGTGGGAATGCAAAATGGTACAGCCACTTTGGAAAAGTTTGGTGGTTTCTCACAAACTAAACATACTCTTATCATATAATTCAGAAATCACACTCCTTGTTATTTACCCATAAGAGTTGAAAACTTACATGCACATGAAAACCTGCATGTGGATGTTTATAACAACTTAATTCATAATTGCCAAAACTTGGAAGCTACCAAGGTGTCCTTAAGTAGGTGAAAGGATAAATTAACTGTAGTATATGTAGACAATGGAATATTATTCAGCACTAAAAAGAAATGAGCTATAAAGCCATGAAAAGACATGGAGAAAATTCAATGCATATTACTAAGTGAAAGAAGTCAATCTGAAAAGAAGCTATATGCTGTGATTACAAATATATGACACTCTGGAAAAGGCAAAACTGTGAAGACAGTAAAAAGATCCATGATTGTCAGGGGCTGGAGGGAGGGAGGGATTAACAGGTGGACACAGAGGAGTTTTAGGGCAGGGAAAGTGGTCTGTATGATACTGTAGTGGTGGATGCATAACATCACGTTTGTCCAAACCCATAGAAAGTACAACACCAAGACTGAACCATAAAGTATGAACTCTGGGGGGTCGGGATGTGTCAGTGTAAGTTCATCAATTGTAACTAATGGACCACTCTGTCGGGGCATATTGACTATGGGGAGGCTATGCATGTGGGAAGGCAGGGAGTGTCAATTTTTCTGTGACCCTACAACTGTTCTAAAAAATAAAGTCTGTTAAAAAAAGAAAAAAAAGCCCTTACAGCATACAGGAGCTCACTAGTTCTTGGGGGTGGTGATATTCTCAGGCCAACTGCAGCAAGGTAGATGGAGAGGAGCCTTGAGTTCTGAGTTTGGTGACAGATCGAATCCAACCTCTCTACAAACAATTCGGGGCCTCTGTAACTTAATTCTTTTAATGGCTCCTCTTGCCCCCTCCCTTTCTATCTTTTTTCCCTCTTCAAATGTGTTCCAAGGCTCTACTGTATGCAAAGTCTCATGTTAAGTGTTGGAAACATAGACCTGAATGAGACTTAGTCTCTGTCCTCAAAAAGCAGGAGTAGAAAATGTCTGTCCCTCCCTCCCTCCCTCACTCCCTCCCTTCCTTCCTTCCTTCCCTCCTTCATTTTATTTTTGTTTTTGTTTTTGTTTTTTTTCACAGAGTCTCACTCTGTTGTCCAGGCTGGAGTGCAGTGGCACGATCACAGCCTACTGCAGCCTTGAGCTCCTGGGTTCAGGTGATCTCCCACCCCAGCCTCCCAAGTAGCTGGGACTGCAAGCACACACCACCATGCCTGGCTAAGTTTTGTATTTTTTGGAGAGACAAGGTTTTGCCATGTTGCCCAGGCTGGTTTTGAAGTCTTGGGCTCAAGTGATCTACCCGCCTTGGCCTCTCAAAGTTCTAGAATTACAGGCAGAAGACACTGCTCCTGGCCAGAAAATGCATTTCAATACAAGAAATCAATTTCATTTGATTGGCAGTGGCAGCCTTAGTGCTGTGCGAAGGGATCTGCTGCTCCACCAGGACCCTGTGGCAAAGCATGCGATGATTGATTAGCAGTGTATGGCAAGCGTGCAGATAGGTGCAGGTAGAGAAGACTGGTTGCTTCTGGTTTGTGCATATTTTCCCAGAAACAAATCCTGGACTTGGAGAATGTTTGCATTTGGGCCTCACAACCATAAATGGTAATGTTCACTAGTAAGTGCAATCAATGACTAGACTAGCACTAGAGAAAAAAAAAAATCCATCGGCTAGCCAACCAAAAACAAACAAAAAACATCCCACCCCATAAACAAATAACCTTTCTTTTCTCTTAAGAATCTCTGGGATTGATACCATCTCACACCAGTTAGAATGGCGATCATTAAAAATTCAGGAAACAACGTGCTGGAGAGGATGTGGAGAAATAGGAACACTTTTACACTGTTGGTGGGGCTGTAAACGAGTTCAACCATTGTGGAAGTCAGTGTGGCGATTCCTCAGGGATCTAGAACTAGAAATACCATTTGACCCAGCCATCCCATTACTGGGTATATACCCAAAGGATTATAAATCATGTTGCTATAAAGACACATGCACACATATGTTTATTGCGGCACTATTCACAATAGCAAAGACTTGGAACCAACCCAAATGTCCAACAACGATAGACTGGATTAAGAAAATGTGGCACATATACACCATGGAATACTATGCAGCCATAAAAAATGATGAGTTCATGTCTTTTGTAGGGACATGGATGAAACTCGAAATCATCATTCTCAGTAAACTATCACAAGGACAAAAAACCAAACACTGCGTGTTCTCACTCATAGGTGGGAATTGAACAATGAGTACACATGGACACAGGAAGGGGAACATCACACTCCGGGGACTGTTGTGGGGTTGGGGGAGGAGGGAGGGATAGCATTAGGAGATATACCTAATGCTAAATGACGAGTTAATGGGTGCAGCACACCAACATGGCACATGTATACATATGTAACAAACCTGCACATTGTGCACATGTACCCTAAAACTTAAAGTATAATAATAATAAAATTAAAAAAAAAAAAGAATCTCTGGGATTATAAGAGGCCTAGACTCTCCAAAGGGTAGCTGCATATAAGATACTCTCTATGCAAGCCTTTAGAGGCGTTTCTTTCCTTCATCCCTCCTGATTTGACCAATGGGTTGTATATGTTGTCTTTAAAAAAAAAATCCCAAGTTTTACATAATTTGTACATAGAACCCCGTTGCATTGCACTCAGTGCTGCCACGTGTCCTGGTCCAGCTTCTGCCTTCTGGAGTAACAGGTGATAGGCCAAAGGCTCTGCTCCTCCCCAAACCTGATAGGAGACCATTGAGTCGGTCTGTGGCTTGAGAAGAGAGCATTCTATGTAATGTAGCAGTTACAACATGTGATGAACATGATGAATGGTCTTCCTGGTCTGGGCATATTCAGGCACAGAAGCAGTACTCTCTGTAAGCCAGCAATAGTAGGAGGAAGACCTGGGTTTGCTTTGCTTGAAGTGGTGATGGCTTTTACAGATTCATTTCACACTCTCTGGGCCTGGTTTCTCTTTGTGACCACAAGTATATAGCTGTGATGTTCCTGGATGCTGTTACTGTCTAGCCTTGACTCTGTTTTAGAGCAAAGACACCTGTAGGCCTTGGTAGGGAACCAAACAGAGGTCTTATTGACCAAGTGCATGAACCATGTCAGCAAATTGTGAAAAGCAACGTAACTATAAATTCACAATGCTCATAGTGCTTAAGGATTCCCAAGTGCAGAGGCAGAAATAATTTAGGGGAAAGGACAGGCTTTGGAGCCAGGCAGACCTGAGTTCATATCTTCAGGGTGGTGTGATGTTGGATGAGTTATGCTCCTAACCTTTGTTACTTCATAAACTGGGATATTAAGTCCTGCTCATTTCATTGTTGGGAAAATGAGAACGCCAATATATGTGTGATGGTTAAGATTAGGTTTGCTATGAGTAACAGAGACCCCACATAGCAGTGCTTACACAGATAGTAGTTCTCTCTTGCTTCAAAGTCCACAGATGTATAGCCTAGGGCTGGCCTAGAAGCTCCTCTCTGAAAAGTCCTCTGGGATCCACTTTCTTTCTGCTCACTTCACCATTCCTCAAGTTTGTCCTTATTCCCAGGGTCTAGTATGATCACAACCACATCCACATTTTCCAGCAGAAGACCAGACAAATGCCTGAAAAAGAAAGGGACAAAGGGTGTGGACGAACCATTCTTTAAGAAAGGTACCAGTGCTTTCATAGCCCTTCTGCTTACATCCCATTGGACAGAACCAAGTCACATGGTCACACTCAGCTGCACAGGAGCCTGGGAAATGTAGTCTTTATTCTGGGTGCTCATGTGACCTTCTAAAAGTTTATTTATGGAAGATGGGAAAGAATAGACTTTGGGGGTCAACAAATCTTTGTCCCAACTTATGAAGCCCTTAGCACTGTGTTTGGCTACATGATAAATTCTTCCCTCTTTCTACTCATTGCAGTGCATTTGCTGAGTGTGACTGGTGTGGGGCTGTGGGCTTTCATTTCAGTCTGGTTACCACCTGCACATGACACTCTGGCACTATTTTTTAAATTTACCTGGAGAAGTTGTGGCAGAAAAAATTCCTTTTACTCCCTCCTTGCCGAGGAGCTGGTGGACACTTGGTGAGCGTAGGTTTCTTGTCCCTTAGCTGTGTATCCAGGCATGCTCCCTACAAAATCAGAAATTGTTTGGTAATTTACACGGTCATCTTTGCTTACCAGGAGTAATTCTGTGAGAGGAGTAGAGCTCTGACATAGCACGCTGCAGTGGTTGCTGATCCCAGCCTACAGTTCTTTCAAGAAGAAAAACATATTTAAATGGCACTCCTACACCCTCTTCTTTTGTGTTTTGTGGCATAAAGGCAGGTGGCAGCAACTCATTTTCACCAGTATTTACCCAGTGGACTCTAAGGCCAGGCAATATGCAAAACATATATGTGGAAATATCCACATATATTGTGAGGATTCAAACACTGCCTCTGACCTCACGGAGTGTTCTGTAATTGGGAAAATGGATAGAAAACACATGATTACCCCAATACTTTTAAACTATAATAGTATCTAGATGTAATCACCATTAATAACCAAGGAGCCATTTTCCAAGGACAGATGTTCCTGCTTCCTTCTCACCTGCCATATCTGACCAGAAACCAGGTCTTGGACTTCTTTCTTGGAAATGTCTCTTACATTATTTTCCCCTTTTCACCTTTCACCATTGCTGGTCTGGCTCAGGTCCCGTGACTTCCTGTGATGGCTGGTTTTATGCAGAGGTTGCACCTGTGGACTGTTGAACGAGGCACTCTGCACCAACCAAGTCCCACCAGTTACTGGCTTAGTAATTTGGGGTTACTTAACCTTTTGTGTCTCAGTTTCCTTCTCTCTAGTGTGTGACAATAACAGACAGACTGTATTGATTTGTTAGGGCTTTTGTAACAAAGTACTGCAAACCAAGTGGCTTCAACAGCAGGAATTTACTGTGCCACCATTCTGGAGGCTACAAGTCCAAGATGAAAGGGTTGGCAGTGAAGGGTTTACTCCTTCTAAAGGCCATGAGGGAGGATCTTTTCCATGCCTCGCTCCTAGCTTCTGGTGGTTTGCCAGTAATCTTTGGTATTCCTTGCCTTTAGATCTTACCCTAATCTCTGTCTTCATCTTCACATGATGTTCTCCCTGTGTGAATCTGTGTCCAAAGTTTGCCTTTTTATAAAGATGTCAGTCATATTGGATAAAGAGCCTTCGCTACTCGAGGATGACCTTATCTTAACTAATTACATCTGCAGAGACCCTATTTCCAAATCAGTTCACATTCTGAGGTACTGGGGTTTAGGATTTCAACATATGAAGTTTAGAGGACACAGTTCAACCCATAATGCTGCAAACCCTGTGGATGCAAATGTGCTATGTATATATATATATGTAAAGCACTTAGAAGAGGGCCTGGTGCACAGGAAGTGCTTAGTAAAGGTTAGGAACTATCATGTTTTAAATGTGATTTCTCTCTAACTCGTCCTCCAGCTCTGATCTCCACCCTCCAATCTTGCCTAAACAACATATCTTTCTGGGACTGGGTGCAGTGGCTCACCCCTGTAATCCCAACACATTGGGAGGCCGAGATTGGTGGATCACTTGAGGCCAGGAGTTCAAAACCATCCTGTCCAACATGGTGAAACCCCACCTCTACTAAAAATACAAAAAAAAAAATTATCTGGGGGTGGTGGTGCATGACTATAATCCCAGGTACTTGGGAGGCTGAGGCAAGAGAATCGTTTGAACCCAGGAGGTGGAGGTTGCAGTGAGCCAAGATCATGCCACTGCACTCCAGCCTGGGTGATGGAGTGAGACTGTAAAAAAAAAAAAAAAAAAAAAAAGTGGGTGTTTCTTCAGTATAGATTGATTGCATTATGTCTCTGCTCAGACCACAAGTCTGGCTGTGACATTCAGACTTCTACATAATCTGGCACAAATTAATCCAGCTCTTCTCTGTATTCCCACATTACATTATTTATAGTGTTAGTGCATGATCTGCTTTGAACTGTGATTGGCTGTGAATGCCAGCAGCCTCCGTGGTGATGGCCTTAGGGCCAGGACCATGCTTATTTAATCTATTCTCAAGCATAGGTCTGTTCTCATTCCTTTTTTTTTTTTAATTTTTCTATTGATATATCCTAGTGTTGGGGCACGTGATATTTTGATACATGTATACAACATATAATGATCAAATCAGAGTAATTGGGATACCCATCCCCTCAAACATGTATCTTTTCCTTGTGTTGGGAACATTACAATTCTTCTAGTTATTTTGAAATATACAGTAAATCATTGTTAACTATAATTTCCTTACTGTAGTATTGAATGCTACAATTTATACCTTCTAACTGTATTTTTGTATCCATTAGCCAACCTCTCTTCATCCCCTGCATTCCCCCTTTTTCTTCTCAACCTCTCATATCTATTATTCTACTCTCTACTTTCATAATATCCACTTTTTAAGCTCTCATCTATGAGTGAGAACATGCAATACTCACCTTTCTGTGTCTGGCTTATTTCACTTAATATAAGGCATTCCAATTTCATTCATGTTGCCGAAAATAGCCAAGATATGGAAACAGCCTGACTGTCCATCAATGGATGAATGGATAAAGAAAATGTTATATGTATATATATACACATACACACACGTGTGTGTGTATATATACGTGTGTGTGTGTATATATATATATATATATATACACACACAGGATGTCATTCTTTTCTGTGGATGAATAATATTCCATTGTGTGTATATATTACATTTTCTTTATCCATTCATCCACAGATAGACACTTAGGGTGATTCCATTTCTTCGCTATTGTGAATAATGCTGCGATGAACGGGGGAGTGCAGGTACCTCTCTATATACTGCTTTCCTTTCTTTTGGATATATATCCGCTAGTGGGATTGCTGGATCATATGGTAGTTTGTTCTATTTTTAATTTTTTGAGGAACCTCCATACTGTTTTCCAAAATGGCTGTTCTACTTTACATTTCCGCCAACAGTGTATGAGGGTTCCCGTTTCTCTGCATCCTCTCCAGATGATATCTCATTGTTGTTTTGATATGTATTTCCCTGATGATTGGCAATGTTGGGTATTTTTTCATCTACCTGTTGGCCATTTGTGTTTCTTCTTTTGAGAAATGTCTATTCAGGTTTTTGCTATTTTTAATCAAATTATTATTACTATTTTGCCATTGAATTGAGTTACTTATCTATTCTGGTTATTAGTTCCTTATTGAATGGATAGTTTACAAATCTTTTCTCTCATTCTGTGGGTTGGTTCTTCACTTCGTTGTTTCCTTTGCTGTGCAGAAACATTTTTGCTGGATGTGATCCCATTTGTCTATTTTTGCTTTTGCTGTCTTGTTTCCATTCATTTTTGCAGCTCCTATGTCCACAGCGGTGCCAAGCTTCCACCAGATTTTGTGCAGTGCTGACTAGTGTTCGCTATTGGGTGTGTGTGTGTGTGTGCATCCATCTGTGTTTCTAAGCATTCCCTTAGAAGGGGCAGCAACATGGTAGGGAGTCAGGCTCTACCTGCCCTGGAGGGCTTTGCTCCTTCCCTATGCCCAACCTTTGCTCCTGATCTGGCAAGCCGGCCTTCATCACACCAGCCTCTGCTCCTGAACTCCTTTCTCAAGCCTCGACCCTGCTAGTTTCCATCCTGTCGTCTCCCAGAACCTCCCCATCCCCCAGCTGAAGTCTAAAGTTGCTTATGGATAGTGAGGAAGTTGACTATCAGGAGTAGCTGATGTCTGGAAGGAGAAGAAAATCTTCATGGTAGAGGAGCATGAAACTGCATAGTGGAGTGACAGTGGCTGGGAGGGGCTCTTCCAACCTCCGTGTGCTCTTTCTTTTTCTTTTTTTAAGTTTCATTTCCATCAGTGGTTCCTCTGTCCTTTCTCAGATACTTCACATCTTCATGCTCCCTGGCCTGTATCTAAATATGCTCTTGAGAAAGAAGACATTATCTGTTTTTTATCCATCAATAAGAAAAGAAGCCACAAGGTTTCACTTTCCCAGTCTCGTCTCTGATTAGGGCCTGGAAGGCTTTTCCCTATGGATGTTTCTGATGTCGGGGAGGCTGGCATGTGAGTAGGGGTGATATATACCCCTGCATGGCTGAAAATCCTCCCTGGATAGAGCTCCTTCATGCCCAGCTCGTTGGCACCCATCCTACAACTTCTCATCTATACATTGATCTCCTTCATTAGTGGACCATTAGTGGTCCATGAGTCACTGGCAGCTATATGAAATTGCAAAGTGACAGATGATATGGCCCCCCATAGGTGTTTCCATGTGAATGATGGGCTGAGCACACACAAGAAACCTGAGTGACTGAAATGCAAGGATGCACATGCCACCTGCATGCAGGGCACATGCATGAACATGGACTTGCCTGGACCAAGAGAAGGATTGAATGAGGGCAGTAATTAGTCCTTGTGGGGGATTCTGGAGAGGCTGTCTGGAGGAGGAGACAGAGGAGCAGACTATAGCTAGAAGACAAGAATGGTTAGGAGTGCTCTAAGAAGGGAGCAATACCTCAGAATCTCAGTAGGGAGCCCAGCTTGGGAATGGGGAGAAGTCCGGACCAAGAAGGATTGACAGCCGGGCATGGGGGCTCATGCCTGTAATCCCAGCACTTTGGGAGGCCAAAGTGGGTGGATCACCTGAGGTCAGGAGCTCGAGACCAGCCTGACCAACACGGTGAAAGCCCGTCTCTACTAAAAAAATTTAAAAAATTAGCTGGTCTTGGTGGCAGGCACCTGCAATCCCAGCTACTTGGGAGACTGAGGCAGGAGAAGAGCTTGAGCCTGGGAGGTGGAGGTTGCAGTGAGTTAAGATGGCATCATTGCACTCCAGCCTGGGCAATAAAAATAAAACTCCGTCTCAAAAAAAAAAAAAAAAAAGAAAGAATTGATGGTGAAACATTCACTTTTCTGCCCAGAGAAGTTTCTTTTGCTTTCTGGATCCCATCTGCCTTCCCAGCTAGTTCTGCCTACACAAGCCTCCTCTAGCCCACAGGGACCCTCAGTTAAAGTTAGAAAAATATGCTCCAACTGGACGGGCCCGGCCCTGCAGGCACACAGGTTGGCCAGCAGATGGCATCTTTGGGTGAATTGGAAAAGCCGTGGCACAAGGCTTCCTCAGCCCCATACTGAATTTTAGATTCCTCTGGTGCCTTCAGCAGAGCATCCTTGTGCAGGGTAGACCTGCACAATTATACAGAGCAGTCTTGTCTACACCCCTGAGACCCACCTTGTAAACCTTCTTCCCATTCTCTGGACACATCAGCCCCCTTCACAACTCCATAATCTTAATACGTTCTGTTCCTGTCTTCCTCTTTGCAAATTTCAACTCATATCCCTAGAGTCAGCTCAAGTGTCCTGCCGTCGGCGTTGGCAACACTTCTGGACTTGATGAGGCAGAGTGGAGGCTCTGAGTTCCTGCATCACTGCAGTGAGGGGCACTGCTCATCCACCAACACACACACACACACACACGCACACACATGTCTTTTTCTGAAACTAAACTTTTTCAAAGCAGTGTCTTCACTAACAATGTGCAATACACTAATATTTTCTATTCAATTCCATTCTGCTTTTATTAATTTATTTTTAAATTTAATTTTAAGTTCCAGGGTACACGTGCAGGATGTGCAGGTTTGTTACATAGGTAAACATGTGTCATGGTGGTTTGCTGCACCTATCAACCCATCACCTAAGTATTAAGCCCAGCATGCATTAGCTATTTTTCCTGATGCTTTCTCTCCCCCTGCACACTGCTCCCACCCCTCAACAGGCCCCAGTGTGTGTTGTTCCCCTCCCTGTGTCCAGGTGTTCTCATTGTTCAGCTCCCACTTATGAGTGAGAACATGTGGTGTTTGGTCTTCTGTTCCTGTGTTAGTTTGCTAAAGATAATGGCTTCCAGCTCCATCTATGTCTCTGCAAAGGACATGATCTTGTTTCTTTTTATGGCTAAATAGTATTCCATGGTGAATATGTACCACATTTTCTTTATCCAGTCTATCACTGATGGGCATTTGGATTGATTCCTTGTGTTTGCTATCGTGAATAGTGCCGCAGTGAACATACGCGTGCGTGTATCTTTATAATAGAAGGATTTATGGTTCTCTGGGTAAATGCCCAGTAATGGGATTGCTGGGTAAAATGGTATTTATGGTTCTATGTCTTTGAGGAATCACCACACCATCTTCTACAATGGTTGAACTAATTTACATTCCCACCAACAATGTAAAAGCGCTCCTATCTCTTCACAGCCTCACCAGCATCTTTTGTTTCTTGACTTTTTAATAATTGTCATTCTGACTGGCATGAAATGGTATCTCGTTATCTTTTTGATTTGCAGTTATCTAATGTTCAGTGATGTTGACCTTTTTTTCATGTTTGTTGGCCACATAAATGTCTTCTTTTGAGAAGTGTCTGTTCATGTCCTTTGCCCACTTTTTAACAGGGTTGTTTATTTGTTTCTTGTAAATTTGCTTAAGTTCCTTGTAGGCTCTGGATATTAGACCTTTGTCAGGATTCCATCCTGCTTTTAAAATGCTAGTTGTGACCTACTAAATTGACTTCCCAATGCATGAGAGTCGTGGCTCTCAGTGTGAAAGACACTAATTGAAACCATCAAGAGGCAGGAGTCTGAGAAAGTGCTGGCCAGTGAGTTCACTTGAGGGTTCTGTCCTTGGATAGGCATGGGAGGGAATGGATGGTGTCTGGGGTCAGTGAGGAGGTGGCTGGGCCTGTACTCAGATGTTTTCCCTTCCATGGCCATGAGCAGCAATGTGGGCAGTGCCCAGACATATTTCCACCTCCCATTTTGAGCCCTGTCTGGTACCTAGGACCTTCCTGCTGCCCCCTGGGAACCCCCTCGTGGTGGCTAACGATGGCACTATCCCTTCTCTCTGCCTCTCCACATCTGAGGCACTCTTTCTACTATCCCAGTCTTGTCATCCAAGGCTGTGGAAGGGAGGGGATATGTCTTGTCCATTCTCACATCCTCAGTACTTGCAGAGTGCGAGGCCTTCAGGTACTCAATGAACACTGGCTGAATAAATGAATGAGTAAATAAATAAGCGGGTGACTGTAGCACCAGAGTTCTGCTGAGCAAGGAGTTACAGGGACTGCCAACCCAAATGCCTTCAGGGATCAACAGGCAGGAACATCATTCCGTGAAACAGGCCAGGTGGGAGACATAGGAGACAGCCACGAAGCCTCTGGAAGGCCAGTGTCTCTTTATGACCTGTTCCTCTTGCTGCTGTAACAAATCACCACAAATATAATGGCTAACAACAGAAATGTATTTTCCTACAGTTCTGAAAACCAGATGTCTGATCTGAGTCTTACAGGGCTAAAATCAAAGTGTTAGCAGGGCTAGATTCTTCTTGAGATCCCAGGGCAGAGTCTATTCCTTCCCTCTTCTACCTTGTGATGGCTGCCGGTGTTGCTTCACCTGTGGCTACATCACTCCAGTCTCTGCTCTGCCATCACTCTCTCTCCTCTTTTGTGTCAGATATCTCTGTATCTTCCTCTTATAGGACCCTTGTGGTCATAATTAGGGCCCATTCAGATTATCTAGAATAATCATCACTTCTCAAAATCCTTAATCATATCTTCAAAGTCCTTTTTGCCATATAAGGTCACATTCATAGATCTGGGATTAGCACCAGGAAACCTTGGGGATTATTTTTCAGTCTACTGTATCATGGCTGGGCAGAGTCAAGGGCAGGGACGGAGCTGAGAGTCTCCTGGGCCAATCTTCTTACTGTAGATGCAAGAAAGTGAAGATTGGAGAGGGGAAGGGACTTGCCCATGGCTACTCTCCAGATAGGAGCAACGCCATGATTGCATTCCAGGTCTCTGCGGTTTCCACAATAGCCTCTTCTCAGAGGTGGCCTGTGGCCCTGATATCCTTTTCTGCAATGTTTCCTCAACAGTGGTACCTAAAATGTCAGACAAAGGCTCTACACTTGTATTTTTCACCCTAGAACTCAGACACATTCCCAGTTATTTCAGGACTTTTGGAGTTGAACTAATACATGAAAAGCTGGTGTGACTTTCCACAGAGATGAGGCATCCTTAAAGTCTTAAGGATTTTTAAAACCCCTCTGAGCTGTCAGGGGCACCTTAAAATAAATGTAGGTACTCTCTCTCTTAATCTTATTAATTATTCATGTCTTACTTTCCATTCAAACTACTCATCTCCCAAGTACTCCATACATTTTTTTTTCCTAGTTGTAATCATGCAATTCAATAAATCCAAAGAAGTTTGCAGTGCTGATGATCAGAGGCCCAAATCCTTTCAGTTCTGCCTAGGAAGGGATTAGGAGGTTTAAACTTCTTCTTCTACACTGAACCAGTATCAGAAAAAAATGTAAGAACTAACTTAGGAAAAAGCACCAAGGAAGAGGTGCTGTCAGTCAGCATCCCATGGGATACCCAGCCAATGTGTCCCTGGATATTTTGTGAGGGGGCATGTCCTTCCTAATGGTGTCTCTGAACATTCCCACATATCCTAACTTGTACTTAGGGAACTGACATGGTTTAATCAATTTCTATAGATAGATCAATAGATAGGACTCTTTATACACACAGATATATATCAATCGAAGTCTGCTCCCAGACCAGCAGCCTGGCATCACCTGGGAGCTTGCTATGAATGCAGACTCTCAGGCCCCACCCCAGACTTCCTGTATCAGAATGTGCATGTTAACAAGACCCCCATTCGTGTGCATGTCAGCATTTGAGAAGTGCTGTCCCATGCAGCTCTTTGCCCCTTATTCCACCCAGGGGTATATGTGTGCTCAAAGAGAAAAGTTTATGACACTAATCAGTGAGATTTTAATGTGAATCAGTGAAGCTGAAGACGTGTCATAGATTTTAAGGGAGATCTATTCAGATTCACTGACTTTACAGTCTACAAGAGACTCTGGCAATATGCTCATGATTGATAGCCCAGCTCTTACTTTGTGGCTAAAAACTTGGAAGCTTGGAGAGGGGAGCTGTCTTGTCCAAACTCAAAACCTAGTAGTAGAGCTAAGAGGAAAGAGAGGGGAGACTTGAGTGAAGGTAAGATTTTTATATTTCACCCAAACTGGTAAAATGTTATCACTAGTAGACTGTGATAAGTTATGGATATATAATACAGTAATCAGTATAAATCTATACAAAGAAATATACTCAGAAACATAGATGAATCAAAGTGGAATTCTACAGTGTTCAAGTAATCCACAGGAAGGCAGAAAAGAGAAAATAATAGTGAAAACAGAACAAGCTGAAAACAAAAAATTATGTGATAGACTTAAGCTCTAATATATTAATGTATAAATTCAATGTAAAGGATCATAAAATATTAATTAAAAGACAGTAACTGACAGAGTGGATGAAGAAGCATGGCCCAGGTGACTGCTAACTAAAAACAATTCACTTCAAATATGTTATTTTCAAGTTGGAAGTAAAAAAATTGAAAAAGATATATGATACATTTATCAATCAAAGGAAGACAGAAGTGGCTATATTAATTTCAGATAAAGTAGAATTCAGAATAAAGAAAACTGTCAGACAGACAGGGACATTATACAATGACGAAAGGATAAATCTAACAAGATATAACAATTCTAAATGTATAACAAACAACAGATCTGGAAATATGCAAAGCCAAAACTGATAGCAATTAAAGGAGAAATAGACAAATTCATAAATAGGTGAAGATTTCATCTTTCTCTTAACAATTGATAGAACAATTGATAGAAAATTAGCAACAATATAGAAGACTCAACACTATCAACCAAAAGAATAAAATGAACATTTATAGAGCACTCCACTCAACAACAATGGAAGAGATACTCTTTCTAAGTGCCCTTGGAACAGCCGTCAAAATGGATTATACTCTGGGTCATGGAACAAACCTTAACACATTTAAAACAACTGAAATCCTACAAAGTGTGTTCTCCAACCACTATGAAATCAAGCTAGAAATCAATAGCATAAAGGTAACATAAAAATCTCTAAGCACTCGGAAACTAAACAACACAATTATTCTAAATAATCCATGGATCAAAGTCAAAGTCTTGAGTAATAAATAATATATTGAACTAAAGGAAAATAAAATTATATCATATCACAATTTGTGGGATACTGATAAATCATTGTTGAGAGGGAAATTTATATTACGAAATCCATGTATTAGAAAAGAGGAAAAGTCTCAAATCAATAATATAAGCTCCCACCTCAAGAATCTAAAAGAGAAGAGCAAACTTAAAACCAAAGCAGGCAAAAAGAAGGAAATAAAAATGATAAGAATAGAAATCAATGAGATAGAAACAGAAAATAGAAAAAAGCAATGAAACAAAGAGTTGATTCTTTGAAAAGATCAATAAAATGGATAAATCTGTAGCAAGAAAAAATATGACACATTACCAGTATCAGGAGATATCACTACAAACCCTGAAGGCATTGAGAGGATAATAAGAGAGTACTATGAACAACTCTACATACATACATTTTACAAGAAGATGAAGTGACTGGCATTCTTGAAAAATACAAACTATCACAACTCATCCAGTATGAAATAGATAATTTCAATAGGCCTATGGCTGTTAAGAAAATGGAATTCATAATTTTAAAACTCCCATAAAAAACTCTTGGCCCATATGGTTTCACTACAGAATTCTACCAAATATTTAAAGAAAAATTAGTACCAATTTTACATAATCTCTCTGAGAAGACAGAATAGGGACCGCTTTCCAATTTATTTTATGAGGCTGATATTACTTTGATACCAAAACCAAAGACAATACAAAAAAAGAAAAGTATAGACTCTTACGAATGTAGGTACAAAAATCCTTAACAAAATATTAGAAAATAGAATTTAGAAAAACATACAAAGAATTATACCAACATGGTCAAGTGACCTTTGTTCCAGCAATGCAAGATTGGTTCAATATTCAAAAATCAATCAATGTAATCCACCATTGTACAAGCTAAATAAGAAAATTACATTAACATATCAATTGATACAGAGAATCATTTGAGAAAATTCAACACCCATTTATGACAAAACTTATAGAAAAGTAGAAATAGAGGAAATTTCCTCAACTTAATAAAAAACATTTATTTTTAAACCCCTAGAGTTAAAATTCTGCTTAGTTGTGAAAGACTTAATGCCTGCTCTCTAAAATTGGGACTAGAATAAGGATGTCAACTCTCACCACTTTTATTCCAAGTAGTGCTGAAAATTCTAGATAATTGCAATGAGACAGGAAGAGGAAAAGACATACAAATTAGAAAGGAACAAGTAAAACTGTCCCTGTTTGCAGATGACATATTGTCTATTTAGAAAATTTCAAGAAATACACATACAAAACAGATCAAAACTGTTTTGTTTGTAACTAATAAGTGAGTTCAATGAGGTTACTGAGTGCAAATCAACACAAATCAATTGCATTTCTATATATTAGCAATAAGCATGTTGAAATGGAACTGTAAAATACAGTACCATTTACTATCATTCAAAAAACACAAATGCTTAGATATAAATCTAAGAAAACGTGTATTACTTATATGCTAAAGACTACACAATGATAATGAAAGTTTACAAAGTTCCAAATAAAGAGAGAAACATACTATGTTCATGGATTGGGAGATTCATAATAGTAAAAGCGTCAGTTCTCCCTAAATTGATATACAGGTTTTATGCAATTCCTATAAAATCCTAGCAATGATTTTTTTTGTATATATAGACAAAAATTATTCTAAAATTTAGCTGGAAGGGCAAAGGAACTAGAATGACTAAGACAATATTGGAAAAGAAAATAAAGTTGGAGAAATCAGTCTACGTAATTTCAAGACTTATTATATAAGAATTCTACAGATTTCAAGGCTGTGTAGTATTGGTGGAGGGGCAGACATATTGATCAATGGGACAGAATAAAGAACTCAAAAATCAGACCCAATATGCTCATCTGATATTTGAGAAGGATGCAAAGGTAATTCAGTGGAAGAAGAATAGCCACTTCAATAAGCAGTGCTGGAACAATGGACACAAAATGAACTGACCTATGTCTTACACCTTATGCAAAAATTAACTCAAAATTAATTATGGACTCACATGTAAAACATAAAACCATAAAACTTTTGTTTAAAAAACAGGATAGGCTGGGCATGGTGGCTCATGCCTGTAATCCCAGCACTTTAGGAGGCCGAGGTGGATGGATCACCAGGTCAAGAATTCAAGACCAGCCTGGCCAAGATGGCAAAACCCCAACTCTACTAAAAACTACAAAAATTAGCCAGGCATGGTGGCATGTGCCTGTAATCCCAGCTACTCGGGAGGCTGAAGCAGGAGAATTGCTTGAACCTGGGCAGCAGAGCTTCCAGTGAGCTAAGATTGCACCCCTGCACTTCAGCCTGGGCAACAGAGTGAGACTCTATCTCAAAAAACAACAAAAAACAAACAAACAAAAAGGATATTGGGAGGCTGAGGTGGGTGGATCACCTGAGGTCAGGAGTTTGAGATCAGCCTGGCCAACATGGTGAAACCCTGTCTCTACTAATAAAATAAAATAAAATAAAATAAAATAAAATAAAATAAAATAAAATAAAATAAATAATTAGTTGGGCGTGGTGATGCGTGCCTGTAATCCCAGCTACTTGGGAGGCTGAGGCAGGAGAATCACTCGAACCTGGGAGGTGGAGGTTGCAGTGAGCCGAGACTGCACCATTGCGCTCCAGCCTGGGTGATGGAGCGAGACTCTGCCTCAAAAAAAAAAAAAAAAAAAAAACACACACACACACACACACACAAACACAAAAAACAGGATAGTTTTTCTGGGTCTAGGGCTAGGTGAAATACTCAGACTTGACACCAAAAACTTAATTCATAAAATAAAAAATAAATTGTGCTTCAGAATTAAAAACTTCTGTTCTGTGACTCTGTTAATAAGAAAAAAAGACAAGTTACAGAGTGAAAGAAAATATTTACAAGTCACACATCTGACAGAGGGCTAATATGTAGAATGTATAAAAACTCTCAAAACTCAACAAGGAAATGACCCAATTAGAAAATGAACAAAAGACATAAAAAGACATTTCACCAGAGAAGTTATACAAATGGCAAAGAAGAACATTAAAGGTGTTCAACTTCATTAGCCATCAAGGAATGCAAATTAAAACCACGTGACATAGCACTACTCACTGTCAGAATAGCTGAAATAAAAATTGGTGTCAACACCAAATTCTGATGAGAATGCAGAGAAAATGGAGCATTTATATATTGCTGGTGAGAATGTAAAATGGTACAGCCACTCTGGATACAAGCTGGCCGTTCCTAAAAAACTAAACATGAAACCACCATACAACCTAGCAGTTCACTCCTGTGCGTTTATCCCAGAGAAATGAAGACCTATGTTAATTTCCCGCAAATCCTGCAAAGGAATGATTATACTAGCTTTATTTGTAATTGCTCTCAAAGTGAATAGAATCTGGCTGTCCTTCAGTAGCTGAATGGTTAAACAAATGTGATACTTCCATACCATGGAATACTATTCAGCAATAAAAAGCAGTGACCTGCATAAATATCCAGAGAATTATGCTGATTTAAAAAAAAATGCCAAACAGTTGCATACTGTATAATTCCACTTATATGACATTCTTGAAATGATACAATTATAGAAATGAAGAAAAAGATCAGTGGTTGCTAGAAGTTAAGGAGAGAGAGAAAGTAGGAGGCAAGTGGGTATAGTTATAAAACGGCAACACCTTTTATAAAACATCCTGGTGGTGTTGGAAACTTTCTGAATCTTGTGATATTGTTCTATACTTTTCCAAGCTATTACCATTGAGGGAAACTGGGTAAAGAGTACATGAGCTCTGTCTGAATTATTTCTTACAACTGCTCATGCATCTATAAATGTTTCAAAATAAATGTTTGATTAAAAAGTTTGATTTGGAAGTAGACTGTAGGATGAATAAATAAAAACAACAACAACAACAAAAACAATTTGATGAGCTTAAAAAAGGATTGCAGACAATTGCCTCCTATGAATATACTTCTTCAACCAATTTCTTATTGTTTGGACATTTGAGTTATTATAATTTTCTTATTTCAGCAGTCACAGAGATGACGGTCCTTGTAGCTAAATTTTGACATATATTCTTTCACTTCCTTGTAAACATCCCTAGAAATTGAATAGCTGGTCAAAGGCTTATATATTTTTTCACATTTTTTGGACCCCTTTGAGCCCAAGGTATAGAAAAATTCAATATTTGGAGGCATTGTATTTATGGGACAATTCAATACATGAACAAGAAGAAAATTTTTAAAAGATGACAGTCCTCTCTGAATTTATTTTGAACAATTTAGGCATAAGAGGTTGCTAATGTGGCATAATAAGCACAATTTGAAGGCTTTAAATACATGTTTCAATGTTTTATCCATTTGAAAAATGTAGATAATACGAATTCCTGCCTTCTGAAGTTGTTGTGGGGATTAAATACATGTAAAGCACTTGGAGGAAAACTTAGTATATTATAAAGTCTCAATAAATGTTAGCTACTATTATGACTTTGAGTTACCATTGAGGGAAACTGGGTAAAGAGTACATGAGCTCTGTCTGTATTATTTCTTACAACTGCTCAGGCATCTATAAATGTCTCAAAATGATTTTTTGAGACAATAAGAAATTTGTCTAAATAAGAAATTTGGTTTCATTATGATTGAAATCCAAAAATATCTCAATAATTGACACTGGCCTATAGGAGGAAACCCATTGCCTCATTCCCTTGCCAACACCATGCATTACCAACCATTTCTATCTTTGCTATGTTTTATTGTTATTTTAATTTTCATTTCTTAGATTAATAATGAATGGGGCTGGGTGTGATGACTCATGCCTGTAATCCCAGCACTTCAGGAGACTGAGGAGGGAGGATCATTTGAGTTCAGGAGTTCGAGACCAGCTTGGGCAACATAGTGAGACATCATCTCTTTTTAAAGTAATTTGTTCCTTTTTAAAATAAAATAATGAATTGGAACACATTTTCATGTATTTATTGGCCATTTATATATATTCTTTTGTGCCTTGCCTGTTTATATTTCTTGTCCATTTCTCACTTAGGATGTTTTTGTTGCTTCGAAGGAATTTTATTTTTTTGAAACGGAGTCTCGCTCTGTCACCCAGGCTGGAGTGCAGTGGCGTGATCTCGGCTCACTGCAACCTCTGCCTCCCCGGTTCACGCCATTCTCCTGCCTCAGCCTCCTGAGTAGCTGGGACTACAGGCGCCTGCCACCATGCCCGGCTAATTTTTTGTATTTTTTTTAGCAGAGACGGGGTTTCACTGTGTTAGGCAGGATGGTCTTGATCTCCTGACCTCATGATCCGCCCGCCTTGGCCTCTCACAGTGCTGGGATTACAGGTGTGAGCCACCGCGCCCCGCCAGGAATTTTTATATAGTAATTAACTCTTTTGCACTTATAGTGAATATATATATATGTGTATGTGTGTGTGTGTGTATATTATATATATGTGTGTATATATATATGTATTTATATATATATATGCATATTTTAGAGACAGGATCTCACTCTGTCACCCAGGCTAGAGTGCAGTGGTGTGATCATAGCTCACTGCAGCCTTGAACTCCTGGACTTAAGCAGTACTCCCATCTCAGCCTCTCAAGTGGTTGGGACTGCAAGAACACACCCTCACATCCAGCTAATTTTTCTTTTTTTTTTTTTTTACTTTTTGTAGAGACAGGGTTTCCTATGTTGCCTATGCTGGTCTTGAACTCCTAGCCTAAAGTAATCCTCCTGCCTCAGCCTCCCTAAGTGCCACTACACCCAGATTAAAAATATTCATATTAATTTGTTCAGCTGTTAATACATTAAATTATGTTTTTGATATGAAAAGTTTTAAAAGTTTTAGGTAGTCATATTTTAGGTGACAATAATATCTTTATGCCTTTTGCAATTGTTTTTTTGTTCATAAGAACCTTCCTCATAGGAAAATTGACCACCTTTATGTTTTTCATGTTTTATTTTATTTAATTTTTACTAATCTTGGGTACAAAGGATTGCTTATTTGTGACACACTGTCACCACTGGTGCACACATGGTCCATGTGTAGTCAATCTAATGGTTTTAAAATGTGGTAAGCATCCATGAACCCATCATTTAATATAATAACTAGGATCTTGAAATAATTTATATTCTTCCATTTGATCTGTACACCTCCTATCCTCCTGCCTCCTTCTACTTGAGAAAAATATTCAGAAGTCTGTTTATCTTTTTCTTTTAGATATATAGTTTCATCTTATCTATATGCTTTCCTAGGAAGTACATATTTTATTCAAGTTGTTTTTATTTGTATAAAAAGGCTATCATGCTGCATGTAATCTTCTGGCACTAGCTTTTGCGCCACTTAATATTATTCTGCTCAGGCTAATTGCTATTTACCTGTGTCCTACCATATTTCAACTGCTGCATATATTCAGTTGTGTCTATATACCACAGTTTTTCATACACTGCCCCATTTATAGACATTCAGGTCACTATTAATGCCTATTACTGTTCTGAATGCATTTACATATTTTTTTTCTGGTGTGCAGGTGAAAAGATTTCTGTTGGATCTATACTCAGGAATAGAATTGCTGGGTTATATGGTATGTGCCGAACTGTTTTCCAAGGAATTATATATCTTTCCTTTCCAGAAACTTTGTTTAAAAAGATCCCAGGGGACCACATCCTCTCCAACACTTGGTATTGCTAGAGTTTTTAAATTTTTGTCAGTTGAATAGTGTTATGGTCTCTAAAATAGCATGTGTATGGGTACTGGATATTAAATGGTGCCTCACTATGTTCTTGGTTAGCATGTCCCCAATCTATTCTTATATTTATTGGCTTGGTTTTTTTTTTCTGTCAGATGACAATTGTGACTATTGCTGATTTTCTTTTTACAATGTAATCTTTGAAGGTAACTCTTCAGCAATATGAAATTTATTTTTGGTTAAGGTATGTATTCCTTTTAACAAATGGATAGTACATTTTTCCAACAATGTTTAGTAAACAATCTGCAATTCGGGCCGTTGATTTGAGATGTCAACTTTATCTTACACTGAAGTTTTATAAATACATAAAATATGTCCTTTATTAAAATACATCCTTTCTATACTCTTTATTTGTTTAATTGCTTGGTCTGATTTTCATACCAGTACCATCCTGTTAATAGAACATATCATTAGGTCAAATTTTATTCTTTTTCCAAATATGTCTTTGCTGTTTTTATTGCATTATTCTCTTAAGTGAACTTCAGAATTACTTTTCCAAATTCCCTTCTATCCCACCATTCTAACTCACTCATCCTATTGATTTCATTTATATACATAGTCATCCCTCAGTATCTGTGGGGGATTGGTCCCAGGACCTCGCTCAGATACCAAAATCCTCAAATACTCAAGTACCTAATATAAAATAGTGCAGTATTTGCATATAACATACACATTTCTTCCTGTATGCTTTAAATCATCTCTAAATTAATTATAATTCCAAATATAGTGTAAATGCTATGTAAATAGTTGTTATAATGTACTGTTTAGGAAATGATGACAACAAAAAAGTCTGTACATGTTCAGTACAGACTCAACTTTTTTTCTGATTATTTTTCATCTGAGGTTGGTTGAATCCACGAATGTGGAATCCACGGATATGGAAGGCCGTCTTTATGTAAATTTGAGAATTGATGTCTTCACAACATTAAGTCTCTGCATTTAAGAACATGGTCTTTTTCACCTTTATTTGAATCTTATCTTGGAATATTCATCAAGAAAGTTTGTAGGTTTCTCCATGTACTTTCTTCACAATCTTCTTAAGTTTGTAATAAAGACTTTTGAGTAAGGTGATGACAAAATAATTATTGATCTTTCTTGTTCGGGTTGTCTTAACATCACGCAAGTAACAAACAGCCTTGTGTAGGTAGATCACTTTAACACAATTAGCTGGAAAGCCCCTGCTGATTCAGGTGTAGACAATTGCAACTAGCCCACGACAGCCAGCACGGCTGTTTCAGCTTCACAGACCTGGCACCTGTCAGGGGCTCAGTTGGTTAACGTAAGATTAAAAATTCAGCAAATGATTTCACTAATTTAACCCAATTGAGCATCATTCTCTCTCTGAGCTCAGTTTTGCAGGCAAAGCATTTGGGACTCTATGTTACTAGAACATGGTCTTCATTTTTCCTCATATTCTGTAGTGCACACCATCAAGTTTATTGTCTCCTTGAATAAGAGACCTTCACATAAGATAGATGTAACACACACATATATGCGTACTGCATTTTACTGGGTATATAGCCCATTTTTTAAAATCTAGCTTGGCTTTGAGAAAGAAGTATCAACCTTTGCACCCTGTAGTCTTTATCACCAGGCAGGAAGGCCATGAAAAAACGTTCCTCATTTGAAGTCTGGGAAACCCTCCACACTCTAGTGCTGACCAGCACTTTTGAGAGAAACAGCAGATCCAGGGGCTAGTAATGTGTACTAACAAGCTTTGTATCCTGAAATTCATACTGCAGAAGGGATTGAAATCTACAGAAAGCCACATCTGTGTGTTCCTCGCAGACCCCAGCAAGGAGCCTGAATACAGCATGTCATTATGATTAATTGTGGGTAATGAGGGTCTTATGAAACCAAGAAAGAGAAGCGTTTGTTTCTCTGCTGCTACAGTTATAGCCTTCGATTTGTTTTCAAGCACTCTACAGAGGACAGCCAAAATAGAATAGGAAATGACTATTCTGCAGCCATCCTTTTCTTCCCTGCCAGGCATTTCAGTAAATTAACAGGCGGGGACCGGTTGGGGATTTTGTGAGCCTTCTCAATGATATGATAAAGAAAAGACTTCCCAGTTCAAAGAATCTGTATAAAACCAGGCTATAGGAGAGATCAGCTGTGAGTTCTGAGAAGCTAAGTGGTGCTCTGAGTTCAGCTACAAATCGGACAACAGACCACAGTGAATAAAAGAATTCTTTTATGGAAGCAGCGGGTGTTTTCGTCATTCTCTAACTTACCAGAAGGTGGTGCAAATTCACTGCTGATACAGTAAAGGAGGACGTGGCTTTCTTTTCCAGCCCTACCCTGTTCAAGTACAGTAAAACAGAGAGAGAGAGAGAGAGAGATTTAAAAATAAATTAGATAGGAATATTTAATCTTTTTAAAAACAAATAACTCCCCTTCAAGTTGTCTAACATCTGTCAACTTATTTCTTGCTGAGACTCAGTTGATGTGAGTCAAGCTAATAAAGAAACATGATACAAAGATTTGAAGAAGATAATTTTGAATATCTTAATGTAATAAAATTAAGATGGAGTATTTAATGGCTTAGGACAAACACTACATTAAGGAACTGGCCTATATTCCTAGAGATTCTAACAAATAGCAAAGAAGTGGTTAATTGGACAAACATTTTATTCCATTAAAGAATCATTATAGTATTTTAATATTTGGACATAAAAACATCTTTAGGATGAAGCACTGTGACTTTGGTGCAGCAGCACATGCATTTTTGAAATGAAAATTAACCCTTCTCCTAGGAAGATGATATAGGATGTAGAAGACCCAACAACAGTGTTTAAAAACAAACACAAACAAAACAGAAACCTTTCACTAACAACAACCAAAATAACAAAACCCTCTTCATTTGGTGTGAGGGGAGTTGCTGGAAGCAAGCCCTGGCTTACAGCAGCTCATCAGCTGTGTGTACTGGTGCCCACATTTCCAATAGTCAAGAGCATTTTTAGAGATGGGACATCTACCTAAAAAGAAGAAAGTTTTAAAAAACAATTTATTATTTCAGTAACATATCAATTGATGGCACCATCAAAAATATTTTCCTAAATTCTCTTAATCTCCAAGACCACTCTATTATATCTAAACAGAGAGGGAGTATTTTTGAATAAAAAGAAAACAAAACAAACAAAAGCAAAACACCCCAAACTTTTTTATATAGAAAACAAAACAAAGGTCCAAATGAAGGCTTGAACATTTTCGAATTAGAATTTCTAAAGAAAACGCATCCAGAGAGTGACCTGAGAGTTCTGGGTTGCTACTGATTTTTCAGCCCGAAATCGAGCATAGGTTTAACAAACGTTACCAGGGAGAACAATGTATTTTTGTTTCTAACTAAAATCTATCTTTTAAAAAATTAATTTTCTCTCTGTATTGTCGGATTACATTTTCATTTAACTTTGGTGCCGTGCCTTGTAATTAGTTTTTCTTGATGTGTTTCTTGGAAGGAAAAAAAAAAGTTAGGAGAAAAAAAAGATAAAAAAACAAGCTTGTAGGTTGCAGTTAAAATATTTTGCTTTATCACGCCTGGCGGGAAAAGAACCAAGAACGCTGAACGCAGGGCAGCAAAGAATCCCACGCCCCGCGCTCCCTGTTCCCAAATCTCAACATCGTTGCTTAAAATCTTCCGGGTTTATTGTGAAGCCAAGGGCGCTTGGCATGGGAAGAGAGCCGCTCGTGATTTATTTGGGCAGGGATGGGGTTTTGGAAAGGAAATTTGGGGGTTTACAAGGAGGACGGGTGGGTTTTATTCAACAACTTATTCTTGGGAGTTTTCGTGGACTGGAGAGGAGTTTCGATCCCGTCTCGGGCTCACCTGGGAAGCCCCCCTCCTGGCGCCCGCTTTGTTTGGCGTTCCTTTAAAGCCCAGTGTTGGCAGAGCGACCCACAATGAAACAAATTCTCATTTTATGACGTCTTTTCCCCCGTAGGAGTCCGAACAATGTTTGGGGGCTTGGCACGCATGAAGATAAAAGAATTTTATTTTAAATGCGGTACATGTCAGGATTAGACAGCGTTTCCTTTCAGCTAAACTACAGAGCGAATCTTCATTTCCTGTTTCACTGCTTCCCCCGAAAGAAACTTTTCTTTTTCTTTTTTTTTTTTTTTTCTTTTCTTTCTTCCCCCCCCAGCAAAGAGTCCGAGAGAAAAGTGCTGGGCACAGAGCTCCCCACGAGGTCCCCGGAAAGCAGACTTAGCTCCTGATCGTTGTCAATCTTTGGGCAACCCGGGGCCTCGCAACGGCTCGGGTTTAGTGTGATTTGGGGAGGCTGCAGCCTAGTTTTGGCTACTGTGGCCGCCTGAGCAGAGCCGGGGCGAGTTGTAAACCTCAGAGAAAGGCACTTGTCCCCAGCAAAACGTTTGGAAAGAACCGTGCGCCCTGTGCTGCCTGGCGCCTCCGCCGCGCACAGGAGCTGCCCTCGCCCCGGGACGCGTCGGGCCGCCGGGTCACCAGCTTTCCGAAAGGGACCCGGCAGAGACAAAGTGGCTTCGCTGCTGCGATAGTTGGTTTTACTTTGCAATAAACGGCCCCTAATGGGACCGGGCGCCGGGCGGAGAGCTCGGCCCGGGGCGCGGCCTTTGTCGGCTGGCTCTGCGGGCCGCCCCGCCGGGCGCCAGGTTTTGGCTGGTGGCCCGGCCCCGCGTCCGCCCCTGCAGGCCGCGCTCCTCCTTCCAGCGCACACAGCGGAGAAAAAAGGACACAAACAGCATTTTACACTTTTCCCACTTTAGCGGGAATCGGAGGAGCCGGGGAGAAAGCCCGAAGAGGGAGGCGGTTATTTATGACCGGCGAGTTGGAGTCTGGCACCATATGGTGGGATCTGTCAGGCCCGGCCGCCTCCCGGGCCGCCCCACCCAGCGTCCCGCAAACAGTGCCCGGTTGACAATGTCGCCTTAGCAGCCCCCATCTTCGCTTCCAGCCCCTCCCGTATATTTTCTCCAGTCCAAGTTGATCAAAGATGGACTTTAAAAACTACTCGCAATTGGACCCAAAAAAGTCATTCGTGATCTTTGGGTATTAGCACTTAACGGCCAGTGGCCTCTCCTTTCCCTCTGGAGGAGGTCGGGGTGGGGGCGACTGGGACCAGGTGGAAGGTAGTGTAGGGTTAAGAAGCGTCAGACCTCGGAGAAGGGCCTCACTTCCTCTTCGTTTTGTCGCCCTTTGTGTTACATACGGGGCAAGCAAGGTCTGCCAATCACTACCATTTCTCTTTCTTGTTCTATAAAGACAGGGTCGTCACAGCAACAGGGACATGACAGGCTGGTATCTCTCTCGAGCTCCAGGGGGCCCCTAATAGGATTGAAGCGAAAGATCAAGCGAATGGTTTCCTATTTTAGGCCCGTAATAACTCCCAACTGCTTGCATATACATGGGCCTTACAGTATTGAGGCAACTTTTAATCCCAGAAAAGAGCAGCCTGTTTTCTAGCAGGGTCTATTTTTGAATACCCTATGGGATCCTCCCTCTCTCACCATCCTCCATCCTCTCCTTGATTTTGGGGAGTAAGGGTAAGAAGGAATCCCCTCCTCTGGTTTTACTTATCACCCCTTCCCCAGAAGCTGAAGGTGTCCTTTCTTTTCATTAATTCATTTTACCAGCTCAAAGTAAATACTCCATTTGGAGGAAACAAAGACACCCCTTTTTGGTATTCTGTTGAAGTCCCTGGGTGAGATCAGAAGTTTCCACATCTTTTGGAGAAATTGGCCTTGGATGTACTTTGGCCAGACATCTTCCCCCACCTCTCCAACACACATACCTACAAAACTAAAAAGAAACCTAAGGAGGAGTGAAAAGGTTTCTCACCCCCAGGTTCAAAAGGAAACGTGAGGTCACGTGGGTGTGGGGAGTGCGTGTGCTGGGTGGGTTTCCTTTATCTGTGTGTTTCTGGAGTAGAGAGAGGAAATAAATGAAATGCATGGGACAAGAGGAGCAGTTTGTTTTCACCCCCAAGACCTGGGGAAACCCATCAAAAGAGACTGACTTCAAAAAACCGAGAATGCCTGGGAAATCTGAATGCAAACAGCCTTGGAATAATCAGCACCACCAACATCTGTCACCACAGCTGTTTCTTTTCTGGTTGGTGAGAGAACCCGTCTCTCTTCTGTGGGTTGGCAATGAACTCCAAGTAAGGGGCCCATGGTCTTTCTCTTCCAAACAGAATCCTCCAGGTCTCTGTTTACTTAGCCTGCTTAAAAGTAGAACACAATAGAAAACAAAACAAGCATAATATTGCCACCTTTTAGGTGAAAATAAGTAGCCTGGTAAAGTAGGTTAGGAAGAATTATTCTTGACCTGTGGTCACAGATGAGGAAACTGAGGCATGGGGACAGCCTTTGAATTTTCAAATTGATATCCAGTAAAGAATCAGAATTAATAAATCCAATCCTCAGCTCTTGGAAGGCACTCCGTTAAAAACAAAAAAAGCCCCCCAAAACAGGTGAGTAGTTGTATTATGTTTTTTCTTTTCATTCAATTGACAGATAATTATTCAGCTTATGGAACGTGGAAAACAAAATGCTTTGTTTTGCAGGGGAGAGAGAATGAAATATCGTATCGTCCCTGCCCTGAGAGAATATGTCTTCTGGGAGGGGCACTATGACAAGCAAAGACATAGATACCAGGAAGTGCATGGTTACAGCAATGTGGTGGCTTGATCTGAGGTTATGGGAGGGAAGCCTGACAAGGGAACAAGGACACGTAATGTCTGGCTGGAGTAAGGAGCAGAGAATTCATGGAAGAAGCAGTAGCATTTGCCTAGGAGTTGAAGGTTGGTTGAGATTTCGATGAGTTGAGGTGGGAGAAAGGCATTCAAATGCAGGGAACAGCATGCAATCCGGAAGGAACAACAAATTAGTTTTTCTTCAGAGGATGGAGGGAGATAGAGCAGGAATGAAAGAGGAGAGAGATAAAGGCAGGCTAAGACTTGCCTGTGGATGAGGGGGGCCCCAGAGTGACAGACCTAGGGGGCATTTGTAAAAGGTGAATCAGGGGCTGATGCCCAGGAAGAATTTGGGGTTGTGGAGAAGGCCTAGATTCTGAGATCCCAGTGGGAGGCTATGGTGGTCATGAGGAGTGAGGGCTGCTACAGGCCAGTGTCATGGGGATGGAGAGAAAGAATGATTTGGTAAGATTTGATGGCCAAAGCACATGGAGCTCAAAGCAGAGAGGCAGGTCAGAGGTGACTGGGCCTTCAAACCTGGGTAACCAGAGAATAAAAGACAGCCTCGTTATATGCAAGAAATTAAAATAGCATTTAAGGCCGGGCGTGGTGGCTCATGACTGTTATCCTAGCACTTTGGGAGGCCAAGCCAGGTGGATCACAAGGTCAGGAGATTGAGATCATCCTGGCTAACACAGTGAAACCTCATCTCTACTAAAAAAAAAAATACAAAAAATTAGCTGGGTGTGATGGCACGTGCCTGTAGTCCCAGCTACTCAGGAGGCTGAGGCAGGAGAATCACTTGAACCCAGGAGGCGGAGGTTATAGTGAGCCAAGATTGCAGCAGTGCACACTAGCCTGGGCAACAGAGCAAGACTCCATTTCAAAAAAAAAAAAAAAAAGCTTTTAAATCTACCATTACATTCATTGCGGCAGTGTTTGAAACATTGAACACTTCATTATAACAGAGAAACTCAGACACCAACATTGACGATCTTTCTTTCAATGTTGAAAGGCTTTCTTTGTCAAAGCTGGGCACTTGGTCTCATGGTTGAGCTTCAGCCAGACTTAGAAAGCCAGCATCCCAGGGCTCAGTGACTTTGTAGGGTGGACAGAAAACCAACTTGTAGAAGCTATATTTTCCCCAAGACACATTACTCCTCCTTAGCATTTGTTACCATTTTTATACCATTATTGAGAAAGAAAATTAGAGAAAGACACCCCAGAGGCATTTTCTCTGCAACTGCCAGGAAGTGAGGAAATGTTCCAACGATGAAACTGATCTGGCATTTGTTTACTTTTCAGTTGCATCCAGTGTCTGCTTAAGAATGTTCTGATGGGCAGATACCTAGATTATCACACAGAAAATGCAAGCCAGAAAGGTGATAAATAGTGAAAAGGGCACCAGACTGGGCATGTGGGTTGGGAGTTCCCTTCCTGGTCCTGCCTACTAGCTTGTGTGGCCTCATCCAGGCAGTGGCACTCTCTGGCCTAGTTCCCCTCCTGAAAGACGAGGTGAGTTGGATGATTTTAAAGGTTCTTTCCAGCTCTGTGTGAGTGGATCGGCAATGTGCCTCTTTCTTTGGATTTCCCCAACACTTTTTTCTTACATTCTGCATTCTGCTTTGCATGTGCAAACAGAAAGGATATTTATGTCAGATGATTTAGACCTTACTCTGGTTTTTAATAACTTTACCGACATTGAACTTTATTAATATTTTTAAAGCATCATTCTATCTATTCTCCCTTGATCCACAAAACTGCCATGTAAAGTAAGTAAGCCAGGAGTTTTATTCCCAAATGTGCAGCTAATGATAACAATGATTTCTATTTATAGAGTGCCTGCCACATGTCAACATATGCCTTATATTGAATGTCTCACTTAATCACCACAATCTTGTAGGTACTGTTACTCCCACTTTACAGATAAGGAAGCTGAGACTTGTAGGGGCTGGGCCTCACCGAATGCCTCCAGCTCCCTGATGGCTGAGTCAGGATTTCAATTCTGATCTATCAACTCCAACTCTATGCTCTCTATGGCCTTTGGAGGTTATGCAAGGGTTGTCAACTCTCTTCCTCTGCTATCCAATATTTTTTGTGGACATTTACCCTCTGTATCATCAGAGAAAACTGTTGGCTAGTGTGGGCCTCCATTTGCTTTGTGGCCTTCCATGGCCTGCCCATGTGAAATATAAGGCCCAGATTTAAATCAGACAAGATGTTGACAAATGTCTATCAAGCACCCAGTATGTGTCTTACAGTCTACCACAGGCTTTGGAATCCTGAAAAAGTATTAGAAATGTCTCCTTCCATCCGGATTTTACAATCTGAGATGAAGAAACTAATTGAGCGAGTACAACATCAGTGGACGAGCAATGTCCTGTGTTATCATGGAGCCCACCAAACTTTATGGAAAGCTCATTCTGCTCCCACTGGAGCCTGGACTGTTTGGCTTAATTCTCATGACAAGCTTATTTGATGGCTGCTACACAGTGAGAGCCTGTTGACAAAATCTACAACCAACATGCTGGTCCAAAGCAAAGACAGTTGGGGAACTTGTTCTTTGTGTAGTGGCTTCTTTGTCCTGGCCTTTGATTTGTTTCCTGGTATTTTAGCCCTGGAATTAATAGGTAAGCCAAACAGACCCAGTTCTGGCTATTATTGCATACTAATAATGGCTCAAAACAGTGGCTTGAAGCAACATACATTTATTCTGCTTTTGAATCAGAGAGTCAACTGGGCTCCGTGAGGCAGTTCTTGCTTGGGGTTCCTCAGACACTTGTAGTCAGGTGGTTCTGGGGCTGAGGTCATCTAGGAAGCTTCTTCACTAATGTGTCTGGAGCCTGGGCTGGGAAGACTCAGATAGCTGGGACCCCTTGGGCATATCTCTCTAGGTGGCCTCCTCACGTGGTCTCTTTGTAAAACCATAAGAAGGCCCAGGAAGGCTCTCAGTGGCCTCCTTTGGGTCCTGTGCCCATTATTGAACCCATCACTGTGGCCAGAGGGAGTTGTGCTTTGCCTGGCCAGACTTGGATCATGTTCTTACCCTGGGTCAACTCCACCCAAACTGCTTAGACTGATTGTGGGAAAATGATGGCTCCCAAGGGAAAATTGAAGTGAGGATGGATGATGGAAAAGCAAGGCTAGCTGAGGTCCACTGGAGTTCCTTGTTTCTTGCTAGTACTCATAGATGTTTGTTGATCATGGTATTGGATGCAGATAGGTCTCATACCCCTTGCCCTGAGAGGCTGAGACCAGTGGCTTCTCTGCCTGCACTAGAAGCTACACATAGTCCTGTAGCCTAGGAGTTGGGGCAGTGGGCAGCTTGGGAGTTTTATGAGCCTACACTTTGGCTAAAGTTGCATTTTCCTACATGTGTACCTTTGCTTATGCCATCTTCTCCACTCAGCGTGGTCTTTCTACTCATTTCCACCATTTTAAATTAAATTGTCCAATTTGTAAGGCCCGATGTAAGAGCACACTAGCCAAAGGTGAGCTTTTCATCTTCTGATCTCTGTGGCCTTGCTATTCAAAGTGGGACCCAAGCGCCAGCAGAATCAGCATCCCTTGGAAACTTGTCAGCAGTGTGGTCTTACTATGTACCTCAGAGCTACTGAATTACAATCTGCATTTTAACATGATCCCAGATGGCATGTGGGCACAGCAAAGTCTGGGCAGCACCATGCCAGAGCAGCAGTTCTCTGAGTGTGGTCCGGGAAATGCTGAAGGTCTCTGAGACCCCTTCAGGGTGTCTGAAAGGTCAAACAATTTTCATACTAAGACTAAGATTGTTTTTCCTTTCTCACTCTCATTCTTCCATGAGGTTCCAGGGGAGTTTCCCAGAGGCTCTGTGACCTGTGAGAACTAAACCCTTTGATGGTTGATAGACCATATGCTTTTGTGTTCTTATGTCTAAAAAATTGGTTTTAATTTCTGCTGCAATAAATATAGCTGGGTGCAGTTATTCACACCTGTAAGCCCAGTACTTTGGGAGGCCGAGCAAGTGGATCACTGGAATTTAGAAGTTCAAGACCAGCCTGGGCAAAATGGTGAAACTCTGTCTTTACAAAAAAAATTCAAAAATTAGCCAGGTGTGGGGGTGTATACCTGTAGTGCCAGCTACTTGGGAGGCTGAGGTGGGAGAATTGCTTGAGCTGGGAGGCTGAGGCTGCAGTGAGCCATGATTGCACCACTGTACTCCAGCCTGGGAGACAGAGCGAGACCCTATCTCAAAAAAATTAATGACAGATAAATAAATACAAATAGACATATGGCCAGGCATGGTGGCTCACACCTATAATCCCAGCACTTTGGGGGGTCAAGGCTGGCAAATCACTTGAGCTCAGGAGTTCGAAACCAGCCTGGGCAACATGACGAAGCCCCATCTCTACAAAGATTACAAAAATTAGCTAGGCATGGTGGCACGTGCCTGTAGTCCCAGCGACTTGGGAGGCTGAGGTGGGAGGATTGCTTGAGCCTGGGAGGAGGAGTCACAGTGAGTCAAGATCACGTCATTGCACTCCAGCCTGGGCGACAGAGCGAGACGCTGTCTCAAACAAATAAAGTCTCTCTCTCTATATATATATATATTTATATTTATATATGTCAATATACATTATGTATTTATATATGTTTACATATAAAAATATATAATATATATTTAATATGTTATATATTTATATAATATATAATTGATTTTATATAATACATAACCTATTTTATATATAAACATATTTTATGTATTATACGTTTATATATGTAAACATAATTATATTGTATAAAATAGTATATTTATACATTTATATAAAATAATATATATTTTTATATGTATTATAGATAGATATAAACCACATAATTTTTAAGAGTGTAGAGGGATTCTGAGACCAAAACATTTGAGAACTGTAGCTCTTGATCCTCTGTCTCTGGCTAGGGAAAGTGTTGACCTTCCCTCCGCACTCTGGCTTCCAGCACTGAGCACAGCCCGCTAAAGGCATTGAAAGAGATCAATCTATACCTCCTTAGCCTTGAGGACAAGGAGAGGCTCCAGGGGTCACCCCCACCCACCCTGGGCATCAGGCTCTATGTAATCCACTTGCCAGGCTCATGGCTAGACACACAGCTCCTGAATATATATTTGCTGAAAACTGACAATTACGAAGTTTTTTGGGGGGTAATTAAAAAAATTCAGATCCCCCAATCCCTTCCCTTTGTCCTTTAATTTATGACACTTTTCAATGTTCAATTCACACTGCTCAAAAAGGAGCTCTTGCTCCCATTTAAAAAAAGCAACACAGGTTAAGAAAGGACCTCTCAACGTCATGGAGTAAGCCAGTGCCATTTAGGAGCTGGGTTTCAAAATCCCTAGAGCAACTCTTTGTTGCTACACTATGGGTCTAGGAAAGTTCATAGATGAGCCCAGTGTGTTCTGATGCCTCACTGCCGAGAATGGCTGAAACATCAAGTAGTGGTGGAGCCAGCCGGCCACTCAGGGGCCAGGGATGGAGTGCAGGGAATGTGGTTGTGGCTCGGACTTGCCTGCTCCTTCTAGGCTCTACTCATCCCTACCGTGCTTTCCATGAGTCCCATACTGGGCTGGTCCTGTACTTGGGAATCTCAGTTCTTTCCCTCAGCAGCGTGAAGAAATCATCACTCTTGTTATCCTGACTGTTCCTATGAGGAAATGGAGGCTTTGAGAATAACTTGCCCTAAGTCCCAGTGGATAAATGGCAGATCTTGCCTTTGAAGACCTGCTTCTCTCCTTCTGCCAGAATCCCTCTGGCCCTCTTTCCTGATGGCTTTACTTCCCTGAGGATCTAGATTTATGATCTCCGTAGTGCTTATTCATCAGTCTGATCAGAATATTAAGAAGGACTATTCTAGAACTGTCTTGGAATCAAAAGCCTATTCAGGTTGGACTGAAGCCTCTCTTCCTCCCTCCCTCTTCCTTCCTGTTTTCCTTTCTCTCCTCCTTCTCCTCCTTCTTTCTCTCCCTCTTACCCCTCCGTAGGGCAGAGATGTTCTTGTAAAAGGCAGTGTCTCCCACCCCCCATGCCTGCCCTGACACACTCAGCAAAGAAGCGATGAAGAGATTGATTCTCCAGGGTCTCCCACCCTGTAAAGGGCAACCTCACACTCCTGCACCCAAGGCACTTGAAATATCACATTCAAAATCCACTGGGCTGTTTCTAGGGCCCACTCCATCCAAGGTAAACTGTTCATTACCCAGCGATAGGGGCTCAGGTGGGGGGCGAGGGGGCTATGGAGAAGTGAGCTCATTGAAATCCGGATAATCCCCAAACCTCATTTTCCCTACTGCATACGACTGCCTCTGCCCTGCCCCCTTTTACCAGAGCGGCCGAGAAGCCACTGGACCGCTTTGCCTGGTGCTCCTTTTATCTTCCTGGCCCGAGGGGGCCATGGGCTAATGATCAGTGAAATCAGGAAAGGCCAAGAGGCCCAGCTAATCCACAAATTGGATCATCCGCCCCTGAATAATCAGGAGTTGCTGGCACAAAAGTTGGTTTCTCTCTTTGATCATCAGCACGCAGAGGACACACCTACATTTGCTTCCTGTGGGAGTCCTCTGGGGAATTCGAGCTGGTTCTGTTTGGCCAGATACAATTCAAATGCAGGACTAAAAAATCCCGGTGTCCCAGTGTCCCTGGGGACTGTTTTAATATGACAGCGAGGAGAAAATTGAAATTCTAAAGAGGTTGTGTAAACTCTCGAGATTTGATGAGCCAGTTCTATTCTGTGTTGTAGACACTTCTCCACCAAGAGGGGGGATTTAATCATATGTAAACCTTATCATGCCATATCTAATGTTGTATATCTTAATAATAGTGATATATTGCAGTGATGCTGACAAGAATAGTTCAGGCATCCACTGCTTTAAGAAAACCTGAGGTACAGAAACCATACTTCTGGAAGAAGAAAAAAGAATTGTTTGTCATTATTCGTGTTCCAAGATGGCTTTTCTTCCCCCCATAACTAAGGCTTTCTTTTAGATTCTTTTAGGTAGCAAGCATATCAGTGACTTTCAAGTGATTTAACAGATAAAAACTGCATTTACACAAAAGCTGTCATGTATGGGTTCATGTGGTACATGCAACTGTGTTAACAATTTTTAATGATCGTTAAGGAGCATCCACCTACATTTGATCTTGGCCAAAAAGCTGAACCTGATAGATGTCCTCTTCTCAGACTAGGAAATTCCCATGCACCATGACGTTATAAGAGTGGGTTCCAAAGTGAAGGGAAACTGAGAATTTGGTTAGGAAATTTTTTAAAACAAGAAACATTTTAAAAGAAGGGAAATGTTCCCATGTTATGCCTCTGCAATGGCATGGACCCTGGACTCTCTTTGGACTCAGATAGACATGGGACTGAATTCCGACTGTGCCATTATGGACAATGTTATTTACTGTCTCAGAGCTTCAGTTTCTACCTATGCTTCCACATCCTTCTCAAAATCCTCTAATGCTTCTTCTTCTCACCCAGAATAACATCTGCAAGGCCTCATCACAGCCTGTAGGACCCTCATGATCTGGCTGCTGCTGATCTCTTTGTTCTCTTGTTCACCAAGCTTTCACAACCCAGCCCAGCAAAGCTCACTTCTGCCTCAGAACCTTTGCACATGCTCTTTCTGATCCAGGGAAGCTATTTCTCCAGACCTTTGCATGGCTCCCACTCTTACCTCATTCAGTTCCTTGCTCAAATGTTATCTTCTGAAATATTGTCTTCCTGGCCACACATCCTCAGGTCCCTCTCTGGGCCTTCTGCAAGCTTGATTTCACTTCACAGCACTCATTGCCTGACATATATCATATTTGTTCCTTTGTTGATTAATTTCTTGTTTGTATTTGTTGACAAAAATGTAAGGTCATGAGGCAGGGGCTTTGTCTTATTTGTCCTTGAGTTCCCACTACCTAGGACCTTGCCTGCACCTGGCATAGACATCTAGTGAGAGTAGACTGAATCACCTTGGGAACTGGTGATCATAAGATGTCACCAGGATTAGTAACCATGTGGGTAAAGCCTGGCAAGAGCAAGTAAACGATAAGTACTATTATTGTCACTAATATGAGCCCAAGGCCTAGTAAACATTGTTTGTAAATACTTGCTGAATCTGTTGGACTTGAAGGGCTCCAGGGACCTATAATGGATGGCAGGTCAATTCCTCTTAATGAACACAGCCTCAGGAACCTGTGTTTCTGAAGCACCTGTCAAGACCCCCTCCTCCTGTTAAAACTCAAAAGCTTGCAGTGGCTAGACAGATGATATAAACAGCTGAAGCTGTTTGAGTGGGAGCTGTTGAACTGGAAAGGCCATGTTCAACTCCAGGTAAAGACCTAGGGTCGCCAGAACTCTTATTTTTTCAAGAGAAATTGGAAATCCAGACTTTCATATAAAATCTTCTAATTTTAAAATGTTGGTTACTGACATATTTTGGATGTTTGTTCCCTCCAAATCCCATGTTGAAATGTGACTTCCAATGTTGGAGGAGGAGGCTAATGAGAGGTGTTTTGGTCATGGGGGCAGATCCCTCATGAATGGCTTGGTGCCCTCCCTTCAGCAATGAGTGAATTCTTGCTCTATCAGTTCACGTGAGAACTGATTGTTAAAAAAAGGCTGGTACCGGCCGGGCGCGGTGGCTCAAGCCTGTAATCCCAGCACTTTGGGAGGCCGAGGCGGGCGGATCACGAGGTCAGGAGATCGAGACCATCCAGATCGCACCACTGCACTCTAGCCTGGGGGACAGAGCAAGACTCCGTCTCAAAAAAAAAAAAAAAAAAAAGCCTGGTACCTTCCCTCTCTCTCTCTTGCTCCTTCTCTCATCAAGTGACACACTGGCTCCCCTTCCCTTCCACCATGTGTAAATGCTTCCTCAGGCCTCACCAGAAGTGGATGCTGGTGCTATGCTTCATGTACAGCCTGCAAAGCCATGAGCCCTCTTTTATTTGTAAATTACCTAGTCTCAGGTATTCCTTTATAGCAACATAAAATGGACTAATACAGTTACTATGTTGGGGGTTGACAAGACCACCTCCATGTTTGGAGATCCACTAGAAGGACTGACAGAACTCAGTATTTATTTGTCACCACTTCTAAGTTTTAGTATAATGAGGTAGGGGTACACAGGCAGATCACAGGGGGAAAGACATAGGTAGAGCCTGGAGGAATCCATGCACAGGCTTCGTTATGTTCACTCCCTCCTAGAGGGTTCACACACCACCCACTTTTCCCCAAGCAGCAAAAATGCAGCAACATGTGTGTGATGTTTCAGCCCAATGAAGTCCATTAGAGATTCCTTGCCCAAGCTTTTTACTGGGGGCTGGTCACTCTGCCAGCATGTACTAAAATTCCAGACTCCCAGGAGGAAAGCAGATGTCCAGCATAAACCCCATTGTGATAAGAATGTCGCAGTGAGCTACTCTTATCAGTTAGAGAATGTTTTACTTCCATGTAAAGAACTGTTTACCAGCCAAGTTTCAAGATGCTGGTCAAGGACCACCCTTGCACGTAGACCTTTCTAAGGAGAGCAGTTTCAGGCCTTCTATGTCAACTCTTTACACAGTTACTAAATGAAAATTGCAAGCTTTTTATTAAGAAATATTTCCAACACATACACACAAAAAGAAAGCGCTATCATGAACCTCCATGTACCCATCACTTAGCTGTGTCAACGAATATTTACCTGCATTGACTCATCTGTGTCCCCATCCACTTCCCTTGAATTATTTTGAAGCAAATTCCAGAAATTGTGTTCCATCTATAATAGTTCAGCAGGTATCTCTAAATGATGAGGACTCTTTATAAATGATTTGGAGTGCATGCTGTCAGAATGTAACCTCTGCCCTAGCCCCATGTCAGGAATCATTTCCAAATGACAATTCTCATTCCCTGGCTACTCTGTCAGACTTTTCTCCTGCCATCACTTCCTTAAAGACTTGAGCCTGAGGGGAAGGTGAGAGAGCACATTTTCTGGAGCAGCCCTGTGCTCCAGGTGATCAGGGATGGACAGCCTGGCACTAGGTGCCTGCAAGATGTTTGCTTTACCAGAATGATACTGGTGGCTGTTGGAGTGACAGATACGGGTTTCTTTGGCTTGATCATAAGCTGCTGGAGGGCAATTATTGTACCTGCTTTTACTTAGCTGTCTTCAGTGGGGCCCAGAAGAGGCTCCATGTTTATAGAACCCAGAAAAGAAGTGACATCTGGGCCTCAGCAGAGGGACAGAGAACCAGACGTGAGAGCAGCCACTTCCTGTGAACTAAGCTTTTCTTTCTGAATATTGCTGCCATTTGTGCCAAGAGATACAGCAAACAGACAGGTGAGTGCCCTTGGCCCAATCACTTCATTTCTCCAGCCTTAGTTTTCTCAGTTGTAAAGGTATGGGGTCATTCATTCCTTCACTCACTCTACAAGCATTTATCCTATGTTAGGTTCTATGCTAGGTACTGTGGATATGAAGATTTAAAAAATGTTTAAAGTTCCTGCCCTCAAGAAGCTTACATTCCAGTGTAGGAAAAATATGCAGACACACACGCATAAATACATCAAGAATCTGAAGTGATAAGTTATGTAAGAAATGCAGTGTTTTAAGACTTAGTTATTCATTACCTATTGAGCTCCCACTATGTACCAGCCCTGACTATAAACACATTATGCCTACCCAAGCCTCACAATGAACTTGCAAGGGAGATATTACTATTCCTGCCCTTTCTGGCCCTTTTCCCACACCAATTTTGGATGAGACAGTTGAGTCTTGGAGAAGTTCAATAAACTTCCTAAGGTCACATGGCTAGTAAGAGTCTAAACTCCCATTTCACACCCAGATTTTTCTATCAGACCCCTTGGTATTTAGTGGTACCTTCCCTGGAGGGATGAACCTGGATGCCCCGTTGACTTCAGCAACCTGTGATTCTGACTCTTTATATGTTAGACATGAGTTAGGAAGTGTCTTGGGTTGGGTTCCCAAGAGGCAGACCCTGAGACTTGATTGTTAGTAATCGGTTAAGGAAGTGCTCCCAGGAGAAACTGGGAAGGGAGTTTTGGGAAGCAGGACAGGGAAGGGGAAGAAATTTAGCAAGGGTATTATTTCAGAAAATTCTGCAAAGGGTAGCTGCAGCCTGATCCCACAGGGGACATCTGGAGCATATTGGACCTCAAAGTCATTCCAAACAGAGGCCAGCATTCTGGGCTTTCAGTCTCTGCACCTGTCAGTCACTGGCTAAAGGCTGCCCCCAAGGGGACATTTTCAGCTCTCTGGGTGCTCAGGCAGTGTGACTCTGGTACCCAGAATAGTCCTCTGAAGAAAAGCCATAGGTACAGGAAGTTAGAAAAGTACACTAAAGCTCAGGAAAAGGGTGCACAGAAAAAAGGGGTACAAGAGGATCTAGGCAGAGCTACTCTCAGTGTCCAGTACAAAGGGAGAAGGAGGCTTCTTGGGCCATCAAAGCACACAAGATAGTTATTGCAAATATGGAGATGGTTTGACATTGTCTCATTTTTCTCTTGCTTTCTCAACATTCAACTCTTCTGCAGGATTTCTAAGAGGTATGGGTGGCCTCAAAAACACCTATGGAGAAGTGGAATGAGGAATTTTGGGCTTTCTTCTTGGCTGGTTGGGGTCTTCAAAGGAACCCTGGGCTGAGAGTTCTGGGTCCAGTGCTAGCTGTCACTCTGACTGTGTGTGTGACCCTGAGCAGATCACATTATGCCTCCCATCTCACCAGTCGGGATAATAATCCTGTCTATCCTTTCCCAGGCATGCAGTGAGGGAAAAATGAGGTCACAGATGAAAGAATGCTCTAGGAAGTAAAAAGGATTAAATGAGGACAAAGTGTTGTCTTAATGATATGACAACTGGGCTATGAAGGGAAACATATAAATGCCAGGTATTTATTATCTCAACTAGCATTTGTATTAGTGTTATTATTCGTACCAACTGTAAGCCCGATTGTCAATGTTGGAGAAGTCTCACGACCACAGTTTATGAGACCTCGGGGGCTAAGAACTACAAGAATCCAACTTATAAAGTTGGAAGGAAGAGTCCACACAAGACCACACTCATTTCTTTATGTGTGTGTGTGTGTGTGTATGTGATAGGGTCTCTCTCTGTCAAAGGCTGGAGTGCAGTGGTGTGATTGTGGCTCACTGAAGCCTTGAACTCGTGGACTCAAGCAATCCTCCCACTTCAGCCTCTCGAGTAGCTGGTACCGTAGGTGCATGCCACCACGTCTGCTAATTTGTTGACTTTTTGTAGAGACGGGATCTCACTATGTTGTTCAGGCTGGTCTTGAACTCCTGGGCTCAAACAATCTTCCCACTTCAGCTTCCCAAAGTGTTGGAATTATAGGCATAAGCCACTGTGCTCAGCCCACTCTCACTTCTGACATCAACTTCAAGTTCAGGGGTTTCCCAAAACCATCCTCAGCTTTGATTTACTGGAAACACTCATAGCATTCACAGAAACGCTGTTATACTCCTGGTTGCAGTCTATTACAGGGAATGGGCACAGTTCAAAGCCAGCCAAAGGAATATATGCATAGGGCAGGCTCTAGGAGGGATACAAATGTGAAGCTGTCTTGTCTTCAGGACATTCTCCCAGCATCCATGTGGTGATTCACACAGAGTGTTGACAACTTAGGAAGATGACCCCTGCCTCAGTGTCCAGAGTATTTATTAAGGTTTCATGATACAAGTGTGAATGATTATTTGCCTTTGTGGTTGAACTAAATCTCCAGCTCTCCTTCCCCAGATGTCCAGCTGATATAATATGGCCCAAGGAACACATGAGTCACTTCATTAGCAGAAACTATCAGGTGTGATCCAAGGGGTCCCCTTGAATAGCAGTTTATGGGTTACCTCCTAGGAGCTAGGGACATAGCCAGATCTCTCACTGGGCAAATCCAAATTCTTTCTTACACACCTCCACTCCCTCTAAGTTATCTTTCCAGACATAGCTCCAGTTCTTCCTTCCAGGGCTTTATTAGCCTCTCTTTTCTCTAATCTTCCATGGCACTGATTGTTACTAATACACAGAGAGGAATGGTTGTTAGAGCTCTAGCCTTTGGGCAGATACTTGGGTTCAAGTTCAAACTATGTTACCTCCCAGGCTATGTGACCTTGGGCAAATTACTTAACCTTTCAGAGTCTCCATAAATGTTATTATTTTTATTTTTCTAATTAATCACATGCTGTTTACAACTTACATGGTATTTGTATGATGGATTGACCTTTATTTTGTACTATTATTTAAACCTCTTTAGGTCTTAATTTCTATGTTGCAAACTCTTTGAGTGAAGGGATTTTAGCGCATTTTAAGGCTGAGACTAAGGCATTGAGGATACAGAGATGAACACTTTTATCCTCCAGGAGCTTTTGATTTTCTGAGGGAAGGAAGGAGACAGGTGGACTGTTAATTACAGTGCAGCGTGATTTGTACTGAGACAGAGGTAAACAGAAGGTACTTTGGGATCATGGAGGAGGACTGGGGAGGATTGATGGGAGAGGAAGGTCAGAAAGTCTCCCTGAAGGAGGTCACACTTAAGCTGGACTCATTATATTATTGGGATTCTCAAATCTTGGTGTGCTTTTTAAGCATTTTGGGAGCTTGTTAAAAATATAGAAATTAGGGCCCAGCCCAACCTACTGACTCAGAGTGTACTCAGATGGATGGGGCCCAGTCATCTGTTTTCATGTTATTTGGTTGTTTGTTTTGAATTTGCCTGACTCTTGTAGTACTTGTGTTTTCAAGGTCAGTAGGGAATGGCTAACTTTGTTTTGATACTTGTTAGAAAATAAACTACTGACTTTAGCGAGCTCATTTCATTATTAAAATCGGCAACATTTGGGAGGTTTAAACGAGGAGTCCAATTTGGGAAAGGGTTTTTGGCAAATGGTGAGAAAGATTAGTGACCACAAGGCTTCACAATCTGACTTTAGAATATCAAGGAGGAAAGGGTTGTTAGGGATTGTCTGGCACAACATTGTGTAAACTCTGTTCTGTGGAGTCCTGTGGGATCCCATGGAGCTGCCTTAAGGGTTACCTAGCTGTGTGGGGTAGAATTTTAGACCTCTTTCATAGCCTGTGGCCCCTTTCAACCAGAGGAACTCTGCTGCTTTTGGCTTTATTTGTTGTCCTTCTTAGGATTGTTTTCTTTTGCTGAAAATGTTCTGAGACTAAAAGAACAGCCTGATAGCCACTGATCTTATTGAACACCTTCATGTTGCAAATGGAGACAGTGAGACTCAGCAGGAAGTCTCTTGCCCAATAGACACAGAGAGACTCAGTGGGAAGTGTCTCACCCAGTGGACACAGGGAGACTCAGCGGGGAATGTCTCACCCAGTGGACACAGGGAGACTCAACAGTCAGTGTCTCACCCAAGTTGTTCAACTCCTGCTGCCTCAGTGTGTGCTGGAACTTAGGTCTGATGCCCATGTGTCGCTCTCGGTGCAGTGCTGTCCAGCTTCAGCTTCATCGCGAGTGACCCGGCATAGGTACTGCTCAGCATTGCAGACATGATGTGTGTAAAGGCAGGAAGGACATCTGGTCTGAATACGCTCATGAGCCACTGCATCCTCAACCTGATAGGCCAAACTCACAAAATCTTATATATTTGCTTCCTGGAGAAAAGTCCTTAGAGTCGTTTAATGGTTGCCTTCCTGTAGGGACAGGGCATGTAACAGAGATTCCTGAGGCATCACAGGAGCCCAAGCTAATTTAGGAGAGAAGTCTCTCAGGTACTTCAATGCACCTTGCTGGAATGCTGGGTTGACAGCTAAAATGACCTACAAATGGCTATGAGATACTGATGATATTGACAAGCGTTTGGGCCTTAAAACACCTGCTCAGGTGACGTGGGCCCTGGGGCCATGGAGGGTGGGTGGTAATTTGTTAAGTTTTTAATCATGTTATATAGTGGCTGTTGTTTTAAAGAAATGGGGCTAAAAATTAGCAGACCAAGGACGTGAGTGAGTCTGGCTTGGCTCTTCCTCACCTCCCAACCTGGAACAAGTCTCCTGAGCTCTGTGAGGTGAACTCTGTAGTGAGCTCCACAAGGAAAGGACTAAGTTTTATCCATAGCATCCGGCACAGTGCCCAGCAAGTTAAGTATTCAAAGTCTTGAGTAAACAGGGTTTAGAGTGCCTTTGGGCCACTGCTCAGTATAGGAATAACCGCCTGCTTTGCTCCTTCTTGAACTGCCTCTCCCAGTCACTGGAACTCCCCTTTCTCTCCTCTTACCCCCACACTGAAAATACACCTTCTTGCCCACCTTTTCAGGCTTCCTCTTCTCCCTACTGAGGATGTGATTGTTATGTGAATGAAAAAAGTATGGGTTATGGGGGAGAGCGAAGGGCTGCCTGGATTCTATCCAGTTATACAGGCTGCTGCTGAGAACAGCACAGTGCGTGTGTCCTGCATGTTCACCAATGTGCTGTGCCTGGACGAAGGTGCAGAAGCTCCAGCCTGAGAGCCATATAATACTTGACAAACAGACCCTCAACACCTCTGGTATGCTAAACACCTTGGGGCAGTGGATAGAGAAACATGATACCTTTTCCTCCAAAGGAACACAGGCACTAGAAGAGCTATTCTATCCCAGAGACAATAGTATAAGAAGTGCCATGTGGTGGAACATGAGTCATTAGGCATACAGAGGGTGGCCTGACTGTCTGAGACCACATCCTGGAAGAGAAGTGTCCTCTTTTTGGTTAGGTTGGCAGTGGAACTGCAGCTTCCCAGGGCTACTATGTACCATGGAGCAGGTCGTTCACTGGACATGCTGTCCAGCTGGGGGATAATGAATGCTGTAATCTAGCCATGGTCCTTCTGGAGAGTTATGCACTCTAACAGGGCTGCACAAGGACACTGTGGGCTCACAAGACATTAGCTGTCAGCCACAGTATGTGTCCCGCCTTCTGCAGAATTGAGAGGCAGAGCTGGGCTCTCTGGCCTTTCATCCTCTACCCCTCACTCCTGGGCAAGTACCAGGGGGCAACAGACCCTCATGTTTCCATGTAGGATGGCTCTAAAATATGTTTGGGTCATGAATCCCTTCAAGAATCTGATGAAAGCTTTTAACCTTCCCCATCACCCACAAAGGCACATTCCCACATTAGCTTGCATGAAATGGCAAGATAATTTATCTAAAGTCCATCAATAGAGTCTTTTCCAGAGATTATTCCCTATGGTCAAAGACGTTTGCACTAAAATGGTAGTGGTCTTCTGCTCTGACCCATGTGAGAGGAATGAATCACCTGACTAATGGAGGATTCCCACCGATCAGTGTTTCTTGTTGAGTGGAGCTAATTTATCGAAAGACTGGAGCAATGGGCATTTGACCTCTTCCTTCTCTTTGCACGCTGGGCAGTCTAAGGTAACCATTCTGGGTGCGGGTGTGTGTCTTTGGCAATTCCAAACTCTCCCTCTGGTTGGCTGTTCCTCAAAACACAAGAGGTGGGAAGTAGAGTGGGCAGGGAGGCTTATCAAGCCTTTTTATACAAAGATCTAGAATCAGGCTTTCCAAGTGACTTCATGGGTGGTCACCTGTGCTTGGGGGAGGCAGGAAGAGTAATGGAAAGGAGCACATAGACACAGTATTGCCAGTGTTAGTTCTTGCGTGGGTGGTGAGTTTGCAATAAACACAAATAAATGAAAACAGAAAGAGGTCATACATGGACCAATTCTGAAATTGTGACATAAACCAAGGATCGTGATTAATTGAGTTCCATGCATTGAGGCTGGACAAGAAGCATGGTCTAGGTCATGGAGAGTCCCTAGGGATGTGCTAAGGAACATGACCTTTGTGGTGGGCTATGAGGAATCTGACTCCAAGGTTGCCAGCTTGAATGAAAGGGTGGATTTTAAGGCCACCAACTGAGATATGAGAATAAGAGGAGAGGCCAGATTAATTACAACAGCTAACATTTATTGAGCACCAACTGTGTGCCAAACACATAGTTGAGTGCTAACACCTCAACAGGGATAACTATATTTAATTTTCATAGGAATGCTTTGCTATGTTTTTGTTATTTTACGGATAGTAAAACTGAGGCTTTGAAAAGTGAAGTGACTTTGAAAATTTAAGTCACTTGTCCAAAGTCGCAAAAAACACACGTGGTTGTGGTGGCTTTGAACTGTGTCAGTGTGGCTAGGCTAAGAGAATTTCTCAAAACTCCCTTTCTTATGTGGTTTTGGTTATGATGGGCCACGGAGTGATTCCTGTGGGAGATTTGGAGGGCAGAGGGGAGGCAGTCACTGCTTTGCAGCTCCCACGCATGGACTTGACTCTCCTGGTGCTGCTAATCTGCTGGCTTGCCTCGTTGGTGTGAGGCAGCGGTTGGACCTGCTTCACCTTTTCCCTGAATCCTCCTTCAGCTTTCCCGACTCCTGGACCAGGTGTGTGTTTAAGTCTGAAACAAAGATTCTGGCTTCTTCAGGAAACCCACATTACAAGGGTCAGAGGCAAAAGGACTGACCTGGGTCTTAGTCCATCTTCATGGGCCCTAGCTTGTACTCATAGGGCCCAGCTGGCTCTTGCTCCCAACTTCCCTTCCCAACGGCCTGCCCTGCACACTTCAAGCTCCAGCATGTGATGCAAAGACATGTCTTACAGAGACCAGCTCCCACAATCGTGTACGGTCAAATCCTTGCAAAAAAAGTTCCTTTATATATCCAAATTATCTGTATTGAATCTGCATCTATATATGTATCTGTATCTGTATTTATCTATACCTATATCTATACCCACATCTATATCTGTATCTATATCTATGATGTGTATCACACACATACTTGAAGTATACACACAAACATATACGTATATGCCTATCTATCTATCTATCTATCTATCTATCTATCTATCTATCTACCTATCTATCATCTATCCATCCCTTAGTGGGTCTGCTTCTGTGAGTGAACCTGACTGATGCTGATGCAGTGCTGTAACAAAGATCTGATCTCAGGCTGTTTCACCACAGGACCTGCACACTTTATTACTCAGATTACACAGCAGTCAGGTGGGGGTCCACTTTAGACAGGTGGAAACTGGGGTGCCTATGGGATGTTTGGGTGGCTGAGTCACAGGCAGTTGAAGATATCAGAGAAGCCTCATGTGCAGTGGATGCTCAGAGAAGGGGAAATCTGGGCAGGCTGGAATTGGAAACAAGTTTTATGGCGGTAGACTTGATTTAAGTCCCAAAGGCTGATAGGAGCTGGTTAAATGGATGGGGGTGTGGGAGAGCAATGTCAATGGGGAAATAGCATGAGAAAAGCCTACAGCAGGAATAGGCAGCCTGAATGGCCTACAGCAATCAGCCCGAATGGCCTAGGAGGGGCCTATTGATTATATGGCCATTGCTATCTGTTCAGTTCTGGGAATTATATCTCCCCAAGGATATGGTGGGCTCTGGGCGTTGCGTATTGCACCTGGTATGTTTCTAGTTTGAGTAAGTTCAATTTGTCTCAAACATTTTGTGAGCACCTACTATATGGCAGCATTGCGTTGAACATAAATATGAATAAAACATGAACTATATCCTGGAGAAATTTGTGTTGAGGTTACAGATATTCAACACATTTCAGTGAAATTGGATTAAATGGAAATCCTGAGCCAATAGTAGAGCTAACTCTGGACTTCTGATTCCATTTTGGGGTTAATTGCTTGGACACAATGATAAAATAGATCAGTCTACCCACCCACCCATCCCTCCATCCATTCACCCAAAGCTAGCTTGTTTTACCTACCTATTGATCTATCATTCATCTATCTCTGCTTATCAACCATCTGTTACCTCTTGTTTTATTAAATGGAAGGCAGAATTGGAGCAGTCTGCAAAATTAGCCATATATAAAATGACAATTAAAAGATAAAAACAGGCCAGGTGCGGTGGCTCACTCCTGTAATCCCAGCACTTTGGGAGTCCGAGGCGGGCGGATCATGAGGTCAGGAGATCGAGACTGTCCTGGCTAACACGGTGAAACCCCATCTCTAATAAAGAAATACAAAAAAAATTAGCCGTGCGTGATGGTGGGTGCCTGTAGTCCCAGCTACTTGGGAGGCTGAGGCAGGAGAATGGCGTGAATCCGGGAGGTGGAGCTTGCAGTGAGCCGAGTTCGCACCACTGCACTTCAGCCTGGGCGACAGAGCGAGACTCCATCTCAAAAAAAAAAAAAAAAAGATAAAAACAGATGAAAAAATGTAGAAAAACATGTTGATAGTGATGGTGACTGAATAATTGTTATTGATTATTGCAATAACCAGTTATTGTAGCTGAGTGTTGCATTTAATGCTGAGTTTATTAGAATATTAGAAATGAAGGCAAAAAGAAAAAAAAAGATGCACACTGGGTTACCCAGTCCATAACAATTGAAGAGAAAAGGAATACAAGTTGGAAGACACGGACGTTCCCTGGCATTGTGTAGAAAGAGGATTTATTGTGTCAGGACTAAGTGAGGATACCCGGTAGCATAATGGACGCAGTCTTCACTGCACTTCTGCAAAGGCAAAGGAATGCTCCTCAAATGTTTCTCCTATTGTTCCTCTATAAAGGCCAAGGGGGTAACATTAAATCTTATTTCAGCTGAAGCTTTTCAGTGGCAAACTAAGATAATAACGTCCAGCCACATTAAATTCAGATGATCAGACTCAGAATAGGGAGAGAGCCCAGAGCACTTAGAGGAAGGGCTGGTTAGCTGGCTATTAGGCTCTATCTTTCAAATTTCAGTTGTCTCCAGAGAGCCTTTGGGTCAGGGAACTTTAATCTCCATACAAGGAAGATCTCTCCAACTCGAAAATACATTGTTATCAATTCACAACTTGTTCTATTCCAGGAGTAAGAGACCTGTAGACTTGCCCTCTGTCCTTTTCTAAAGCAAGGAGCTGAAACACTGCATCAGGATCCTTCAGCTTAAAAAGAATTCACATGATGACCTCCTTCCCCTGAACACAGAATGACTTGTGAGCCCTTTGGAGAACAGTGCCTCAAGTTACCACATCCAAGGCTGACACATTTCCTCACCACCGTGGCTTGCTCTCAGTGGGGCTGGCCCAGGGCATGGCCAGTTTCCAGGTTGGCATCCACCTCATTCTGGTTGGCTGCTCCACTGTGTCAGTGTGTCAGAGCATCAGCTGGACTGTTTCCCAGAATTCATCCCGTGCTCACGGCAAAACCTTGAAAACTTAGGTCAGCCCTGAAGGCCAGCTGGGATTGTGAATGGTTGAAGCCAGTGTCCCCAGCGTGAAGGTCCAGCATTCCATGAGGACTCATTGAGCACATGTTGGGTAAAGCATCTCCAGGTGCTTCAGTGTGTTGTGAAGATGGGAATTGGGAAGAGGAGGAGCATGAAGAATGCAAAGGAAATAAATGGGATGGACCTGGACTTTTAGGATTATTCAGAGGGTTTAGAGAAAGGCTGGATAATATCTGAAATGATACAACTCAATAAAAAGACGCCCCAGTTACCAGGGGTGAGAGGCATGCCTCAGGTTACATATGTGGCTTTGGAAAAATCATAGAACCCCTCTGCTCTCAGGTTGCTCATCTTTGTAAAGAAGGAAAAGTAATAAATCTGCAGCTTTACTGAATTGAGGTGAGAGAACAAGAAAGACCACAGTATAAAAATGCACTGAGAAAGTAAAAAAGGGCTACATAGAAATGTAAGTTGATGTGATGGTTAATGTAATAATTATTGATTTTTAAATATCATCTGTGAAGTTAATCTGCTTTGATGTCCAGAGTTACCAGTATCAATAATGCCAGGCTTACCATGGAAGTCCACTCCAAGTGATGCAAGCATTTCCTACCTTTCCTCCTGAGCAGGCTCCATCAGCCAATGCTGTCTTCCATTGTCCTTCCCTTTGTGCCTCTCTAGACTTTCATACATGATTTGTCAGACACCCACACGTAAGCACACACCACACAAGTCATCTGACCCCCTGCTTCTCTCTAGGTAGCTTGCTACTGCTTCCATGTGTATTAGAGGTCAAAGCTCCTTCCTTCCATTCTCCTGCCCCATAGACACTGCCTAGCTCCCTGCTGCTGCCAGAGAAATCCCACTTGTCCCAGCTCCGCTCAGCTCTCTTTTCCATTTCAGTAGGCAAGATATTCTCTTTTACATGCACCATTTAAAGGAACATATTATAATAATATGCCATAACCATAGTATATAATATATAGTATATAACATAATATACTATATTATATAATATATGTATATTATATAATATATGTATATTATATATATAATCATGTATAATATACTATATCTATACTATATATTATTTTATATCTGTATTATATGTCCTATATATAAATATATAATACTACATAATGTATTACACATATAACATGTATATCACTATATATTATAAATTATACAGTATAATTTCTTATTCAATTTTCAGAAAGAACTCACTGAGGTATGTACTGTTATCATCTCTGTTTTATACAGGTGAAGATACTGAAGGTCAGAGTGGTTTGGATAATTTGCCCAAAGCCATTTAGCTAGTTGTGTGTGAGCCATAATTCTGACCTGGAGACTCCTCTTTTAGCAACTGTTCTTTACTGTTTCCCACTGATTCTTGCAATTCTCTAACAATAGATTATGATTTTCTTTATTGCTAATGCTGCTATTTGGTGGTGGGATGGTTGTGCCAAGGGATGTGTGTGCATGTGTGTGTGTAAATGTGCCTGTGTACATGTGATGACTTTTCAATTTGATTGTCAGTTTCTTGAGTCCATTCCTGCCCCAGAACCTTCCCTATCACATGCTGAATAAGGCACAAGCTCACACCCCAGAAACTAAGCCTTTCCCCAGAGAGGCCCCAAACTTCCTTTCAGTCCTTCTCTGCGCTTTCTCTCCAGTGACCCAAACTAAACCCTTGACTCATTTAAGAGCCAAGCCTCTGACTTAGGCTGGGAACTCCTAAAGGTCACATGTGCACCATTAGATTGGACACCTCAGTAGACAATGCTTAATGAAACAATGTAAAAAAAAAAAAATCTGCTGGAGTGGCCATAGGCATATTCAAGACCACCCTGAGCCTTCAGCTCTTGTTGTCTCATCCACTGATGCCCAGGGACCTTCCCACAGCTTTAAACAGTGTGGCAGTTCCCTCTCTTGGACAATGTGAAAAACATAGCATTTACAAGAGATGGTAGAAGACACATTAGCATCTAATAGAAAATGTTGCCTGCTGTGACAAAAGAATTGAATGTTAGTTGCAGAAGGGGCGCTGTTGTGTATGCACCCTCACAATCTTGTGAAAATGGGCAACATCTAAAACTCAGACTTTGTATTAATGGTGATTTGCCAATATTTTATTTGTGAGTTTGATTTCCTGTGTCTCTCTGGACCAACCCCTCCACCTCTGTGTGTCTTCGCTTTCTCCAGGGAAGATACAGAAATAACACTTCTTTCCTCCTTATGGTTACTGCACCTGACAAATTAAAATTGCTTTACAGGCTGTAGGCATTTTATGGGCCATCCCTGCAAGAAATAAATGTTAGAAGGTGCTGCCTCCCCATTCTTGCCAACCAAGGAACACAGAGTTATGGTCGGAAAAGCAGCCCCACCTTTCCTTGCAACCTCTGCCCTCATCCTGCCCACCCCCCACTGCCCCGCCAGCTCCAGGCACTTCCTGCCTCATGCTCTCCTAACTTACTGCTCTAACTGTCACTCTCCTTGCTCACATCCATCCTACACTCCCTAATCGGCATCCTCTTCTCACAGTGCAGCTCTGCTCAAGTCCATTCCTGCCCCAGAACCTTCCCTGTCACATGCTGAATAAGGCACGAGCTCACACCCCAGAAACAGCCTTTCCCCAGGAGGCCGCAAACTTCCTTTCACGCCTTCTCTCCGTGCTTTCTCTCCAGTGACCCAAACTGAACCTTTGACTCATTTAACAAATATTTTGAAAAACTTACCATGTGTTAGGCATTGTGGTGGGATCGCACACACAAAAAGTTTTAAAATGACCTGAACTGCCTTCATGTTGTTCAGGGTTTAGTGGGGCAGACATGAGACAACAATATTCTGTGCTAAATGCCGTCAGGGGTGAATGCCTAGAGTGCTGGTGGAGTATGAGGAGGGGTAGTTAACCAGCCCAGAGCAATCTGGGAAGGCTTCCTGGAAGAATCTTGAAGAAATCAGCACTCACCACCTCCCAAGTAGCACTCTCTGCCTTCTTGTTCATGTGTTTTCTTCTGGATTGAGTGTCTCTGGCATATCTACACCTTCTGAAATTTATTCTTTGTTCAGGACTCATTCAAACCACCTCCTCATCCAAGACTCATTTCTGGATTGCCCAACTTGAAGAGAGCTTCCTTTATTGACTCCTTTATTGGTATATCGTACATAGTCTTGCCTCTCGTGGTTCTTTGCCTTGTTTCACTCTGCTTTTTTAATAGTTTATTGACGTCATTATCTCAATATCTTCGACCTTATGTTTTACTCAGTATCCTTTTCCCAGCATAGAGCTTTATATAGCTGCCCTGATGCTGCCTGAATTAACTGCTTTGCCTATATATCCCCCTAAAGAGGACCAGGAGCTGCCCAGGATGGATTTGAAGGGAAAGTGGAGCCAGGCTTGCTGAGCCTGGTACACGGTGTCAGTGAGCTCAGAGCCTGGACTTCATCAGGCCGAGGTCATGCATGGTCACCGTATGACCCAGTGATCTTGGCCAGGAGTCCTGGTTTCAGTCTGGGTCCCAACGTTCATCTTTCAAGTGCAGGCCCTTGGTCACAAAGCCATCATCTGTAGGAAAATGCAGAGGGCCCACAGTACAGCAGAGAAGAGGTCGGGAAACCGGGATTCCAGTGCCACCCTCTCACTTCCTGTTGAGTCACAGCATAGATCTTCACCTTTGTCTCCCTCGTTGCAAAATGTCAGCCTTGAATTAAGGGGTTTTTCCAACTCAGAATTGTGCAAACTAGGATGAAAACAGTTGAAATTACTCATTTTTTTTGGGTACGATGTGCAAATCCTAATTTAAAAAGTGGCTGCCCCATGTTCACATGACATAGTCCAGCGTTCCCTGTCCTTTGATCCAGACTGGAAATACGTTTTCACTTGTTGACTGGAATTGTGCTCTTTTGGTAAAAAACGGGGAGAACATCAATATGAAATGCCACATTTTGCAGCTTCGATGACTTAACTGAAAGTTCATCCCCGCCCACTGGTCATTTGGTTCTGAGAATAGGCTGTCAAAGGCTTCAATTTGATATATTTTAGGCTATTTCACCCAAACGGAGTTTGTAAGCAGGGAAGACATGAATTTTGAAGAGCATTAAGAGCTTCTGAAATTGTCATTAACAGTTCTCGGTGCTCCACTTCAATGAAATGAGTGGCAGTGACATAAGAAAAAAAATAACAGCCCAATCTTTGTGTTTTGTAATGAATAATAAAGTATTTTAACCTCTTTAGGGACTTAGCACCACGTTAATCCTTTAATCCCTAGAAAAACCAATTTTGTTGACATAAAAAGGGGATATTTAACTTCATCCAATTAATTTTCTACCTTAGAGATGCCATGATTATGAAGATTAGATTGAATAGATTCATTAGAACTACTATATTGTGTATTAAGTAGAGACTTTGACGTCAAAAAGTAGCATCAGACAAGAAATTCTATGTCACAACTTTGTTTACATATGCCCACTCTGAGGTGCCAGGGCTTTGAGGCCTTCATGTCTGGGCACTGTTGCTTAGACTGAACTGCTGACATCTGCAACTACTCAGCCACCATGCAGCCATTAAACCAGTGACTAGGCTGACATTCCTGCAATACCAGCTCCCTCTCTCTGTTTGAGCTCCAAATTAGAACTGTGCTTGTGAAGAGGCTGAACTGCGTGCCGCAGAAACATTCCTCACAGTAAAAAGTTAGCTAAGTGTGAACTCAATTTTAAATTACACAGCGTGGGGAAGCACACCATTCAAATCGTTCTCAGAACAATGGATTGGAATTGGAGATGGAAGATACATGGTTGGAGATTTAATTATTTTTGCATTGGACTTCAGCAGGCAGACATGGAAAGGTTTTAATTCCACTCCAACACCCAATCTCCAGCCAGAATTGAATTTACAGGGATGAAAGAGAAGAGATGATGAAAAGTGAGGGTTATGGGAGGGCCACAAGTATTTTAATGATGCAGTGCAAAGCCCCTGGACTCTCTTGGCTGAAGATGGCATCTTGAAGAAAGAAAAGTGGGACATGGAAAATGTCAGGGTGACCTATCACTCTTATCCCAGCAGTCACTTTCAGTAGATGTCACTGAGCCAGCCTGCCACCCAAGCTGGAGGGCAAGGGCATAGATGTATGTGTTGGCATACCTTATGTGTCTTGCATGGTTTTTGGCACACAAGTAGCATTGTCTAGTATGGTGCTTTCTATGAGGAATAGCATTATACAACTACAAAGAAACAATACTGGTGTTCTTTATGTGGCTTGTGAGGGAGCACAGTACCATGTGGGAATGGGAAGTTTTGGAAACATCATCTGGAATCTGAATCTTTGTCTTACACCCTCCAGCTCTCTAGCCTAGGATACACTGCTTGACTTATTTAAGACTTGGTTATCTCATCTGTTCAATGGGAAGAATTGTGTCAACCTCTTAGAGTTTTTGTAGAGTTAAATTCCGTAAAGCAACTGGATAATGAAAACCCCAGAACAAGAGGTGCCAGGTTGACATTAGTTTGCTTCGCTCTCACCATGTAGCAATTAATCTCATTTTTTTTTCCTTAGGCATGAATAATAGAAGTTTAAAGCACTACCAAGGTCACCTAATTTTTCCCCTTAATTTTGCACGTGAGAAATGAAATGATTTGCTTAATTCTTAAATGATTTGCTAATTGATTTTAGAATGGACCAGAATCGAGAATCCTGACTCCCAATTCAGATCTATTTCCATGAACTCCTATAGCATGATTTGATTGACTGACTCTAGCTTTAGGGGGAAACATTTCTCATCCAGCCCATATTTTCCCAGGTGACTGAATTCAGCCCTCTATCCCTTGATCTTCCAGCCCTCAGAGCCTCCTTCTAATCAGAAGCATTCCCAACTTCTTAAATTATCTGTTTGGGTCCCATGCTAACTGTGCCTCAACTCTAGAACTTCCATTAGGTTTTTTTCTGGGAAGTAATATTGGTTTTCTCTTAGAAGCTGTTCTTTGCTGAACTTTTGTCCCTAAGTGCTTTTCAGAGTATTTCAGTCCCTGAATAATAACATACATTTCTTTCAACCTCCAGTCTTCTTTAGCAGCCAGACCAGAGCTAAAGGCCAGGCCTCACCTGGAAAGGAATCTAGGGGGCAGGGTTTGAGTCTTCAGATGGAGCTCTGAGCTGAGAACTGCAGAAGCCAGGTCCAGCTGTGTGTTGCAGTGGCTTTGCTGAGCCCTCTTCTTTTTTTTTTCTTTTTGAGACGGAGTCTTGCTCTGTCACCCAGGCTGGAGTGCAATGGCATGATCTCGGCTCACTGCAACCTCCGCCTCCCAGGTTCAAGTGATTCTCTTGCCTCAGCCTGCTGAGTAGTTGGGATTACAGGTGCGTGCCACCGCACCCGGCTAATGTTTTGTATTTTTGGTAGAGACAGTGTTTCACCATGTTAGCCAGGATGGTCTTGAATTCCTGACCTTGTAATCTGCCTGCCTTGGCCTCCCAAAGTGCTGGGATTACAGGCGTGAGCCAAGCCCTCTTCCTTTAAGTCTGCTCTGATTATTTCCAGAATACCAGTGGTAAGGTTAAGATATGGTGCCCTTGGGGTTGGTACAGCAGACAGGGAGGGAGACCAAGGCAGGAACTTCTCCACACTTGGCTCAGGCAAGGGCAATAGCTACAGGAAATTGTCTGCTACGTTTCCTGGAAGAGTATTGGGTTTGTTCCTGCCAAAGACCAACCTTCCAGGTTTGTCTCTTATCTTCCTGAAACTCCACAGTCTTCGGAAAAATGGTGGCATTTAGAGGAACCATTTGTTTATAATGGAAGTTTCCAGAAGGATACTGGCAGCAGACAAATCTTCAGGGACTAAATGGAGCCTGATTGGCAGAGGGAAAGGAAAAGAAAAATATCTGGCACCAAAGACAGCAAATGAGAAGGTAGTCCATGTACTGTGGGCCAGTTACTGCTACTGCTGCTGCTGCTGAATTTACTCATTCATTCAACAAAAAGTTTATTGCATACCTTTTCTGTACCAGACACTAGAGATACCATAGGGAGAAAACCAGAAATGTCACCTGCCTTTATGAAGCCTTCATTGTTCTTTCCTTTTCCTAAATGTGTTTGTTAGAGTCCTAAGGTTTCACCATAAGAAATATCCTTGCTATTTATAAAACACTTTACAACTTATTAACCATTGATGAACTACCCTCTTAACAACCCTGTGAATGTATTCCCAATTTATTAGACAGGAAACATGAGGTTAAGTGTTACCTTCAGTTGCACAATAGTTGGCTCTCAGTCTCCGTCTCTCAGAGTGACTTTGTCCTAAACTGGAAAATTATTGCAAGTTCCAGAGCTTATCATAAGACCAAGGGCTGGCATGCTGTTGCCTTACTATTAATCCCAACAGAGTCACACAGCTCAGCAAGGACCTCCTTGTAGGCTAATGTGTCCTCAGTTGCATATGGCTGCAGTCGTCCCCATCTTCATCCTTTCTAAGTGAGCATGATTTTCTAACAAGACCCTCTTTGGCCACTACACCACACTACACCATCCTCTCAGAGTAGTGAAAGGCCACAGTCCCTAGCTACAAAATTGGCCAATGCAAAGCCACACAGTATAGTAGACTGACTTTATGTGCTAATGTTGTTCGAAATGCAAGTGGGTTTTAGTTGCGTATTTTTAAAAGGTTGATATGTTGTTTTCATGAGGAACCCCTAACCCCCAAATGTCTAACCACCTTGATGTGGTTGAGGAAGACTCAAATCCTGTCCCTTCAGTTCATTCCCAGAGAATCAGGGCATGCCTCTATCTCTGGTCTGGCTGCCTGGGGCCACTGGAAATGGAAAGAAGGGCACGTTCTTATTCAGGGACTGAGACATTCTCAGACGTCATTGTCAGCACGAGGCCTGCTCCAACTACAGTGGGAAGGAACTGACCCTTACACCATTCTTGGCTCCAGTTTTTCTGCCTTCCTTCCCCCTGGGTCTCAAGAGGATGAGGGGTCTTTGGGTTTGAATGGAGCTCCTTCAAGCTTATTTATGATTTAATCCATCTCTGTGAAGATCCGTCGAGCTGGGGGAGGAGTCTGCTTTGCTGACCCCTGTCACTAGAAAATTAGCCCCTCATGAGGTGTCAGTGCTTCTGTGGACCCTGGCTCCTGATAAACTATAATCTGAGAAACACGGAAGTGTCAGATATCTGCCCATTTGCAGTTTATGAAGGGAGGAGGAAGACCTGAGTATCTAAACCAAAAATCACCCTGAAGGCAGAATTAAACAAAGGCTGGGCTCCAGGCCATTTAAAAAATTACACAGAATTTACTCTTTCTCATTCCTATGTCCACTTATAAATGTGCCACATTATCCCATCAGCCCATCTTCTTTGGAGTTTCCATCCGTGACTGGCACCCAGAGGTTTTCTGAGGCATAATCTCCCATCTGTCGCTAAGTGGGGATCTTTGCTGTGTCTCTTCCTTCAGAATGTGCCTCCTCCTCTTTCTTGGTCTTCCCAGGTTCCCAGAGCTGGGCCATGTAAATGCGGAGGGCTGGTCTTACCCAGTAGGTAGGCCGCTGCTCTTGGCCCTTAGCTGGGGACCAGCTCCTAGGCCTCAGCAGATTAACAAATAGTAATTATTATCTCAGTGGTAAGATTTTCTCTCCACCACCCCTTCCTCCTCTCACCCCTCCAGCTATTGTATAATTTCAGACATAAAATCCTGTGAGCCACATTTTAGGCTGCAGCCTGGGCAGCAAGCCTGAGGACAGACCTGGGGGGAGCCTGCAGATGCTTGCCCTTGAAAGGCCTGGACCAATTGGGCAGGGAGAAAGCTGGGGCTGGGGCTCATCCTCCTTAGGCTGGTTCTCCTGGGCCTGACCCAATGCCAGATAAGGGCTTTGGAGGAGCCCTCACATTCCACCGTGTCTAACGTTTGCAGATTAAGTCTCCTCAAATAGGCCCACATGCTGCAGACTCTCAGCACTCACCCTGCTCTCTCTGTCAATAATCCATCAATTAAGGGCTGCTAATAATATGCATTGACACAGCAGATTAGGCAGCCATGGTCCTGTTGGCCAGCTCTTCAAGTCAATGGTTGTAGGATTATCAACCCAGCCATTGACGTTTGCTTCATTCTTCCCTCCCCAGTCCCTGGTGAGATTTGAGAGAGAGAGCTCCATTCAAACCCAAAGGCTCAAAAACAAAAGAGTAATCTCAGCATGAGGGCCTGAAAAGCAATTCAGATCAAGAGAATACAGAGGCAACCCATTGCTTTCCTCTCTCTCATCACTGCTTTCTCCCCGCTTTGTGCTGAAATTGTCATTTGTGGAGAATTTAGCTCAGCGAACAGGGGTGTCAGAACCCTCTAATCCTTTAAACCCAATGGGCACAGGGAACCAGGCAAGCTGCCATTGGAAAGGTGCTTATTTTCCAGGCATAAGGCAAGGCTGTGACTGTCACACCACATTTTTCTCTACTCTGGTGGGTAAACACATGGCTGCAGGTGGAGAACAAAGGTTTGGCATAAATCTGGCCTTGGGAAAATGAGAGATACTCACTTGTCAGGGAGATAATCGACACCTTATCTGGTCTTTTCCTCTTGGCCCTTTCCTCTCTACCAGCCTTTAATTACTCTTCAGGGGCAGCATTAGTATGTTGGATAGTAGGGTAAGCAATGGTGGGTCTATAGCCTCACAGTGGGAGGTGAGCAAGGCTGGTGCAAGACTGGCCCTGGGGGCAGGGCTCTGTGATAAAGCCATCCAGGGAGCCAGCCCAGTTCAAGAGAGAAAGTGGAGGCAGATCTAATGCCTGAATCTTGTGTGCCTTGCAGGTAACGAAGGTGGGGAGAGAGAATTGAGACCAAGCAAATGGAGGCACTCAGGGAATGAGAGGCTAAAGATGAGAAAGTAAGAGTATTCATGTGAGCTGGATTCCACCCAGCAGTTGAGGTGGGACGGCACAATGATGCCCCACTACAAATTCACAATGATTCCAGTCCTAATCAGCTCAGGATGCCATAATAGATACCACAGAGTGGACAGCTTCGACAACCAACATTTATTTTCTCACAGCCCTGGAGGGTGGAAGTCAGCGATCAAGGCATCAGCAGGTTGGGCTGATGAATTGAAATGTTTTCTTTGAATGTAGTCAAATTTATTTGTTTCCTTTTGAAGTTTATAATTTCAGTGTCTTGTCTAAGAATTCCTTCCTCTACTCCCAAGTTCACGAGGATATTCACCTATCTAAAACTATTAAATCATTTATTTTGTCATTTAAGTCTGTAGAGCATCGCAAGGCAATTTTTGTGAGTGGTATGAGGTAGGGATTCAATTTGTTTCCTCGTAGTAAGGACGACCACATTGCCAAGTTCCAATCATTGAATGATCCCTCCATTCCCGCCTTTCCATGCTAGATCTTACAGGGCTCTCTTTTCTATCCCTTTGGTCAGTCTGTCCTCTTCCAATACCATGCTATCTTGATTACACTGGCCTTGTATCATGCTTTGATATTTATTACAGTAAGTACCTCCTCCCTCTTACTCTTGTTTTTGTCCTAGTGTACATTTATTTTAGAACCACCTTGTCATGTTCCAAAAAAAAAAAAAAAAAACCTGTCAAGAATTTGATTGGAATTACATTAAATTATTGATCAATTGGGGAAGATTTGACATTTTCACAGTGTTAAGTCTTCCTGTTCACAAACATAAAATTGCTCTCCATTTATTTACATCTTCTTTAATGTCTCCTTGTTGTAAAGTTTGATAATTTTCTGTGTATAGGTCTTGCACATCTTTGGTTGAGATAAATCCCAGGCACTTTGAGGGTCTCATTGTTATTGTAAAAGTTCTTCTAAAAAAAACCTATATTTTTTAATTATTTGTTGCTGATGTATAGAAATGAAATTAACTTTTGAAAACTGATCTAATATCCAGTCAACTTGAAAATATTTTATATTATTTCTAATTATTTGTCCATAGATCTCTTTTTAATACTTTCAAATAATAATAATATTTTTTCTACTTTTCAATATATTTTTATTCAACTTTCTTTGAGGTATACCTCACACACAATAACATACACCTTTTATATGTATAGTTTTGACAAATGAAGATACCTATATAATCACCACTCCAATCAAGATATAGAATATTCCCTATCACCCTGGGAAGTTTCCTGCTCATTTGCATCTAATTATCCTTTGCTCCTGCCTAAGGCATTCACTAATCTGATTTTTATCGCCATAAATATTTAGCCAGTTCTAAAACTTTACATAAATGTAATCATATAATATGTAGTCTTTTGTTTTTGGCTTCTTTCACTCAATATTGTGAGATTAAATCATGATTCTGTGTATTTGCTGTTTGCACATTTTTATTGCTGAGAAATATCCCATTGAATGAATATATTACAATTTGTGTGTCCATTCAGCTGTTGACAATCATTTGGATTGTTCCTAATTTGGAGTAAATATTTTTGAGGACATTTATCTTCAAGTCTTGTGGGAAAATACTTGGGAATGGCATTGCTGGATCAGAGAGTTAAGTCTGTGTTTAACTTTATAAAAAACTACCAAACAATAAACTAAATGGTTTTCCAAAGTTGTTATGCCATTTTGCATTTCCACCAGCAACATATGAAGTGTTTCAGTTATAATACATCCTCTTCAACTCTTGGTATGGTCATTTTTTAAACCTTTCAGTGTAGTTTACAAACAATAAAATGCATCCCTTTAAGTGGACAGTTTGATGAGTTTTCACAGATGGGTACACCCATGTAACTACCCATCATAATCAGGGTGTAGAGCATTGTCATCATCCCAAAAGTTGTTATATGCCCCTTTACAGTCGATCTTCTCACCCCTAGTGCTTTAAAATTACTATTTTGCTTTCTGTCAGTACAGATTACTTTTGCCTTTTATCTGCTTTTTTACTTCTAGTCATTCTAGTGAATGTGAAATGGTGTCTAATTATGATTTTAATTTTCTTTTCCCTCATGGCTAATTATGTTGATTATCTTTTTATGCACTCATTGGACATTTCTGTATCTTCTTTGGAAGTATCTGTTTAAATATTTTGTCCATTAAAAATAGAATGTTTGTCTCTTTTTCAAAATTGTTTTGGCATTTCTAGCTCCTTCATATTTTTATACAAATTTTAGAGTCAGCTTATCAATTTCTAAAAAGAAGCCTGCTGGGATTTTGATTTGCATTTTGCATTATAGATCAATTCAGGGAGAATGAAGACATTAACATTATTGAGATGTCCAATCCATGAACATAGTATATTCTTCTTTTATTTCTTTCAGCAATAAAAGAAATTGTTTTTAGTCTAAAGGTCTTGCATTTCTTTATAGATTTTATTTCTAAGTATGTTTTTATGCTATTTAGGTGGTATTTTTTTAAATTTTTATTTTCCAAATGTTCATTGTTTATAGAAATGTAACTTGGTTTTGTGTATTGGCTTTATTTCTCACAACCTTCCTAAGTTAATTTGTTAATTCCAGGTTTTGCACCGATTCCTCAGGATTTTTCTATGTAGTTAATCATGTCTTTAAATAAAGACAGTTTTACACTTTTATTCACAACCTTAATGTATTTCAAGTTCTATAATATGCTCTCTCTGTGTCTTTCATCAAAATGAAATAGACTTAGAAGTGGGCACCCTTGTATTGTTCCTAATTTTAAAGGGGATGTTTCTAATGTTCTCCCATATATCAGTTTTATACAGCATTAGATTTGGTATGTTTATACTTTAAAAACATACTTGTATTGATATTTATAAATTAAACTTGTAATTTTTCTTTCCCATATTATCCTTTTCCTTATATCAAGGCAATAATGGTCTCATAGAATGAATTGAGAAATTCTCTGGGAGACTTTGTATATCATTAGAATAATTTTTTTTTGCATTTACATGGTAAATAGTAGTAAAACTCTTTGATGTTCTCTGTGTGGGGAACTGTGTGTAAAGTAGTTAATCATTGCTTTGATATCTATATTTTTTCTCAGGCTACTAAAGCACCCTACATATGTTAGATTTGGAACATGCTACTTTTCTAGAAATATGTTCATTTATTCAATTGTTCAAATATATAGGCATAAATTAGTTGACAATATTATCATATCTTTTAAAATTTGTGCATTAACTCTGGGTATGTTTCCATCACTTATTTCTGAAGTTGTCATTAAGTAGGAAAAATACTGCCTCTTTTAGGACCTACTGTGATATTCCTGAATTAGGGATTTAACAGGATCTCTAAGCAAAACAGAATCTTGGGGTGGGCAAATCACAGAACTCACCAGGGGAAACAAACAGGAATAGGAGGTGTGTTTGTGTGTGTGTGTGTGTGTGTGTGTGTGTGTGTGTGTGCACATGCGTGATCCAAGGGGATTTGAATCCAGATAATCTGAATATAGACAGAGTACTTAGTCATTACACTAATGGCTATATGAAGAATGACAGAAGGAGAAACAAATAAAGGATTTATAAGTTACATACACACACACCTCTGTGTATGTGTGTGTGTGTTTGTGAGAGAGAGAGAAAGGATTAAGTGTGGAAGGTACATGATACCTCTTTCAAAATATATGCCATGCTTTTAGTGGAAGGGGATTCAGCTTGGATCCAAAGCAGTGGACCAGACCCAACCGGTGTTGAATATACTGGGAGATAAATTTTGACTCAGTGTAACACCTGGAGGTACTCAGGGACAGCATGGGTTGTTCCACAGGTAATAAGTTTATTGTCATTGGAGGTACTGAAGTAGAGACTTAAAACTGGTTCTCAGGGTTGTTTACTCAGTCTCTAAACATTTATTAAGGATCTATTATATCTATTCTACACCAAGCATTCTGCTAGGCATTAGGAATGTCACCATCTCACTTGAGAATAGTTCTCACTTGAGAATAGTTCTCGCTTGAGAATAGCTAAGGAGTCATGGAAAATGAGAGTCATGAGCTCTAGAAATGATATGGTTCGAGCCCTCAATGAATTTACAGTCTAGTTCACAGGAGCTGGTTAAATATATATGACTCTATGACATACTTATGTATTTTTCATGTCATATACCTATGTACATGTGCATATATCTGCTAATGTTTTACAGTGTCAGGATCCAGTTGGATCTGAGAGTCAGGAAGAAAAATGGATTATGAGCAATAATATTGGATTGGAGCTCAGAGACCTGGGTTCCAGTTCTAGTTCTGTGACCTTGAGTAAGGAACTTACCTTCTCTGTATTTCTATTTCCCTATCTATAAAAAGAGAATAATGTACAATAAGGGAGCATGTCCAGCTTTAGCATATTATCATTATTTTTATCTTAGCTACAGTGCCCTCTGTCAAATAAAAGGTAATAAAAGAAGTCTAACATGTAAAGTGTAAATATGTAGCAAGTAACATGTAAAGTGCTGTAGCATTGTGTGGGGGTGTGAATTCCCACCCCCGGGTATGCCTTCACTCATTCCCAGCCCCCTTCCCTAGTGGCTCCAGAGTGAACCTCTAGGACTTCTCAAAACACTGTTGAAACCAGTGACCAAGATAAGTCATAAGATTTGTATGAGCTCTGACGTTGTAATTCTATATGCCTTTTCTTTTGTCTTATGTAGTCCAGAAAATCTTCCTGAAAGCAGAGGGGTCCAAGCTAAACACTGACAGGTGAAAGAAACACAGGCCACCTGGCAATAAAAGACAGTAATCCCAGGCCTGGGAGGTATATAGTATTTGTCTTTGCTCTATAAGTCTGTGGCTTCCAAGGGAAGACCCTGTGCCTGAGAATCACATGTGGTCTTTCACTTCAGCCTCTGTGATTTAGTAACTGTGTGACTTTTAGTAAGTTACTTAACCTCTCTGAGCTTCAGTTTCTTTTTCTGTGAAATAATGCTGTTAATATCATGGTGGGTTGTTATGAGGGTGAGGAAGGTGAGAGGATATATTTCTCATCAAACCTCACAGTGCAGTTCAAATGGGTCCAATACCCAGAATGTAGTAACTGATTACTACATTCAAAAAATATCAGTTTTTCTGGAGGATTCCCATGAAGGCTTGTTTTCACCCCTTCCCCTGACATTGGACAACTAGAGAATCTCTGTGGCATTTCTGCAGCCTCCAAACTCCCCACACTGGTTGCAGTCTGCCCTTCGTCTGTGCCATATTTGATAAACACACATACTTAGGCCATGTACCTTCTGCCTTAAAGTATAAACACTTCTACATTATTCACAAAAAGTATTATCTCACAAGATCAGCCATAAAAAGTCCTTCACATTCATTCACACAAACAGGTTTTTGAACCCTTTCCAGAAACAGAAATGCAGAGGCAGCTCTGGAACTGCAGGGGCAGAGGTGTGTTATTGTGTGTAGGCCTTTAAATATTGCCTCCCAAAACCGCTTTTAATCTCGTTCTCGAAGGGATTAACTTCTGGCCAGTGGGGATTAACTGACATCAGGTTAGAAAAGCAGCCAATACCAGGGTCGACGAGCCTGACAAGATTAGTCCCTAAATAAAGAATTTACTATCTGTTTTAAGACTGCATAACTGTCTGAAAGCTTTCAGTACCTTCAGAAAGGAAGCAAGTTTCTGAGGCCAGGTGACCATATGGCTCACAGGCAGGCCTTAAAGTGAGAAGGGAAAGGTAGTGAGGTAGGTGGACCCTCCCCTCCCTGACTGCCTTAGAAGGGGGCCACAGTTGGGCACCACATCTGTGAAGGGACAAGGACGTGGTGTGCCCCATCTATAGAGGAGCGTTTGTAAGACGGTGCAGAGTGAAAGCTGCCATCGGTAGAAGCAAGCCAACAAATGGTCCTGGAAGCGTTTGGTGGGATGGGCTCCCTCGTGTTGAAACTATGCCTATCCCCTGTCCTTCCATCCTAACACTTACCCACACTCTCCATCTTCCCATCTTAACTCCTGCCTGGTTGCCCAGTTTCAGAGACCTCCTTGTCCACATTGCAGTGGTCCCTTCTGAGCCCTATTACAGGCTGCTCTGGGATGGTGGCCTTCCACTGACCTCAGTCAGAGGGCTCTCTTCAGGCCCCCTGGCTTCTGTCTCTATGTGTCCTGCTAACACATAGGGTTGGCAAAGCTGGGCATGAAGCCAGAGTGCAGTTCTTAGAGTCTGAAAGCCTGGACTAAGATCCCAGCCACATCTTGAGTTATCAGACCTGTCTAAGCCTCAGCCTCCTCATATGTAAAATGAAAACAATAGTAGCACCAACATCATAAAATTGTAAAAGACTTAAATGAGATACTGCTTGTGACACACTTAGTAAGTGTTCAATTGAGGAAAGAAAAGCAAGGCAATAATCATATACAAGTCACATAGCAGATGCTTAATAACTGTGTGCCGAACACGTGTATAAATAAATGGTCCCTATTATGCATTGAGTTGTGTCTTCTCTCCTAAAAGATAAGTTGAAGTCTTAACCCCCAGTACCTCAGAACGTGATCTTATTTGGAAATAGGGTCATTGCAGATGTTATTAGCTAAGATGAGGTCATACTGGAGTACAGTGGGCCCCTAATCCAAACTGACTTATGTCCTTATAAAAAGAATGCCACGTGAAGAGACAGAGACACAGGAAAAATGCCATGGGATGACAGAGACTGAGATTGGAGTGAAGCAGCTGCAAGTTATAAGGAAGGCCAAAGATTGCCAGCAAACACCAGAAGCAAGCGAGAGGGAGGGAGGTATCTTAACTAGAGCTTCCTTAGGGAGAGTGGCTCTGCGGATGCCTTAAGTTTGGATTTGTAGCTTCCAGAACTCTGTGACAATACACTTCTGTTGTTTCAAGCCACCCAGTTTGTGGCACTTTGCTACAGCAACCCTAGGAAACTAACGAAGTTCCCACCAACCTACACACAGTGCACGTCTTGCCGACGCCTGCTCCCATTTTCCTGCATTCTCTTCCTCTCTGTCTTCTTTGCCTCTGTGAGGCCCAGACCCAGTCTTGCATCCACCATCAAAAGCCTATAGCAGGAGAAACAAGGCATGGTTGGTTAATTTAGCTGAATTGAGTGGGAACATATTCATTTTTCTTTTTTTTTGAGACGGAGTCTCGCTCTGTCGCCCAGGCTGGAGTGCAGTGGTGCGATCTCGGCTCACTGCAAGCTCCGCCTCCCGGGTTCACGCCATTCTCCTGCCTCAGCCTCTCTGAGTAGCCCGCCACCACGCCCGGCTAATTTTTTTTTTGTATTTTTAGTAGAGACAGGGTTTCACCGTGGTCTCGATCTCCTGACCTCGTGATCCGCCCGCCTCAGCCTCCCAAAGTGCTGGGATTACAAGCGTGAGCCACCGCGCCCGGCCACATATTCATTTTTCTGTTGCTGTCCCAGGTATGTGTCAGAGGCACAGGGCAGGCTTGTGGAAGAGAGGCTTTCATGAGGGCCAGCCTCTCTCCATCCTCCTGATTCCAATGGACAGGTGCTTGACTCCAGAGGCTCTCTCCACACCTGTCACCTCTGTTCCCTCTCTGACTTGCTCTTGCAGCCCTTCACCCAGTGAATCCAGAGTCAGCATTAAAGATGATGGGCCTCAAACATTGATGGTCCAATAAGCAAATATTTTATCATCTAAGCAAATAATAGCATTACTAAAAAACCATCTCCAAGCCCCCGACTTACTATACCCTTGGTTGGGGAGAGTGTATTTCCTTGTCTCCTCTTTGCATGTATATTTTCCTCCTGAACACAAACAACAATCCAGTTGCTCCATAATTAGATTGGATTATGGAATAATTACAACCTTGTTTGCTCTCGGCAGATTACATGGTAATTATACTTGGCATTACCATGAAGAACCAAGAAATTCCAACGATGTCATTACATGGTTATTTGTACAGTACAATACAGCAGTGTAATTATATATGCAACATTTGTTCTCCAATAGAAGAATGATTAAAACAATGCTAATGCTTCAAAGTGTTGATTAGGCACCAACATGATACGACATTTATAATGTGAGTAGGGTGTCTGGTTTTTATAATTTTTTCTCTAACACAGCAATATTTATTTTCCTCTGGGTTCCCCTCTGACCGTGCCAGTAGGCTGTGCTGTGGTCAATGAGGTATGTGTGACCATATACTCTACTCTCTGCCCTCATTGTGCACTCCTGCTCACAGCAGCCAGTGGACCTCGTCCACCTTAAAAACCAGAGCTAGCTGGCCACTTACCCCTCAGCAGGAGAACTGCTTACTCATCTACCACTGCTTTGTGAGGCTACCTTTCTTAGAATCTTTGGAGAGAGCTAGGGATAGAGTATTAGACACCAAAGTTCTGGTTGGAACCTGGCTTTAACACTGCACCACAGGGCAAATGTTTGCCCACACAGGACCCCAATTTCTTCATCTTTACATCCAGCGTCCTGGAGATAAGCTGTAAGGCCCCATGTAAGTCTAGGAAAGTATGACAATCCATGGCATGATAGCACTGGCTATTTAGTTTTCATATATTTTAGACAATGCATTTCAATGATGATGCTCTTTTTATGGGAAAGGACTTCTTTTTCTTTAAGTTCCCATAGAGTCCAACCAGTATTGGTTGAATACATAAAAGAATGGCTTTTCTCTCTAGTTTCAGATAATGAGAGTAGTTAACCTTATTAGTGGGTTAGATTTCAGCTATGATGTTCAGCATTGTCATGAGGGGATGGCGGTGATGTACATGGTGTAAGGGAAAGAATGGGATTTGGGAGCCCAATCACCTAGATTTGAATCCCACCTTCAATATCCTGACTACTTAGTTTTTTAAACCTCTTTGAGCCTGAGTTTCCTCACTACTAATATGATATGAGGACAATAATGCAACTTTAGAGGGTTGGGAAGCTGAGAAATAATGTATACAAAAGCTCCTGGCACCTTAACTTGCATGAGTGGATATCACTCAATAAATGGTGGCTGTTTGTATAAGCATGAGGTATTAAAGGTGCTTTCCGGGTATGAACCGTGGAGCTCCTGTCACTGAGATATTTCTCCTGCATGGGGATAAGCTGCCTGCATTATGTGCTTTCTGGGCAAGTCAGACTTAGGGTCCAGAGTCCGCTTGTCGTACATCAGCAGCGTGTCTGGAGGAGCAAGCATCTAGGCAGCACCGTGTGTGCAGGCTGCTTTCTACGTGATCATTCATTCATTCTTCCTAACAACCTTCTGAGGATCCCAATGCATGTTCTCACCAGTGACATGTGCAGCTGTGGAGTCCACAAACACCTGACTAGTGCTAAAAAAAATTCCTGAGTGTTCTCTCTTTTGTTTTCCCTGGGCCTGAATAAAGCTATGAGGTTCAGGAGACAGAAACGAATGTGGCCTCTGCTCTTCTCCTTCTGCTTAGAAGTGCATGGAAATCTCTGTGTGTGTGTGTGTGTGTGTGTGTGTGTGTGTGTACACTACATGATCATGCAGAAAAAGATGCATTCTTCAGGCTGGTGCTAGGTGTCACTGTGTCTAGTGAGGTGGAGAAAAAAAGGAGGCAGGGGTGGATAGTGATGGGTAGGGTTGAAGGAGAGGACTCTGGGAAATGTAGCTTGTTCTGTGAGCAGTTTACCAGCCAAATGATATTTTTGCAACCTACTGATCTCTAAAAGCTATTTGGAAGACTGCCAACATCTCAGTCCATGTGTGCAGATGATTGCAAGATGCAAACATCACTCATCAAAAATCTGGAAAACCAGAGAAGTTGGGTCAGTTGGGAGTACAGAAGTCTGGATGAGGAGGTTGGCTTTAATCAAAAGCACTGGGTTTATGGGGAGCCCACAGGAGAGGAGGCATTCCTCAAGGGACCAAAGCTTCAGAATTGTAAGCCTTATGGGCCTTGGGAAAACAAAGCTCCTACTTGACCCAAGATTTCCTGCTGCCTGGGACTAAAAATCACGGTGGGAAGAGAACAAGGACTTCTCCCGCCTACTGGTATTTTGAAAATTATTTTTTTCTGGACAACATTGAAATAAATAATTAAATACATATTATTCATTTCATATAGATGACATATATAGGGAGAAAACATTACATCTACATGCATATATATGTACGATGTATATATATATGCCACTCTCTCTTTGCTTCCTAGACACTGTGCTATGCATTCTGTAGCAGGAAATTAAAATGAGTCAACCTTATTTCACATTCAGGTAGCATGAAGGATGAGAAGAAAAGGCCCGAGTAGAAGGTGCAGATGTATAGATGATTTCTAGGGAAAACTGCCGACCGTAAACTCCGTGTAAAAATTCCCAGTTTCAGCATTTCACATGGGAACATTACGGTCTCTGTGGCTAGCCTGGGCTGGTGGATCTGCCAATGGTAGAGTACCACCAGGTTGGAGACATGGAAGGAAAGTAGGAGAGGCAGCTAATGGAGCTTATGCACCACCTGGGGAGGGACATGCAGAAGTGAGTGTCTGATGTCTTGTCAGCATTGAATGAGGACATCTCACCAAAATGCACACCTCCTAGTCTTGGCATCTCCTGGATGACTTTTGCATCTATCCTTTCAACCTCATTTTATTCTCAGCTCTTCTATTGGAGAGGCAGTGTCACTGTGGCAAGGTAGAAATATGGGCCCTGCCACCGGACAGACCAGAATTCAAATCCTGGCTCCGTCCCCTTGACTGTGTGATCGTGTGTAAATTACTTAGACTCTTTGAGCTGAGCCTCCGTATTCTCACCTGTAGAACCAGGCACAGCACACCTACCTGCTAGTGTCGTGGTTAGGACTGTGGGCAATAATTTATGCAAAGTACTTGCCACAGTTTCTGGAACACACCACAGGGCTTAAGAAATGGTAACCATTATCTTCCATGAGGGTTTCCAGTGGGATTAAGCAAAATTTAGAGGGACACAGGGAAAGGACCTAGAACAAAGGCACTTGGGACGTGGACACAAGATCAAGACCAGTGGCTGCTGGACATCCTGCTGACCAGTAGAGACAGACCCTTACATGGCCAGGTCCTGAGGTCACTTGCGAGCCATACTTTAAAATCTAATGCCTTCGACAGTAGGCAGAAGAACTAGCCTTATTAATCCTCCCTACCTACAGATAAAATCTTACACCCTAAGAAAGTGGAAAGGGGACTGGAGTGGGAAGCTGGAGACCAGCTCTGACTCTGTACCAGGCAACTGCTAAGTCTGGAGCAAGGCTTTTGGCTTTCCTGGCCTTAGTTTCTCCAACTGTAAAATGAGTGGTCTGAATTGGATAGTTTCTAAGGTTCCTTCCAGCTCTAATTTTATAATCCTGAGAAGGGTTTATTATTTCCCTTCCAGGAAACGTGATCACATTGTATATTTGAGATCAGTTTAGTTTTACTGAGCCGAGCTTCATTCTACACATACATATGCACACTATAAATACACACATAAGCAGATGTATATACAGGCATTGAAAGAGGAAATTGTCCCTACACTTCAGTGCTTTCAATTGAGCCATCAAGTCATTCAGGTATTTATGATGGAGAGAAAAATACGTGCACTGTTTTCCTCTCTCTGGAGGATCATGCCAGGAACTCCGCCTGGATGTATAACTCGTGTTGGGAGAAAGAAATGAGAGTTTGACATGTGAGTGGTGGCTGTACGAAAAATGCGATAACTTGTCTCCTTTCTGGCCCTGTATTTCATGCACCAGCACGGCTGTCCTCTCATTGTCTTTGATGGGCCCCACTAACAGACGTGCCCCTTTCTCTTCTTAAACCCTCCTGGTATTTGAATTAGTTTGGTTTCTGCCATGCCTGCATCCCCCAGCTATAGTACTATCTGTTCTCTTGGCCTATAGATTTCTTTCTCTGTCATTCATGCAACCCATGCTTATGGGGCCATTACTCTGGGTCAGGAAGTGTGCTCAGTGCTGAGAATGCAGCTGTGCAGAGGACAGGCTCCATGTCCTCCTCAAGACTCTAGCAGGGCTGTGTTAGCTAGAGTAAAGCTGGCTACCCAAATACTCAGTGTTTTAATATAATACAAGTTTATTCTTGGCTTATGTCCTATCAATTAAGTGTAGGTATAAAATAGGCATTCAGGGAGCCAAGCTTCTTCCACCTGGAGCCTTGCCACCCCCAGGGTTGCTCATCCTTTCCTTCCATTGGTAGATGGATACAGGATGAGCGTGGAGAAGGTTCATTCACTTCCAAACTATTTTAGCTCTGAAGTGGCACTCATCACATCACGTGCACTAACTGAGTCACGTTCCCCTCCAGACTGAGGGCATGTCAGGAACAACATACACGATGGACAGGGAGCGCTAGTCTTCTGTGGACAGATGCCAAATGAGCACTCCCTAAAAGGAGCTTGGGAGCTATGAAAGGGGAGAATTGAGTGCTTGGGCAGGCCTAGCCGAGTCCAGGGACAGTGGAGGCTGCCCGAGGAAGCAAAGTGGAGTTCACCAGGCACAAAAAGAGGAAAGGCAGAGGTACTGGCTGAGCATCTTCAAAGCCTGTGGGGTAGGGGAAGGGAAGGATCTTCTAGAAGTGAAGCATGGATTAAGGCACTGTGTCAGAAGGGAAGGTGGATGGGAGAGACGGAGGGGAGGAGGTTGCAGATCATGAAGCTTCTAGTAGGCCATGATAAGAAATTCTGACTTTGTCCTAAAGACAAAGGAAACTCCAGGAAATGTTTAAGCAGGGGACGTGAGATGACTGCTGCTTTCGAAAGCTCACCCCGGCTGCTGGTGAGGATGTGATCCTGAGGCAGACAGATTCACTGAGGGCTACCGTGGCTGTCTTGGGGAAGGACTATGGATGCAGCCCAAGGGGTTGTCAATGGGATGGAGAGTAGCGGGAGTTTCAGGGGACACGTAGGTGGTAGACTCCTAGAAATAAATACCTGTTGCAGTTCCCTGGTCTCGTCCTTCCTACTTGGGTTATCGTAGCAGCCTCCAGCACTTAGATGAAATGGCCAGTTCACTCCCTCTATGGGTCAGGCTCTATATGGCAGGTAACACAGGCCACTCTAGCCAGTTTTAGCAGAAAATGATATATTTACAGGTAGAGAAAATGCACAGAACTACTGGGAGGACAGAAGAAATAGATTCTAGGCAGGGTGTTTGGGAGGAACTCCCAGTGCCCACTGCAGAATTGGCCCGCCAAGCAGCTGCCTCCTCTGCAGCCACCAGGAAGTTGGCACCTTAGCTGTCCCCTCTCCAGCCACGCTGCCACCCTCTGCCAGCAAAATAGAGGGCCATGCCCCACCTCGTCTATCCTATAACTGCTCCAAATCAAAGCTTACTGCAGGGACATCTGATCAGTAAAATTAAATCACATTTGCCTTCTAATGGCATTGGAAGCTGGAAAATGTGGTTCTGGGGAATCTCTGGTGGGAAGGTAGGTTTCACATTCAGGGAACAATCCAAATGCAAAGGGAGTGTTCCAGAGGTTTTGGGCAACCACAGATGACAAATGTGTACAACACTCCCTTGCTCACCATGTTGAGTGTCTAACACCCACGTCTCATCATTGAAGGCTCACAACAGTGCCACTGGAGGCACTTTCTTCCCACTCACCAGTGAAGAAACTGACTCCTAGAGGCAAATGAGCTTGTCCAAGGTCACATGGCAAGCAGTTGGCTGAGTTGAACTTTAAACCCAACTTTGTCCCCAAAGCCTGTCCTTTCCCCCTGTGTCTGTGGAATTATCATACTTACCAATCATTTCTCCCAGGAAAACTCTCCTCAATCTGACCCCATTCAACCCATCCAGGTTTATTTTCCCTCTTGCCGCCAGGACATGAGGGCAGAACGGCAGCCACCTGCAAAGCAAGTACATTCTTGGCATGCGTGGGCAAGACTGTGCCAAGCTGTATGAGAACTCAGGCCGCCATTTGAGCCCAGCGAGGATCTTGTTAACACACAGCATACACTGCGGCTCTGGGCAATAATGGAAGAAATACAGTCGTTAAATTTTAATTAGGAAGAAAAGAGGTTCATTATTAGTTGTCATTCCTCATTGTTTCCTAATTATGCTCATTGCATGATAAAATGAAAGGCTACATTTCACTTGCATTGTGCTCGCCCATGGCTGATGGAGAAGAAAGAATGTCCCGATTCTCACTCCTCCACCTGGAGCCTGAACTATCCCCTCAGTAAGCTCCAACTGAACAGCTGAAAGGTGACGAGGGAAGATTCAGGAGTCAGATAACCTGGGTTTAAGTTCAGCCCCCACCACTCTCTAGGTCAGGTTATTTACCACATTAGATTTGTTTCTCCCTTGGGAAAACAAAGAGCAAAAAAACCTTCCTCCTGAGGTTCTATAAGGTTAACATTACAGAAGATAATATTCATAAAGTGCCTGGCACAGGAGATGCTTTAGTAAGTGCCAGCTACTTTTATTATAGTGTTAAGGTTGATTATCAGCTAAAGGCTCAAATTCCAGGCTAAGAAGTCTAGACCGACTATGTATGTTTTGGGACATCCTGAAGGCTTTTTTAGCAGGGATTTGCCAGGATGGATGGGTGAGTGGTATTCAGGATCATCTGGTAGTTGATGCTGTAAAGAAGCAACTGAAAGTGTGAGAGCAAGAAAACGCATATTTGTTTCTAAATACAGTTTCACTTAATTGGGCTTCCCAAGAGAGATGTGATTTTTGACTTGTTTCTCTTGTCCCAAGGATGGGTTTGCCCTAAGCCCATTGGTACCATGAAGCCCACTGTAACCCTTGGTAGGAAAAGACAGGCAGGCTTTAGGGCAGTCCATTAGAAGAGCACAGTGAATCGGTTTTGGGGACATTATGCAGCTTGGTGTCAGGTGCAGGTTGCATCTGCAATCCCCAGACTGGCTAAATACTTTTGAACTTCCTACTTGCCTCAAAGTTAATACCTCCATTTATGTTTAATTATTTGAGTTCACTGAGATTAAATTCACCTAGGGTATAGGGAATTGGGAGTTTTGCTTCTAGCTGATGACCCCATTTATGGGGCATATATGTGGAGTTAATTTGCTCCTGCAGAAAAAGAGAAAAGGAAGAAAAGCTTAAGGATGATGTTTTTTTCATTTGATACTGAGCCAAATATAATTATTTGGGTTAAAATGTGTAACTCCCAGAACTGATCAAAAGTTCACAGGGCTGAGCAAGCCTCATGCATGGCCTGCTGTGGAAACGCTATTGCTGAAGGAAAACTGTTATCTTGACTAATTCTCTTTCGAAAAGCATTTACTGTGATATGAGGCAAATGGCTGATGAGAAAAGCAGCAGTCTTATTTTTGTTCCTTACAAGCTAAGTGGTACCCTAGAGTAAAAATGTTTGCTCACCTTTAGAGAAGGAGATAGTAGAATTCAACCAATGAAGGAACGGAGTGAAAAACAAAGGCCAGGAAAGGTCTCCAAACAGGTTTTGGAATAAAATTTAGGGTTTTCAAAGGCCCCGCTGATCTGAATCTTGGGATGTTACCAAAACCAGTTGCATGGACAGAAGCTTACAGCAGTCAGCATCAAGGTCGGAAGTCACAGATCCAGGATTATTATAGTGTTAGAGTCCTGAGCTCCTGGGGCTACAGCCAGTGATTTTAGGGTCATTATAAGCACATTCAGTGTCTGACTCCTAGGGGACAGTTGGTGGGTGGGGTGGCAGGGTGATGTCCCCATGAGGTGGCTGCTTGCTGGGGATGTCACTGCAGCTCCTGGCACTGGTCATTGGCTCTGTAGCTGCTGAATTATGTCCTGGTCGGTACACCCAGTGGGTGTTCATGCCTAAGGAGCTCACTCACCTTAGTCAAAGACCCCAGAGACAGGAACAGGGAACAGAAACCTGAGCCTTCCTGGAAACGGGATGAGCTGGCTACAAAAATCAAAAATGAGGACCTGACTTCACTACTGCTTTGCTTTTTTTTGACAGTGTCTCACTCTGTCGTCTAGGCTGCAGTGCAGTGGCAGCATGATCTCGGCTCACTGCAGATTTGTCCTCCCAGTCTCAGGTGATCTCCCACATCAGCCTCCTGAGTTACTGGGACTACGGGCGGGCGCCACCATGCTCGGCTTACAACTGGTCTTTATACTTTGCCCTGGATGCCTCTGGCTTCTGCAGACATGATATTGAGCTGAGGGACAAAGCTTTGGGGATCCTCATGCCTACTTGATCCAGAACTGCTGTCCTTTTATCTGCTTTACATACTGGAATTTTATAGATTTTGTTAGCATTTTTGGAAATTACCCTCTTTGCCCAATAAGTAAACATCTGCTATAAAGTTATTCTCCATTTTGAGATAATTATTTATTTCTGGTTATAAGGGTAATATATGTATGTATCTTTAAAACACTAAAAAATATGGGAAAAAGAAAAGAATCTGATTACTCAAAAACTACCACGGTTAATGTTTTTAGGTATTTCTTTCTGGTCTTTTTTCATGCACATATTTTTTTAAAAACGTTTTCCAGTTTACGAAATCAATATACAGGACAAGAGAAGAGAGTGGGGGACAGTGGGGAAGGGCAGCATTTTCCCTTTGGGGGCGTGTCACACTCCCAGCCCATTATTGTGTCTGCCAACCTGGAAGCTCCCCTGCACATATTTTTATGTGTTTCAGATGGTACTGCATTCACCTTAACCAATGCTTTTCATGATTATTTTTACTTAAGATTGTTTCAAAAGCATCGATAATATGGTAGTATCATAATTTCCTTGTTATTATGACTAGTCTTACTTTTTATTTATTACACATAAAGCTCTCCCAAATTTGGAATTCTTTTCAAAGGATCAAGTCTCAGCTGCAGCATGATAGGTTTAAAACACCTGGGTATTTTACAGGTTAGAACACAACACAAAATTATCTTGCAAAAGGGTCATGCTGACTTGCTTTTCCATAAACCATAGATGAAACTGCCTAATGTATCATACCTTCGCTAGCAATGGGTATTTTTCTTTTAAAAAATAGCATCGTGTTTATTTGATTATCTATAATTTGAGTATTTTTTGTATTTGTTATCTGGTTGTATTTTTAGGGGATTCTTTCAAAAAAATAAATCTGAAACTTTGCTTTTCTACTTAGAAAGTCCCTGTGGTCCCCAGAGCCCACGTCCAGGGCATAGTCCTATGGTGCACAAGTGGATGTGACCATACTCATTTGATGACAGAAATATTTTCTGCTCACAATTTTTCATGCCATATTTGTGTGACCCTGGACAAGACCCTTGATCTCTCTTAGTCTTAATTTCTTCACCTACAAAAAATGGAAATAATGACACCAACCTCCTAGAGTCAAAGATTAGATGAGATGTCCTTTGTAAGAAATCTAGCAGAGCATCTGTTACAGAATAGAGCTCTAGAATGAGTAAGTGTCATTTCTGTCATGACAAAGTGTACGATCTTTCAGGAGACTACCAGCCAACATTTAACAACCACTTTCTATTAGCCAGGAACTGTGCTAAGCCCTGTACATATGTAAAATCATATAGCCTCACAATAACACATGTGAGAGATGATATTATTATGTTTATTTAATAGGGAAATGGAGACAAAGAGTTAAACTTGCCCAAATTTATGATATTATGTTTGTTTAATAGGGAAATGGAGACAAAGAGAGATTAATAAACTTGCCCAAATTTATACCACTAGTAAAAGGAAAAGCCAGGAAATAAACCCATTTTTAGAGGACTTTTAACATGGGGTCCCATCTTCTCTCAGGCCTTCTCATACCTGAGCTCTGGAATCTTGGCCACATGGAAGTACATGGCCTTTCCCAAATGCATCGTGCCCTTTCACCTCTTGTGCCTTTGCACATGCTCTTCCCCTCCATGAATTTGCCTCTCTGTTCTTCACCTGGAAAGCCCTTTTCACCCTTTAATGTTTGACTTAAATGTCCCCTACATTGAGGACAAAATCAGCCTCTCCTTACTTTGAATTCCATTAATATTTGTGCTTTTATCCCCTAAAGCACTTAGCCCCTGTGGTGCACGTTGTGCATGTATATGTACATGTATATATACATGTGTACGTGTGTGTGTGTGCACACAAATGTGTGTGTCTTGTCATTTTTCTTGCAATATATGCTCACGATGTATATCTCCCTTTATAGACCCTGGGCTTCTAGTAGACTTCAATTTTATTTTTCTATTATTTCTAATTCCTAGTCTGATGCCTAATGCCTAGAAGGTGTCCAATCACTATCTGTTGCATGAATGAACATGGCTAGGGAGAGAACTGGAAGCAGTAGGGCTTTCTGGAGGCCTTCATGTGACCTCCCCTATTAAGTTCTGTATAAGGCTAGTCCTGTAACAAAATAACCTCTCCCTTTTTAACTGGCCATTGACTGCAGCTTGCCCTCCATGCAGAAATGCCTGTGGTTGCCAGCTGCACTCCCAGAGAGCCCAGAGAGCCCAGAGAGCCTCGGCTACATGTTTTGAGGTTTGCATTCCTGCTGGTGGTGCAGCGCAGCAAGCTGGCCTGCTTCTCACTCTCTGGCCCTGCACTTGGGTTCCATAAGAAGCCTGAAAGAGATGCCTCAGCTCCTGCATGGGCTCTGGAAAATTGGCCCTTTTGGGACTATCTCAGCAGGGACAGATTACAATATGCAAATGAACCAGAGGTGACCCAGAGCTGGCCACAAGGAATAGTGTGCACAAAGAAGAAGACAGGACATGGCTCCTAGGGTTTTCAGGCCAGATATAGGATGTGAGATGTGGAAGCGATTACAGTACATATTCTGGGAGCCCAGCACTAATCATGCAGAGAGTATAATAAAAAATATTGTATTAGCTTCCTGTTGCTGCTGTAACAAATTACCACAAACTTGGTGGCTTACAACAACACACATTTATTCTCTCGCAGTGCTGGAGGCCAGAAGTCTGAAATGGGTTTTCATGAGCTAAAATCAAGGTGCCTGCAGGGCTGTGCTTCCTCTGGAGGCTCCTGTGGTTGGTCTGTTTCTTTTTTTTTTTTTTTTTTTTTTTGAGATAGAGTCTCACTTTGTCGCCAGGCTGGAATGCAGTGGCACCATCTCGGCTAACTGCAACCTCCTCCTCCCAAGTTCAAACGATTCTCCTGCCTCAGCAATTCTTCTCCTACAGGCGAGCACCACCACGCCCAGCTAATTTTTGTATTTTTAGTAGAGATGGGGTTTCACCATGTTGGCCAGGATGGTCTTGATCTCTTGATCTCGTGATCCGCCCGCCTCGGCTTCCCAAAGTGCTGGGATTAAAGGTGTGAGCCACCGCGCCCGGCCCTGTTTCTTGTCTTTTCAGGCTTCTCCAGATTACTCTCATTCCTGGACTCACGGCCTTTGCTCGCTCCCCTTGCTTCTATCATCACATCTCCTTCTTCCTGTTCTCTTCCCAGTGTCTCTCTACCTCTCTCTTCTAAGGACATTTGTGATTGCATTTAGGCCCCACTTGGATAAGCCAGGATCACCTCCTCATCTTGAAAACCTTAATGCAATCACATCCACAAAGTCTCTATCACCATGGAGGGGAATATCCAGAGGTTCCAGAGATTAGGACCTGGGTATCTGTGGCCATTGTTCAGCCCATCCCAAATGCATGCCATGGTGCTCTGTTCCACTCTGTAAGTGGGATGCCAGACTCCTTCCTTCCTTCTTTCCATTCTTCCTTTGCCTGGCATGTGTTTCCAGCACCTGCTCAGGACCAGATCCCGTGTCAGGCACTGGAGATCGAGAGAGGGGCACCGTCTCATCTGTGGGCCTAGAAGGGGTGGTGGGTGAATAGTCACTGCAGTATAAGTACAGTGTGACAAGTGCCATGAGAGAGGACAGTGAGGGACTGAGGAGGGGCCATCGCCTCCACTGCCGGAAGAGGGAAGGGGTCACAGAGCTGTGGGTCCCAGGAGTTGGTTTAATGGGTGAGGAGTTTTCTAGGTAGACAGCATGTGGGAAGACAACATTCAAGGCAAAGGAAATAGCAGGGACTGATGTGTCAGCACAGCAGCATTTGGGAACTCTAAAATGAGAGAGTCGAGTGAGATTACCCAGAGGAAATGTCCAGATATCTGACTTTCTACCATTTGATAACACAAGTGATATTCGAACAATTGGATTGGGCAGTGGACAGGAAGTGGCTCTGACAGATTTGAGGCACACCCCAATATGTACCAGGAGTCAGGATTCCTCCACTAACTTGCTGGGACAGACAGGCTTCAGTCCTTGACCTTCAGTGCTTGTGCGAAAGGCTCAAAAAAGGGACACATGCTCACTCCTTGCCTCTGGGCCTTGGCTTTCACTGGTTTTCTTTCTTGAACTGTGCCTGTGTGCCTCCCAGCCCTGGTCTTTCAAGCCTTCCTCAGCTGCTGCAGCTCACCCTGATCTCCCTCCTTGAATCAGCACAGCACAAAGCGCTGAGTGGGTGGGGGTGGGCAGAACACGGGGTGAGGAGGACAGACCCTGGAGCCGCACCACCCAGGGTCACACCTCCCAGCTGAGAGTCTTGACCTCTCCTTACTTGCATTTGCACATGTATAAAATGGGTCTGTTGGGGCTCAGAAAACAGTACCTTAAAATGAAGGCCTCAGCAGCAAAAATGTTTCTCTGATCTGCTGCCCTCCTGTCTCTCCTCCTGTCCCATTCCTCTCCAAGGTGAGCCTTAGAAACTAGAATCCCTCTTTCCCCAGAATGGATCATGAAAACTAGAACACTTCTTCCCCAAAGCCAGCCATAAAAACCTAAAAATATTACTGTAATTTTCCCTTCACCTTTCTGTATAAAAACTGGCCATAAAGAAATCATCTGGCCAGGCACGGTGGCTCACGCCTATAATCCCAGCACTTTGGAAGGCCGAGGCAGGCGGAACACGAAGTCAGGAGATCGAGACCATCGTGGCTAACACGGTGAAACCTCGTCTCTACTAAAAATACAAAAAATTAGCCAAGCATGGTGGCAGGTGCCTGTAGTCCCAGCTACTCGGGAGGCTGAGGCAGGAGAATGACATGAACCCAGGAGGCAGAGGTTGCAGTGAGCCGACATCGCGCCACTGCACTCCAGCCTGGGCGATGAGATCAAGACTCTGTCTCAAAAGAAAGAAATCTTCTGACCTCCTCGTTTGACTGTAGGCCATAGGACACCCATTCCAGAGAGGACTCTACCCCATAACCAGAAGGAAGGAATTCATGCTCAGAGAGGCCTAGAGAACCTAGACAGACAGGCCTTGCTGGATTTTCCTTCTCAGTCTGTCGCCATTAGATCATACTCTTTTTATGCAATCAAATTTCTACATGACTGTCCATACTTTGTTGAACCTAAGCATTTAAATGGACAATTTCCCCCGTGTCTTTGGGTCTTTGTTCTGAAGGCTTCTGTGTACACTCCATTCGTACATTTGTATGACTTTTTTGCCAATTAATCTGCCTTTTGCACATTGGTTTTCCAGCAAGCCTTCAGATGGCAGTGGGGAAAATTTTCCTTAGCCCCTGCAGGTCCAATGCAGAGAGTGCAGCTTATCTGAAACACCCACTATATTTAAGCTGTTATTATTACACAGTTGGATGCTTAATACATTAAATACCTTTGCATCCATTCTGTAACGGTTTTGTGAGCCAGTTTCTCCTCTTTACTTGTAAGCCACCAGAGGGCAGGTCGTTGATGCAAAGTTAGTTATCACTCATGTCAAAAATTCTCTCAATGGGTGTTACGAGAGCTCACAACCATGACCTTGCTTTTTGTTTTATTCCACCAGTGAGGAGGTTGTCCTTCGAGAAGAATCTGCTAGAAAGAATTTCCAATGCTTCTTAATTTTGGAGGGCCACAACTGGCCAAGAGGGCCCCAATTTACCTGACTTGGTATGTATAACTTCTAATTCAATGAAGTGATCCATGAAGAAAATCTAATTTTCCCCAGGCCTTCTCATTAGCCCTTGGGTACGCTCCATTATTACGGACAGTGCAAGCTCTCCTCCGCACTGCTGCCTGCATGCAGCAGTCCTGAGCCACCTCCCCTCTCATTATTTCCGGGCATCTCTGGGCACTTACAAGTGTTCATTAATAAACCTCTGGGAGTTTTCACAAAGGTCCTGTGCCCGCATACCCCCTGAGGATGGATGCTTGCCTCTGGCAATGATTTCAGGGCCCTCATGGGAAAATTGATCTCCTGCCTAGAACATTGCCATTTCCTGGAGCTCCTAAGCTCCCAAACCACAGAGGTGCTAGCCTCCAGTTCCCAGTGCGGTGGAGCTCCCACAGTCCATGCCGAAAATGCACCTGGGTGTGCCTCTCTGGGCTACTCTGGCCTTGCTTCCCCAACAGCATCTTCTTCTGCCTCCAGCTCTTCTCCTCATATGAATGGTCAGAAGATGGGCATTATCCCTATCTCTCTCTCTCTGTCTCTCTCTCTCTCTCTCTTTCCTCTTCTTCCAGTTGTGTCTGTGCACAAAGCCTCCTTGGCATTGGTTCCTCTGGAGCATGCCTCCAGGGTCCCCACACATACCTGTTAATGCCTGAATCCCTGCACACAACTCAGCCTGCACTCAGCTGAGAGCTCAGATTAGCAGAGTCCCTGCCATGATCCCATCGAAAAGCTCACAGGCAAATTTCCATAGAGATTATGACTATTTGACAATCAGGAAGGACAAGGCCAGAGCTGAAGCAAGTATACAACACTGGGCATGTAGAGGGCACATCTGCTCCCTCCAGCATGATCACACCAGCTGAATTAATTGCCTGGGGGTTAGGAGCCCCTGGAAATGACTAGAACATCCATACCTGTCAGAGAGGTGGGGTGGAGAATAAAAATAGAAGTTAAATTCCAGGGGATACTGCAGCCTCCACCATGGGGGTAGGAGGAGTCTGATTCAAGAGGCTCTGAGCGTTGGAGTCTGAGGGCTCGGGGGAGCAGGGGTTCCTGGAAGTGCGGGTACCTGTCCCTTGAATCTACCCTTGAACCATCACCCTGTTGGTATTTGATATGTAGAGGAAAAAAAGTCCTATGGGCTAAAATAAATAAACCAATAAAGATATAGCTTCCAGGGACTCGAAAACCAGATGGAGGATCACTTTTGAGAGTAGAATATCCCAGCACTTCGGAGGCCGAGGCGGGCAGATTGCTTGAACTTAGGAATTCTAGACCAGCCTGGGCAACATGGTGAAACCCCATCTCTACCACAAAAAATACAAAAATTAGCCAGGTGTGGTGGCAGACACCTCTGGTCTAGCTACTTGAGAAGCTGAGGGGATCAGATCACTTTAGCCTGGGAGGCGGAGGTTGCAGAGAGCTGAGATTGTGCCATTGCACTCTAGCCTGGGCAATAGATTAGAATAGAGGGCAGGCATGAGGACAGAGGGAGAGTTGCAGGCACTGGTCAGCAGGCAGAGGGCCAAGCAGGTGGGGAGTGAAGAATGGGTGGGGGGGCATAGGGAGGGAGACGATGCATAGAGGACAGACATTAGCTCCCAGTGGGGCAGGAAGGGTGGTGAGGACAATAAGAAAGGGCTTTTGTAAGCCTCGTCCTTTCTTCAGCACCCGTGACTAGGTTCTGCCCATGTAATGGGGCTGTTGTGAGATTAAATAAAGTACAGATCAAGGTGCTTTGGAAGCTTTTCCGTTCCAAGCACAAGTAAAGCAAAAGAGAATTATTAAGGGGTTGTAATAGGGTCTCATATTTTCAATTTAGGGGAGGCAGTGGTAGGAAGTAAAATTTGCATCGAGTGTGAAAGCTTTTCTTTTTTTCAGTTTTTCATCCAGAGATTCTGAAATGTTTGATGGAATCCATGTCTCCATTCATCTATTCATGTTTTCAACACATTCCTGTTGCCCCTACTGAGTGACAGGCCTTGGGCTGGGTGTGGCCATGGACTGGGAAATGGGGCACATGTGTGGTATCTGCTCCAGCGCTGTCTCCTCAGCATCCCAGTGGGGACATGAGGAAGGCAGGGCCCGCAGCCTAAGAAGGTATCATAGAAAGGGTCTCTTTTGGCCCTGAAAGCCAAGGATTTCAGAACCACCCGAATGCTGCATTGTTGTGCTGCACTTTTAAAGGGCTGCTGACAGCTGTCATTAGCTGAGCACTAAGAAGGGAGTTGCTTTATAATCACCACTGAGTGACTGTAAACACCATGTGTCCCTGAAGAATATTCGGAGCATCAGGCAACTTGTTAGCTTTTGTCTGGGCTGGAGAGAGGAAAGGGAAGTTCCCTCAGAGAGAGCATTTGCCAGAGTGAAAACATAAAATCAATCATATGGTTCTAATTTAATTTTAATTCACGTTTTTACACGTGGAGTTTGTTAGAAGGGCTGACATTTCACTGTGGAAATCTATAAGGGCTGAATTGTCCTCACATTAGAAGATTTTAAAAAGAAGTTCTTTGCCACTAGGTTGCAATTTGTTAAAACAAACAATAGCATAACCACAGTGCAATCGGATGCCAAGATATTACTGGACTCAGCGAAAATCAAGTAATCTTTTTTAGGTTCTATTCTCTCCCAACTAACCTCCCCAGCAATGTCAGAAAATGACAAATTGCAGGATGAATGTAAGAGCAGTGCCTTCAAAAATACAATAGTTATATAAACCATCTATTGTTAATGAAGAATATAATGCAATTTGCCTATCTGTAATACAATTATGCAAATCAAAGAACTATCCAGAAATCTCTTTACATTCCGATTAAAATGAGATAATTTATCAAACACAATATTACTGATTATGTTTATGTGTTGCACATTAATCCTGTTACAATAATGTATCCTTCTCATAATGTAATGGATTTGTGCAATCTAACAGAAAATGACTTTTATACTATCTACAATTAGAAAAATATTCAAAGCATATCCATCCCAATGCAATAGCACATGTCTACAACTGCACAATAAACCTATTAAAACAAGCAGAGCTTATGAATGTAACCTTCATCCCAATAAAGATGACAATGCATTCAGTTTTATTGTACCCATTACCTGAACAACTCCACAGATAATAAATACTAGGAGTAAATTAGTTTAACCTTCTTGATCTTTTTTCTCTTCCTTTTTTTTTTTTTTTTTTTTAAGAAAAGTAGTGTACTTTAATCAGTAGCATTAACGTCACCTCTCCCCATCTGGATCTTTTGGTTAGTTAAAGATGATATAATTTTATATATAAGACATTTCCAGAAAATCCTTCATAAATGAGTTACACCTATTTCTACTTACTGGTAGGTGTTTGGACTTGTACATTTCCATCAGGTCAGGACTTTCACAAAATGTATCATTTCCCATGTTGTTTGTGTTCATATATGTTGGGAAAGAACTATGCTTTGCATAGAAATACTGCTTGAACAGCATTCATCCATGGGGGCACATGAATCCCCACTCTTCTCTGTGCATCACAGCCAAGAACTAATGAGGAGTATTGTTACGAAAAACAAGAACCCAAATAATTGGCTAAGGTCTCACTTGTGGTTCTATTGCCAAGGATAATCATTTTTGCGTTTAAACCAATCTCTCCTACCTTGATGAGAGTCATTAGCATCTGACAGTGAATGATAATGTGCTTAAATTTCACACCTCTTGGCCTTGTTTGCATTGTCAACATTTTCCCATATGCATACCTTTGCACTAGGAATACAGGTTGACTTAAACAAATGTTTATCTTTTGTAGTAAAATTGTAAACCCCAGTGTAATTGCAAATTCTCGAATTATTTTTCCATGCTTTTAAATACCTTTAAGCCAGTTTTGCTTTAGCTTATGCCTGAAATATTATTGTCTCAGCAATGTTGGGGGCTGGGGGATGGGAAAGGAGTTATCTTCCTATTTTGATTAGACTGACCTGCCAAATCAAGAAAAGATGAAAAAAAAAACTCTATGAAAAACAGCATTTCTTTCCACTTTTGAGTAGCTGACTACGCACACACACATATTAACACAAAGTACGATAGACAAATCTATTAGCCTTCACTGCAACAGGCCAGCATTTATTGTAACTGTAAAAGAGTATTTTCTCTCAAGGAAAGAAGGAAGGAAGGAAGGAAAGAAGGAAGGAAGGAAAGAAGACAGGCAGGCAGGCAGACAGGCAAGAAAGAAGGGGGGGCAGTATTTAATAAACCAACAGTTTTGTTGTCATCTAGAGTTTTTGAATGGTTTCCGTGTAGATTGTTTAGAAGTAATACCTTGCTGCTATCAATTTCACAGAGTGAGTCCTTACCAACGAAGAATGATGAATTGAAACATAGCTTGCAGTGGCTAAAATGTTTTTTGTTTCCATGGCATACCATCTGGTTTGGAATGCTGTTGAATTTTCTTTTCCTCAAGAATAGATTGGATTGTCCTAAGTGGAGACATTTGATGAAAGAAGAATTTATATTGCCTCTGAGCTACCTGGAGATATTTTACACCTCTGCTCAAAGGGATGCAAAGGATCATCTTCCACTCAGCAAGATTTCCTAGGCTAGGGAAAGGAGATCTGGTAGCTTTGACTTATCAGAAATGAGGGGATTAGAGAACTAGTACTAAGAGTGGGAGTGAGGAGTCTGAGGAGACAGCACATATGGAAGACGTCACGCTCTCTGCACAGCCCAGAAGGAGACCAGACCCAAGGGTGGTTGAGCATGCACTCAAAGCTTAGGTTGGAAGACAACCGCAGTGGAAGAACAAGACTTGGGTGGATAGTCTGGGCACATCAGAGCTGTGCCAGACTGTCTTAATACTGTGTTGTAGGCTTTAGGACTGGGAATTCCAGACCCCTCTGCCATGAAGATGAGCTAGAGAAAATGTAATGAACTCTCTTTCAGAGATTGAGCTGAGAGCAAACACGCGTCCAGTAGAAGATAAAATAATGCGCAGGACACCCTGGGGAAGAGGGAACAATTGCATGTTTTCTTTTTTTAATCTGAAGTGTATTAGCTGAGTGCCAACTGTGTACCAGGCAATGTTTGGGGCACATTAGTGGCGTACATCAACAAATTTCTACCTTCATGAAGCTTGTAATTCCAATGAGCAACACAGACAATGAATAAATACACAATGTGACATATTAGTAGGGGATAAATGCTGGGGGGAAAAGTAGAACAAACTGAGAGAGACGATTTAAGAGTGTAGGAGATGATATTTGCAATTTTAAAAAGAATTACAGTTTTGTTGTCAAAACTTCTTTAAAAAATTTGCTTTAAATAAAGTATTCTACCTAGTTAAGGCATCTGTTGTCATGAGGATATGCAACTAATTTGCATTTCCATAAATATGTGTGAAGTTTGATACACAGGTCCTTTAGGGCCCTGTTCTCAATTGATAACTTCCTGGAGTTTACATCTGAAATCAAGACGTAGGAGAAGAATCTTGATTAATTATTTTGCCAGTTATTCTTGTCTGTGTTGGACAATGATCAATGGTATCATTTTAACTGCAATAAAATATTTATAATTGTTTTTAGCTTGATTATATTTAGTGGAGGTGGTTTAGTTAGGTTTCTTTAGGGGAAATAGAGTTAGGGATCCCAAAATATAGCATTAGAGACTGCGCATGCTCCCGCAGTTACCCAGGTATTTCAGTTTCTCTGTGGAATTTTCCATTTCTGCTGAGGATATTTACCTTGCTTTGTGCCCTGAAACCAGACAACCATATAGATACTTTAGTCGCTGATGATCAACTGAATTGGACCAAGAATTAGACCAAGAGTGTACCCCGACACTGCAGTGGGCTGCCCAGACCCCTGTTAAGGATGGAAGTGCTCATATCCTCAGCTGCTGGGAGTGTCGGCAGCATCCAAGATCATAGTCTCCTGCTGGGGCAACTGGCATCCAGTTATTGGTCAGTCCATGGTAGTTATAAAGGCCTGGCCCCCTTGCCCCAAGAAGGAACAACTCTGAAAGGGTATCCAAGCTCCTGAGCTCCTCCTGGAATCAGCTGAGGCCTGCTGAGAGTATAGCAAAGTTCAACTCCTCCCTCTTCCCAACACCACTTCCCTCACTGCCTAATAAACCTGCTGAATGCATTTTGCCTTCTCAGTCTGTTTCCCAAGGAACTTGATGTAAGAAATGATTTCAGCTCTGTTTGCTGATGATGCATATTTGCAGTTATGTCCTGGTCCTCGCACTCCACTCCGTTAGCTCTCTGCCAGTTTCTGACTCTTTGGCCCTCTTTCCAATATCCATTTTCATGCTCTCTATTCGGACTGCTATATGGCTTCAGCATCCTGAGTTTTAACCTTTGCTCCTACCAGTTCTGGCCTTTTTTAGAAGGATAAAACCCCATCCATTCTAGCCTCAATTCAGCATCCTAATCCTGGGGTGCTTACTCTCCCTCTCATTCCATCCTGAGCAGCTGACTTCAGGAATGACCTTCTCTTACAGGCTGCACAGTGCCCATTCCATTCAGTGCTGAGACTCTTGCAAGCCTTAGGAGAAAGCACTATGAGACTAGGATGCAACAGAAATGGAATTGTGGGCTACACACAGCAGTAATGGGGTTATTTCCTTCCACAAACCGGCTGAGTTTGTGTTCACAGACAGGCCCTCTACACACAGTGTTTTCTTAAAATAATCGTGATTTTCAATGATAATATTTTCATGGTGATAGGCTTGGATTTGAACTAGCTAGGGGAGTCATAACTGACCTAAAACTCTACTTTAATTTTTTCTTAAATAATCTCTCTCTTGGTATAATGTTACTATAGGGTTTTGCAGGCATGGCTTCTCTTATTGTGTTACTCCAAATGAAACACCACCTCACCGTAAGTGACTTTTGGTGCCCCTTAATAGCTCAGGAATTTTTTTCAGTTGCCTGTCTTTCTAAAATTATCCATGGCTCCTGCACGGGTGGGTAAAGTTAGTTCCTCCAAAGAGTTATAAATCCAGGGTTCCCACTGAGCCCATTGTTGTAGATCCAAAAGTGTATGAATTGCTGCCCCAAGAGTTTTCTTTATTCTTTGTTATAAAATAGGTAACTGGATATCACTGACTGAAAATCCTCCTTCGAAGACTTTCTGGCATCCGACTTCACTTTCAAGTCTTGCAAACCTTATTTTGGAAAAATGGTCATTTATAATATCAACATTTCTAGATCATGTTTTAAAGACGGTTACAGGCACTCAGAGTAACCATATGCCAACGCTGTCTACTTCTAATTTAACAACCCCCTAGGTTGAAACCAGAGTGAAACTTAGAGACAGGCGGCCAAGAGCTGAAGCACTCTTGGGGGATATTTATAATCTCCAAACTCAACCAGAACTGTTTCCACTCAAAATTAATACTTGGAAACAGATTTTGAAGCCCAAATTTAGACTCTGTCTTTGGTTTCCTGGTTTGTTGTGGAGCCAACTGCTTGAAATAAAGTGTATTTGAAGCTGATAGAACATTAAAATGATTGTCTTTTACATTGAAAAGACAAATGACACAAAACATTTAAAAGGATGCCCCACTTTATCCCAGAGCCCTCCTAGCCAAGGACCAAGGATTGGCTGATGTCCATAGCTAGAAAGGGCCGTTACCAAGATAGTGGATTATACCTCTGTTTACACACGTGATTCTTCTGTAGCTTGATTAAGAGTCTCTGCTTGGTGAATGCAGTTGCAATTCATATTTATGAAGGTAATGTGATATGGTGGAAAGCATGTTGTACTTGGAGTTAGAAGATCTACATTCAAAATATTGCTTTATCAGTTCCAAGCTATGCAGTCTTGAACAAATCATTTAGCCTCTTGGAATCTCAGTTTCTCCATATGTAAAATGAGACTAACCAGCTTGCTCTGCCTCTTCTTTAGAGCTGCATAGGGGCTCACATGAAGAAATACAGGTGAAAGCACCTTATCACTATTTCAAATGCATAGCGTTACTGTGCTATTCTATTTTTAAAAATTACTTTTCAAATTTTAACAGTTCTTGCCATCTGAGATGTCAGATCAGAGTATCAGACTTTATTTAACCAGTAATTTGCTGCAAAAAGGGAAGCATAAATACAGGCAAAATGGATTTCCCAAAGACGATCCCCTATAATAAACAATTAGAGCAGTGTTCTTGTCCTGAATATCTAGAGAGAGCTTTTTCCCAGAGGTTGAAAAGCATTTCCTGACCATTCAGCACAACCAATTTTAAAAGTTTGAGCTTTTAATTATTATTTTATTTCTATATTCATATATTTCACAAAAATGTTTTGAAGATGTGTGAAATTCCAGGTAACATTCTGTTAGGATTGCCAGAAAACATAAATTTGAATTTCAGATCAATAGCATAATTTTTAAGTATAATACTGAGACTTTAAATTCATACTCCAACTTACAATTGCCCCTCCAGTATTGAGAACAATGCCAATGTTCTAAGTTCTAAAATACTGTGTTGGCCAGAAGTTTGATTTTAGCTTGGGTGTGATAGGGAGCCTTTGAGGGCTTTAAGCAGGGAGTGAGTCAATCTGATTAAAAACATGATTCCAGAAGCCGTGTGGGAAAAAAAGCCATAGAAAGGCCAAAGTGGACACAGGTTGAGTGAGGAGCTTACTATGGGACGCTCAGAGAAAGGGACTGGAGGCTACTAGGGTAGGAGGTTGGAAGAAAGGCTTGGAGTCATGACACACTTCAAAGATGGAGCCAGCAGGATTTGCTGTTGGGTTTAACACAAGTATGCGGAATTGTGGGCCTGAGCAATAGGGTGAATGGTGGCACCATTTACTGAGACGTGGAAAAGTAGAGAAGTAGATGGGGGGAAACAGAGCATTCTGGTTTGGACATGTTATGTGTGACATGCCCATTAGATATTCAAGTGTTGGCAGTGGAATACTAGGGTAAGAGTAGTATAGGAAGAGATTGCAGAAATTGCAAGAGCTGAGCCATCCAGGACCTTCTTGGCCATTGTAAATAATTTGGATATAACTTTAATGTTACAAAATACCAACACAAGTTTTTTAAAACAATAGAAATGAAATGATTGAACTTTCATTTTAAAGGATCATTTTATTGGGTGGTAAAAAATTGGCAGGTGGGAGGAAAATTAGCACTGTTATCTCAGAGCTTCTTGCCTGAGGAATCTTGTTAGAATTCCAATTATTTTTCAGAAGATATGGGGTGAGGATCAAAATTCTGAATTTCTACAAGCTCCTAGTGATATTTATACAGGTGACTGTGGATGACACTTTGGGTAGCAAGATATTAGGAGACTATTCTAAAAATTCTGATGAGAAAGGATAGTGACTTGGTCCTTTTAGGTGATGGTGGGGATGGACAGAAGTACACAGATTTGTTTTCTGGGGAGGGGGTAGAGAAGGAATGAGGAGCTCTACTTTGGACATGTTGGGTAGACATATCAAGTAGCTGTCATATGTCATAGCTGCATATATGAGTCTGGAGTTCAGAGTAGAACTGGGCATATGTATATCATGTCCAGGAAAACTCTAGATAGACTACATAGATCAGGGGTCAAAATCTTAAAAGCCCACCAATGCTAGGAAGGCTGGGTAAATGAAAGAAGTGGACTGGCTGCCAGACAATAGGGAATAGGCTGACTGTAGGACAATAGGACCATGGATCTCAAAGTTTAACTCACCTAAACTGACAGTTACCGCTTCACTCCTCCAGGTAACTGGTGCCAAGCAGTAGATCTAGATCCTCCAACTTTTCAAGAGAAGCCAGAAATCCAGATAATTTATGGGAAACCCTTCAAGAATTAGGAACCAAGCCAACGTTTTTGAATGTTGTGTTGGCCGAATAAAATATGTTGGTGTGGGCCAGGTGTAGTGGCTCATGCCTGTAATCCCAACACTTTGGGAGGCAGAGGCAGGCAGATCATGAGGTCAGGAGATCGAGACCATCCTGGCTAACATGGTGAAACCCCATCTCTCCTAAAAATACAAAAAATTACCCGGGTATAGTGGTGTGCACCTGTCGTCCCAGCTACTTGGGAGGTTGAGGCAGGAGAATTGCTTGAACCCGGGAGGTGGAGGTTGCAGTGAGCCCAGATCACACCACTGCATTTCAGCCTGGGCTACAGAGCGAGACTCTGTCTAAATATATATATGTCAGTGGGATGGACCTAACTTATGGGCTCCCAGTTTGCAGCCTCTGATGTGAACCCTTGAAAGGTATCATGTTTAACATCAGCTGTTTTGATTATTATATTAGTAGGAGAAGGAGATCCCCTGGAAGGTCTATGACATGAAGGGATTTATAATTGTCTTGAGATGCAGATTTGAATCTGTCACTGGTTTGCAGTTAGTGAGTGATCCAACTACACACTGAGCGCTCAGTGCAACAAGATTTGATGTAAAGTGGTAAACATTTGACTGGGGCTTTGTACAGAAAACATGTGGCTCATGTTGGAAATGCGATTCAAAATAAAGCCAACAGCCTAGATAAAAATTTCTACCATCACAAATGTGGAGGTTTGGGAAGGTCTCTGGATACTTTTGCCCAGAATACTCAGGAAGATTTCTGACAATATGGATGGGAGAAAATGTGTGATCTGGTTGAACATGAGGGCCAACCAAGGAACCAGGCTAGAATCTATTTACTTCCTAATGGCAGCACAGATCTCTTCTGAACCGGGTGCTCAAGTGAACAGAATGACATTCTCAGAAAGCGGATGCTTGTATTTGATAATGGGCTATGTGTGTGTGTAGACCTTTGCTCTTTTATGTCACAGCAGTTTTGGGGCACAATTAAGCGTGTGGGTAATAATCCTAATTGTTTTTGTCTTAAGGTGCCCCAACCAGTGTCTTTCCAGGGCATCCAAGCCCTTCTTTATTTTGTTCCCCAGATCTCTAAGTGTGTCACACAGCAGTGCATAGATCGTTCTTATAGTTAAGCATCACCTTCCTAGTCTTTGCTCCTCACCCTGATGGTCCCAACCTAAGCTTCGCTGGCCAACACCATTGGCAGAAAGAAGAGACTAAGGATGAGCTTGCCACTGGTAAGGAGAGGCCAGTGCTGATCGCCACTGCAGCTCTCCTCACTAAGGAGACATAATTCCCTCAGCCTGTCTCTCCTCATCTGTAAACAGAAATGATAATATGGATTTCAGACAATAATATGGATTTCAGAATCCAAAGTGTCCAGTACAGTGTCTGGTATTCAGTAAGGACTCAATCATCTTCCCTCCTTCCATTGTCCCCCATCTCTGTTTTTAAATTTTAACCAAATTTCAGTCTTGGAATCCAAATTTCGCATCTCCAAATCCTCCATAATTTCTCCCAGGAGGCCAAGTGTGGGATAGAAGGATGAGTTCAGAGCCTTACCCCAATATCCCAGGATTCTCTAAATGTGAATGCACACTGAGTATTTTCCCCCGGGAAGGCTGACCCTTGCTACACTTAATAAATCAATTAATAAGCACGGCCCATTTATTCTACGAACTTTGATTGCTCACCATATGTTCAGTGCAAGACATGGTTTCGGCCCATGGGGGGCTGGCTGCCCAATGGGGAAGATCAGGCTTGTAAACAAAAAGTGCCATAAAGCATTGCAAATATGTATTGGGTGGCAGATGTTGGAGCCAGCTCACCCTCACATCTGGAAAAAATACACATTGCAATATTCTCTGAGCAATGTTTTCCCCCAAAATCTCTGTAAAAGTACTCAGTATGCTGAGTACTCAGGGCACGATGGCATCCCCCCATTGCCCTCAGACCTGTTGAAGCCTGACGTCTTTTTTTGCATCATGGTCTCTCTCCTACTGTAACAACAAGGCAGGAGATTCTGTAGATAATTATGTTCAGTATATCCATGTGTCCCACAGCCGTATCAACTTATGTGAATTTGGTTATGTCAAGGGACAGAGAAGCATACACCAGCCTGTTTCACAGAAGGAGCAAGCTAACTCCAGTCAGAAGGCCTCAGGGCTGGGGACTTGGTCCTATTTGGTGAACTAAACATATGACTCTCCTCTTGATGTTTCCTGAGGGAAATGCCTCTCTCCTGGCTGACAGGCCTGGGGATAAATGGCCTGCAAACTCCTGTTTTCACACAGTACATCAGGTCTAAGTGAAAGGTTTGTGCTGCTGCCAAGAGCAGAAAATGATGCCTCGGCATCACTTTCAGAAGAGAAGATGGTTTAAAGCAGACCCTGGCTCCCAGAGAGCTTTGGATAAGGCTGAGATGATCACCTGGGGCCTCCCAGGACATCTGGTCTGAGAGGCCCACCCAGTGCCTCTCCTTCTAAGCAATTCTCAAGGCTAGAGTGTAGAATGCCTTGCATGCTTCAGACATCTGGGATGTTATTCAGATCTCTGCCTTCTACCTCTCGGTGAAGAAAAATGTGGACTATAAATGAAGATTACATAGAAATAAAAGCTGATCATTTCTTGGAGCTACTTTTCCACAGGAGCATCCAGGGTCTGGACACAATTGATCATTGTGTAGCATGGCCATTAAGTAGGGTGCTCTGACTTGAAATGTGTGGCAGCAGCCAATGGGGACAGATCTCAGCACTCTCTTCTGGATCACAGCCTGCCTCCTGGACCCCTTGGCCTTGCCAAGCTTGAGCTCTCCTCCAGACCTACTGTGGTTTTCTTGGTATCCTGTGACTCACATGTACCCATTGCTTTTCACTTTTCACTCTCCATTCTGCCCCCTAGGGAGGAACTTGCTTTCCTTCTCAGATGCACTTCACCCTCAGCCCTCTCTGACTCTTTGACTGTCTGGCCAGTGACACTTTCCTCTCCTGGCAGTGCCCCAGGATTCCCATGTTATATGTCCTGCCTGGCCTTGCTGGCAGAGGCTGCTTCATTTCTCTAGGTTCTTCCTTTCCTCCTTCTTGAATAACTTTACAGGGACATCCTCACACTCTACATTATCAGGCCCCAAATCAGGCCACTACAAGCCTGGACAGCAAATAGACAGACACGGGAGTGGTGGGGACTGGGGCAAACTGAAGGGTACCTGCCCTTACTCAGCTTCAGAAATTACTGCCTTCTGGAATGCAGGCGTGTGATGCCAGTTCTTCTGTTTTTCAAAGAGAAATCAGAAATACAGACTTTTATGTGAATCTTCTATTGAAATATTTTTATTAATATGTATGCATGTTAAAAAAACTCTAATAGTATTAAAGGTTTATGATAAAAACATAGCACAATCCTGCCACCCTTTGCCCCACCACCAGTAACTCATATAGTTGTTTCTTTTGGCACTTACCCTGTTTCTTGACAGGGTCAGTTTATCAGTTTTTGACATAATCTGGCCACTCCTTTCTTAAGTTTTATTTCATTTTTAATTGACAACTAATTATTATATATATTTATGGGATACAAAGTGATGTTTTGATATGTGTATATACATTGCGGAATGATCAGATTAGACTAACACATCCATCACCTCAAATACTTATCATTTCTTTGTGGCGAGAACATTTAAAAATCCACTCTTTCAGCTATTTTGATATATACAGTGCAATATTACTAACTGTAATCACTATGCTGGATAATAGATCAACAGAACTTATTTTTCCTGCCTAACCAAAACTTTGCTCTCTTTGACTAACATCTCTTCTTTTCCTTTCCACCCTCCCTCCTCTTTGCCTCTGATAATCAGTATTCTAGTCTCCGCTTCTGTGAGTTGGATCTTTTTAGATTACACTTATACGTGAGATCATGTGGTATTTGTCTTTCTGTGTTTGGTTTATTTCACTTAGCATAATGTCTTCTGGGTTCATTCATATTATCGCAAATGACATGATTCCTGCTTTTTAAATGCTGAACACTATTCCATTGTGTGTGTATGTGTGTGTATATATATATAGTATATGTGTATATTTAGTATATATGTATATGTGAATATACATATATATGTATATATGTGAATATTAGTATATATGTATATACATATCTACTAAATTTTTTAAATCAATTCATCCATTGGTGGGCACCTCAGTTGTTACTGTGTCTTGGCTACTGTGAATGATGCTGCAAGGAATGTGGGAGAGAAGACAGCTTTTGGACATACTGATTTCAATTTATTTTATTTTCCCTTTTTTTTTTTTTTAACCAAACACTGACTCAAACCAGATGATTTCAATTTCTTTGGCTATATACCCAGAAGTGGGACTGCTGAATCATATGGTAATTCTTTTTTTAGTTTTTTGAGGAGCCTTTACACTGTTTTCTAAAATGGCTGTACTAATTTACATTCCCACCAACAGTGTACAGGGTTCCCTTTACTTCACATCCTTGCCAACACTTGTTATCTTTCATCTTTTGGATAATAGCCAGTCTAACAGGTGTAACATGATATCTCATTGTGGTTTTAATTTGCATTTCTCTGATGATTAGAGATGTTGACCTAGAAGAAACTAATAAATTCCTAGAAACATATATCCTACTAAGACTAAATCATGAAGAAATTAGAAATCTGAACAGACCATAATGAGTAAAGACATTCAATGAGAATTAATGTCTCCCATCAGAGAAAAGCCCAGGACAAGATGGCTTCACAGCTGAATTTTACAAAATATTTAAAGAACTAACACAAATTCTTCTCAAACTCTTCCAAAAAATTGATGAGGAGGAAATACTTCCAAACCCATTTTAAAAGCTGAGCTTACTCTGGTACCAAAGCCAGACAAAGACACAAGAAAAGAAAACTACAGGCCAATATCACTGATGAACATAGATGCAAAATCCTCAGGAAGATACTAACAAACCTTATTCAACAGTACATTAAAAGGATAATTCACCATGATCAAGTCTGACTTACCCCTAAGAGGCAAGAGTGGCTCAAGAAATGCAAATCAATAAATGTGATTCACCATATTAATAAGAGACAAAACCATATGATCATCTCAATAGATGCAGAGAAAGCCATTGACAAAATTCAAGGTAATTTCATAATAAAATTTCTCAAAAATTAGGTATAGAAGGAATGCACCTCAACATAATAAAGGTCGTATATGCGAAGCCCATATATGGGGCTATCTAACATTATACTCAAAGGTGAAAAGCTGAAAGCTTCTCCTCTAAGATCTGGAACAAGGTAAGTATGCCCACTCTCACTGCTTCTCAACATAGTATTGGAAGTCCTTGCCAGAGCTAAAAGACAAGGGAAAGATATAAAAGGCATCCAAATAAAAACAGGAGGTGAAACTGTCACTGTTTGGTGATGACATAATCTTGCATTAAAGAATTTACCCAAAACACTATTAGAACCAATAAATGAATTCAGCAAAGTTGCAGAACAAAAAAATCAACTTACAAAAATCTGTAGGGTTTCTACACACTAACAATGAGGTATCTGAAAAAGAAATTAAGAAAATAATCCTATATATATAGCAATAATACTCTATTATTACAGTTACATGAACTTCCATTCCCACGTTCACTTCTTTGTCATCTCAATATTGTTATACCAGAATTGTTTGTTAAATTGATAGTCAAAATTTGTATCATCACCACTATACAAAAAAATTAACAGACTAGGTATTTTACTAGATAGCATTTTCTTTTTCTAACTTTCATTTTTCTTCTTTCCTGGAATTAACAATTGCTTTATGATTTTATTTCCCTGGCTTTTTTTTTTTACCCGAAGTTTCCAATAGCTCGCTCAAAAATACACCATTATTTTCTACAATGTCAATGTGTCGATTCCACTATTTCCTTGAAGACAGTGGACTTCTGTTCTGGTCTGAATGAATAACTTCTTAAGTCTGCTACATAATTGTCATTCCGAGATTTTCCTTTGCTACTTTCCAGCATTGAATTCCTGTATTCTGTTGTATTTTTTTCCCTATTTGGTTTTTCCAGAGTATATACTCTAGTAGCTTTCCCAGAAAGGGTACATAAGAAGTACATTTTTTTGTCTTATTTGTCTAAAAATGTCTTTATTCTTTCTATAAAGTTGATTATTTTTACTAAGTATAGAATCCTAGATTGAAAATTCAAAATAATTATTCTTAGAATATTGAAGGCATTGTTTAAGTATCTTTGAATCTCCAATATTTTTATTTTGGATTCTCAGTCTCTACTATGTGAGCTGCTATGCTGTTTTCCTATAGACTTTTGGTATCTTATCTTTGCTTATAGTGTTTCAAAATTTCAATTATGTGTCTTGATTCTCTTGTATTCATTGCTCTTCATACCCAATGAGCCCTTCATCATGAATACCAGATAAGCCTACCAACTTGGAGGATAATTCTCTTCCCTTCTGAGGCATTTTCTTAATTGCTTTGATAATTATTTTTCTGCTAGTTTATTCTTTTTTCCAAGCACTTCTATCATTTGAATATTGGGCTTCTTGGACTAAATCTTAAACTTTTAACTTTTCTCTCTTTTCTCTTTACAATTTTGTTCCACTTTTTGCATTGTTTCCTCATCTCTTTCAGTGGTTTTGTACTGTATCAGCTTGCTTAACTCAGAACTATGTTTTCTAGAATCCTCTTCCATGAGTGGTTCCATGGTGTTGATTTTCTACTGTGATTTTCTACTGGTCTGCTTGGTTACATTGAAACTATGTTTTTCCAAATCTCTTTCCCTGTATGGTTTGGAGTTACAGCCAGCCCAAAGAGAATCCATGTAAGATTGAGAAGTGGACATGAAGCAGCAGCCGTCACATGCTGGATGTCACCATGATTAGAGGAAGTGAGTGGTGGGGACAGATTCAAAGGTGTCAGTGGATCTGTGTTCCACATGCTGTTCCCTCCCTGTGTCCAGCTCTTCTTTCCTACCATTGGTCCTGCTGCCCATCAGTGATCACAGAAGTTGGCACTAGGAAAAGGAGGCAGCCTTTCACAAATGTGTGCCCCAGCAACCCTTCATAGCTCCATGCCAGCAGCTGAACGTACCTAAACTCCAGATGTCCCCAAAGTCTCCAACTTATCCACCTGCCCTAGTGCTGCAGGAAGGCTAGTTAGGGACTGTATTAGTCTGTTTTCATGCTACTGATAAAGACATGCCTGAGACTGGAAAGAAAAAGTGGTTTAATGGACTTACAGTTCCACATGGCTGGGGAGGCCTCACAATAATGGTGGAAGGCAAGGAGGAGCAAGAGGAGCAAGTCACGTCTTACATGGATGGCAGCAGGCAGGGAACTTGTGATGGGAAACTCCTGTGTTTAAAACCATCTGATCTCATGAGACTCATTCACTATCACAAGAACAGCACAGGAAAAACCCTTGCCCATAATTCAATCACCTCCCACCGGGTCCCTCCCATGACACATGGGAATTGTGGGAGTTACAATTCAGGATGAGATTTGGGTGGGGACACAGCCAAACCCTGCCCTTCCCAAATCTCATGTCCTCACATTTCAAAATCTATCATACCTTCCCAATAGTCCCCCAAAGCCTTAACTCATTTCAGCATTAACTCAAAAGTCCACAGTTCTATGTCTCATCTGAGACAAGTCAAGCCCTTCTGCCTATGAGCCTGTAAAATCAAAAGCAAGTTACTTACTTCCTAGATACAATGGGGATCTAGGATGTGGGTAAAAGCATTGGGTAAAGACAGCCATTCCAAATGGGAGAACTTGGTCAAAACACAGGGGCTACAGGCCCCATGCAAGGCCAGTATCCAGCAGAGCAGTCAAATCTTTAAGCTCCAAAATGATCTCCTTTGACTCCATGTCTTGCATCCAGTCACGCTGATGCAAGAGGTGAGTTCCCATGGCCTTGAGCAGCTTCACTCCTGTGGCTCTGCAGGATATAGCCTCCCTCACAACTGCTTTCACAGGCTGTTGTTGCATGTGGCTTTTTCAGGCACATGATGCAAGCATTCGGTGGATCTACCATTCTGGGGTCTGAAGGATGGTGGCCCTCTTCTCACAGCTCCACTAGGCAGTGCCCAAGTAGGGACTCTGTGTGGGAGCTCCAATCCCACATTTCCCTTCTGCACTGCCCTAGCAGAGGTTCTCCATGACAGCCCCACCCCTGCAGCAAACTTCTGCCTGGACATCCAGGTGTTTTCATACATCCCCTGAAATCTAAGTGGAGGTTCCCGAACCTCAATTCTTGACTTCTGGGCACCCACACAGAACACCACATGGAAGCTTCCAAGGCTTGGGGCTTGTACCCTCTGAAGCCATGACCTGAGCTATACCTTGGCCCCTTTTAGTCATGGCTGGAACAGCTGAGATGCAGGACACCAAGTCCCTAAACTGCACACAGCACAGAGTCCCTTGGCCTGGCCCATGAAACCATTTTTTCCTCCTAGAGCTCTGGGTCTGTGATGGGAGAGGCTGCTGTGAAGACCCCTGACATGTCCTGGAGACATTTTTCCCGTTGTCTTGGGGATTAACATTTGGTTCCTCATTACTTATGCATATTTCTGCAGCCAGTTTGAATTTCTACTCAGAAAATGGGATTTTCTTTTCTATCACATTGTCAGGCTGCAAATTTTCCAAACTTTTATGCTCTACTTCTCTTATAAAACTGAGTGCATTTAATAGCACCCAAGTCACATCTTGAATGCTTTGCTGCTTAGAAATTTCTTCCACCAGATACCCTACCAACATCTTGGTTTCAGACTTATGGCCTCTTGTACTGTGAAACAATAATTTGTTTGTTTTAAGCTACCCAATTTTTGATAATTTTTTTCAAGGCAGCTATAGGAAACTAATATAGTATTTTTTCTTGTTTCATACCTTCTCTTCTTCCTCTAAGTTGTTGATTACCTCTCTTAAAGTTTTTTTCTAATTCATGTATTCTATTTCTTCAGGTTCCTCCTCCTCCTTCTCCTCCTCCTCCTCTTCCTCCTCCTCCTCTTTCTCTTCCTCCTCTTTCTCTTCCTCCTCCTCCTCTTCTTCTTCTTCTTCTTCTTCTGCTTCTGCTTCTGCTTCTGCTTCTTCTTTCTTCTTCTCCTACTCCTTCCTTCTTCCTTCTTCCTCTTCTTCTCCTTTTGGTCTTTGACTTTTCTCTTGGTGATTTTTATCTTGTTACTTGTGATCCTTGGTTGGCTGTGAAAGTTTAGGAGTGGAGCACTAAAAGTTAGTTGGAGGCTCTGTGTATATAGGGAGCCTTGTTAACTTGTGGGCTCCTCTGAAGAGCAGTTAAGCAGTAAGCCACATTTTCACTGGTGGGGGTGGGGAGCATCTAAGGTCAGCCTGTTTACATGTTTTGTCCATGGGACCATTCAGTTTATTTTAATACTTATCCCCTAACTTCCTGCCTTCTATTCATTAGCCAAGCTACTGGAATTCTTTAAACAGGGCAGAGAAAAGTACTGAGAATACATTCATTAGTAGACAGATTCTCCCTCAATTATCTTATTTTCTCCTATGTCTCAGTGTCTCCCACAACAAACTTGAGATTGTGTTCCCAAGCCTGGAGAGTCTCAGATTCAGTTTCCTCAAAGAGAAGGCTGAGTCTCCTGCTGAGGGTGTGGAATGACAGGGCAGGCTGGCTGCCTGGCTGCTTAGGATGTTGGAGGGCAGAGGCTCTACTATTCTATATACAACTATCCAATCAATTACCTTGTTTTCCATCTTACAACCTGTGATGGTTAATTTTATGTGTCAACTTGACAGGGCCAAGAGATGCCCAGGTAGCTGGTAAAATGTTATTTCTGGGCATGTCTGTGAAGTTGTCTCCAGCAGATAGTAGCATTTGAATCAGTCAACTGAGTAAGGAAGACCTGCCCTTAACAATGTGGGCAGGCATTATCCAATCCATTGAGGGTCTAAATAGAATAAAAAGGCAAAGGAAGTGTGGGTTTTCTCTCTCTTCTTGAGATGAGAGATGGAAGACATCCATCTTTTCCTGTCGCTGGACATCAGCACTCCTCATTCTCCATCTTGCAGACAGCATATTATGAGACTTCTTCACCCTCCATAACTGTGTGTGCCAATTCCCATAATTCATCTTTATCTATCTATCTATCTATCTATCTATCTATCTATCTATCTATCTATCATCTATCTATCTATCTATCTATCTATCTATCTATCTATCTATCTATCATCATCATCTATTAATCGATTGATCACTCCATTTCTATCCATCAATCTATCCATTGTATTGGTTCTATTTCTCTGGAGAACCCTAATACATACCTCATGTCTTTTTTTTTTTTTTTTTTTTTTTTTGAGATGGAGTCTCTCTCTGCCACCCAGGCTGGAGTGCAGTGGCATGATATCGGCTCACTGCAACCTTCACCTCCCGGATTCAAGCAATTCTCCTGCCTCAGCCTCCTGAGTAGCTGGGACTACAGGCGTGCACCACCATGCCCAGCTAAATTTTTTTAAATTTTATTTTTAGTAGAGACGGGGTTTCATCTTGTTAGCCAGGATGGTCTCGATCTCTTGACCTCTTGATCCGCCTACCTTGGCCTCCCAAATTTCTGGGATTACAGGCATGAGCCACCGCATCCGGCACCTCATGTCTTCTTTCCAAAGCTTCACATTCAGAAGCTCTGAGCTTTTCCAAGGATATTAAGGGAAAATTGTGTCTACTCTTAATTGAATCATCTAATTGAATTGTACCATTGAGCTTCCTAAGTTGAGCTTCTTCCACTCTGCTAAGCCAGTTGTCACTCTTCTACCTGCATCTAAAAGTCGGTTAAAATCTTTTGTTTCCTGTTGTCTCCTCTCTGGTTATTTTAATCTTTGATGCCTGGTATCTCTTTATACTTTCTTTTGCTATTACTTTTATTGGGTGAGAGAATAACTAAATACATATGGTCAGTCAATGTTAAATCATGTTAAATCAAAAGTACACTTCCAGGTGGGAGGAAACTTTTGGAGTTGATAGATATGTTTATGATACTGAAAGTGATGATGGTTTCATGGATGTATGCTTATCTCAAAACACATGAAACTGTATACATTAAATATCTACAGCTTTTTGCATGTCAATTATACCTCAATAAAGTGGTTATAAATGCTATAATCACCTAAGAAGTAAATACACATGAAGATAAAGGGCAGAAAATGAAGGTAGAGAAATCAATGAAGCAAAAAAAAAAAAAAGTATACTTCCAACTTTCAAATCATAGCTCACATCTTAAAACCAAATAAAATGTAAGTTAAACAAAGAACAGTTAGGGTTCTCTTTGGCCTGTGGATATTTTGATCTCTGCCGAGGATTTACCATGGAGGCAAAAACAGAGGCAAGGGATATAAAGCTGACATAGCAATGGAAACTGGAGCTGCTAATGGAATCAGGAAAAACTGAAAGGAGAGGGCCACTTTGCAAGAGGTCCACCCCACAAAGAGAGTGCCAGCTGATGCTTCCTTGGCCAAGACCTGGCATGAGCAGACATAGGACTGAATCTGCCATAGGAAGCAAAGGAGTTCTGAGCCCAAGAGTGCTGCACAGGCCTCTTGGCAAGAGGTTTTATGGGGCAATTGTAAGTTGTCTATTTCAGTGTTATCAATTATCCCAAAATTTATTGTCTTAAAACTACAAACGATCATTATCTCACAGGGTCTGTGGGTCAGGAATTTGAAAGCAGTTAGTTGAGTGGCCCTGGATTGTGGTCCCTTATGAGCTTGCAGACCAGCTGTCAGCCAAGAATGGAGTCATCTTGATGCTTTCCCGGGGCTGGAGGATTCACTTTTGAGCTCACTTGTGTGGCTGTTAGTCTAGGGAATTTGTCCCTCTTTAGCTGTTGGCTGGAGGCCTCAGTTCCTCATCAGGTAAGCCTTTCTCCATGACATGACAGCAACTTTCCAGGACCAAGTGATCCATAAGGACCAGCAGGAAGCCTTTTATGACCTGGTCTCCAAAGTTGAACACTGTCACCCCCACTTTACGGTTGACCCTTCAACAACACAGGAGCCAGGGAGGTCAACTCCTATGCCATGTAGTCAAAAATCTGAATGTAACTCAAACTACCAATAGCCTACTCTTGGCCAGAAGCCTCATTTATAACATAAACAGTCGATTAACATATATTTTATATATGTTATAAATTGTATTCTTACAATATGATAAGTTAGAGAAAAGAAAATGTTATTAAGAAAATCCTAATAAAGAGAAAATATATTTACTATTTATTAAGTGAAAGTGGATCATCACAAAGGTCATCATCTTCATTGCCTTCAAGAGAGGAGAGGTGAATCTTGCTGTCTCAGGTGTGGCAGAAGTGGAAGAAAATGTGCATATGAGTGAACCCTCACAGTTCAAACTCCTGTTGTTCAAGAGCCAATTGTATATATTCCTTAGGAATGAGTCACAAAGTTCAGATTGCTCAAGAAGAAGGGAATTAGGTTCCACTTTTGAAGGAAGAAATATGAAGGAATTTGTGGACATGTAAAACCACTACATGGGCTTTTAAAAACATTCCTTAGCATTTGGACATCTTTTTGTTTTGATCTTTTATTTTTCTCTTACTCACCTTATCTCTCTATGTGTTTTTTGCTTAGAAGTCACCATGTGAAGTGGGAATCAATTTATATTAAGCAGATTATCTGATTTAATCCTTATAGCTATCACTTCAAAACTCACTAAGTATTGTCCTCATATACACTTATTCATTACATTCAACAAATATTTACCAAATGCATATGATATTTCAGAAGGAGATCACAAAAGGCATGCAGTTCAGTTTATTTATTCATTCAACAAATATTTATCAAGTGCATATGCTTTTTTAGGCTCTATGCTGGGTGTCAGGGTGTACTGTTGAATAAGACATGGTATCTGACCTCATCTCACTTTCATTCACACAAGGTTTCCATTCTTGTGGAAGGTACCTGAAGGGAAGTCAAGATACATGTCCAAGGTTACACAGGGGTATGCCACTCTACATTGCTCTCATCAAAGAAGTAACAAGTGGAGCGGGGGGAGGGAAATGGTTTCTTCTTGGGTGTTCAGCATTGTTCCCTGCCAAGGAAAGGAGGTAGAGATGGGAGGACAATATTCAATCAGGGAAAAGGCCATACATTTTTGCAAGCACCCACTGGGTTGAAGCTCTGGAAGGCAGAAGGATAAGATCCCCAACTCCACAGCCTTCGAACCAAGGAGTTAGCAACATGGGTGTCCTAGGTAGGAGAAATGGGCCAAGTGTCTAAGGACAAGGATGTTTTTCAGCCTTCCTCACATCATCTGTACAGACAGCTGTCTTCTCTGCCTCCTATGAGATTTAGCATGGCCTTTTCCTGGCCAGTACATCTAAGGACTGAGAGTCTTGTGACTGGGGTCTTGGACAAAGAGCAAAGGTTGGTCTGGAAGCTAAGATGCATGGACACTTAGGGAGAAGCTAATGGCAAGTTTGAAAACAAAACTTGGATTGCATTGGGGGTTTTAGAGCAGAGGATTCCAGCAGAAGGGAGCAAGAAGCCAGAGGTGAAAGAGAGGAAGGAATGCTTGTGTTTCCGGATGGGGTGGGCTGATGCCGAGGCTGCTGGAGCCTGGGTGGCTGGTGGGAGCTTTTCTGCTCTGTTGCTGTTGTAATTACAGCATCTGAAAGCTTGCGTGACATTGCTAATTTTAGAGAAAATGGGACACTGATATCTGTAAGAACACTCAGGCTTAGGTTGCTGATTAACGTTTCCACGTATCACAGAATCAAACCCAGAAATGGTGTAGGCATTAGGAAATATTATTATTAGAAGAATGTTCGTAATGATGGAAATGAAAAATGTAAATGCCAACTCTTTAGAGAGGTTTAAAGAGATTAATTGGAATAATAAAACAACTGAAGTCAAATTGGTTATGGAACTGTGCTTTGAAATGATAAATTCTATTTGAAGTCTGTTTTCTTTTGGCACATTCTTTTTTGGCTAAAATGTAAAAATAAATTAGTGAAGTGAGTGTCTCAAATCCATGAACGGCTATAGAACATGGTATATGCTGACCAAGTATTTCTTATCTGTTGTAGGGAAAGACATTTTTTAAAAGGAAAGAAAGCTGTAATAGGAAGATCACAGCCATATTAATATATATATATATGGTGGGCAGAAAGTGAAACACAGAAATTGGTACTCAAACATCTTTAGGAAAAATTAAGGAATGGAATTTATGTTGAAAAAGAATAATGAATGTTTTAAGGCCACACTGAATAGTAGAAAAAGAATAGGTTAAGAGTGAGAGTTGGAGATAAGAAGTGAATAATGTTTAGGCTCAGAGTGAATAATACAAAAGTGTTTTAACTAAGAGAGAATAAGTCACATGAGAAGAACTGAAATTCATCATTAGTCTTAGGGATAACAGCCTGGAAATATTTCAACCAAAAATGTGTTATATCTCATAGATGCAGACTAACATCAAGGTCCCTGACGATGTATTATTAATAGTGTAGTTTTACGGTTTATAAGCTTAATTCCAAGAGTGCTGGAAGGAATATGAACTTTGGAGCTCCATAGAGCTGGTTTTGACCTCTGCGACTTTGTGCACACTTTATTTTGCTGTGCCCCTGGTCCCTCTGTGTAAAAGAGAATAATAGTGTTAACCTTTCAAGATTGCCATGATTAATGAGGCCATGCATGTATAGTCTCTCGGCACATATTACATGCTTGCTAGTACCTCTTCTCCTTTACTTTAAGGGGAAACTACGTAAAGAAGGAAACTTACAATGTGATATGTTGTCACCACCCAAGCAGCCAGGCCACAGCCTCAGGTCTAACCTCTAAGATTTATGCATTGAGCATGACTCTGAAAGGTCAGAACTCGTTTTACTAAATTGTCATGGACTCAGGAAAACGTCACAAGGAATCCTGCAGTGTTTTTTTGGGTCCTGTGTTGAAGATATTAAGGAGAAATTATTAGGGCAATTAGGCTAAAAGAGAACATGCATTTAATATTTGTGATGCTTAGATAATACATCAGTTACGAATCAAGTCATTAATCCTATTTTATAAAATATTTGCTAGCCATTATTAGTTTGGGAGAGTCACATACCTTCTCTGACCCTGTTTTCTCAGCTCAAAAATGGGGATAACTTGTGAATTCTTTATAGAGTTAATGAATTACAGAAATGGGGGCTTATAACAGTCTGCATAATTTCAAATTCAACCCTAAAATAAATTCTATTTTAGTATTTTTTTAACAAACTAAAAATGTTGAAGTGTCTGTATATTAGTTTAGGTGGCATTGTTAATGATGAGAAACTAATAATTTTCATAAGTTAAAGGACATAGCATTCCCTTATTATAAAAATATGACCTCTAAATTTTGTTTCCATAATGTTTTTACTGAAAGTTTCAAATTTTAATTTTCTTATTAAAACGTATAGTTACACACACAAAAACAATAAAATGGGGATAACAATAGTGCCTACCTCATAGGGTTGCTGTGAGCCCTGAACGAGATGACATGTATAAAAGTGCTTGGTAGAATGTCTGGAACAGAGTGGGCAATCAATCAATACCAGATAAAAGTTAAACAAGCAAAGAAACAAATCCTTGTCCCTCTTAAAGTGCCTGAAACTCCTAACATTTTGTAACTGTTGGCTCTCAGCCCTGGCTGCATAATTAATCACAGTACAGTGAACTCTCCATTATCCGCACTAGTGAAGGGCAGAGGCATGGATAAAACAAAACAAGGGGTAATCTAAAAGTCATTTATATATTTGGCTTTGGAATGAAGTCAGAGAAAGACACACACAAACACACACACCTGTCATTTCTGTCCTGGCAAAGGCTTCCCAACTGGGATCTCTATTGAAGCCTCTGGAGACTTTCTAGGGGCAGGAGGTGGGGGAAGGTAGCACTTGGCACTTAACAAAGGAGATACAGAATATATAAAGCACTTAAGATTTTTAAAAGTATATGACATATGAAAATTGTCTTTACTGTTATTAGTAATACTTTACTTTCAGATTCTTGACAGGTGACAGGCTGTTTTCATCCATACCTCCCTTGTAACAAATAACATACTTTTCTGCTGCTCTACACTGCCCACCCAAAGAGAATTTTGAGCAGATTGAAGATGAAATATGATTCATTTTTATATTCCTCTAAAGTCTTTAAGAGTGCTTGGCATATAGTGGGAGGTCATAAAGCGTTGAAATTGTGAATTAACGTCTTTTAGGGATATTTCTGTTTGAAATGAGTGTTGCATTTTGACTTGGGATAGAGGTCTCCACCAGGTCTGAGAGCTCCCAAAAGTCACTGAGCAGCTCCACTTCATCTGAGATGGTTTTAGGCTGTTACCTTCTTAAGACCCATTGCCCCTTCTGGAGACATTACTCTAGTTCTTTTGTTGAAACTCGGCATTGATAGTGAAGGTGGAGAGGGTTGGAGACAAAGAAGGTGCAGAGAAAGATGTGATAGCAGCCTCACAACTTTTGTATTAAGAGTTTTCAGAATCTCCCAGGAGAAATCGCCATGTCTCATTGAAACCATTCATTTCACCAACATTTGCTTAGCATGTTTTACAGGTCAAGTATTATGCCAAATACCAGGAAAACAGATACTCTAAGATTGTATTCTGATTGTTTATAGGCCTGTTTCATCTCCTAGACTCAGCTATTTGTGGGTAAGAACTACAGCTTGTTCATCTTTGTGTCCCTAGCATTCAGTATAGCACTGAGCTGTGAACTCAGTACTTGATGGAGATGAATGAGTGAGTAAAACACAGTCATTCTCTCAAGGAGCTCGGAGCTGGGTAGGAGAGGCAGCGTATCAGTAAATGCTTGAGGAACAGTACATGGGCTGCTGTATCAGAGATTGCACACAGAGCCTTCATCTGTTTGTGTGGGCTGGGGAAGGTTCACAGAGGAATGGATGACATGGGTCTTCAAAAGGCTAGAATTTAGCAGGAGAAGAAGAGAAAAGCATTCCAAAAAGATGGAATAATCCATGCAAATACACGGCATGTTCAGGTACAATCTGAAGAGAGTATTTTTGTGGAAGAGGAGTAGGAGAAGAGGGAGGGAAGCTGGGCAGGAACTGGAGAGCCTTTCATGCCCTCATTGTTATCCATGCATCACCGTGGATCACTTTATTAAAGGCTGCTTGTTGAATATTTTCCTGGGCCTCTCCAAAGTATATGTGGCTAATCCTCTCAAAGGCATTCCTTCATGCCTTCCCTTTGCTCTACAGGACCCAGACAGGGCAGGGCATGGAGCAGGCACACAGTCAGACTGTCTGGCTGGACTCCTGACCCTTACCATTCGGTTCAACTGCATTGTGCTGAGCTCTTGAGCCACCAGTTTATAGGGTTTTGACACAGATTATGCCTTGTCTGTGTCTTTCTCTCACTCATCCATCCATCCATCCATCCATGATTAGGAAAGACACCTATATTTGTTGAGTACATGTTTATTAATGTGTAGAGAACACAGCAGAGTTGGAGTCTCCTAAAACATGGCTTGGACTGGCTGGTGCCACCTATAGGGGTTCAACTGCTTGATTTTTTCTTCCTTGTCCCCCCCCACCCGCCTCCATCTCTCTTTGAATAAATGAAGATGTTGAGGTTCTTCTATCGAGATTCTGCTCGCTGATGCTAGATATCTAAACTTTTCATGCAGAGAAGCCATCTACAGGGGCAACAGGCCAGGGTGGGGGCGAGGGGGAGGGCCTGAAAGAAGTTGCCCCCTTCTGTTGATCTCCGACCCACTTGAAATCTGAGGCATCTCCTGGGGTCACCAGGCTGCCTTAATATCCGCCCCCAACACTAAATATTTAGCGCAGGGCAAGGAGAGGCAGGCGAGGGAGGGAGGGAAAGGGGGAAGCACATGGCCCTGCGTTGGCCTGTTTGCCTCCCATAATAAGAGGGAAAGGAATAGAAAACACCCAGGCACAACATAAATATTTCCTATTATGGAGAAACTAAAGTCACAATGGAATCTGTCATGCTTGTGATATGAGAGATGGACAATATTTCGGGGCTGCTGCCATGCTGGCACCTGAATGGAGTTTGTATTTTGTTTATAGAGCTGAATCCGAAGCCTTTTATTTTTTTGGCTCGGCCTGTGTAATTCTTCTTCATGGAAGCTCGAAATGGCCACGGAGCAGCTCAATATTCCATTTATTTTATTTATAAAAGAAATTCAAAGGCTGAAAAGATGAAGTAATTGACTTACTGGGATGACAGTTAAACCCACTAAATTTAATCTTATCCTCTCAAGTACAACATATCGCGCTTACAAATTATCGCCAGCCACCAGGCAGCCCCGCGCTCCTCACCTAATGCAAATGGAATGGAGGCCTCTGTTATTGTATTATCTGACTTTACTATCAGCATTAATCCGGCTTAGCTCACTTAATGATGCCACTTGTGGCACTCCTAAGGCAGCGGAGAAGTCTATAAACTACTTCCATTAAAATGCAAATCGGGCCCGCCGAGAAAATAAGTGACACAAAAAGTGGGCGCCGCGCGGCCGCCGCCCGCGATGGCGCTGATGGCTGATGCCGCGATTACGCCGGCGGGGGCGGCCCGCGCGCCACGAACGTGCCCGACAAGCCGCGCCGCTTAATTTCTGAAGAGATTTATATTTTTTTGTTGTCAGGAAATGAACAAATACTTATCAATGTAAAAACTGCTATCTCCGATCTCCCCGCCAGGTTTTTCATACTGATATTATTTGCACCCTGTAACACAGGAAATGAAAATCTTCTCCGCCTTTCACGTCGCCACTGCGCCTTCAAATCCTCTGCGAGCAGACAGGCCTCCCCCCACCGGCCCCCTCCCGGGCTCCCTCCCCGGTAAACAGAAAAGAAAACTTTTACAGGCGAAGGAGGGAGAAATTCCAAGGCTCCGGCTTTCCCCAGCCCACTTGGGTTTCGGGGCAGCGCGGGCTCCCTTCTTTCCAGCGCAGGAAGAAGGGGTGAGGGAGGAGGGGCCGGGGTGCTGGCACTCAACGGTAACATCTGTTTTACTTAAGCAGCTTGATTTCGTTTTAGGATGAAAAAGTATTCCCTTTCAGCATGAGGAATCATGGGCCCTGGGGCTTGTATTGATTCAGAACAAGGCCTAATAAAACACTAGCAGGTGATTTAGTTTCATATTTTGATTCCTTTGTTTAGACAGTTTCTCTCAGGTTCTCCTGTGTGGGCCCGGGGACCCTAGCATCCCTCCTTTGATGTTGGAGGGACACCCGGGCCGTCGAGCTCGCCCCGCTCTTGTGGGTGACTTTGTGCTCTTGAGGGCACAGCATTTCCCAAGGTTCTCCCCCACCCTCACCCGGCGAGCCCAGACTCTGCGGTCAGGCTCTCAAATCCTGCAAGGATTTATGGTCCTCACAGAGGGATCAATACAACATTTTAAATATTACAATACCTTTTATTGAGACAGTATTACAACACAAATATTTTACCCTGTCACGGGACCCAGTTAAATTGCTTCTGACCATCTTATTGGTGGGCTTCCCCGGCCCCCTATGTTTCCCACTTCTGGGAGGAGTCATTGTGCTCCCGGGATGTGCGGGCCCCGCCTGGGAGGACTGGGAAGGAGGAGGATGCAACCTGGGAGGGCTGTGGGGCACCTGGGGAGTGCTGCGGGGCACCTGGGGAGTGCTGCAGAAACTGGCTGTTGCCCACGTGGCCTCTTTTGGGAGGCTTGTTCTCACTCCTATTGACTCTTCCCTGGCTATATTAAAAAATATGTCCACAAAGTCCTCTCTTCTTGGATTTGCACCCCTTACAGGAGAAAGGGGGAGTCTGTGCGGGTGAAGCTAGGATTAAGGACGAAATTTATCATGGAGCCCTGGGACAGGGCCACAGACAGTCTTCTGTGAGTTTGTCAGTCCTCTGTATGTGTCTGGCTGGTCTGCATTTGCCACATCGCCTCCTAAACTCCCTCTGCCTGTGTTTATTTCCCTCCCTTTCTGGACTGGAGGGAGCTGCATCTGATTTTCTGATAGGCAGTGCCTAGGATAAGGTCTGGCCTCTGCAATAGAGATACATAGTATGTGCTCAGTGAGGGTTTGTTGAATGACTAAAAGAATGAAAGCTGGCCAGGTGCAGTGGCTCACACCTGTAATCCCAGCACTTTGGGAGGCCGAGGCAGGTGGATCATGAGGTCAAGAGATCGAGACCATCCTGGCCAACATGGTGAAACCCCGTCTCTACTAAAAATACAAAAATCGGCCGGGCATGGTGACATGTGCCTGTAGTCCCAGCTCCTTGGGAGGCTGAGGCAGAAGAATCACTTGAACCCGGGAGGTGGAGGTTGCAGTGACCCGAGATCGGGCCACTGCACTCCAGCCTGGCAACAGAGTGAGACTCCGTCTCAAAAAAAAGAATGACGGCTGTGTTATGGTCTGAATATTTGTGTCCTCGTAAAATTCATATGTTGAAACCTAGTCCCCAAGGTGATGGTGTTTGGAGATGGGGCCTTTGGGAGGTGTTGATGTCATGTGAGTGGAGCCCTCAGAAACGGGTGTTTTTTTATAAAAGAGACCGTAGAAAGCTCCCTGATCCCATCTGTCATGTGAAGACACAGTGAGAAGCACCAGAAATCCACCGTTCTCTAGACATGAAATCCACCAGTACTTGGATCTTGGACTTCCCAACCACCAGAATTGTGAGAAATAAATTCTGTCATTTATGAGCTACCCAGTCTAAAGTGCTCTGGTGCAGCAACCTACACAGATGAAGACAGGAAGGAACGGTATCTTATTTTTACCCCCTCATCCCTGCAGAAGCTGAAGAATTGCCTCTGAACAGCTAGCGCACATCCGTGGGTTGCTGTCACAGAGGAGAAAGACTCATTCAGGTTTCCTTGGTCCACCTGAATTTGTTAGCCCCATGTGTTGCCAGTATGGAGTCACACCTGAGTTTGTACCCTGGTTTCTTCACTTCAAAGCTATGTTTCTTGAGAGAGATACTGAATGATTCTAAGCCTCAGTGTCCTCGTCCCTTGATTGGAAACAGGAATACCTGCCACGCAGAGCTACTGAGGGTTTGATGAGATGACGTGTGTAATGGTTCTCAGAGGAAGCATCCAAAAAACACTCTTTTTCTGTGAGCCCAGCTGAGATGGTGTAGTAACAAGGGCCCAAAGGCTGCTTGGTACCAATTCATAAAAAAACAAAAAAGTGAATGCAAATCATTTTCTCCATTAACATCCTAAAGTGGGCCAGGCTCAGTGGTTCATGCCTGTAATGCCAGCACTTTGGGAGGCTGAGGTGGAAAGATTGTTGGGTTCCAAGGTCTAGGAGTTTGAGACCAGCCTGGGCAACATAGCAAGACTCTGTCTCCAAGAAAAAAAAAAAAAATCCTAAACTGCTTACATTTTTCTTTTCTTAAAACTTTGGCACATGTCTTCTGTAAGTGGTTGCTGTAATGGAATTGAATACATCCAAGTTTCATAGCGTTTATCTACTCATTTATTATTCCGCAAATATTTATAGTGTGCTCACCATATGCCAGGCACTGGATAGGTAATTGGATACAGCAGTGAGTAAGACAGACAAGATCAGGGTACCTAGGGAGCTTCTATTCTAGAGAAAGAGGCAAAGAAAACAAGCTAACAGGCAAATACAGACTATAATTGCAAATTGTGACAAATGCTATGAAGAAAATGGAAAGAGTGATGTGGTAGGGAATGTTCCACCCAAAAATTATGATTTCCGGTTTAATTGGCCTTCTGGACAAGTACGAGAACAACCAGTGTATGTGTGACACCCAGTCAGTAGCCAGAACAGCTGACTCCAGTTAACTATTGCTGTGTAACAAAACACCCCAAAACTGACTTAAAATAACAACAACATTTACTTTGCTTGCAAATCAGCAATTTGAGCATGGCTCCTTGGGGACAGGTCATCTCTGCTCCACTTAGCATCAGCTTGTGGGGATCAAAGGCTGAAGGTGGGGTCATGTGGAGACTCTCTCATTTACATGTCTGGCGGCTGATGCTGGCTGTCAGCTGGGACCTCAGCTGGATCTGGGGCTGGAACATGTGGCCCTTCCACCAGGGGGCTACCTGCCTTCCTCATGGCCTGGAGGCTGGGTTCCAAGGGCAAGCATCCTAAGGGTAAGAGAACCAGGCAGAAGCTGTATTGCCTTTTATGATCTAGACTTTGAAGTCCACAGTGCCACCTTTGCCACATTCTATTCATTAGAGGTTAGTCACTGAGGTGAACACACATTCAAGGGGAGGGAATAGACTCTGTTTTTCCATAGGAGCAGTGTCAAAGAATTTGTGGACGTAATTTCAAACTGCCCAAAGCCTCAGTTGAAGAGATGAGAAGCATTAGTTTTGAAAACACACTTGACCTTCATATGCCATCTCACTTGCCAATGGTTTTTTCTCCCTCTGGTCTATCTCCAGCCTAGCCACCCTGCCATGATGACAGGACTAGTTTTTCTGATCATGCCCTGGTGGCTTGTTTTTTGTTTTGTCCCTCTGTCCTTCCATGGCCCTCAACTGTGCTAGAAAAAGCCCAGGTGTCTTATCTATACATTCACAGTTCTTCCATATCTGACCTTAGTCTCCTTCCCTACTTTATTTCCTAAACCAGTGAAGGAAGGATGAAGGCTGAAGGCTGAATTTGTAAAGACAAGACCGCTTCAACCATGTTAGTCCACTTATTTACACCTAAATTACCTATGGTGTGCATTTCTTTGTCTGCTACTTTCTCCATCCACTTGCTCCCCAGCACCCAAATTCTATTTATTCTTCAAAACTCAGTCCAAGCTTGTCTCTTACATGAAGTTTTTCCTGACCAAACACCATTAATAACAAGTAATAGCTGATAATTATTGAGTACCTAATGCATGCCAGCAATTTTACTAGTGACTTTGCATCTATTTCCATTAATTCTCACAACCACCTTGCAAGTTTCCTATTTTCCCACTGAACAGATGAGAAAACCAAGGCAAAGAAATTTTCTCTGGGTTATCCAGCTAGTAGTATGAGATGCATTTGGGATTCAAATCTGTCCATCTGCCTTGAATCCAACACAATCTCTATAAGGTAGAGAAGTGGTAAGTAGTTAAGTCATGAAGGAAAAGCACTGGATGGTTCAGAGGTCTCGTTTTGGGGGAGTTGAGCTAATCAGGAACGTGAATGTCAGTGACTTGGTATCTCCAGAGAAGTAAACAGACCTATTTCAGGTTGAAAGCTTTTGTTTGTCTGTTGGCTGCAGCACACTCTGGCCAGCTGGGCTCTGAGGAATTTTCATGATTTTGTTAGGTCTCCTAATCGCCAACTTGCAAATAGTGCCTTAAGGTCAAGGGGTGTCTAATGGTTTAATGATAGAGAGGGAAGAATGGGCTAAGAATGAGGCAGCTGGGCTCTTTGGTCTACTTCCGCAATTTTGAAATAGATTCTTATTGGGCTATATAAAAAAAATGTCCACAAAGTCCACCCTTTCTTGGATGCACACCCCTTACAATGTGTCTTTGCTGCCTTTCCCGAGGAAAAGGAGGAGGATCTGATGTGAATTGGCCTGATGTGAACTTGCTTTGCCCAATTGAATGGGAAGGAGCCATATGTTCAAAGTTCTGAGATTATGCCTTAAAGAGCCTTGCAGCCTCCTCTTCACCCTCTTATAACTCTACTCTGATAACGCCATGCTAGGAAGAAGCTGGGATGAAGACCAAGTAGAGAGAGGCCCAGCCATTTTTGCTCTCCCCATTGCCCTGGCTGAACTCAGCCCCATCTGAAATCTGTTGAGTGAGAACTGACCAGCCAACCACAGAATCTTTGGAAAAGGTAACCTGTTGTTTAAAGCCACTAGCTTTTGGTATGGTTTGTTACACAGTAATAGATAACTGATACACATGGGTGAGATTCCACTAGGGAAAGGGAATTTGAAGAGCCTTTGGAATATATGTATGGAAAGGGGCTTTGCCTATGGAAATTGAATGGAATGGGATGAGAGAGAAGGCTCATCATCTCCAGGAAGTCAATAATAATGGAAGAAAACAGGCACATGAAGAATGTTCAAACCAAGAGTTAATATTCAAATAGTGAATAAAATGAGAATCGTAGAATCAGAAACTCCAGGCCTGGGAGAGCCTTCTGGAACCAGGTGTTTCAGGGATGACAAATAGGTTTCAGTGTTTGCCCACTTGAATGGATTAGTTGTGGCTGCCTGGAGTGCTGTGTTGAGAATGCTGAGGCTTTGTCCGTTTTCAACAGAAAAGAGGGCTGTGATCAATTAGTGATGTCTGCCACGGGTGCAAATCTTACTTCAATTATTCAAATGTGCAAAGCTCTTTCCAGTCTCAGCACATTTTCCCATGCTGTACACTCTATTTGGAATACTTTCCCCACTCCACTACTGTTTTTCTAGCTGGTTTGGAGACAAGATCTCTCTCTGTTGACCAGGCTGGAGTGTAGTGGTAAGATCATAATTCACTGTAAACTTGAACTCCTCCATTCAAGTGATCTTCCCACATCAGCCTTCTGAGTAGGCAGGACTACAGGCATACGCTACTACACTGGGCTAATTCTTTTTTGTAGAGTCAGGATCTCGCTATGTTGCCCATGCTGATCTCAAGCTCCTGGCCCCAAGTGATCCTCCTGCCTCAGCCTCCCAAAGCACTGAGATTACAGGCATGATCCACTGTGCCCATCCCATCCATTAAGTTTCAGTTTTAATGTCACTTCTTTGTAGAGGCCTTCCCTGCCTGATGCAAACCACTTCTGTTAATGTCTCTTAGTTGCAGGCCTCATAATTTGGCATTATATGTATGTGTGTATTTGTTTTCTCACCCTTTTCTCACAACACAGTCATTTAACAGCAAGCTTCCTGAGGGCAGTACCCTGTCTATTTCTTCCCAGCTATTTACCTAGTACCTGGTATAGTGCTGAAGTAGAAGAAGTGCTTAATGCTATTGTTGAATGGCTGATTGAGAGATTGCATGGATACTGAGTTTGGCCATCCTGAGCTAAACCAATTTCCTCTTCTAACCTGGAATGCTTAGGTCACATGCCTGGAATATAGTTTGTCAAGCTACAAACTCTTAGTTCTGTGCTTTTTCTAAAACATCAGTTCTACAATGCACACAGATTTTGGTTTTTTTTGGTCTGTTTTTGAGACTGAGTCTTACTTTGTTGTCCAGGCTGGAGTGCAGTGGCAGTGGAGTTGCACTGCAACCTCTACCTCCTGGGTTCAAGCAATTCTTGTGCCTCAGCCTCCCGGGTAGCTGCAATTTCAGGCATGCGCCATCACTACCATGCCCTGCTAATTTTCATATTTTTAGTAGAGATGGAGTTTTGTCATGCTGGCTCGGCTGGTCTTGAACTCCTGGCCTCAAGTCATCCGCTTCAACCTCCCAAAGTGCTGGGATTACAGGTGTGAGCTGCCGCACCGAGCTCATACAGATGTATTTTAGAGACTAGAAGCCACAGGAGAAAGAGGTTGACACTGTGCTGAGAGACTGAGATTTTGCTGGAGCAGCTAGCCAATTCAGATGCTTATCAACCTACTGACCAGGAGAAATAATAATGTTCTGTCAAGTTGACTTACCAATTTTGTCGCTTTAAGCTGATGTTTGGCTGTGATCTGACAGGTGCTGTTGGTAATACCAAGTTGTGGGCATGCAAGAAATGTTCTGTATTGGGCTGCGTCCCTGCACCCTCAACACAAATAGAATGTTCAGAAGTTGAATGAATGTGTGGGTGTAGCATCCTATATCCAAGGGGGGATGTTCTAAATATAATAAGAAATTTTTCTGACCCCAAATACCTTTTGAGTATTAATATTTTGAAAAGAAGATAAGTTAAAGATGAATAATAAAAACAGGTATGATATTTTGTCTCACTCTCAAAGTTAAAAGCAGTAAAAATAAATTAATTGACATGTGTCCAAAGCAATCACCTATTTTTTTATTTTTTATTTTTTATTTATTTTTTATTTTTTTTGAGACAGAGTCTCGCTCTGTTGCCCAGGCTGGAGTGCAGTGGCGCAATCTCGGCTCACTGCAAGCTCGGCCTCCCGGGTTCACGCTATTCTCCTGCCTCAGCCTCTCCGAGTAGCTGGGACTACAGGCGCCCGCCACCACGCCCGGCTAATTTTTTTGTATTTTTAGTAGAGATGGGGTTTCACCGTGGTCTCGATCTCCTGACCTCGTGATCTGCCCGCCTCAGCCTCCCAAAGTGCTGGGATTACAAGCGTGAGCCACCACGCCCGGCCATTAGCAATCACCTATTTGATGTGGGAACCCTTCTGTGTTGTCCTAGAACTTCCACGGATGGCAGACACATTTCACTCTTTGTGAGGCCTTTTCTTATTAAGGATGGCCAGTGTTTCCCTGAGGTGAACGGTCTGTTCACTGGGCTACAGAAGAACTGGGGCACAGAGAATGCATTTCCCTTACATGTGCACTGAGCAAGAAAAGAACATTTGGCAAATTTCTGTGACAGCTGGAGTGATGGTGACCATTTGTGCGCTTTAAGTAGTGACAGGACACATTAAATTAATTTTGATATTTTATAGGTTAAAACCTTTTATTTTGTCTTTATGATAAATGTTCTCTCCCTAGCTTTACCCTCTAGGACAGAGATTGGCAAACTTTTTGTAAAGGAACAGATCGTAAATATTTTAGGCTTTGTGGGCCACGAGATTTTTCTTGCAACTCTGCCATAGCAGTTTATAAGTAGCCATAGACATCATGTAGATAGATGAATGCGACTGTGCTCCAATAAAACTTTATTTACAAAAATAGGTAGAGGGCTAGATTTGGCCTGTGGGCTATAGTTTTCCAGTGCTTGCTTCAGGAGATTGGAGTCAGTACTTTTTTTCTCCTGTGAAAGATGAAAACTTTAGTCACTAATTTCCAAAGACTGCTTCTTGCTTGCAAATATGTAATTAATATAAGCAGCAAAGTATAGTCGAATTTCCATGATTTTACATCTACTAAAACAAAAAAGATTAAGTTCATTGTGACTTTAAAATGAAGGAACAGTATCTAATCTGAAAAACTGTTAAAACGTTAAAATGATGTATAATTTCCAAATCCTGCTTCTATGCGGCAGCCCTCCCGCATGTGAAATTGTCGAGTAGAATAGCTATTATTTCCCACTGATGAACCACAAATGGGCTGAAGATATTTGCATACCTTTTTACACACAATATATACCAGCACTCTAACCTCTGATTCTTCTTACCAAATTCCATTTAATTTGTCATTAATTAGTAAATTGTTATGTGAAATGCTGCAAAGCTTCTTGGGTAAAATGGCCAGCGTGATGATTATTCTTTCGGAAGCTATCTGAAATTGTTACTACTGAGCAATTTCCATGAAAATAGAAGGGTCTTTGGAGCTGTTCTTTTAAAATAAGAATAAAATGAACCAAACGGGGAGAACACATAAAGGCAATAATAAATCAAGGACAAAAGACAAGAAACTAGTCCCCAAAAAGTATCTAGGAAGAAACTATAGTAGCTTCTTTTTGCAAAGAGTAGATGCTTCTTCAACTTTCTTTTCGAGGTGCAATAAAAACAAAACAAAATTAAAGCGAGTCCAAAAGTAAACTTTCAGAAGTCCAGTTAGTATCTGCTTTAAGAATCTTCAGGTCTCTGAAAGCCTTTATCTAAGAGAGTGGGGAGGGGGGAATCTTTGCCAACTATAGGTCAGTTCTTTCCTTCTTTAAGTTATACCCAGTGTATGTATTTGCATTTATTTTGTCAGTTGCAGAATCATTGCTTTGAGTGATTGTCATTGTCTACATCTTTCTTTCTCTCTTTTTTTCCTACTTGCTTGCTTTCTTGCTTTCTTTTTCAATTTCCTTCTTCTCTCCCCTTCTTTTCTTTCATTTAAAGCCAGGCAGAATGCACCTTCCTGATAGACGGGATTTTGCCTTCAAGTTGTTTCCAGTGTTTAATTCCTCCTTACTGTTACCTCCGGAACCAAGTCCAAATGAAAGGGGAGCCTCTTTGACCCTCTGCCCTCCCTTTCCTGCCTTCTCTTCTCCTGGGTTTCAATGGTTGATTGAACGGTGTGTTAGGTTCACTGAACTTGGTCTTGGCTTCGGTTCCAAGCAGGGACAAAGTCAGCTTCCAGGCCAATTTCCATATGAAAGCAGCTGAGATCTCTTTCCCCATTTTGGAATTCCAGGCAGCACCCTGGGCTCTGACTTCTCAGACTCAAAGTTCTTGCTCAAATTCCCCCCACCCCCACATTCCAACCCAACCCTAATCTCCTCCCACTTTGGTTTCTCTGTCCACCAGGTTTCCAGGTCTCCCAGCACACTACTGTGGCCCTGAGAGAGCAGCTGTGAACTCAACTCAAGAAAATCTCCTTCACGTTTCTCTGAGGCTGATGGCGTAAGAGAGGGATTTGTTTATTAGGGTTTGAGATGGGCAGGGAGAAGTGGGAGGTCCCACGTAGGACAGAGAGAAGGTGGAAGAGTCAATGCTTGTTAGGGATGAATTTAAGAAAATTATACTTCCTGTTGCCAACTATTTAGGAACAAATATAGCCCCATTAAAGAATTTATCCAGCTGTCTGTAAATTTTGGTTTGAGGTGAGGTTTTAGGTAAACTGCCTCCAAAATTTCTGCTTTACTTCCAAGATGTGGTTTTGCCAAACTAGAAAATGACAACAAAAAAGATGTTGCCTCTTTCCACCGCATTTCTTATGTAAGCAAATGGCCTGTTTGGACCCTTACAAACGCCATTAGCAAAAATAGTATCCCCAAGCTGGAAGGAACTCAGGAAGGCTGTCTCTATTTGAAAGCCACAGAGATGTGTGTGGGTTGACAAACCATAACATCACTCTCAGATCCTCATCCACCTTAAACCAGAAGTTTAAGAAGTTGCTGGTGGCCAAGTCAGACTTTATTTATTTACTGGCTTGTGTTAATATCGGTGCCTTGATTTTTCCACTCGAAAGTCTTTCCAATCTTAATGCCTGGTCACATTTCAGTTCTGTTCTGAACAATGCTTTGCTTCTTTCTTTTGTTGGGGAGTAAGGCACAGTGATTTATAGACTATGCCTTACAATTGGTGAGACAATTGCTGTTATTGTTTTCATTATGTCTCCTAAAAAATGTCACTTTTATAGCAGGGCACAATTGTCTAGACTATAAATATTACTATCATTTGGACATTGCAAAGTTGTCACAGAATTCCTGCCATGGGTATGAGGACCAACATGTTCATGTGCATAAAGAATGTGTGTGTGTGTACATGCATGTGTATATCCGTGGGTTTTTATGCTTGTTCCCATATACATGAGCAATGTATATGTGTGCATGTGGTATATTTTCAACTGTGTGCATAAGGGTGTTTGGGTATGTATGTGTGTATGTGGGTGTGTGAGATGCACATGAATTTGCACATATGTACATTTAATTTGTAGAAGTAAGTGGGTATGTGTGTCAGGGAGTGGGTGAATGTGCAAATCAGTAAACGGAGTGCTGCCAGAAAGAACTTGCTTGGTCCTAACAGCCAAAGACTTTCAGGACTCTTTGTTATAGTCTCATTCCCGGCCGGCTCCAAACCTCAGACTCTGCCTGGAGGTACAGTATGCTCTTCTGAAAGAAGAAATTATTGAAACACAGAATGTCTACTAAGTTGTGCTGGCCAGGTCCCCAAGAAACAGTCTGGACATCACTGCAGACACAGGCCCTAAGCAAAAACACATGTGCATGTCTCTGCCTCAGAATACGATGGCCTTTAAGGAAATGGATCTCTGTTGAACAATGAAGGAAGAAAAAACTGAATCAGCCCCACCATTTGCAGTGAAGGTGTCTGGTGTCATTTATTTTGCTGACCAAGTACCTTCTCTATGGATTATAATAAAAATAGTCTTCCCTTGTTTTATCTGCAGACACTTTATTGTCCTGTATCTGGCCTTAGCAATGAATTCATACACAGATGGGTGACAACAAGGAAAAAGAGTTTAACTATTTTGGCAGTGTTAATATTGATCACAGAACAGATTAAGAGACAACTAGGAGAAATTTCTTTATGGGATGAAAATCTCCCTCTTTCCCCAAACCTGAGACAGCCGGCAGTAGTAGACAGCATCAACATTTATCAATGCAACAATTTCAACTCTTGAGCAAAAGCCTCCCATCTCAGAGATACTGCATCTAACAAATCACTGCATTTTGTCCTTAAATTTATCCTGTGGCAACGTTTTGGCAGGATTGTTGGACTGTGGGATAAGAAGACAAAGAATTTTCAAGAAAGAGTTTACCACCCCCAACTGCTGCACACTGAGCTGCACTGTCCAGGGAGAGGTGGTGATGATTAATTGTGCCCAGTTCCCTAGGACCCACTCTGCCCTTCCCCCTCTCTCTTCTGACTCCTTCTTCTTTTTGTAGGCTTCTAGACAGGGAGAATGATTTACTGACTAGTTGAGAATAACAGATATCAGGTCTTAGGCTCAATCTAGTTTAATGTCTTTTAAATAAACAGGCCTGGTTTTGCCTTGGGCCCTATCACCATTGCCTTTTTCCTGGCTTTTATTCCGAATGGTTTGTCTCAGCTCCCAGATCTTGTTTCCTTTGTTTGGGCCTGACCCCTTGACTTATTCTGCAGCCTAGCGGAGACCTAGGGTGTGGATTTGTGTTCCCTGCTGTGACCTCTGGCTTCCCCTCCCAACAGCAGTCCTCACTTGCTCTTCTGGTTGTTCTGCCCTGAGGCTCTTTGGGAAAGCACTTTGCATGATTCCAATAAGCATCCTTGGTGGGTTCTCATTAGTTCTAAGGATGGAACCCCCAACTTCTGGCCAGCTAGAACTGTGTTCTAAGGATTTCTACAGGAATGAGATTTAATAAGAAATAAAGAAGAAGAGGAATATGGTTTACTGAGCATCTACCCCATGCCATGCACTGTGCAAAGGAGCTTTATATATTACCTAATACTTCTAACAAGAATGGATTATCACTTCCAATTAACCTTTGCAGAAGCTGCATCTAAGAGTTCAAATAACTTGCCCAAAGTCACTCAGCACACCTAGTGAGTGGAATAGCCAGGGTTTAAGACCACATCTAAGTGTTTTCTGTTATCTTGCCCTTTCCAATAATCTTAACAGTATTTGCTGAGCGTTTATATCTGCCAGGCTTTGTGCCAAGCCAATTGTCTATATTATTTGCTTACACTTAAAAAAATTAAGGTTAATTCACATACCATAACATTTACCCTTTATAAGTGTACAATAATTCAGTGTGTTTTTCAGATATTCACAATGTTGTGCAACCATCACCACTAGTTCATTCCAGAACATTTTTCATCACCCCCACAAAACCACATACCTACCAGTCACTCTCCATTATCCTCTCTCCCCAGTCCCTGATAACCACTAATATGGTTTCTGTCTCTAGGATGTGTTTATTCAGGACGTTTCATGTATAGAGAACCATACAATATGTGTCCTTTGGTGTCTGACTTCTTCCACTTAGCATAATGTTTTCAAGGTTGATCCATGTTGTAGCACGTAGCAGCACCTCGTTCCTTTTTATGACTGAATAATATTTCATTGTATGGATACAGCACATTTTGTTTATTTTAGGTAAACTTTACAACTATCGTATGAGGTAGGTACAATTATAATCTCCACAGGTAAACTGAACCATAAAGAGGTTAAAAGGCACTTTAGGTCACATTTTAGAAATGACTCTCCAAATACAATCATTTTGTATTTGTTTTTCAGTTTAAGTTGCTTTTTGTCCATTCCAAGCAGGTGACAGGCCAGCCTTGTAACCATGATGTGGTTACACACAGGTACATCACAGCAGGTTTTCCCTCAGGCTGTGCGCAGGAGCACTCCCCAGTCTCCACTTCAAGACTCCACAATCTCCTCCAGGAGGCTTCCCTGACCCATCCTAACCCCTCAGCCCTAGAGTGGCCTCCTCAACCTCCATGGTTTTACAGCACGACCTGGGATCACGGCATGGCAGGGGAAGTTGATGAAGAGAAGCAGCATTTTCTGATGGGCGTGGTGTGTCTATTCAAGTGTTCTGCTTCAATCAGAGCTGCAGGAGTTACAGGTTTTCCTTCCCCAACAGGGATTTCAGGGACCAAGTGGTTTATAGAGAATAAAAGAAAAAGAATGAAAGAACAGACTAAACATTACAGCAGTAAATAAACGGTTTTTGTTTAAATCAAAAAAGTCCTATTTCATGTCAACCTCTTACTGCTTCATTCTATCTTTTTTTTTTTTTGAGACAGTCTCTCTCTGTCACCCAGGCTGGAGTGCAGTGGCATGATCTTGGCTCACTGCAACTTTTGCCTCCTGGATTTAAGTGATTCTCCCTACTTCAGCCTCCTGAGTAGCTGAGATTACAGGTGCCTGCCACCATGCCTGGCTAATTTTTGTATTTTTAGTACAGACAGGGTTTCACCCTGTTGGCCAGGCTTGTCTCAAACTCCTGACCTCAGGTGATCCACCTGCCTCGGCCTCCCAAAGTGCTGGGATTACAGGCGTGCTTGAGTCTGTCTTCACGATAATCAAAGATTGACTGGTTGCCCGTTGCAGAGCCAGTATAAGAAGGCACAATTCCTGCCTTCCTGCCTTCAAGGAGCTTACACTCAGAGGGGAGCTAGACAACACATAGGAAAAGTCACTGGCTTATAGCAGGCACTGGATACCCTATTACACACCAGCATCGATAGTGGATGGGCTAGAGGAGTCAGAGGAAGGGAGAACCATTGTGTGTTGGAGGAGGCTGGGAATCCTTGTATCAGAAGGAGACAAGATGAGACTGGGAGGGGTTGAGACTTTGAAGGTAGACTGGAACTTAGGAAAACATTCAGAAGAGGATAGAGGTGCAAGAAATAGCCCAAGGAAAGGCACTGGGGTAGGTATGAACTGGGTGTGGTGGAGAAAGATGAGTAAACTTATCTGGCTACAGTTGAAAGGATCTTGGGAGGAGACTAATGAGGGAAGTGGAGATGAAGCCATGGCAGAAACTTGGTAAGGAAACAAATATCAGACCAGGGGAACTTTGGCAAGGTCAACCTGAGTGTGGTACAATCTGCTGCCAAAACATGAAGTGTCAAGAAACTGGGAAAATATTTCAACTTGCTACTCCTTGAGAAATAATGGCAGAGATATGGCCCTTGAACCCAGTGGGGAGGGCATGCTTGGGGTGGTATGATCACAGGCTGTTAAGAGCAAAATGCAGATAGCAAGCAAACTGCTATGAGGAGTCGACCTAATGTGGACTAGCGCAATGAGGGAAACCAAGGGAGAATTCTGAATGTGTCCAGGACTGTTGGACTTAACCACTTTGAATTGCCCAGTTAGGTTGCTAAGTAGGGGATGTGGGTTGAGGGACAGAGAATGGGTTGAGGGACAATGAACTAGTGTCTAGGGTGGACTATAGCTACACAAGAACTCAATAAATATGTCAATAATGAGGGCTAAAGTCTATTCTGAAGGTCTAGTTTTAAAATGTATGTGAGCTTTTCATTCTATGATAACTGTCATTGATTGGACTCTTGTGTGCAGGGTACATTATGTATATTGGCTTTCATGTTCATGATTTTATCCATAAGAAAACTGCTCAGGGAGGTTGAGCAACTTGCCCAATGTCAAATAGCTAGCAAATGGCCAGACTAGGACTCAGTCCTTGTGTAGCTGACATCGAAGCCCACAATCCACTCACCTACATTGCGTCCCTATGAGTTTTCAGACATTGTGTTGACAAGAGGTAACGGTGTGTATTTTTATCCCAAATATTCTGACCTTTGATTTCTTAACCCATACGTGAGGAATACAACATAGTCCTGGTTATTTTTCCTTACTCTGGCCTAAAATGTAGGTGCCAAACACAAGACTACATTAAAAATTTGGAAGAATTTGTGCCTTTTCTCAGGATTTCAAACAGGAGTTCAATCAATGCTGTTTATATCCATGAATGTGATGCCACAATTCCATGGTTGAATTTTTCTGCAGTTGTCCAGCTATCTAGTGCTAGTATTTATCTTGATATTTAAGAAGTCAATTTCCTTATAGAAAGATTGTATCATTTAAAGCAGAAATCCACTGCTATTTTATAGCCTTTGATGCTTTTTTACCCTGGCCTCTTAGTGCACAATACTCAGTGGGAGAGTAAAAATATGCATGCGCATGTGCATATGTGCATGTGTGTGCACACACGTGCATGCACACACATACACTCAGCCTTTGTTATTGAAAAAGAACAAGCACAGAGATGAAGTGGAAAGTAGTCTGGCACAGGACAATCTTGCCTGTCTGGTGAGGTCTGTACACAGGCTGTGCTGCAGGGGTGAGGTATGCGGAGGGGAGAGGTCTGCTCCCCTGACCTTTCCACCAGGGATTCTGGCACCAACACTTACATTCCAAGCATCCTCTCCGAGGGCACTGCTTGGGGTATGAGGCTGCTCACATCAGGCCAAGAAATTTCATCCATATGTTTCTGATTCATTTATGCTCATAAAAATGAGATTTTTAAGAGCAACGTGACATGCAATAAGCTTTCTAGGCCGTCTCTCAAGCTCTGTCTCTGCTCCTAGGAGTGGACGAATTTGTTTTTCCAAGAGAAAATGAATTCAGACTGCAGTATCCTCAACCCCAGAGGCAGAACCGGCGGCGAGGTACTCACAGATGGTCCTCTGCCAGTGTGAGGTGACTCCCAACAATATACCATCAGGCTGAAATTGTGCCCGTGGTCTGGAGGGAGCACTGGTTCAATCACTTGATGATCATGATGGCTTTTTTTTCCTTGCTATTTATTTTTATTTACTGTATTTCTCATCGTGTCATTTGCTCTCATTACCCTAGGAGCATTGATTCCTCAGCTCTGCTCACTGCTCTAAATACTCCATAGCCATGATTCTATTCTTGCTTTTTCAGTTTGGCTGATCTTGAGCCAATCCATTTACTTCTTTTGTTTTTTTTTTTATTAACTGCGATATAAAACCTGAAAGTTGCCTGAAAGTAGTGGAGTTCTGTTTCATTCTCAAGTCCTTATTGTCTTCTAGGCCATTTGGCTTAAGAACTGTGTGTCTTGGCCTTCAATGACTTTACCTGGCTCTGCCATCAGACCATACCCAGTCTGTTGTTCTTGTGGTTTTCGTTTTACTGGCCAGCCCGGTTTGGTTTTACTCTTTGCTGCTCCTGGATTCAGCAGGTAAGATCTGCTTCTGTTATAGCATCATTTCCAAGTGATAGAAAATAATTCAGTGATGCTGCTCCATCTTAGATAGGAGCTTTGGAGCCCTAGTGATAGGCCAGTTAATCTTGACTCTACCACTTCCTGCTTGTACAGTGTTGGGCCTGGTTTCCTCTTCTGTATAGTGAATATTATAAAATCCATCTCACCGAGTTGCTGTTAGGATTTAATGAGGTCATGTCATTATTTGCTCCCATATCCACATGGCCTACCACAGTGTCAGGCGTATAGGAGGGACCATTTCATGTTGGTTATTGTCAATAACCTTCAGCCAAAGGCCCCCGGTAACAAACCTGTAGTTAAGCAAGTTGGAGGCATTATTTATGGTGCTGGAGAGAACCACTACACTGGGAAACCGCGGGGCTTCTCAGTAAGAGGGTATTCAAAAGCTCGTTATAGGACTTGGGCTTTAGTTAATTGATTTGGAGGAGACTCTAAGGAAATGGTTTGATGCTGTCAGAAAGTGGGGATAATTTTAAAATAGGGTATCTTATTAGTTCTTAGACACAATTATGAAGTGTGTCTTACTTTGTCTCATTTTATCATGGTCTCCAAGTGCCCTTGTCTGAGGGTGGCATTCTGTAAATTGTTTATGTCCAGTAGGACAATCGCACAGTTTAGTTGTGAACACCAAATTAACTTCTAAATGTGAGGCGCTTCTCTTTTTCCTTTCTGCCTGGTTTCTCTTTTTCCCTCTCTCTGTCAGAGGGAAAGCAGGCTGGCCAGCTGGTCAGTATGTCTGTAAGGAAGGTGAGTTAGGGGAGGCGAGGCCGACATGTTTTGCTGTTACATCAAATGGCCCTGGAATCAAGTCTATGAGAAAGTGACTCATTTGATTGGGGAGTAATTCGGATAGAGCACGGAAAGGAAGTAAAGGCATTGGGAAGGGGGTTGAATATTTTCTGAGTTCTTGTCCTGGATAACTGGGGACATACAGAGGTGCAGCATGCCACAGTCTGCTGAGCATGGAGTGATCTGGCGGCTGGCAGAAAAGCAAGCATGGTGTGTGCATGGTGGATCTCAGAGGAGTGGAGAAGCCCAGCACAAATGTGAAAACAAGAACAGGCTACCAGAGGAACACCAGGCCTGGTGAGATGAAGTGAGAGGCTTTAGGTATTGGAACTCAGACAAGCATTGTAAAGCACAAGAGTGGAGAGGCAAAGACTTTATGAGATGTGATTGTCCTGATTACTTATGGGATGAAACTCTAGAAGATGCTGATCAGTTTGGATAAAGATAGCATATTAAGAAACCATGGGAAGAAGAAATAATGCTTGCCTGCAAGTTGAAGAGGTAAGAAGTGACCAGATTATTAATGATCTCAAATGCAGTCACCCTGTCCCCTACTTCCCCCACAACATATTTGTTTGTTAGGGTTAATGCATTATGATGATTAGCTTCTAGATGGCTATACTGATGTTTTTGAGAGATTGCTGTTGCCTAGAAATCTTTCCCACTCTAGATCACAAAGGTGACTTCCCTTCATCTTTAGCAAGTCTCAGAGTTTTCTAGCAATCCTATCACGTTTGTGAAGGATGCATCTAGCTGTTCTCCACATGCTTCGTAATTTATCGTCTTGCTGGTATGTCTGCAATTGTCATATTTTTCCTTAGTCAAAGTCAATGCCAGAAGCTACTCTTTTCTTGGCCCAACAGTGGCTGGTGCTAACCATTCTTGCTCTGGGCAGAGAAGACAATAAGTTTGGAACTGCTGGCTCTGATATTCAATGACCCAGCTTCCACCACAGGTTCTCTAGGCTCTTTTCTAGATTGTTGTCATGTTTATGACAAATCAGCTATATTAATTTTTCTACTTCTTATTACTAGACAACCTGGAATTTTATTTGCCTAATTCTTCAGGTCCCTTTTTTTTCCTATAGATTTCTTATTTACATTGAGAAAATTGGCTCCTGATCCCAAATCCTTGGGTTGTAGTGACCACCAGATCTAGGCTCAATCTCATCCCTGACTCAGTTCTATAGCTTCCCTAGTTCAGCTCCTGCTTCCCTTCCTTGATTCCCTTACACCCACCAATACCCACTTTTGTTTGTGGGGCCTGCCATTGAAAGTGAGGGAAGTGGAGAGATTATGTTCAGTGGAGTCCAGATTCTGGACTATAGAATCAAACTGATAAATTACAAGGAAGACATTGATGGCAAGATTTGGTGAGGGAACCTGTCCTGGTTCTTAATTATGTTGTACTGATACAGTGGTGCCAGAGTGGGACTCCTTATTGGACGTGGCCTTTGGCCAGAAATAGGCCATCCAGGTGTGTTTGAGAATGGTGGGCAGCTGTCCCTCCTTTCCTCCTAGCTCCAGCCCAGCTTCCTATTGTGTACCTACCCAGTTGCTCTGATCATCTGATCACATTCTACTGTGGCATATCTGTTCTTCCCTAGATAAATTTCCTGCTGCCTAGAGCTCTAGGGAATATATTTCTTGCTTGGCCTTTAAATATGAGTGCCATGACCCTATTTGGTGTGTAGTCTGCAGAGTTGTGGAGTAATTTTGACCTCTTGAACTCTACCTACCATCTGCCCTTCAAGCTCTTCATCTAGGTCCCACTTTCATACTCTAATTCAATTACCCCAAATAACCAGTTCCTGGCTGTGCTTTGAACTTCATTTATTTATATCCTCTTTTATTTTTTCCCCCATCTCCTCCAGATTTCTAACTTCCCAAATGCCCCTTTACCTTTGGCATAGTATATTGTCTTTTATTTCACAAGGAAAAAAAGGAAGCCAGTGAGTGAAATATTTCTGTTTTCCTGCTTTCACACTGCACAAATGTTCTTGCATCCGTACTCTTCTCCTACTCGCTCTGCTCTTCTGCAATCAAAATGCAAGAAGTGTCTGTCTTCCTTTTTAAGGATAACTTTCCCCCACCCAGATGACCATTTTTCATTTTTTTCCTAAAATTATCTACTTGTCTTAGCACCATTTATTAAATGTATTTATTCTTTTTCTACTGGTTTAAAATGTTACTTTATCACATTGAAAATTTCCTATATTTATAAATTCTAGACTATTTTGTTCTATGCTTCCATTTGTCAGTTCTTGTGCCAGTGCTATTGTGTTTTAAGTACCATAGCTTAATATTGCATTTATACTTAATAGAAGTTATTATGAAGTGTTTACTTTTGGTCTCCCTACTAGAATGAAATTTTCATGAAGTGAGAACCTTGTCATTTTTGGTTACTGTTGGATCTCCAGTGCACAGCAGCTTTTCAATAGCTCTTTGCTCACTAAGTCAATTTCCTCTGTCTTTCATCTTCCCTTCTCAATCGGTTCTTTACCATTAACACTGAAACACACTCTTTCATTTAAAAAAACTAAAGCAACCATCCTTATACTCCATTCTCCCTCCAGCTGGAGCCCTTTTACTAGTTCTTCATAGTCATAGTTTCTTTTATTTTTTTTTGAGACAGAGTCTCACTCTGTCGCCCAGGCTGGAGTGTAGTGGCGTGATATCGGCTCACTGCAACCTCTGCCTCCCGGGTTCAAGCAATTCTCCTGTCTCAGCCTTCTGCGTAGCTGGGACGACAGGCACACACCATCACGCCCAGGTAATTTTTTGTATTTTTAGTTGAGACGGGGTTTCACTGTGTTAGCCAGGATGGTGTCGATCTCCTGACCTTGTGATCTGCCCGCCTTGGCCTCCCAAAGTGCTGAGATTACAGGCGTGAGCCACCACGCCCAGCCATAGTCATAGTTTTTTAAAAATGTTGTCTACATTGTGTAACCTCATCACATTTTCTTCTCACTTCCTGAAATCTTATTTCCACCTCTGTCACTCCCTGGAAATTCTCCTACCTTGGGCACCCAGGACTTCTGCTCCTAAAAGATTCTGATGTCCCCAAATCTCAACCTAAGCATGATGCCTCCTCTGAGCTCCCAACTTCTGACCGATTTCCACCTGCTTCCTCAAACTATACACAGTACTCTTCCTCCCATGTTTCTTACCTCAGAAAATGACATTGTCATACAGCCAGATGTTTAAACAACAGACCCAAGACATCCTTGAGAGCTCCCTCTTCCTCACCCTCTCATTTGCAACTTCCAACTAGTCACTAAGAACTTCCTCAATCTATTCTCAGTTGCTTCTCTTGTGTTAGCCACTGTCTTTGCCTGGATTACTACAGCAGCCTCCGAACTAGACTTGGTGCCTCCCACCTTTTCTCACTGAGACCTGCTCTGCCTTCCGAAGCCAGAGTGAGTGACTGAAATGGCACTCCAATCCTGTACTCCTACTTTAAATCCATCACTGGCCCTGACTGACTATGGAATGAAGCTCAAACTTCGAAGCATGAGTTCCTGTCTCTGGGCTACTCTTTATTAGCTTTATACATAGACACAAGTTATTCTGAGGCTTCTTTTTTCATTTGTACCATGTAAATGATAATACTTGCCCTTCCTATTTTGTAACAAAGATGAAATGTCATCAACTATGTAAAATATGGAGTGTTTAATGAAGTAAGGAAAGAGTATCTGCTGTTCATGACACATCTGTTGATGAATGGTTGCTTCTGTCACTGTTTCACTGTTTCCCTATTCAATACCCCCAGATGGGGAAGGGAAGCAGAGCGGTAGGGGAGACACATTCTAGCTCCTTGAATTTGAGGGGATGCTGTCTCACAATCTGGGACCAGTATGCTTAGTGCTGACTTTCTTCTCCTTAAGTGTCTTTATTGCATCCATCCATTCATCCAGCTGTGGAAGAACCACTTCAAATAAGCTCTTCTCAGCGTATACTACACCCCCTGAGGAGAGTATGTTCTGTGAAGTGAAGGAAATAAATACAGATTTTTCTAGAAAGAGAGAAAAAGGGAGGACTTTAACTTTTATTCAGATATTACTTCAGCAGCTGTCTACATGACTGAGAAAATTCCCCTCACATCTCTCGATGGATTCTGCATTGTCAAAAGCCCCCTTCTTGCTGGCTTCTGTGCCATCAGTATTTGATGTTGAATGCAGAAGGAGGTGGCACTGAGATCTCTTACTCCACATTCATCTCTTCATTATTTCTGACATAGATATTATAATGTTGTCACAGATTTAATAGAGGATAATGGTAATACAATTCTAAAGCACTAGGTGTGATCTGGGGTGACTATAGTCTAAACTTTTAATATAAAAGAGATATTCTGTATGTGAAGGTAAATGAGCTTGAACACAGTCTCACACAATGGCCATCACAAAGGCATTGCCTTCACAATAGGGAGTGAAAAATGAACTTTTCATTACTGGTATGATTGACATCTTTTTATGTCCATTCATGGCTGCAAAAATCCCAGTGTCGTAGGAGAGAACATGAAGAATTTTTCCAACAGCTGTGATGGAGACTTTAAAGCACAAAGTTTTAGAAGCTTGAAGTCAATTGTTTCAAAAAATGCAGAGCAAAATGAAATAATTTTGCACCTTGCTGTTAGTCAAGATGTTTCCTTCCAAGGCATTTTTTTTCCATCCAGTAGTATCTAAATGATATATATCTTTCCAATAGCCACAGGTGGTGGGTGTCTGTTCCAAGGATTTCTCTGTAAGTATTTCCAGCAGGCCCCCATGGAGATAAAGAAACCAGAGAGAATCACTGAAGTTGCCCAGCCCTTCAGCTCCCAGCCAGTCTAGTGTCCTAGAACTAACTTATCTTTCCTTTTTTCTTTCTTTTGTTTCTCATTATATTTCATGTGGGTTTTACATCTGGGCTTCTGCTGTTTCCCAATATCCCCAAGGATTAGAAATTTAAATCTGACTGTCTGCTAGTCTCTAACTTGATACTTAGTCTTTTAAGTTGATTTTTTCAAAATCAGTCTCCCTGACCATAGTTAAATGAGACACGGTACCTTCTTTTCCTGCGTTTCTAGGGGCCCCTGCCAGGTGAGTCTGGAGCATTTTCCAGTCTCTGCTTGTCCTGCTAGGGGGATCAGGTGGTAGGCCATGAGGACAGAATGATGAGATCCATTATCTGGATGAGAAACTGGGGCTTACAAAGGTCTTGTGAGTGGGTAAAGGTCACACACATCCATGGCAGAATGAGGACAATACCTGTCCATCTAATTCCTTGAGTCATCACTCTGATTCATGGGAGACCAGGAAAAAGAATTGGAATGGTGATAGTATTCTACAGTTTTCATAACCAAAATGTTTCAAAACACATCATAAAGAATTTAGGCAGGGGAGGATAGTTTCCTATAACTTTGGCTGGAAGAATTTCTTCCTTTAAAAGTGTGTTTCTTGAGTTTCTCCTTACTTTAACAAAGGTAAAATATTAAAACTTGGCAGGAAAATGTATTGCTATAGAAATAAAAAGAAAGGAAAAGATACACTTGCAAAAGTCTCTTGGAATATTTCAAAATCTTGAAATATAATAATATATTCTTGCAAAACCACGAGCTCTTTAGCAGGTTGATAATGGATTAACTTTCTATGTTTACAAGAAAAATGAGGACTGTTCTACTTTGTAAATCAGTGTTTCTAAGGATGTTGGTGAGTTTGGTTTGTCTTTCTCCAAAGATAATGAACTCAAATGGGAAGTCATGAGAAGAATTTAACTATAACACTGAACAGGTGAATCCAAGCTGCATAAACACATTTTATCCATTTTATCTTAGTAACTGACCTAATACGTTGGTCTTTTGAGGCATGTTGCTAATAAAATATTGGGGAGGGAAAGAAGTAAAGAGATTTAGGTTCAAAAGAGCATAAGCAGAAAGAGTAAAGACTGCATAGAGGGGGAAGAAGAGTTGTTGCTGGTTAGACAGCATTGCCAATATTGTTGTAATGATTACCCTATATTGAACTCTAACTGGTCCCCAACCTATGAGAGTTCAACTTACAATTTTTTAACTTTATGATGGTGCAAAAATGAGTCACATTCAGTATGCTTCTCAACTTATGGTTACATTTGAAAAACCCACTGTAAGTTGAAACTATTGTACAATATTTGACATCTGTAATGCCAAGTGATTTACATACATTATTATTTTTTTTTTTTGCAATAATACTGCAATGTTACCATTATTATTTCCATATTGCAGGCAATGAAAAAGAGTTAGAGTAATTTGCCTAAAGTTATAAAGTTACTATGGTAGGGAGCTTCTGACATGCCTCTCAGTGATCTCCTCTCCAGGTGTTCAGACCATCTGCTCCAGTATGGGCTGGACTAGTGGCTTGCTTCCAAGGAATATAATATGGTACAAGCAAAGGGGTATCACTTTCACAATTAGATTATAAAAGATTGATTTCACTCCTCATTCTCTCTCTTTCTGGTACTTCCTCTTGCCTTCTGATTTTCTCACTCTAATGAAGCCAGCTGCTATGTTGTGAGATGCCTTATGGAGTAGCCTATGTGGCAAGTAACCAAAGGAGACCACCAGCTAACAGCTCATGAGAGAAGGAGGCCTCTGTCCAGCACCCTGCAATGAACTGAATCTATCCAACAACCACAGAAATAAACTTGCAAGTGGGTTTCCCAGGTGAGTCTTCAGCTGAGATCACAGCCCCAGTCAACATTTTGATGTAAGCCTGTAAGAGACCCTGGGACAGACGCATCCAGCTAAGCCATGCCAGTTTCCTGAGACCTATAAGAAACTGAGATAATAAATGTGTGCCATTTTAATCTGCTATGTTTTGAGGTAATTTGTTACACAATAAAGGATCACTAATGCAGTTAGAATATGGGTAAGCTAGAATTTGAACTGAAAACTTGTGTGACCCTAAACCCATCTTCTTTCTATGTTACCTTCTTTCTATGTCATTCTGAACATTTATCAAACATTTTTTATGTGCTGGCTGTCACGTTACACACTGGGGATGCAAAGACACAGTTCTCTTGGAGCAAGGAATCTTTATGAGGAGGTAGCATTTGAAATGACTACTTCAAATGTCTTGCCTCAAATGAAGAAGAATGGAACCATGTCTCAAGTATGTGGAAGATTGTGAACATGGGTAGAGGAGATGGAATATACTTGGCCTATAATGAATAGAGTAGCTGGGCCAGAGGGAAGGATCTCATCTGTGGCTTATAAAAAAGGGCTCCAATGCAAAACTTCATGTACCCTCAAGATAGAACTAAAATAGGCCAATTTTGTTATGTACATTTATACTAGCATTCTTTTTAATAAAAGTAATGTTATTATATGAAAGATTCTGAAAGATAATATCTCAAGATCTCTGTGAATTAATATGAATTGATTTCCATGGTATATTCTTAAGTGAATAAAGCAATGTGCAGAATAGTAGTACACCAGCTATTAAATAAGAAACATTGAAAAGATAAACGGATGTAGCCCCCTCTAAGAAAAATGCTTATCTTAGGAGCAAGATAGAGGAGAAGAGTGGTGAGGAGAGAGATAAGCATTATTGTATCTTTTAAAATATTTTATATTGACAGATTATAGTTGTGTATATCTATGGAATACAAAGCAATGTTATGATTTTTTCATAAGACATGAAATTATTAAATTAAGCTAATTGATCTATTCATTACCTTAAGTATTTGACTTTTTGTGATGAGGACATTTGAGATGTATTCTCTTAGCAATATTGAAATATACAGTACTCAATTATTAGCTATATTCACAATGCTGTGCAGTAGATCTCAAAAAAATTTCAAACTGATTCCTCCTAACTGAAGCTTTGTGCCCTCTGATTATCATCTCCCCACTACCCTACCTCCCAGCCTCTGTAGCTACCATTCTTTTCTCTGCTTCTGTAAGTTCAGTTGTTTTAGATTCCATATACAAGCGAGAACATGTGACATTTATCTTTCTGTTTTTGGCTTATTTTACTTTGCATAATGTTCTCCAATCCCATTCACATTGTTGCAAATGTCACAATCGCTTCCTTTTTAAAGAGTGAATAGTATTCCATTGTGTATACATACCACATTTTCTTTATCCATTCATCCATTGATGGACACATAAGTTGATTCCATAAATTGGCTATCACGAACAGTGCTGCATGAACATGGGTGTGCAGATGTCTCTCTCTCTGTTTTTTTTTCTTTCTTTTTATTTTTTTGAGATGGAGTTTTGCTCTTGTCACCCAGGCTGGAATGCAATGGCATGATCTCAGCTCACTGCAACCTCCACCTCCTGGGTTCAAGTGATTCTCCTGCCTCAGCTGTAGCTGGGATTACAGGTGCCTGCCACCATGCCTGGCTAATTTTTGTATTTTTAGTAGAAATGGGATTTTACCATGTTGGCCAGGCTGGTCTCAAACTTTTGACCTCAGGTAATCCACCCAGCTCAGCCTCCCAAAGTGTGGGGATTATAGGTGTGAGCCACCACGCTTGGCCTAGATATCTCTTTAACATACCAATTTTAAATACTTTTTCAAATATTTTCAACCCAAATACCCAGAATTTGGATTGCTCGATCATATGGCAGTTCTATTTTTAGGTTTTTGAGGAACTTCCATGCAGTTTCCCATAATGGCTACACTAATTTACTTTCCCACCAACAGTTATAAGTCTTCCCTTTCCTTTGCAACCTCAAAAATTCTTATCTTTTTTTTTTTTTTTGATAATAGCCACTCTAATAGGCATGAGGTGGCATCTCATTGTGAGTTTTATTTGCATTTCTCTAATGATTAGTGATGCTGAGCATTTTTTAATGTGTCTGTTAGCCATTTGTATGTCTTCTTTTGAGAAATGTCTGCTCAAGTCTTTTGCTTTTAATCAAATTATTTGTTTTCCTTCTATAGAGTTGTTTGAGTTTTTTGTGTATTTTGGATATTAATCACTTATCAGATGTAAGGTTTGCAGATATTTTCTCCCAATCTGTAGGTTGTCTATTCACTCTATTGTTTTCTTTGTTGTTCAGAAGCTTTTTATTTTGATGGAATACCATTTTTCTAGTTTTGCTTTTGTTGCCTGTACTTCAGGTGTCAAACTGAAAAAAAAGTAATTGTTCAAACCAATGTTATATGGTTTTTTCATACATGTTTTCTTATAGTAGAAATACAGTTTCAGGTTTTATGTTTAAGCCTTTATTTTGAATTCATTTTTGTATATGGTATGAAGCAAAGGTCGATTTCATTTTTTGGCATATGAATATTCAGTTTTCCCAACTCCATTTATTGAAGAGACTGTCCTTTTCCCATTGTATATTTGCAGTACCTTTGTGGAAAATCAATTGAACCCATGGATGCATGGGTTCATTTCTGTGCTTCCTATTCCACGGCACTAGTTGATGTGTCTATTTTTATGCTAGCACCATACTGCTTTAACTACCATTGCTTTGTAGTACATCTTGAAATCATGTAGTGTGTAGTGTGATGCCCTCAGCTTTGTTCTTTCTGCTCAGGATTGCCTTGATGATTTGGGGATTTTTGTCTATATGAATTTTAGGATTATTTCTTCTATATCTAAAAAATAACATTAGGATTTTAATTGGGATTGCACTGAATAAGAGTTAATTCTTCCAATTCATGAACACCAGATATTTTTCCATTTATTTGTGTCTTCTTCAATTTCTTTCATGAATGTTTCATAATTTAGAGTGTGCAGGTCTTTTGCCTCCTTGCTTAAATTTATTCATTATTATTTTTTTTTGTAGCTATTGTAAATGGGATCGCCCTCTAGATTTCTATTTTGGAAAGTCTGTTGTTAGTGAAGAGATGCTATTGATTTTTCATGTCGATTTTGTATACTACAACTTTACTGAATTTATTTATCACTTCTAGTAGGTTGTTTTGGTGTATTCTTTAGGGTTTTCTATACAAAAGATCATGTCATCCACAAATAGTGACAGTTTCACTTCTTTCTTTCCTATTTGGATGTCTTTTATTTCTTTCTCCTGCCTTATTGCTCTAGCAAGAACTTCTGATACTATGTTGAATAGAAATGATGAGAACAGACATCTTTGTCTTGTGCTGGATCTTAGAGGAAAAGGTTTCAGTATTTCATCACTCAGTATAATGTTAGCTGAGGGTTTTTATATATGGTCTTTATTGTGTTGAAATACATTCCTTCTATATCTAATTTGTTGAGTTTTTTTTATCATGAAAAGATACTGAATTTTGTCAAATGATGTTTCTAAATCTAATGAGATGATCATATAATTTTTTCCTTGATTCTATTAATGTGGTGTATCACATTTTTGGCCATGTGAATGTAGAACCATTCTTGCATCCCAGGAATAAATCTTACTTGATCATGGTGAGTGATCCTTTTAATGTGTTGTTGAATTTAGTTTGCTAATATTTTGTTGAGGAGTTTTGCATCTGTATTCATGAATATTGGCCTATGTTTTGTTTTTCCTTGTGATATCCTTGTCTGGTTTCAGTATCGGGGTAATGCTGGCCTTATAGAAAGAGTTTGGAAGTATTCTTTCTTTTTAATATTTTGGAAAAGTTTGTAGACAATTAGTATTAGTTTTTTAAATGTTTAGTAAAATTCAGCCAAAAAGTCACGTGGTCCTGGGCTTTTTTTTTTTTTTTTTTTTGATGGGAGACTGTTTCAAACTCATCACTCATTATTAGTCTGTTTAGATTTTCCATATTTGTATGATTTAGCCTTGGTAGGTCATATGTGACTAGGAATTTATCCATTTCTTCTAGGTTATCCAGTGTTGGGTCACACAATTGTTCATAATAGTCTTGTGATCCTTTGTATTTTTGTGGTGTGAAGTGTAATGTCTTCACTTTCATTTCTGATTTCATTTATTTGAGCTTTCTCTCTTTTTTCTTAGTCTATCTAAAGTGTTGGTTTTGCTTATCTTTTCAAAAAACCAACTCCTAGCTTCCTTGATCTTTTGTATTGTTTCACTAGTTTGTATTTCACTTATTTCTAGTCTGATCTTTATGCTTTCTTTCTGTTAACATTGGGCTTAGTTTGTTCTCCTTTTTCTATTTTTTTCTTGAGGTATAATGTTAAGTTGTTTACTTGCACTTTTTGTTCTTTTTTGATGTAGACATTTATTGCTATAAATGTTAATCTTATAACTGCATTTGCTGCATCCCATAAATTTTAACATGCTATTTTCATTTGCATTTGTCTTAAGATATTTTTAAATTTCTCTTTTAATTTCTTCACTGACCTATTGATTATTCAGGAACATGTTGCTTAACTTCTATGTATTTGTTAATTTTCTGGAATTCTTCCTATTATTCACTTCTAGTTTTATACCATGTGGTCAGAAAAAACATACATGATATGATTTCCATATCTTCTTAAATTTGCTCAGATTTGTCTTGTGACCTAACATATGATGTATCTTAGAAAATGTTTCATGTACACTTGAGAAGAATGTGCATTCTGTTGTTGTTAGATGGAATGCTGTGTATATGTCTATTAGGCCCATTTGGTCTAAAGTGTTGTTCAAGTCCAGTGTTTCCTTATTAGTTTTCCGTCTGGATAATGTGTCCAGTATTGAAAGTGGTGTATTGAATTCCCCTACCATTATTGGATTATAATTTATCTTTCCCTTTAGATCTTTTAATGTTTGCTTTATATGTTTACGTGCTCCACTGTGGGGTACATATATATTTATAATTGTTATGTCCTCTTGATTAGTTGACTCTTTTAGTTATTATATAATGTCCTTCTTTGGATTGAATTTAATTGGCAATCTCTGAACTTCTTGTACATAGACCTTTATTTTTTCCCTCAGATTAAAAAAGTTTTCATCCATTATTTCTCTAAATATGCTTTCTGCCTCTTTTTCTCTTCTTTTTCTGGAATGGCCATTATGCATAGGTTATATCTCTTGATGGTGTCCCATAATTCCCATTGGCTGTCTTCATTTTTTAAATTACATTTTTTCTTTTTGCCTCTCTGATTGGGTAATTTCAAATGTTTTGTCTTTCAGTTCACTGATTCTTTCCTCAGCTTGATTAAGCCAGCTCTTTGCCCCTTCTTTTGCACTTTTCAGTTCAGTCATTATATTCTTTATCTCTAGGATTTCTGTTTGGTTTTTTAAAAAAAAATTGTTCCCATTTCTTTGTCAAACTTCTTGCATTGTTTGTATATTGTTTTCCAACTTTTATTTGCTTTTCAAATTCATGTATTTTTGAAGTCTACTGAACTTTTAAGAGAATTATTCTGAATTTTTTTCCCAAAATTTCATAGATCTCTCTTTCTTTAGGGTTTGTTATTGAAGATTTGTTAGTTTCTTTTGGAAGTGTCATGATTTCTTGAGTCTTTGCAATCCTTGTGTCCTTGTGTCGGTGCTTACATATTTGTGGAGACAACCATGTTTTCTGGCTTTTACAGGAATTCTTTGGCAGAGATAGGCCTTCACCAGTTAATCTAGCCTGTGATTCTAGATGGGCCAGCTGGTATTGACCCTGGGCAGGCAGAGCTTACTTTCAGGTTGTTTAGATGGCAGGCCTGTGGCATTTGCTCTGAATTTGGGTGGAGCAGCTGTTCAGGCTCTGCTATGCAAAAAGACCACTGGCTGAGTTTTACTATCAGGCTGAGCTGCTGTGTGGGCACTGTAATCACCTCTAATCTGGCTGGGTCACAGGGTATATTCCCTGGTCAGAAGCTATTGCTATTTGAGTCCAGCAATTGGACAGAGTTTCAGAAGGGGTCATGAGCTTAAGTGAATCAGGCCGAATGGACCAACTGCTGTGCTCAGCAGAAGCGCATAGTTGAGAATTTCCTCCCTTTCTGGGCAGGATCTGGGAGTGGACTTTGAGGCTGAGAGAAGTGCTGATTAAACTCTCCACGTGTGGCAGAACTAGTGCCCACTTCTTTTTGAAATTTGCTATGGTGGTCATCTCACTCCCTGGGTGGGGCCCAGGGTTAGGGTCTATTGCTGGGCCTGGGGGTTACCTGTTTAGGAGTTCAAGCCAGGCAGCACCTCCCACCTCTTCTGGGAGCAACTAGCTTGGCTTTGAGGGTTAGCTTTGCTGTTAGCTGGTATCTCTAATTGAGTGCCATTACTGACAGGTACACTGAGCTTTCACCAAAATCTGTGTGCTGATCTCTGCAGATTTCACCTCCTTGCTTTGTTTTCACCAGATCCCACTTGGTCTAGCATGCAGTTTCACTTACATTCCTTAAGAGGTGGAGTGGGCTTTCTGGGAAGCATCTTGGAATGTTGGGAAAACTAGATGTTCACCTTCCTGGTTCTCTTTTCCAACTGTAGAGACTGAGGGATTAGAGAATCCTCTCCATGTGGTGCTGTGCTGACTTGTGGGACCGGGAAGTCAATGCAGTCCAAGCAAGACTGTTTCTTATACTCTTTCATAAGTATTTAGTTCCATGGAACACACAGGTGACTCAGGCTTATTTCCACATTTTGGCATTTTCACTAAGTGTTTTCGTCTGTGGATTGTTGCTAGTTGATCTCTCTGTTGTGGGGAGGGTGTGGAGAAAGGTCTGGAATCCCCTATTCCACCTTGCTGATGTCACTTCCATATATAGTTTTGACAGTTGAACTTTGTAAATGTCTTATTGTAATGAAAGAAAAGCAAACTTTAAAGCCAAAATTAAATAGGAACGAATTAATCAAATTGTGTATAAAATTAAAGAATTAACCTCAAGTGATTGTTGAACACAGTTCTCTAACTGAGCTTGCATATTCTAAGAACAAGTAGAATTGACTCTAGTATTTTTATATTAGAAGCAACACTGGTATTATAATTTTGAACACTACTTAATTTTCATATGAGGTAAAGCAAATAAATTATGCCAATATTATCAGGAACCAAGATTTTACGTAGAAGGGAAAAGAAATCTGTATGATAAGATGTGCTTGGCTCATATATTACATAATTGACCCTAAACCTGGAATTGACCATTTCTCCAAGCAGCTCTGGGTCCTCTTAGTAGGAAGTGGTATTTAAAAACCACAATCTGGGTACTAGAGAATACCAACAACAAAAAAAAGGTCGCATTTATGTCTTTTTATTGCCCAAGTTTCTGGAGGCAGCTGCTTTGGTTTAGTTTTACCTCCAGCTGGAAATGTGAGTAGTAGGGGATGAGTTTAGAGGGGTTGAGTACTGTCAGATGGTAGAAGGCATGAAATGTCTATTATAAATCTGGATGTTAGCTGATCAGTGAAAGAGAACAATTAAAGGTTGGTGGGACTAAGGTGCTTGCTACTGACTGCAACAAAGAATAATGTTTAGTCTGATGCATATTATGTACTTAAGTTATGTCATCTGAATCTAACACTGTAGTTCATAATTTCTTATCTGCCAATGTTTTATAACCTACTTATAGAATGAGTACAAAGCTTTTATATAACTTGGCAAATTATAGTGGTATTTCTTTCTATTCCATTGTACCTACTTGAGGTCCTGGTCTTGGCTCAGCAGGATTTTAATTTTATTTTGCTACCAAATTAATACAATTTCACTTAAATATGTATTGAACATTAAATATGTGGGTAACAGCTATGCTAGGCAACCTGACTCTTGCGCTAATCCATAATGTCTCCAAATTTGTTTCTTAGGAAGTATACTTGTTTTGTTGTCACTCCCTATTTTATAAATTATAAAAATAATACATCTAGGAAAAAGAATAATTGAAATACTACAGGGTACAATGGTTTAAAAAAATAACAGTCCTCTTGGGCCAGCGGTGGCTCATGCCTATAATCTCAGCACTTTGGGAGGCCGAGGTGGGCAGATCACTTGTGGTCAGGAGTTCGGGACCAGCCTGGCCAATGTGGTGAAACCCCATCTCTACTAAAAATAGGAAAATAAGCTGGGTGTGGTGGTGGGTGACTGAAGTCCCAGGTACTTGGGAGGCTGAATCGCCTGAACCTGGAAGGAGGAGGTTGCAGTGAGCCGAGATCACACCACTGCACTCCAGCATGGGCAATAGAGCAAGACTCCGTCTCAAAAAACAAAAACAAAAAACAACAACAAAAAAAGGTCCTCTTATCCCCACTCTCATTTCTTATAAGTTTTTTATTTTTCCTTTGGTGACCACCTAATTCTAAATAATAGATGAGTAGCTCTTAATTTATAGACACCCTTGTTTGGGAAATTTCAATTTAACTCACCCAGGCATTCTAATTTTACCTTTCTTTCTGTGTCTCCCTTGAACTTGTTGGCTAAATTATTATTTTGGGTTTTATTGATGATTTTTATAACTTTAAATAATATACTGAAACCTCTACTTTTGGTTCTATCTGCTTTAGAGATCATCTCTTAATACATCATTATTTAGAAATAAATTTAAACCTCTATATTACTTGACATTTTTTCTCTCACTTCCCTGATTTGTAAATTGTGCATCAGCTTTATAATTATTTGTATATTATCCAAGTTTTGACACTGATACTAAGTCATGTAATTATATAAGTGTGTTGTCCATAGGCTTATTCAAAATACTAGAAATTAATAAATAGAAGTTATATCATTATGATATATAAATATTATTTACAGCAGAACTAAACCGTGTGATTAGGTCTATGGAGAAAATAAATATAACTTTATGTTATTAAACTTGTGCTGCTTGTAAGAGAATGTGCCAGATGCCAATGCCAATGGGATTTTGTTTTTTTAATATGCCGTAAATTGCTTAAATTACTGCATATTTTAGTGTGCTTTGCTTTTGATTCATGACTTTCTTGTTAACGGGGCTTATAATTGCATTTCTTAGTTTTCTTTTTGAGAAAGAAGCTGTCCCATTTTTAGCAAAGTACTTGGATCTTTCAGTTGTTGTTGAATCGTATCATAGTAGTTGTTGAATAAGATGTATTTGCTTTGAAGAAACTTTCCTTGGAATGCTGCAACTGCTGGTTCTAATTTAGTCAAGCTGGTATTTTTCTTTATTGCACTTTGTAGTAGTTTCCTTGTTTCTTAGAGTCCGTGACTTCTTATTTTCTTTCTTTTTTTTTTTTTTTTTTTTGAGACAGAATCTCCCTCTGTCACCCAGGCTGGAGGGCAGTGGCACGATCTTGGCTCACTGCAACCTCTGCCTCCTGGGTTCAAGCAAGTCTCCTGCCTCAGCCTCCCGAGTAGCTGGGATTATGAGCATGTGCCACTATGCCTGGCTAATTTTTGTATTTTTTTTTTTTTTAGTAGAGACAAGGTTTTGCCATATTGGCCTGACTGGTCTCGAACTCCTGATCTCAGGTGATCCTCCTGCCTCGGCTTCCCAAAGTACTAGGATTACAGGCGTGAGCCACCATGCCCGGTCGACTTCTTATTTCTAGATTGCATTTTTATTTACAGAAGTACTACACCCTTCAATAATTTTTTTTCATAGTGTGATAGATAAACTTTATGACCTTGCATATATATATTATGGCCTTGTTTGTATATAATGAGAATATTTATTTTCACTCTCCATAGCGTTTCTAGGTATAAAATTCTAGTTTCTGTATCATTTTCCTTCAGAACATGGAAGGCATTGCACCATTGCCTTCCAGCATCTAGTATTGTTGTTAAGAAGATTGCTGCCAATTGGATTTGAAATTTTCTTTGGTAGGTGACCTGCTTTTCATTTTTCTCTGACAGCTTCTAGGATATTATTTTTATCATTGGTGTTCTTAAATTCATGAGCATTCAATTAAGGCCTTTAAAAAATTTTTTTAAATCGCCGGGCATGGTGGCTCCCGCCTGTAATCACAGCACTTTGGGAGACCGAGGCGGGTGGATCACGAGGTCAGGAGATCGAGACCATCCTGGCTAACACGGTGAAACCCCGTCTCTACTAAAAACACAAAAAATTAGCTGGGCGTGGTGGCGGGCGCCTGTAGTCCCAGCTACTCGGGAGACTGAGACAGGAGAATGGCATGAACCCGGGAGGCGGAGCTTGCAGTGAGCCCGAGATCATGCCACTGCACTCCAGCCTGGGCGACAGAGCGAGGCTCCGTAAAAAATTTTTAAAAAATCCTACTAGGTTGTGGTTAAGCCCTGTCAATCTACCAAGCTCTGGAAAATTTTCTTCCATTTTTCATTGACTATCTTCTCCTCTTCATGTTTTCTTTTCCTTTTTACCTGGAACTTCTGTTAGATAGTTATTGATCTGCTGGTTTATCCTCTATGTTTCTTACTTCCTTTTAAAAAAATCTCATATTTCTAATTCTTTGTTATTTTGCAGAACATTTTAGAAGATTTCCCTAATAAGTTATTTTAACACGCTGGATTTGTTTTAATTTAGACTATTATATTTTTAATTTCTAATGCTTACTTTTTAAAAAATAGAGATAGAGTCTTACTATGCTGCCCAGGCTGATCTTGAACCTGGCTTCAAGTGATCCTCCACCTTGGCCTTCCAAGGTGCTGGGATTACAGGCATGAGTCACCACACCTAGCCCTAATACTTATTTTTAAAATCAACTTATTGTTCTTGTTTTGATGGTAGCTTATTCTTGTTTTTTATATATATTGTCTTAAATTTCTCTGAGCATATTTTCATTATTAATCTTAAAATCTCCCTTTCCTCTGACGTCAGGTATTCTATGGCTCTTCTCTGTTATGGCTTGGATGGTTGCTTCCTCCAAACCTTATGTTGAAATTTGAACCCCAGTGTGGGAGGTGGGACCTAATGGAAGATATTTGTGTCGTGGAGGCAGATCCCTCTTGAATGGATTGATGGCCTTCCGCAGGGCTGAGTACTCACTCTATTAGATCCCAGGAGAGCTAGTTATTAAAAAGAGCCTGGAACCTCCCCGATCTCTTTTTGGCTTCCTCTCTTGCCATGTGATCTCTCCACAGCTGGCTTTTCTTTGCTATCTGCCATGAGTGGAAGCAGCCTGAGGCCCTCATCAGATGCAGATGCCCAGTCTTGAACTTTCCAGCCATCAAAATTGTGAGCTCTTTTCCTTTATAAATTACCCAGCCTCAGGTATTCCTTCAGAGCAACACAGAGACACTTTCTTCTGAACTGCTGATTTCCTTAAACATATCCTTTTCGTTTGTTGTCTTTTGGATTTGTGAATTAAGCACAAGGTGTGCTGTATGAATGGTTGGTATGCATTTCCTCTGCTGTGATGCAGGTCTGTTTCTCTAAGATGCTTTGTTCACTTTCAAATGAGATGGCTACTTGGAAGCTTCAGTGTATGGGTGGCTGGTCCATGGCAGGCTTTACATTGGGGCTCTTGGGATGGGAGCAGATCTTGCCCCTTTTGAAATGCCAAAATAAGATAGCCTTATTTGCAATGCCAACATCCACCCTTGAGGTCGTGGCTTGGCTCACGTATGTTTCCATGTCTAGAAGGTGCTCTGGTTTATGTAGGGAGTAAACTCTGCTGATGCCAGTGTCTCTGCCCACTTGGGATGTGGACGAAAAACTATGCTTTAGGCATAATTGTATATAGAATGTGTTGGAATCACTCTGATTTCACTAAGAAATCCTTCTGTCCAGTTTTCCCTCATCAATTCTGTATCCTTCCCTAGCGCCCTTTCAAGATGGATTGTGAGGTAGGATTTGATGGACATTTTGGGGCACTGCCCTTCAGCAAGTTCTTCACAAATAGTGTGGCTTCTGTCTTTACAAGGTGGGGAGCTTTATACCTTTGCTCTCAGCTGTAGTCAGAAAACAGAAGAACTGGAGACAATATGATTAGTTATCTTTTAACATCTGTGTGCACAGAAAAAGAGTACTGTATAGTCTCTCCACAGCCTGGACTCTCCCTTTGGACCTGGGTCTCCCAAGATTAGGGACTAACTTTTTCATCGTTATTTCTGTCTGCCAATGATGCTGATGCCAAACTGAATTTCAGCAAATGCACCAGGAGGTAGGGTGCAAGAAGTCTGGGCAATTATGGAGTGGCTGAAGAAAGAAGGGACCAGAGGAGGAGAGAGAAGACTTGGGTGCAATGCTGAGCTGAATGGAGAAGAACCTGAAGAGTTCTTCCTTGAGGCCTAGGTTGTGATGTTGTAATTCTCTAATTACCTCAGAGCTAAAACTGTTTTATTTGTCTAGAAATGACATGGCCAATGCAATAGACTTAACTTTGTAAAGTGTCAAGCCTTAGGGCAAAAGGAGAAATAAAAAAAGACAAAGCCCACTGGGTAAGGATAGAGAGAGTCCTGTTTGTTAATGGGCTGTGAAGTCCACTCTGAGTGCAGTTGGCTCCCCATCTCCAGCTGCCTTATGTGTTTATTCCTTAACTCTGAAAATGTGAAATTTTGTTCTCCCATCAGGAGAAACCTTCGTGACAGTTGCAAGTGCTCTGCAGGAGTGTTTGGAGCGGGGCTGTGCAGGCGTGGCGATTAGGCCCTGCATTGCTGGCTGACAGACTGTCACTCCCCGGGGTCATCCCAGCTCCAGCAGCTCTGCAGGGAGAAGCTGAGCTGGACAGAATGGGAAAGGCTCTCTCTCCAGAGCCTGTATTAAAGAATGGGTCCTGCCATTTATGGAAGATGCCACCTTCTCTGTGGGGCTGAAATAATTGAGAAAATTAGTTCATGTTTTGGTAGAGGAAATGGCATATTTTTTTCTGTTCTATTTTGGCACTCGTAATTCTAGAATGTGGCTGGATGAGTTGGTTTCCAGATGTCCAAGGACATTCTTATTAAGAACCGAAAATAAAATAATAGAAACTAGCATTTTTGTTGCACCCACTGTTAGAAGCTCTGTCATAGAGTGCTTTCAGCAAACTGTCTCATTCAATCTTGCCTCCTTCAGAGAAGGTTTTATTGTCTCCATTTCACATGCATGTAAGTGGAAAACCGGCATTTGAATGCAGATCTGTCTAGCTTCAGAATGCGACTTTTTCCTTCATTAAAACCCTTGTTTATTAAAGTAAAGAGTACTCGGCAAGCAGTAGGTAAAAATCCCATTTTGCTACTGATTAGATGATTTTAGGTGAATTAACCTCTTTGAGCTTCAGATTTCTCATCTGTAAAATAGAGATAATAATAGTACTAAGTTTGTAATCTGTTATGGATGTTAAATGACTCTATATATCTATCTGTTATCTATCTATCTATCTCTATCTATCTATCTATCTATCTATCTATCTATCTATCTATCTATCTATCTATCTATCTATCTATCTATCTATCTATCTATCTATCTATCTATCTATCATCTATCTGTCTATCTATCTGCGTACAACCTACCCATCTCATAACCATGACTGGTACACAGTACTCATTCAATATGTATCTGTAGAATAAATGAATGAAAAACAGTAATAGTCTTATAGAACACCCATTTCCACGTAACAAGGTTTCTCAACTTTAACACTATTGGCATTTTGGACTGGGTGATTTTTTGTTGTTAGCATCTGGCTTATTCATTGTAGGATATTTAACAGCATCCCTGACCGCTACCCACTAGATGCCAGTAGCAGCACCCTCCTCCCCACAATCATGACAACAGAAAATGCTCCAGTCATTGCCATATGTCTCCAGTAATTGCCCACCCCTCTGCTTAAGAACTACAGCCTCAGAGAGAACTAATTCTGTCTTGGACACCATAGAGCAGCAATCTGTAAACAGCAATTTTTTTACATAGTCAATAGCAAACAGTTTAGACTTTGTGGGCTACTTGGTCTCCATTGAAACAACAAAACTCTGCCATTGTAAAGCATGAAAGAAGCCATAGACAATACATAAACAAATGAGCACTACCATGTTCCAGTAAAACTTCATTTACAAAAACAAGCTGGCCCCCAGACTGTAGTTTGCTGACTCCTGCTACAGAAAAAATGCAGAGTGAGCAGGTATGGAGTCCCCTCTTTAAATATGCCACACAGTCACTGTGTCCTATGGGCCTGGGACTGGCCTTGCATATAGGCAGAGGGGACTTAGTGAACATATAGACTGTGAGAAGGGCCCCTAAGATGCCCTGTGCCTCACAGGCTAGGTGTGGTGCCTCCAGTATCACCAGGGAAGAATGATCTTGGGGGATGTGAAGCATGGCTTTGACCAGTCCTCTTCTAAAGAGCACATTCCTACAAGAAGGCTGGAAGATAAAGCTGTTATTAGTGAGCATTACCTATATGGGAACGAGTTTCTCTATTCAGAGGGATTCTTAATTCTCTGTAGTCACTGAACCTAGGACAAGGAGGTGAGACAGGAGAACAGACCTAAAAAGAAGGGATTCTATAATAAAGTGTGCAGCAGGGGCCCTGAGCACAAACTTGGCTGACAACTGAAACTTGCTGATAAAGAACATCTCCAGTTTAAACAAGAGGAAGTGGCACAAAAGTCAACTCTATTATTTGGCAAGGGTGTAATTAGCCTTACAAATGGACCTTTATTAATAAGGAGCACTAAAATTCTTCTCTAAATAGTACCCTGCAACCATCGTGTCAGCAGCCTGCAGGCTAAAGCATGTCCCTTATTATCATGATGCTGTATGCATCTGTCTCAATAGAATACCAAAATTAGTCTACCACAAACACACTCTCACAATGCCACAGTGAGAGTCCTTGCCAAGTGCAAACAAGATGGTGGGGATGGAAAGGAAAGGGACTGAAATAGATTTGTTTGGGATTCACTGCTTTCTTGCACTGAGCTCATATCCACCACCTGTTAAACAAGGAAACATTTAAAAACATCTCTGACGTGATGGTATGCTTTCTTTTTGGTGTTACTATTCTTGCTTCTCTTGTAGCAAGAATTGATGTAAACAGCAGCCATGGGAAGCTTCAAGAAAAATTCTTCCAAGGACTGATTTAGTTGTTAGATCCCTTTTGCTTGCCTGCTCTATCCATTTGTTTCTGCCTGAAACTTGGTTGTAATGGCTGGAGTTTTTGCAGCCACACTGTGATCAGGGGTCTGGGTTGCTAATGACATTATAGAGCTGCAATCAAGATCTGGATAGCACATCCTTGGACCTATCATTTAAGAGTCAAAAGCAAACCTGTCTTCTTTAAGAAACTATTTTGGGAGTCTTTATTATGTTAACTGAAGTATCTTAAAGATGACTACAAATTCTTTTCCACTTTTGCCATAGAGAGGTAGAATTTGTTTCCTTTATCTTTAAATCTGGGCTAGTCTTCTGGCCTGTTTGGACTGAAAGAATATGATAACAGTTCTACAGTGCATCTTCTGGATCTGGGCTTTAAGGGGTCTGCAGTTTCCATCTTTGCCACTGAGAGCACCTCTTCTTGGAACCCAGCTGCCATGTTGTGAGAAGTCCAAACTGCATGGTGAGATTACACAGAGAAAAACTGAGACACTCCGATCCACAGATTCAACTATACTCTCAGCTGATAGGCAGCACTGACTTCTAGCCAAATAATTGAGCCTTCTAGAACATTCCAACCCAGTCAATCCTCCAGATAACTTCAGCCCTTGCCAATACCATATCAAACCAAAGAATCACATAGCTGAGCCCAGACTTCCAGATGATACCACCCAAAGCATCAGATGAATGAGTCCTCACAGAACTCTTAACCCATCAAGTCTCCAGATGACTGCAGCCCCAGTTGATACTAGTTAGAACAGAAAAACCACCCAGCTAAGCCCAGTCAACCTGCAGATTCATGAAAGGTGATAGTGGTGGTTGTTTTAAGGCACACCAATATGATGACTGAAAATAAAAACCATGCAGGGATAGAATGAAGAAGGAAAGATGGAAAAGGCAATCTCATTAGAATAAATCTACCCATTGGCCTTGAGGACATTGCCTGAAATTTATTCCCCAATTCTGGGCTCTGTTTAGCCACAGTCACTCTTCAAAACTTCAAGTCTCAAGCATACATTCATAGAAATATGGGGATCTAATTCTCAGCTTAACTGAATGTTTCAAAAGCCCCTGAACTGAGAAACAAACATAAAAATAGGCCAAGTGGTAAATCTTTGGTTATCTGAGAAACCCAAAATTGAAACTATCCCCTAATCTGTCAGCATGAGCCTGGGTCCATAAGACACCACCCCCCTAGAAGATAATTCCTGTTGAAGATGAACTGAGGAGTGAGAATTACAAAGTGCACAGGGAAAGCCAATGTATGACTTCTTGTACATTTGGTGAATGAAAAAAAAAGAACATAGCCCAAACTAATAGGCAATAGAGAAAGAAGAAAGGGCCTTTGAAATTAATATGTTTAAAATATTCAAAAAGATAAAGAAAGGATGAAATCCGTAACATTAATAATGGGATTTCATGAAAAAAATAGGCATAATTGAACAAAAAACTAAATAGAAATTCTAGAAATAAAAAATAATTTAAATTAAAAAGTCTCAATGGATAAAGAATAAACTATATATGTACCTATACATATATATCTTTACTCTCTCTCTCACTCTCTGTGAATTTGAAGCTGGATCCAAGAAATTACTTAAGATACAGCACAAAGAACTAAAATGATGCAAAGTAGAAAAGAGAAGTTAAAATATATAATAGGAATTCTAGGAACATAAAACAAAGTGATTGCAGTGAGTTGTGTAATTTTTCCAGAAATAAAGAAATACTTGAGTCCCTGAGTTGAAAAATTATTCTGAGTCTCAAATGGCTTTTCCTGCACAACTGAGTTGTAGACTAAAGTGATGTACGTGTATACCTATATAGTTTTTCTTTGTGTAACATATTGGCTTCATTATAAAAGAATTCACTTCCATATCATACCTTTTATAATTTCCTCCTATGATGGGACTGGATCTTTGTTTTATCTTTCATTTCTCTGGCCCCTTTCCCCACATTCATGAGCTCTTTCTCACTGCGTCCCTCTTATCAGGAATGCCCAATCCCATTTCCAATGCCTAGCCAAGCTCTGTCACCTTCTAGAAGCCTTGTCTGACCACCCCAGGGCAATGTCTCTATTTTCTCTAAAATTTTACAGCACTGAAATCTGTTCACTTATTTGGCTTATAGTCAAATGACTTTTCAATTAGCTCTGCAAGCTCTTTAAGGTTGGCGGCCATAGTTTGCATTTCTGTGACTTAGTTCTCAATAAATGGTACTTTGTTAATTGATGGCCAAAATTCCAAAGATTTGTGAGACTAATTTTTGGGAGGATTGAAGAGATAGCAATGGGACAGTTTACTCAAAACTTGGCATAAGAACCTGATGTTATTCCTGCTGCACCTCTACAAAAATAACAAATACTACGGCTATTACTATTACATCACCACGGCCACTTTTACTACTGCCATTATTAGTATTGCTATGACCACCAATGTGTAACGAAGCCCTCAAAGTAAAACACTGGAGCAGAATTTTTCAATGAGCCTGTGGAGCAAGAAGACTCTAAAGTGATGGTGGGAAAATTAGGTAGAGGAAAGAATTTCTGAAAAGGCAAGAGAAAAGTGAAAGGCATACAGTTGGAGGGGAAAGAAGATTGAGATAAGAAAAGAAAGTCGGACTGAAATTCACTTCCTGATTGGGTAGATTTCTAGGAATAACAAACAAATTAAACAGGACAATGAACTACAAAGATGGTGTAATGTAATTTATTTCCATAAGAGGAAAAGTCATATAAGCCTATCAGTTTTATAAAACATGCAGAGGCTGCTTGCCCAAGAGCAAGCCTCATGACTAGTTCAGAGAAGCCAGGTTGTCAACTCCACAAAACTACCTCCCTGGAGATGTAGCATCATGTTTTTTCAGTTACTCAGATTCACTAGAACAATTAGAAACTGCTCAGGGGTCATGGAGGCCAAAAGCTTGCTTAGGATACAGCCTCACATCAAACCAGCGTGGACGGGAGCTAGAGCTTCACAGATTGGGCAGCTTGGGCTCAGCCAAGAACTGAGAGTTTTTTTTTTTTCCCAGAGTGATAAATCTAAAGAAATATCTGGATCGCTATCACCAAAACCACCAGCAAGGCTGTCATAATCATTGAACTTTAATCACCGACTAACCAGGTTAGTTTCCATAGCCTTTAATTTTTACTATTTTGGAAGGAAAAATACCGTTAATCCCAAATTTCTCGAATTTCCTTGACTAAGCTCGTATTATTTTGTCCCTCCAAAGTCAAATCATTCTTTTCTTCGTTAGTTTATTAACTGAGGTTTCTATATTATGTGTTATAGCTCTTGATTCAAAATGTCCTGCTGAATACATCAATTTATCTTGTTGCTGACTTTCAACTTCCTGTTCAATCAATCACAAAACACCTTAATCCTTCTTGTCTTGAATTACGTTTGATACCAGTCCAGTCTTATCTTTAATAAGCTCACCTAGGTAATTTGCATATAACAAACAAATTAGGTCTTTCAATGATTATTTATAGGGTGCCAAAGCCATAAATCAACTGAGAAATAATCTGCTGTAAGAGGCCTTCTGGCTAAGGGGGGAACAGAACTTAACAAATTAAATTCCTTCTCTCAAATTCAACCTTTTCATTACACCTACACAATTCCATCTTTCATCCACAATTAACCATTAGATTCAGATCAAAAATGAAACTCATGCTACTATTTTGGATATTTTGGTATCAATTATTTGATTCTTTTCAGTGCGTGATCACAAATTTGTGGCATTTCTCTATTCTGCATTAATGATCTACTGTACATATACATGTGGAATGATACAGGGAAGAGACATAGGATTCCTGGATTTTCCTTCAGGCTCTGTCATACAATATCTGAGTTTTGGGGTAATATGCCACCATCCTCCCACTTTCCCCACTCTAAATTGAGGAGGGGTTTATGTATAGGCTTCAGGTGATCTGGGAACACTTGAAATGTCATGCAACATTTTTAATGTGTTTGTGCATTTTTTTTTCTTTCAGAGAGAGGCCCATAGCTTTAATCAGAATTTATCTCTAATGTCAAAAGGTAAAGAAAGTACACATTAAAGTATGTCTGTCTTCTATTTCAGCCCTTACATAATACAATTTGATTATTATTTTATGTTCTTAAGGGAGAATTCTATTCTTCAAGAAGTTGGAGTTTTATGCACTCTAACTGAAGGCACCTACAAATTAGGGATGTTGTGAGGAAGGGTAGAATTTTTGGTAAACTATCCTGAGATCATTTCATACGAAAAAATTAAATTCCTATCTCACACCATACACAAAAATAAATCCCAGATATATCAAAAAGATAAATGTGGAAAGCCACAATTTAAAAATTAGAAGATGTGGGAAAATATCCAGCAGTAAAGTATTTCAAAAATAAATCAAAAATTATACATCATAGAGGGAAACATAGATACTTTTTTATTACCATATAGATTCAAACTGCTATATGGTCAAAGACTTCTAAACAAATTTTTAAAACATACTACCAACAAGAACGAGATATTTTAAAGACTTATAACTCACAAAGTATCAATATCTTGAATACATGAAAGCTTTTATATATGAGTAAGAAAAATACAAAAAATAGAAAATAAGGAAAAGATATAAAGAGTCAACACAATGTAAAGTCACTATGAATGGCCGCTGTCATTCACATCCCTTTCAGTTCTGACATGCCCTGTCATTTCTAGAGCTGTTACTAATTGTGTCATTTACTTTCATATGTATTATGTACCATGTATCATGGTTATCTATTTCATTTGGGAAACTTTTCTTGTTACATCCCCTGAGAACAAGCACTACATTTAGATCTTTAAAATATATCCATCAGACAGCCCCTAGCTCACCACTGGATACCCAGAAGAAACTCAATGAATATTACATATATATTTTGACATCTCTAAAATTGAGATGCACATTACCATCTATGGTATTTAACACTGAGAGCCAGGCAACATTCAAGGCATATTTGCCATTGACTGCATAGGCATGAACTTGGTTATTACTACTCATATTATCATCACTTCAGTTGAGTTAAGTGCACCCTTGGCATTATCTTTGTTGAGTTTAATTGTTATTTTAAATATATTTTAAAAGATTACACTCTGACTTGACATTGATGCAAACAGTTACAGTAAAGGCAGAAGGCACAGAAACAAAGTGGTGGGACAAAATTGTTATCTGTAGATCAAATATTCATAACTGTGAAATTGCCTTAATTCCACATTTTGTTGCAAAATAAAGACCAACTACTCGGTCCTCAGAAAGGAAGGGATCCCCAAACAGATGAAGCTGTGGAAAATTCTGTCTCTGAGATATTTGCAAAAAGATTGTCTAAAATAGGCCAAGCAGTGCAACCCAAGGCAAGAAGAATTGCCACGTCTCTCCAAAGGAAATTCAATACAACAAAGGAATGATGTGACTGGTTCATGCTGCCTCTCATTCAATCAAGAAAATATAAGCATGAAAACTTGAAGAACGCATGTTAGCAGCATGAAGAAAAATTCCAGATAGAATAGTGGAATTCTCTTTTAAGAAATGCTGCCTCAGGCCAGGTGCGGTGGCTCACGTCTGTAATCCCAACACTTTGGGAGGCCAAGGCAGGTGGATCACCTGAGGTCAGGAGTTCAAGACCAGCCTGGCCAATGCAGTGAAACCGGTCTCTACTAAAAATACAAAAATTAGCCAGGTGTGGTGGCGGGCACCTGTAATTCCAGCTACTTGAGAGGCTGAAGCAGGAGAATCGCTTGAACCCGGGAGGCAGAGGTTGCAGTGAGCTGAGATCATGCCATTGCACTCCAGCCTGGGCAACAGGAGCGAAACTCCATCTAAAAAAAAAAAAAATACTGCCTCATCATTGCACTTGATGGTATAGAGGATGATATTGTAAGATAAACATAAATGTTGACTCTGAAATCAGACTGTGAATATGAAGAAATTTTGAAAATGCCTTGAATAATTTATTACACTTTTTTCTGTTTGTAAAATAGTGACAGTTGATAAAAAAATATGGCTAGTTATGTCTAAAAGATCTCTTCCAATAAGCTTGTAAAATAAACAACAATAAGAGATAAAAAATGTTTCATCATTGTATATACATAAACTTATATCCTATATTTGATGTAATAGACATGATTATTTTTATTAGGTTGTGGTTTATCCTTTCACTGAAACTTGACTGGTTTTGTGACTAGCTTTGAAAGATAGAATGTAGAAGAAATGCTGATTTCAGTCCTAGTTCTTAAAGACTTGGAAGCAGCTGGGCATGGTGGCTCACATCTGTAATCCCAGCACTTTGGGAGGCTGAGGTGGGCGGATCACGAGGTCAGGAGTTGGAGACCAGCCTGACCAACATGGTGAAACCCCATCTCCACTAAAAATAAAAAAAATTAGCTGGGCATGGTGGCATGTGCCTGTAATCCCAGCTACTCAGGAGACTGAGGCAGGAGAATTGCTTGAACCCGGGAGGTGGAGGTTGCAGTGAGCCGAGATCACACCATTGCACTCCAGTCTGGGCCACAGAGCGAGACTCCATCTCAAAGGAAAAAACAAAGTCCTGGAAGTTTCTTACTTTTTCTCTTTTGGAATGCAGACACCATGTTACAAAAATGCTAATTTAGACTACTGGAAAAGAGAGGCCACAGAGGAGAGGAATGGCACCCAGGTGATTGCCAGCATCAAATGCCAGACATCAGAGACAGGCCTAATTTGTTGTTCCAGTCAAGTTGAGTGCAGCTGTATGGGTAAACTCAGCTCACACCAGGTGGAGCAGAACCACCCAGCTGAGCCTAGCCAACCCACAGAATTATGAGCAATACTAAAACATCATCATTTCAAGAAACTAAGTTTTAAAGGCACTTTGTGCAACAATACATAATTAAAACAGGGGTTTGTCCTAAAGGGATGTGTTGTCATCACAAAAATCTCAAACCTGTGGTACTGGCTTTGGGACTGAATGTCAGGAGGGGGCCATGAAGGCAGCAAGGAGATGGTGGAAAAACAGCAAAAGAAGGCAGTTTATAAATGCCAGAAAAAATGGTGAACATTTAGTGCAGGGATTGCTATTGAACACTGGAGAAAAGAGCAGACAGTGTTATGTAGTGTCAGAGTAATTAGCAAGATTGCCATCTGGGGTAACTTGGAAAAAGAAAAATTACCTAGTAAACTTGTGGATCTGGCTAAGAATACTTCCAAGCAAACTGCTAAAAATATTATCAAGCTTCTTTTAGAAGCATATAATGAAGTGTTGCAAGAGAAAATTGAACTAAAAATGAACTGTTTGGTTTTTAAGCAGAATTTAGAAGAAATATAGAGAATTCAGGCCAGTTTTTCCAGATGGCAGAAAACAAAAATCCTAAGAATAAATAATCTCATGGAAAATAACAAATCTACAGTATTGTCAGTAAAAGTAGCCTCAGGGTTAAAATGAAATAAGAGTGTGGCTGAAAGACTCATTGTTTAGACCTCAGAAAGATTTAAAGTGATACTTGGTGGACCATTCAGCTAAACAAAAAAAGCTTTTAAGAATCTTAAGGCAAATTCTCTCAGCAGAAACATAAGTCTCATAATGAATTTGGAAGTGGCTTTGAGGCATGGGATAAACTCAGTCAGATTCATAGAAAATCCACAGAGTCTTTAAGAGGATCATATTAGTAAAAATATCACCAGCATGGGCTAAAGGGGACAGAGAAATATACTTCTCAATATATAACATGCGCTTTGTCTATTTAACAGTTTTTGACTTGAAGTTTAATTATCTAATATTAGTATAGCCACCTCAGCTATCTTTTGGTTACTGTATGCATAGAATATCTTTTTCCATCCTTTCACTTTCAACCTACTTATATCTTTAGAATTAAAGTGAATCTCTTGTAGAGGTTATCTAGTCGGATCATGTTTTTAAAATTCATTCTGCCAATATATTATTTTAATTTGAGAATTTAATCCATTTGTGTTTGGAGTAATTGCTGAGAATGAACTTCTTACTTGTGTCCTTTTATTATTTGTTTTTGGTGTTTTATAGCTTTTTCATCCCCCCATTCCCTCCAATACTGCTTTCTTTTGTGTGTAGTTCATTTTGGTAGTTTCACATTTTGATTATCTTCTCATTTTCCCTTGTGTATATCCTATAGGTACTATCTTTGTCGTTATGACAGTGATCACATATAACATTCTAAAATTATAACAACTTAATTTGAATTGATACCAACTTAACTTCAGTTGCATATGAAACCTCTACTTCTATGAAGCGCTTCTCTCCATTATATAATTGATTTCACAAATTGTAACTCTATCATACAGTTTGGATTGTTGTCCCCTTCAAATCTCATGTTTAAATTTGATCCCAATGCTGGAGGTAGGGCCTAGTGGGAAGTGTTTGGGTCATGGGGATGGATCCCTCATGAATGGCTTGGTGCCCTCCCCATGGTAATAAGTGAGTTCTTGCTCCATTAGTTCATACAAGAGCTGGTTGTTTAAAAGAACCTGGCATCTCTCTTGCTCCTTCTCTTGCCATGTGATGTGCCTGCTCCTCCTCCACATTCTGCCATGAGTAAAAGCTTCCTGAGGCCTCACCAAAAGCTGAGCAGATGTTGTGCCATGCTTGTACAACCTGCAGAACTGTTAGCCAAATAAGCTTCTTCTCTTTACGAATTATCCAGCCTAGATATTCCTTTATGGGAGCACAAACCAGCTAACACACTCCATATATTGTGTATTCACTAACAGAGAGTTACCTTTTTTTTTGCATTTGTCTTTTAAATTCTGTAGAATATAAAAAGTGATGTTAGAAACTAAAATTACAATAATATTGGTTTTTATATTTGACCATGTATTTACCTCAAGTAAAGATCTTTATATCTTCACGTGACTTTGAGTTACTGCCTAGCATCCTTTTATTTCAAAATGGACTTCCATTAGCATTTCTTATAGGACAGATTGAGTGGTAATGAACATATTCAGCTTTTGTGTATCTAGAAATGTCTTAATTTCTCCATCATTTTTGAGGGACAATTTCATGAAATGTAGAATTTTTGATTAACAGTTTTTTTCTTTCAGCGTTTAAATACATCATCCCACTGCCTTCTGGCCAGCAAGGTTTCTGTTGACAAATTGGCTGATAATATTAGAGGATCCCTTGTATCTGACAAACTGATTCTCTCTTGCTGCTTTTAAGATTCTTTCTTTGTCTCTCTTTGTTTTCTAGCAGTTTTATTATAATCGTATCTTAGTATAGGTTATTTTGAATTTGCCCTACTTGTAGCTTGTTGAGCTTCTTGGACTTGTAGAGGAATATATTTACAAATTTAGAAAGTTTTTGACCATTGTGTCTTCAAATAATCTCTCTGCTTCTTTCTGTCTTGTCCTCCTGAGACTTCTGTAATGTGTATATTGATCTGCTTGATGGTGTCTCACATATCCCTTAGGATCTGTTCACTTTTCCCTATTCTTTTTTCTTTAAGCCCCTCAGATTAGATTATTTCAATTTTCCTGTCTACATGTTCACCGATTTTTCTGCCTGCTCAATCTGCTGAATTCCTGTAGTGGTTACTACAATTTAGTTATTGCTTTTTTCAGCTCCAGAGTTTTTTCTTTTAATAATTTGTATCTCTTATTGATGTTCTTATTTCTCATATTCTTTTACTAATTTTATTTAGTTATTTGTCTGTGTTTTCCATTAGCTCTTTGAGCATATTTAAGACCACTGTTTCAAAGTCCAATGTTATGCTTGAAATGGAATTCTTTCTGCCAATATGAATATCTTACTTGCAGCTTGTTGAATTTCTTGGGTTCATAGATTAATAAAGTTAATCAAATTTAGGAATTTTTGGCCATTACTTCTTCAAATAATCTCTCTGCTCTTTTCTATCTTCTCTTTCTGAGAATTTTGTTCCTTTATATATGCCAAGTTTTGTTTATTTATTTATTTTCGTATATGCCTTGTGATATTTTTTATGGAAATTGGACATTTGAAAAAACAGCCACTCCTCGCAGTCTTTGCAGACAGAAGCAGTCATTATGCTCTGAGCCTAGGGATCAGCCTAAGATGAGACCTTGGAGTCTTCTCAGGTCTTTTCTGAGAATGTGTTTTGCCTGGGCTTATGTCTGGCTTTCTCAATTCTCCTATAAACACGGCTGCTTTTGAATGTCTTAATTTCCCAAAGAGTCTCACCTTTCATTTTACTTGGGGCCTTAGATGGTCTATTGTTTGTCTCCACCCATAATCTCTTGCCTCAGGTATCTGTGGGTTAATAGTCATCCTGTGGCTTTCACAAGCGGTGGCTGCTGCTTTTTCCCACCTGAGATCTAAGTTAGGCAAGACAGAGACTGGTTCTTCAGGCAGTCCCCAGAAAGGTTAGCACTTCAAAAGTATGGTCTGCTCTGCTCTCTCTGGTTCAATTGGGCTATAGTCTCCTCATGACCAAGACCATACCATACCAGAGAGGGGCTGGGGCAGAAGTGAATAAAAATGCCATGAAATGTCCTACCAATTTGAATGTGGCTTTTTTTTTTTTAAATTAAATATTTGCTTGGTTGCTGTAGACTTTTCCTTTATTCCAGAGCTCCTATAAGATCAGTTCAGCCAGTTTCTTGTTGTTTTCTGAAGTTTCCATGGGAGAACAGAGACTCGGAACTTTTCTATCTACCGTTTTGCTGCCATCACTACATTTTACCCCTTTTTAACTGAGAGCATCTAATGAAGTTATCCAATCCATGTCACACCACTGTATGTGGTGTTTTAGGGCAAAAAACTTGTCTTTTTAGTTTACACATATCTACATTTAAAATGTTGCATCAAGGAGTATCATATACTTTCAAACTTGATGCAGATGATGAGATTTGAATTTTGAGCTGTTGCCACAATGAAATGAGACTTGAGGAGTGTATGTATTTTGCAAGTGGGAGAGATATGAAATGTTGCTGCCAGGGGATATACTATAGGAGACCTATTTTCAAAGATGACCAACAAGAAATTCTGTCTCTTGTACATGCATACCCCTTCTTCCATTGAGAGATAGAGTGTATTTCCCCGTCCATTGATCTAAGATGGCCTTATAACTTGCTTGGACAAATAGAGTGCTGTTCAAATGATGCTCTTGGACTACTAAGCAAAGGTCTTAGAAGGTCTTATAACTTCCACTTTTAGCCTCTAATTCAGCCATCATGTAAAAAATCTTAGGTTAAGTCACTGAATTGTGATAGACTACCTGGAGAGAAACACTATGTACAGGAGCACCAAGACACCCCAGCGGAGCCTCAGCTAAATGCAGTCACATGCATGACACTCACTACCCTGGGTGAGCAAAGAGCCACCCAGCTGAGCCCCACTAACACCAGATATTAGCCTTCCCCTGAGCCCTGACCAAACTGTGGAATCATAAGCAAACAAAATTATTGTTGCTGTTGTTGTTTTAAGTCATTATGATGTTTTTTGTGGGGGAGGGGGAGGAAGTGGTTACATAGCATAGCCACACTACTTATCAGAGACAACTATTTAATTGATTTTAATGAGTAATTTAGGTTACAAGCAATTTTATTCTGTGTAACTGACTTACAAATTAGCCCCTGTTTAAAACGAGACTCCTTAGATACCATGTCCTTCTTTCATTAACTTCTACATGCTAGGGAGGAAATAGCATACATTTGGGTATACACAACTCTGGGTATTAAATTATCTGTTTTTTATAAGCTAGAGGCCCGGGTAAGTGACTTCACCTTTCTGAGCCAAGGTTTGCTGTTCTGTGAAATGAAGATAATATTTCTGACATAGATTTTGGGGAAGATAAAGATACCACGGTGTGATATTTGGTCCACATGGAAAACGTGAAGCACAATTCCTAGCACGCAGTAGGCACGCAAATGGTAGTAATTAGAGGAATCCCCTTCTAAGAGAGGTGTTCTTAGATATTGATATTTTCTCAGAGCTCGAAGAAAGGAGGCTAAAATGGCAATCTGGTAGGTGTTTAGTTAATTAATTAAATGATAACATGAGTTTAAACTTGTAAAGGAATTGGAGCAGTGCTTGTCTACATAATAATACTTAAATGAGTATAATTATTGTTGTTATTATTGTTGCTGCTGTTATTATTTCGTCAAGTGACTTCACCTAGCATCCCTCTGGTCACACCTAGGAGACTTATCAGACCTTGTTTTAGGTCCTGGTGACTTCATGCTGGTGAACCACCTTTGGGACCCATCTCTCTCCCACAGAGAAAGCAGTAACATCCCAAGTCTGTATTCTACACTAAATAGATGTATTTATTTCTTTCTGACACCATCAATGAGCCATGACTCCCCACTATCTCAGAAAATTTTGCTCTTTGGAGTAATAGAATGGCTTTATTATTATTGTCTGAACAACATAGACTTGAAGAAATACTTGATTGTTAGAACCAAAATGCTCCTAGAGATGTTCCATGTTTCTTACCTTTCTTCCTTTTTTTTTCTTTTCACTAACCTGATAACTTGCCATGTTCCAAGGAGTATCTAAAAAAGAACGTATTTTCCAGTTTGCTTTATATTAGTTTAGTTGTTTCTTAGGACATTTTTCAAGTGGTCAGTTTGTGGTGACATACTTTTTTTTTTCTTTCTTTTTTTTGAGACAGGGTCTCACTCTGTCACCCAGGCTGGAGTGCAAGGGTGCAATTTCATCTCACTGCAACCTCTGCCTTCTGGGTTCAAGTGATTCTCATGCCTCAGCCACCCAGGTAGCTGAGACTACAGGCATGTGCCACCAGGCCTGACTAATTTTTGTATTTTAGTACAGATGGGGTTTCGCCATGTTGGCCAGGCTGCTCTCGAACTCCTGGCCTCAAGTGATCTGCCCACCTTGACCCAAAGTGCTGGGATTATAGGCATGAGCCACCATGCCTAGCAACGTGATTTTAACATAGAGGTTTTCATCTGCAGTCTTCAGAACTACTTTGACTTCATTTATTTGCTGTAAGGTCAGAGTTCCACATATCTTAAATCCCCCACTAAATAGCCCTATGCTAAATAACCTGGACACTGTGAGCTCAGTGGTGGCTTTAGATCCTTTGTATTTTTCAACCAAACTTCCAGGCTTACTTACAGTACTAATTAGCTAATGCTGCAAAATAAATCACCCTAATAGTAACTTGAAACAACAATAATCATCTATTATCTGTCACAGTTTCTGTGGGCTAGGAATTTGGAACAGCATGGCTAGGCTGTTCTGACTTGGGATCTCTCATGCGATTACAGTGAGATGTCAGCTGGGGCTGCAGTCATCTGAAGGTTTGACCAGGCTGGAGAATCCATTTCCAAGATGGCACACTCACATGACTGACCATTTAGTGTTAATTGTTGGTAGAAGGTCTCAGTTGCCCTCCATGTGAGTCTTTCCACAAAGTTTATTGAGTCTCTTGACAGCATGGTAATTGGCTTCTCTCAGAGCAAAACATCTAAGGGAGCAAGGAAGAAACTGTAATGCCTGTTGTGATCTAGCCTGGGGAATCAAACTTCCTCCATCACTTCCCCTATATTCTGCTGGGCACTTGGCAGGCCTTCAAGGTGACTTCACAATGGAGAACATACTAGAAAATGAGGACTACTGGAGGTCATCTGGAAAGCTGACTGACACATCATCGTACTTCACCAAATATTCTAGAGTAGGTTCAAATCTGAAATTCTGACCAGCTCAGGTATTTACTACATATCTCAGGAAAAAGGTTCCCTTATACTTTGTTAAAGTACCTTTCTCCTTGACTTTCTTCAGAGCTGTTATTCTTGGTCAATATTTCTAGAATTGACTATCTTATTTATACAGCCCTTAACAACCTCTCTTATTTTAGAAAAAAAGGAAAGTAGAGAGAAAGAGAAAAAGAGGGTGGAAAGTAAGAAAAAGGGGAGGGAAAATCCTATTCAAGGTGTTTAACCTTGTTGTTAAAGTGTTCTGGAGTGCCAGTTGTCACACTGAAGGCAGTGTTTTCCAAGATTTCATTTTAAAGAATCAGGCCCATTAATAGTTTCCAAAATTACATTTCTTCTCCTACGAGTTATATCAACTTGTTCTCTGATTTTTTTTAAAAAATACAGGCTTTCACATTGCCTCCATGACATGAAAAGTGGTATTTTTATAGATATGATCTTTTTGGTTCAGGTTTTCTCTGTGTATAAGAGACTATTTAGCATCTGCCATCAAATGTACAGCATATGTGCCAATTAGAATTTTTGCCAGTGTCTGTCATGTAGATCTAGTGCTTTGGAAAAAATAAATATTCTTGCATCTTAAAGCTCAGGTCTACATTAATGCTGCTCCCCGCAATTTGGTTTTCCTTTTGCTAACCTGGCCAGTTTTTTTCTCTAAGCCATGTAGGCCTCCTCGTAAAGCACAAGGGTACTTATGCAAGATACTCTAAGGGACAAGACTCAGGCTCTGGCGTCTGAACCTGTGTGAATCATGGCTCTGCCAATTATTAACTGAAAGACCATTGGGTAAATTATTGGAAGTTTCTAAGCTTCAGTTTTCTTATCTGTAAATCGAAGATATAAATAGACAACTTTATAGGGGTGGCAGATAGACATTGGCCCTGACTGCCATCGTCAAAAATTGGTTTTGAAATCGAATCTAAAACAGCAATAGTCACTGTGTTATTGTGTGAAGTTAAATGGTGCAAGTAAAAGTGCTTTGAAAAGCTAAGACTACTGTGACAATACTCTAAACACACCATATGTATGTAGATGAATTCAGATAACTGCTACTCTCAGGAATAGCCACTTCATCACACTAGCAGATACTTTCAGTTCAAAATAGTGTAGTTAAATGTCAGCTTAAACATAATTCAGACATTTTAAAACTTTAAACTCAGTATTGAATGGAAATCAAGCTTTAATTTGTGGAGGAAATAGGTCTCTGTTTTTGGTGTCTTGACAGACATAGGGTTCTCTATGGTAGTGGGTCTTCTTTTGATGGAACACTTGTGTTCATCAAACAAATGGCAGGGTGCATGAATCTCAACAGAATATTTTTATTTATAAAATATACACATTTTCTATGATAATATGTACATTAAGAATATACACTAAGAATAAGAATTCCTACATTAAGTATATTGTTTTTGTAAAACAATGTCTGTCTAGCTTATTGTCCAGTTAACTTTAGTGACCTTTTAAAAGTTGTCATTGTAAATAAAACAACTTGCAAAAAAGTTTTCTGGAATAGAATTAACAAAATATGATTTTTATTCATGAGTTGGAAACTGGAACAAGGCTTCTTGAAGTAAATGTTCTGAGTGGAGTTACTAGGATGTCTTCCAGCTTCCTGCAGTCAAGGAGTACCACTGTATTGATTAGCCTGTATGTAGCAGGGCTCCCTTCATCACATCTGGGGACTTGTTTTCTTTTTCTTTATTTTCATTTTTAATCCTCTTAGCTTTAAATATACTGCCTAGAGACTCAGTTACTACCCAGTTTGTGGTTTTTTGGGATAAATGTAACTAGACAGTTTGTTAGCTTTTCAATTAAAAAAGACACTTAGCCCATGTGGGATGTCATCTTTTTATAATCAGTGTTCCCATGCGGGGAAAATTATTCACACTACTTGCATGTAAAAAATAATTTAACTTTTAACATTAAAATATGTGGTAAAACCCAGAAAACATCCAAAACAAAAGAATATACATAAAGAATAAAATTAAAATTGTAATGTAATGAATAAATAAAAGTAGTGGTTGCTAGTTTTTCTTTGTGTATTTCAATGGACTACCTTGTCCACACTGTGAGATTTACCTGTCTTACTTTGGAGACCACTTTCATGCCTGTCCGTGTGTGAGCAATAAAGCTTTTTAATCACCTGGGTGCAGGCGGGCTGAGTCCAAAAAGAGAGTCAGCGAAGGGAGATAGGGGTGGGGCCGTTTTATAAGATTTGGGTAGGTAAAGGAAAATCACAGTCAAAGGGGGGTTGTTCTCTGGCGGGCAGGAGTGGGGGTCCCAAGGTGCTCAGTAGGGGAGCTTTTGAGCCAGGATGAGCCAGGAAAAGGACTTTCACAAGACAATGTCATCAGTTAAGGCAAGGACTGGCCATTTTCACTTCTTTTGTGGTGGAATGTCATCAGTTAAGGCGGGGCAGGGCATTTTCACTTCTTTTGTGATTCTTCAGTTACTTCAGGCCATCTGGGAGTATAAGTGCAAGTCACCGGGGATGCGATGGCTTAGCTTGGGCTCAGAGGCCTGACAACCACTGCTCACTCTCAGTTGTACATGAAAAATAGTCAATTAAAACAACAATGAGATACCACTGTAGAGCTATTAAAATGGTGAAAATCTAAAATACCAGCACCACCAAATGCTGGTGACAAGGTAGAGCAAGGAGCTCTCATTCATTGCTGATGGGAATGCAAAATAGATACAGCCACTTTGGAAGATAGATCTGGCAGTTTCTCACAAAGCTAAACATACTCTTACCGTTTAGTCTAGCAATCATGTTTCTTAGTATTTAGATAAAGTGAAAACTTACATTCACACAAAAAATCAGAACATGATTATTTATAGTAGCTTTATTCATAATTGGCAAAGCTTGGAAGCAGCCAAGATGCCCTTCAATAGGTGAATGGATAAACAAACTGTGGTACATCCATATAATGGAATATTTTTCAGCAATAAAAAGACATGAACCACAGAAAAAAATGGAGGAAACTTAAATGCATAAAAAGGCTGTATACTGTATGATTCTAACTATATGACATTCTGGAAAAGGCAGTAAAAAAGATCAGTGGTTGTCAGGGTTTTGGATGGTAAAGGCAGGTGGATGGAGTGATAAAAAGGTTTAGCACAGGGCATTTTCTGAGCAGTGAAACCCTTCTGTATGATATGATAATGATGGATTCATATTATACATTTGTCAAAACCCAGGGAAGTACATAATGCAAAGAGTGAACTCTAATGTACACTATGAATTTTAGTTAATAATAATGTATCAATATTGGCTCATCAATTAGAAAAAATGTATCACACTAATGCAAGATGTTAATAATAGGGAAATTGAGTGCAGAGGAAGAGGGAGCATATGAAAACTCTACTTTCTGTGTAATTTTTCTGTAAACTTAAAACTGCTCTGATAAATAAAACTGACTTTAAAAATAGACTAAAAAAGTATAAGTGGTTGTTCTGACTAGATTTTGACTTGGGTGTCTGTGTGAGAATGATTAGACACCTTGTTGAAATTCTAGTGGCCCATGTTTGGGACATGATTAGCAAAGGAAAGTGTTTTAAAACATTTTAGTCCAGGTAAAAGATTGCATTCCCTTTCTGGAAAGATGACTTTTAGGAAGGCTAAATTTGAATCTGGGCCCTAATCCTTATAGCCACATGAGCAGGAGTAGCTCACGTAACTGTTGTGAGTCTCAGTTTTGTCATCTGTAAAATGGACATAATTTCTACAATATCAAACCTCAAAAAGTGGTGTGAGGATTTTTTTTTTTTTTTTTTTTTTTTATAGGGGGTGTCTCTCTTGTCCAGGTTGGAGTGCAGTGGCGCGATCTTGGCTCACTGCAAGCTCCGCCTCCCGGGTTCACGCCATTCTCCTGCTTCAGCCTCCGGAGTAGCTGGGACTACAGGCGCCTGCCACCGCGCCTGGCTAATTTTTTGTATTCTTAGTAGAGACGGGGTTTCACCGTGGTCTCGATCTCCTGACCTTGTGATCCACCCGCCTCGGCCTCCCAAAGTGCTGGGATTACAGGCATGAGCCACCGCGCCCGGCCAAGGATTATTAAATAGAGTAAATATATGTAAAAAGATTGGTGATCAGTAGGCATGAATGAACAATCACTTTTATTGTTAGGCAAAACCAAGTAACTCTGCCTGAGAAACCATCACTACATATTCTACCTTGGCTTATGCATCCATTGAAATGAAGAATCATGATGTCTGTTAAAAATTCTCTCAATGACAGTCAATTTTACTGAAGCATAGGAAATAACTGGGAACAGTAATAGTTGTAAGAAATGAAATAAAATGAGGCTAATGTAAATAAAAAGGAGTTACCTACTGGCTTTTCCCAATTAATTAGCATATGCACATTCAATTATTCATACTTTAGGGAACTCATTTAGGCAATCAGGTATCCCATAAATATTCATCTTGTTTACCTACAGTGTGTCTGTCATTAGGATTGGAAATTGGCAGTGTTTTCTCAATATATTTCACAACTGGTTGCTTTGAAAAAAAAATTACCTGAGACTAAATTCATATGTCATTAATGGTGCAAACAATCTGCCACATGAACGCTGAATTAACAGAGGAATGCTTCATGCTTGTTTGTCCTCTCTTGGATAGGGGCTCCATCAGCTACTCAAAAGGCATGGATTTTCTCAGTGGGCCAGTGGATGGAACTGCAGAGGTGCGATTCTGACCTTTGGCCACTAGCATGTGCTCTTGAATAGCTTTTCATGGCAGTCAGGCCCTGGGCCCACAGGAACTGAGAGGCTATCTCTGGTTCTAATTTGTTGAAGAGGCAGAAAGAATGTGATTTGTAAGTGTGAAAGCATTGTGCCACTAACTCAGACATGATTCCACATAAGTGGCTCTTCAAGATGCCAGGAATGGCCCAGGCATTTGCAGAATGGAATATATAATCAGGAGGGGCTACGGAATATGCAGGGCCAGTGCAAAATCAAAATGTGGAAATGTAGAGCCCCTCTCAGCACTCCCTGTTCAAAAATTAAGTATTTCAAGACAGTAACAGCGGGGCCTTTCTGTCTGAATGTGGGGCTCTGTGCTACTGCACAGGTTAGGTTGAAGCTGGCCCTGAATGCAATACACTGTTACTTTCTCCTTAACTGCCCAGCCTCAAACAGATGACAAAACAAGGATGAATGACCTCTCTTGGCTATTAGGGAACCAAATTTTGTGTTATAGATGCTATTTCTTGAGCACTTATTAGAGCCAGTGCTAGGCTATGACATTGTCTCTAACCCCTATGCTTCCCTTATGCCTCCAAAATAGACGTTAGTGTCTCCATCATACAGGCAAAGAAATGGAGTTATAGAGAGAGCAAATGACGTACACAGAAGTAGTAAGTGACTGAATCAGGGTGTCCAGGTTTGTCTAACTCCAAAGCCCATGTTCTTCCCATGGGAATTATGCTATTTTGTAGGGTTGGAAACGATGAACTTCTAAAACATAGCATATGCAGTTTTGGTGGGTAACTTTCTATTTCCAATAATTGTATTTACCTTTAAAGATTTTGCAACATTCCTCGGCTTCCTTTACCAGGTCCTGCAATCTCTTCTCTTGCAACAGGAAACACTGCAAGAACATTTTCCAGAGCAAATTACAAGTGTTGCTTCCACTTCTTGCCCTCCAGGCTGCAGACAAAAGCTCTTTTCATTGTCTCAAAGGGATACAGTCAGGCGAACAGTATAAACTAGCAGGACGATTTAGTTTCCAAAGAGGAGCCTAGTCTAAACTTTTTTGATCCACACTTGAAATAAATCAATATGGTGCAGGACGGACCATGAAAGACCCTTTGAGAAGGGAAAGGTCTTCAGAATACAGAATGGGACCAGGTCTTTCCCTAACTTGCTCACTCCCAAATTGTATAAAAAACAGGGACTATGGGGTGGGGGGAGTACCAAGGAATGGCCCCTTGTCTTGTTTAATGGGAAGGAGACAATTCCAAAATGTCCCCACCTTTGGAAAGGAAGGCTCCTTTTGTTTGAAGCTTAGCAAAGCTACTTTGGTTGCTATGAAAACAGAATCAGTACGATGGACTGTTTCAGGGTTTCAGGCTGTGCTCCTCTTGGAAGTCACAGCCCCCTCGCAGCCAACAAACAGCATGAGTGGCTCAGCTTTCCCAAAGCTGGGCTGCTCATTAGAGCCATCAGTTAACCCCCTGCCCCTGCCCATTGCCTACTTATTGTAATTAATTTTATGGCCCTTTTAAAAAAGAGAGAGAAAAGAAAAGGGAGACCTCTACATTTTATGCTACATTGCACAAGCAATTGAAAGTTGCGGGGAAAGAAGAAAAAAAAATCAAGCACCAAATGTTTAGCAGGGTTTTCTTCTCTTTTAAATGAGCAATCTATTTAAATCAATTATCAGCTCAAAATGAGCAGGCTGATCTAATTAGTCTTGGCCCCTGGTGGGTTAATGAATGAAAGGGAGGTGCTGGGTAGATGTGTGCTTTCTTTGGAGTCTTCAGAACTGACCACACTAACACTGAGCCCTTCTGGGTTGCTAAGTCTTATCAGGCAGAATTATAGAAAGACATAAAAAGAGGCAGAGACAGAGAGAGAGAGAGAGTAGAATGAGAGAATAGGGGAGAATTATTAGTTCCATCAACAGAATGACTAAGCATTGCGTGGCGTATTTTCAGTCTGAGATTTACCACATGGTGATCATTACCATTTGATAAGTAGTTCAGAATTGCAAAGAAATCAATTTGTGTTTTCTTTAAGCATGTTTGAAATGGAACAACGTATTGACTTCAGAAGAAAACATGCTGGTGAGTGATGACAGCTCCAGCCCTGAACTTTGGCACAGGTAACCTCCTCCCCCTTCTAGCCCCAGTCACATCTTACCCTTTATTTAATCATAACGGCCCCTGGACATTAAATATAGTTAATTAAGGAACTAATATGAGGAAGCAGGAGTGGGAAATATGATGAACAATAAGTTTGTGAGTGCCGGACCGGAAGGTCTCAAGTTTCCCAGGATTGAAAAAATATGTATCTTTTCAAGTATTCCTTGGTGCAAGGAAGTAGATATTTGCTTTTTGGGTTATGACATTTCTTACCCCAAATGTTAACTCTCTGGTAAATGTTACAAGTATTTATGGTTTTGGAATTCGATATGTGTTACTTTTTGGGGTTATTCTTTTCTAATGGAAATTACATGGGCTTTCAGTTTAGGCAGTCCAGCTTTGCTGCTGAAGTGAGTGGCCTTACGTGACTCTCTCCCCACCTCTGAACCTCAGTTTTTTGATCTTTAACATGGGATAACTTCATTTAGTTATGCTGGGAATTGAGATGCTGTGCACTGAGTGGTCACTGTATACACCCTACCTCTCCTTCTTTACCCAGAAGTGTGGACCTGAGGACGTTTTGGCAAAAGGCAGAAGTGACTTTGTTTTGTTTTGTTTTGTTTTTTTCAAAATAATGCAATGAGGGTGTGAATTTTGAATTTTTATGTGTTGATTTTTTTTTAATTTTAATTTTTTTTTGAGATGGGGTCTCACTCTGCCTTCTAGGCTGGAGTGCAGTGGTACCATCGTAGCTCACTGCTGCCTTGATCTCCAGGGCTGAAATGATCCTCCTGCCTCAGCCTCACAAGTAGTTGGGACCACAGGCATGCACCCCCATGCTAGGCTAATTTTTAAAATTTTCTGTAGACAAGGAGTCTCGTTATATTGCCTCGCTGGTCTTGAACTCCTGAGCTCAAGTGATTCTCCTGCCTCAGCCTCCCAAAATGCTGAGATTACAGGCATGAGCCACCACGCTCAGTCTCTGTGTGGATTTTTATTTGAATCATTTCACTTTTTTAAGATCCTACTTCAAGGAATTAAAAAAACAAGTCTCAAGGAACCAAGCCCTGCCTCCAACTGAGGATGGGGAATAACAAAATAACTGCCCCTGCTGTTTACTTGAGTGTAGTCAAGAGACATTTCTGGATTACAAAAATATCTATGAAAAACTGAAAAGAACCATCATCATTATTAGGTTTTCTGGATGCTAGTCATTGCAGGGTGGTGTTCCCACTGCCTGAGCCAAGCCTGTAATGTGGGTAAAGGCCTTGAGGAGCTGGTTCAAGACATACTACCAGCTATAGAAGAACCACTCTCCGTGATTCTTCTACTCCTTCCTTTTCCTGCCCCACCAGATTGTATATTCTCAGAGTCAAAGAAACTTGGGAAATATTGCATCATCTTTGAACTACAAAATTATTATGTTTCCTATGTGGCAAGATAATTCTTCGCTACCAAACAGCTATGTCTTTTAGAACATTTCTAAGAAGTCTCAGTCTTGTATTAATGAAATGACCAGAATCATTGGCCTATATGCAAATCGAAATCCCATTGTTTTATGACTTTTCATGGTTCTTTTCACCAAGCCCGATCTCAGTGAGGAGAGAAATCCTATTTATCTATTGCCAATTGTTTTAGATTGGGAAGGCTCACAGTGGAACTACAAAACTCCTTGTTGGAGATGAAAGTGGCAAATTTTGGAAAATGAGGAAGAACTTTGCAGAATCTCATGTGAACTGGATTTTGACTTTGTGTGACAAAGAGTGGGCGTGGGAGCATTCAGGAGCACAATAAAGGAATGCTGGAAATAATTTGCTATTTTTAGAGATAGAAAGACATAAAGGAAAAGAAAAGAAAAATCTTTTGCAGCCAGGGAATGCAAACTTTGTAGTTCATCATAGTTTCAACATGGGTTCTTACAATGATTTATTCAATTAACCTCTTGCCTGTAAGCCCCCATCTTTAAATAAGCAGGATCTGAGAACAACAATTATAACTTTGCTAACGAGAAGCTGGGTAAGTATTAAGTGTTTAAAAACCCCACTATTGGAGCCTGGTAATTTTTAAACATATAATTACCTCTTTTATTATACTTTGATTAGATTAAAATTAATGCATTATTAAGTCATGATATGTTCAACCATCTAGACCTCTGTATAGACACAGATAGCAATTCCTTTCTTTCCCCTTCCCCAGGTCTAAGTTAATTAAATTCCCTTTAATTATCATTTACTAAAAAGCTTCACTTTTGCCACTATTATGTCTTTTGAACTTTGAAATTCGAAAAAAAAAAAAGGACCTTAAAATGGTCTTTTACAGGAGAAATGAACTGTCAGCGAATTCAGGCAAAATTAATTATTTCAGCTTGATAAACCTTTTCATCTATTTGACTCCTTATACAGAAAAGCCAATTAATAATGTCAAACATGCTTTGCCTCCAGGGACCTGCAAGTTCTAATGAGTCTGTTTACTGTGGAGTGGCTAGCAGAATGAGCTTCATGTAGAAATTTTCTAATCGCGCCATACCTGTCAAGCTCAGTCTCATTATCTGTGTACCAAGGGCAAACCTCATTTTGTCAGTAGTGGTTTTCGAAGAACTAACAGATGCCTGGGGGAACATGCAGGACTGTCGGCCAGTAGACGAGTCACTTAATTACCAATCAGAGCAGCCGGGGTGAATGCCTAATGCTCCTTAGTCCCGAACTCCTCCATCCCAACTCCACGTGCCCATCTTATCAGAGACCGGAGACTCGGTCCTTCTCAGCCCCCAGTGCTCCATCTACCACGGCCCCTTTGTCCTGGGCCCTCGGAAGTGATGATTGATGAGGCGCCTCTGGAAACAGTGATTAATCATACGCGCATTGTACCACAAGTGGGGCAATCTGGGGGCTCCTGCTCCACCTGCCTGGGCGCTGATTATGGTTTGGCTGATGCGGGTGGAGCCTGCAGTGGAGGGCGTCCCCACAGCCGCGCCTAACAAGACACAGTATTCCCGACCAGCACCCTTGCACCTCTTTGACTTGCAAGAAGCCCCATCTACTGTGCTGATATTTGGCTGCAGGCAGGGGCCAGCATCCTGGAAACTGTGCATACCTTAGAGCAATGATTCTCAAACTTAGATGCACCTACACATCACCACCGGGAGACCTTGTTCAAACCAGTTCCTGATCCGTGGGTCTGAAGCCAACCTGAGATTCTGCATTTCTAACCAGCCCAGGCTCGCATTGCAGGCCTGTGGACCACATACTGAAGCCAAGGTCGAGAGCAGAGATCCTGGACGAGCTGTTCAACCTTTCTGGGCCTTAGATTTCCACCTCTTTAACATATTACAGAAGATTTGGTTTCTTCCTGTGGCCTTTTATCTAGCAAGCTCCTAGATGAGCACCCTGTGATCCAGGCCCTACCTGGCCTCCCATCCCCACCTCCCCTTTGCCTCAGTCCCTCATTGCAGCCTCTCAGAGCTCCGGGCAGGACACATGCTACCGGAGCCATGGTCTCTCACTTCCTCTCACACGGCCAGTTCCTTGCATTCTCTTTCAATCCTTTGCCCAGTCATCACCTCAGATAGAACATCTTTCTTGACTTGCTCTCCCCTGGCCCTAGAACAACTAAGCGGACCCTCCTTTGTGCTTTCCTGCACTTTTGTTGACCTCGTTAGAGTCCAAGTTACCCTTTGCTGCAATGAACTATTTCCCCACTTACCTCTACAATTAGGTTGGAGTTCCTTGGGAGAAATTCTATCTCCGGCTTGCTGCTCCTACCTTCACCAAGTTCCAGAATCTTCCTTCTTCGGAACCCCTCTTCCTCTGTCTTAATCACAACAGGTATTATTTCTGGACTATTGCAGCAGCTTCCTCTTTATTGGTTTCTCTGATTCTAGTTTCTTTCCTGTCTAATATACCCTTAACATTGTTACCAGAATCATTACCTGAAGTTGAAATCTGCTTATGCAGACTACTGCCCAACTCCAACCCACCCAACCCCCTGTCGCCTTAAACTTGCTAGTTTCTTCTTCCCTGAGAACAAATCACACCAGCTGCCAACTGTGAGTTCCAAAGATCAACATGATTCTGCAGTATCCTGTTTGAAGAGAACTTGTTTTGGCTAGGTCCAGACCCACGGCTCTTGAGGTAATTGTATAATGTTGCATTATGCCTGGAAAGGACTGCGATTTGCAAAACAGCCTAGAGAGGCAGTCAGACTCAGGGCTTTGATGTCAATGAGTTCTGGATTCAAAATCGAAGTCTGCTATTTATAAGCAAGTCACTTATTCTTGTTCTGCCTCAATTTCTACTTCAGTAAAATTGAGGACTAAATTCTAACTCACCTATCATGATGAGGATTAGAGAGATAAAATTTAATAAATTTCACTACTTACTGAAATAGTCTGTGAAAGAGCTTTGAAATCAGGTGAGTGCCATTTATGCACAAGGCATCAGTACTTTGGCTTTGTGACTTCTTCACAAATGTTTTTCCTCTGTCCACTCTGAACACTGCAATGTCACTGAGCCATGTGCTTAAGGTCTAAAAGAAATCAGGCAGTTCACATAAAATTAGGCACTGGGCTTTCAGGAAATCAAACATAGTTAACCTCTCCTTTCATTAGCTTTATTTCTCCAGGAAAACTGTGTTTCTGGGGAAACCTCAGAGTGTATCTGATTTAGCCAGAGCCTTCTAATTTCTTAGCCCAGGGAGCGAAAGAAAGCTTGAAAATGGAGCCTGATTAATTCTGTCAACACTTTACTAGATTGCATTTTATGCTGCCCTCCTGTCGAATATTGGGCAGAGAGATGGCTAGATGCCAAGGACTCCTGTCCAGAGTGGATGCTTCAGCTAAGCTGGCATTATCCCGTCTCCCTTAGACCATTAAACTGTTGGCCACCAGAAAATTTTCCATATTTTTTATACAATAATTTTTTTTATTTCACATTTTCCCCTTTTAATATGTAAGTAGAAAAGGCTTGGTCCATTCTTAAAAGGTGTTGTTTTTCCATGTTTATGTCAATTTGTTTACCAAAGAACACATCTCTAATTTTATAATAATGGTCAAGAGGAAATTAAATCTTGATAAGAAAAGAAATCACAGGTTAGGCGTGGTGGCTTACACCTGTAATCCCAGCACTTTGGGAGGCTGAGGCGGGTGGATCACCTGAGGTCCGGAGTTCGAGACCAGCCTGGCCAGTATGGTGAAACCCCATCTCTACTAAAAATACAAAAATTAGCCAGGCGTGGTGGTGCGCATCTGTGATCCCAGCTACTCTGGAGACTGAGGCAGGAGAATCACTTGAACCTGGGAGATGGAGGTTGCAGTGGGCCGAGATCATGCCACTGCACTCCAGCATGAACAGAGAGAGACTCCATCTCAAAACAAAAAAAAAGAAAGAAACAGAAATAAAAAGGAAAGAAATCACTTTATTGGAGAGCTGTGGTATTTTGGCCAGGAATTTTTACTGTGTTCTGTGAAGCCCTAGATTTTCAGAGAAATACCTTGAGACTGTTTCTCAAGGAGAGAATGAAGGAAGAGGTACAGCCACAGGTTCCCCATCCTAGTTTCAGTGACCTCTGCTTATATTTGTTTTGTATATGGGGGATCTATTAAGATTTTTTGAAAAGGGGCACCATGACTTTCAAACATACTGGAAACCATTGTTCCAAAAAGGTTTGGACCACTAGGTCAAATTTCTGTGCTAATGAGGATGTTCAGATCTTGTTGCTTTAGGATCCTCAGGCCGCGTTTACTCGATGCCATATGTTTGCTTATCACAGCCAGCACTGGCCATCATTTCCTAACACAACTTTCATCTTCACCCGCCAATAGCCTTGTTACCTGATGAACTTTATCCTACATAGAAAATAAAAAGAGTCCACAGTCCATTATATTGACATTTTAACTGATGAACACCTATTGGGAAAGCTGTCCATCTGGCCTCCCTTTCTGTATCACAAGGGAGACCAGAGAAAGAATAGAACATGTGTAGGGAAGATGGCTGGACCTTTTTATTCACGCTGGAGGATGCCAAGAAAATTATTTGGAACTCCGGGGCTCTGTTCTTCATGATCAGTTTGGTATTGCCAAATGCCCTTCTACATTTTAATGGAGAACCCATTTACAGTCATTCAAGCATCAGGCATCTTCAAGTTGCTACTGTAAACTTTATTTACACTTAGAACACTGGAATATCTATGCCTATGCAAGAGCGTCCCCCTTCGTATAGTAGAAAACCCACAGGTTTTAGAGTCTGACAGAACTTTAACAAATTTCACTCTACCGCTTATTGGCTAGGCACTCTTAATGCCCTGTTTCTCCTTATATTTCTGGGAAAACAGAGCCCTCCCCCATCTTTTTCCATCAAATGCACCTCATGATTGAGAGCCAACTTATATAGTACAGATATTTTGGGCCAGTCTGAAATGCATTGGATTGTCTGATAAGAAAGAGTGTTTCTAAGCAGATTTCAATTCAGTCCAGTGCAATCCCATATTCAGCTATTAAGCACACATCTTATGTCAAGCACTGCCCAAGGTACAGCAAGGGACACACACAAAGATGAGTCAAATATACATCTTAAGTCAGAAAGATGCAGACCCCACTGGGCCAAGCTGAAGTAAGGGCTATAGTTGGAATTACAGCTCTGGCATCACAAGTAGTTCTACAGGCCTTCACTATGATTTGACTGTTTCCTCTCAATTCTATTGTTAAAATAACAAGAAAAACATATTACGTACGTTTTTCTTTAAAAAAAAACCAACACCTTATTACAAAGTTGATATTTTTAGCTTTTATCCCTAAAACTAACAAATACAACCCGATACCTCATTTGGATATTGTCACTTAGACAGTATTCAAATCTGTTAGAACATTTGAGGATGAAAAGGGTGAGGAGATCACATGCTCCAGTCTCTTCCCTTTACAACAAATGAACAAAGGTCTTGAGATGGGAAGAGCCTCCTTTGTCTTATAGGCCACAGCATTTTTTATTCCACATAGGTGTCAACTTAAAGGACCCCATATTATGCCTCCTGATGGCCTATCCTGGGCAGGTTGGCACTAAAATCATATTCATCTATGCTTTAAGTCTACTGTCTTTTAGGAAGCCTGAAAGCCTTTCCCACTTTTTAAAAGAATGTGACTTTAACCCTTCACAGATTTCCCATTGCATTACCATGTCTGTCCAACTCTCCTGGCAAGCCTGTGAGCATTTCTGAACCCCTCAGAGCCCTGTGGTTAGCAAGGGCTGGTAGAAATTAATGCCAATTTCTTGCCACATGCTGGTTTTGTTACCTCCCAAAGAGAGCTTGTTTAAACCTCCTTTTATCAAAGCAATTAGAAGAACTGGAGGCAGGTGATTCATAAACTCAGATGCTGGAGAAACTCTGCTTGGGGATGCAATCATGAATCGTATTTAAATACATTGTCTCATTACCTTACCAGGACAGAACTTGAATATTCACACTTGTTTTTCAGTGTTAAAACTCCTGGAGAATATTTCAGTGCTGCATTTCCAGAAAGCCATTATTTGCTCAATGTTTCCATTTTGATATGATAACAGAGTCTACTTAAGACTGTAACTATCTATTCAATAAACAAATACAACTTAGCCTATCTTCGAGAAGTGCTAAGTTTTGAAAATTAGCCTGCCAAAGAGAATCATGGAAGCAGAGACCATATTTATTCACCTGGCTTATTCACTTGGGTTATCACAGGCCAGGTACTTTGCTAAACTATGAAAATTAAGAAATGAGAAAAGTTATGAAACTCCAAAGGCAGTCATGATGCAGTAGTGAAGACCTCCAAGAAGACATGGTCTTGCAATACAGGCTGGTAGGTGAAATAATAATGTACAAGCGGTGCTGGTATAACTGTATGAAAACTTCATGGAGGTGGTAATAAGTGAATTGGGTCTCTAAGGGGGAGTGAGTGAGAGTTCTCTGATTCCCATTTCAGACAGAAATTTCCCAGGAAATTTCACTTAGGCCTAACAAATAGATATTAATTCCCAAGACCCCATGTACCAATTGGTTATTGAAAACCTTAAGATGATATCATATAGTGGTTAAAGAGAGGACTCCAGATCCAACCATCTGAATTTGGACTGGTTGTACCAATTCTTAGCGAAGGGATGCTGTGGAAGTTGTTTACTTCTCTGAGTCCATTTCTCCCTCCATAAAAATCAGAATAGAAGTAACTTCCTTGTAGATGATTGTGAAAAATAAATGTTAGAGATAATCTACATTAATTGCTTGAGACCATGCTTGGCATGTGGTAGATGTATGGTAAATGTTGTCTCTATGGTTTCATTTGTCCCTCCCACATCCAAATACAGTTGACCCTTGAACAGCCTGGGTTGGAACTATGAGGGTCCACTTATATGCAGATTTTCTTTCACCTCTGCCACCCCCGAGCAAGACCAACCCCTCTTCCTCCTCCTCCTAAGCCTACTCAATGTGAAGAAGATGAGGATAAAGAAGTTTATGATGATCCACTTCTACTTAATGAATAGTACATATATTTTTTCTTTCTTATGATTTTCTTAACCCATTTATGCCTGAGGGTGCAGTTTTTTGAATTTTTGCAATCAGACCTTGGCGATGACCTTGAGCAGTAGGATATAAATAACTCCGACATGCTTAGCGTTCCAATAATGGAACACAAGGCATTTTCTTTTTTCTAGCTTATTTTATTATAAGAATATAGTATATAATACATATAACATACAAAATATGTGTTAATAAATTGTTTATGTTATCAGTAAGGCTTCCAGTCAACAGTAGGCTACTAGTAGTTAAGTTTTGGGAGAGTCAAGTGTTGCATGCAGATTTTCAACTGCGTGGGAGGTAAGGCCCCCTCACCCTTGTGTGTTTCAAGGGTCAGCTGTACCTTCATTATTTGCCTGTTGCAGTGCCTACTGTTAGAATTGACAGTGTGTTAAGCAACAGAGACCAGAAAATTGTCTCCGAGTAGTCTCCAGTAAAGTGTTGATAGCTCCTTGGCCCAGATATAATTAGAGATTGTCTGATTATTTAGCAATATTTGTCATGGATATGGGACAGAGGAGCAGGGTCATATATGAGTCTTAGTTGTCATCCTTTTTCTTAGGCCTTTAAAGGTGGGGCCCAGAACAAGGAAGTCTCAACAGTGTGGATGTCAGAGGACCTGCATCATGGCAGCCAGGGAAGGGAAAAGCCTGGGCAGCAGGACATGTCCTGAGAAGGCCAAGCACTAGGAGGAACAAGGCAGGTGAGGAGGACTCATGAGGCAGGGCTGGGAGGGATGCAAGGTAAGAGGGTGGTGCTCAGAAGCTAGCATCAACTCTAGAAGGATTTACAAGCAAGGGTAATGACACCGAGGAGGAAATTATTAATTGGTTCATGGGTCATATGTATAGAAGTTTAACAAGCATCAGAGGTATCAGGTGATGCCACACTTTAATCATTTAGTCAGTTAACAAATATTTACAAGCATCTCCTGTATCAGTGGGAAAGCTGACACAGGCCTTTCCTAAAGCTTATATTCTACTGGGATGGGGAAAAAATTATGAAAGAATAAGTATGTAATGTGGTAGATGTTATACATACTCTAAGGAAAAATGAAACAGGGTAAAAGCAGAGTAATAGAACACTGGAAGGGGTTCCATTTTGGGAGAGAGCTCAAGGGAAGCCACTCTGATAAGATGGCTTTTGAGCAGAGACCCGGATGAAGTGAGGCTGAGATCCCTGCAGACATTTGAAGGAACAATATTCCAGCAGAGGGCACTGTAGTAGTCAGCCTCCAAGATGGTCCCCCAAGATTTTTACCTTCTGGTATCCATTCTTCAGTGTAGTCTCCTTCACACTGAATAGAGCTGACCTGTGTAACCAATAAAACCTCATGGCAATGACAGTGTGGCTTCTGGGGCTAGGTCATAAAAGGCATAAAAGGAATGATCACTTGTTGATCATTCACTCTAGAGGACACCAGCGGCCATGTCATCAGGAATTTCAAGCAGCTCTTTGGAGAGGTCCACATGTCATGGAACTGGGGCCTCCTGCCAACAGCCAGTACCAATTTGCCAATCATATGTGTGAACCGTCATGGAATGAGGTCCCCCAGCCCCAGTCAAGCCTTCAGATGACCTCAGTCCTAGCTGATATCTTGACTCTAGCCTCATGGGAGATCCCCAAGCCAGAACCACCACCTAGCTAGGCTACTTTCAAATTCCTGGCCCACTGAAATTATATGAGAGAATAGATGCTGATTGCATTTTTAAGCCAATTCTTAGAGCAATTGGTTACTCAGATAACTAGTAGAGTAATACAAAACAAAGTTTCAGCTTAAGTGCTAAGGATGAGATATCAGCATTTGGACGTCATTTAGGACCTGCCCAATGGAGCAGCAGAAGTGGAGCAGAGCGCCAGTGCCCTAGGTTGCTTGTAACGTACAGTGTGTTCCCTGGCCTTTAAGCCATTCTGTCATTCACACTCTTCACCCTCTGTTATCTCACCTGGGGCAGCTTCAAGCCTGAGCTTTGGTCCGAGCTCCTGCATTAGTCTTACCTACCTAGTCATGGTAGTTGCATATGTCATGTCTCCTGTCACTGAACTCACATAAGCAGAAGTAAGTGGAACATGGATTGAGTTCATGTTGCATACACAGCACTGTATGCACATTATCTAATGTAACCCTCCTCCAACCCTATGAGAAGGTATTATTATCTATCTTTTATAGAGAGAAAAAGTATGAGACACAGAATGAGTAAGTAGCTTATCCTATGACAAATGACTACAAAGAGATAATTTAAATTCAAACCTGCTGACTTGTAGCTTTTACATTTTTTTCTTTTTAACTGCCTAGGAAACACACTGATTATAAAAAATTTGGAAAGTTTAGACAAGCATGCACACAAATAATTAACAATCCCACAACTGAGAGATAACTACTGCTAATATTTTGGACTAGATCTATCTATTCCATTTTAAATCATTTAAATAAATTTACAATGTTAGATTAGACTGTACAAACTGTTTTTTAACCATTTTCCATCAAGGAATATACCATAAACACATTTTGTGTGGTTACATATTCCCCTAAAAGGTAATTTTTAATGGTTGCAAGTATATTGCATGTCTTGATTATATCATATTCAATAGGCTTTATTATTGTATATTTATGTTGTTTCCAATTTTTTGCTATTGTTAAGGATCATGCAATAAGGATATTTGAAGATAAATCTTTGCGCACATAAACGGTTATTACGGCAAAGTTTTACAAGTTAAGGCATAAACATTATAAGACTTTTAATATGCATTGCCAAATTGCTTTCCAGAAAGGTTACATCAAACCTGTTCCCATCAGCAGTACATGAGGATGTTCATTTCCCCACACGTTCACCAGAATTTAAAAAATTCCTTGTTAGGTCTTTTATTTTGAATTAAATGTGGGACTATTGATGGTTCGCTATAAACTGCCCAAGGAAAGCTTGGTGAAAAACATGCTCACGAAGTTCTTGAGTAGCCAAGGACACAACATGTAAACAGTTGCCCAGTCACTGTATTGGTGAAGTCCAGAGAAACAGAAGACATTCATTTCCAAATGTGAGTTTATAACAGTGGAGGGAAACATGGTGGAGGAGCAGTATCCCTACCGTGATTCTACTATGATTACTACGATTCCTAGTGATCACAGTGCCAGAGGTGAGGTCCTAAATATCCCCTCCAATACAATATGGGGTTGCATGACTGCAAGGTTTATGAAATAACTGGTGCAGGCCTGTGCAGGCTGCAGGGAGTCGATCCACAGTTGCATGATTTTCACATCTGCGTTAATGCAAGGTGTGTCCTCTGGGTGTCCTCATTTGAGTGTCATTGTACTGCATTGGGCACTGTACCACATCAGCATGACATGAACATCACCCTCATGCTACTATTCAGGTCACCGAGGCTCAGGGTCACATAGCCAGTGAGCGAGCAGGCAGACCTGAGACTTGACCCCAATAAGTCTGACCCACAGCTTGTGTTTTTCCTTCCCCTGGTTTCATACATTACTCCACAGAGTTGTTGAAGACCCCTGCCTAGCCTGGCTGGCTCAGGGCCTCCTTCTGTTTTCCTGACACTCTACACTTAATGCTGTGACAAGCATGAAGCCATTAAAAGGTATAACGTGTTGGAATGTCAGCCTCCACACTAGTCTGTACACTCCTTGAGAGGGAGAACAGTACTTGACTCACCCGTGCACAATGCCTGGTATTAGAGTAGTTCTCTTTAAATGTTGCCAACTGACTGATAAAAGAAAAGTGGGGATGAACAGAGGGAGGTAGGAAGGGAGAAAGGCAGGAAATTAAGGAACAATGGGCTAGAATCTGGCCCAGTAATTTCCCCCAAGGACCTGGAGACTACTGTGCCCTCGTTTTAACTCTTCCATGTAATGGTGTGTGAGATTGCTAGTGGTGGCAGTGTTGTAGAGAGACTTCAGGAGAGACAGGTGGGCACTTGGTGGGCAGAGACTCCACTCACTGGGTATGGGACAAGGCCTTCCTTGGTCTAAGGCTTTATGGTAGATCCCAGAGGCTCCTGGCAATGCCAGGGAAATTGGCAATGGCCCTGCACCATTTGGGCAGTGGGTGACTCCTCCTGCATATGGGGTGCTCTAGGGGCCTTTGATCTTGATCGTTAGGGTGTGCCTGCCTTTCACTTCCCATCAGAATCACCACTGGGCCCATGCCAAACTTGCTTTCATGCTACTGACAAAAAGCCATTTTGGAGGGGACATTTTTGTGTAAGAAAATCATTTTTGAGCAGGAGCAGATATTAACCTAATGTTCAAGGGGTTATTCTTTCAAACTCTTTTTCAAACGTAAAAAACAAAATCTGTGCCATGACATGCTAGAGCATTACAGCTTTGTAGATTTCTTTTTCTTTTGTTTTTTAGAAATGTACCACAGATCCTGCTGAAGAAGCCAGTGGGAGAACATTCTCCTCGTTTCTCTGGTGCTGCCGCCAGAGAATTAGAGGCCTGGCCTGGAGTTTACACAGCATTTTTCTGGCCAACTTGTGAGCTGCTCAGAGTAAGGGAAGTATCCATGTAACGTTGCTGGAAAATAGAGACATATTAAACATGCAAGACATGCTCCCTTCACTAGTGTGGAAAGTCACAGGGCAGGGGTGGCTCCTCAGACCCTGCTCACTACTGAGAGATGTGCAGGATCCCGATGCCAGACCCCACCCTACCCGATGCTTCACTCCCTTCTGACCCAGTACCTGTTTTCCAGAGGTCAAGGCAAGGCTGCAGAGGAAGACAGGGACATAGGCCGAATCGTCCTTCCCTCGGAGGAGAGTCATAGGCTGAATCATCCTTCTCTCAGAGGAGAGTCAGCGTGACCTCATGAACAGCTAGTACCTCCCTAGCCGGCTTGTTCTCACAAGGGAAAATTGAACCCTCACCTTGGGCAGGTCTATCTGCTGCAGATGTTTATAGGGTTCTTACAGTGAGCTCAGCTTCTCATGACCTGAGCTGGTTGCTGGCGCCCTGTCTATCTCAGCATCAAGTAGTCCTTGCTTTACCTTCAAAAGGCTGCATTTCTTCATGGGCCTCAAGGCCAGCTCCAGACACAGGCAGAAAAGGAGGACAGCAGTGCTAGGACCTGGGGAGCTCTGGAAGGGACTCTGTTCCCATCGGTGCATTCATGTACCCCCTTCTTTCAGCAGGGCTGGACTTCCTGCTGGATTAAGCTCACAAGAGGATAGACAGAGGAGAGGGCATCACCTACAGATGGCCCTGCTGACAGTCCATGAGCTGATAGCTCATCAGTTGCTTTTCTTAGGGCCAGGCTTTCCCATGACTTGGCATTTTTATTCATCTTTAATTCTGAGGGTTCAGACTACACAGGAGGGAGGCACACTGATGCCAAAGAAAGAGAATAGGATTTTTAAACAGACAACTTGGGTGCAAGTCCCGGCAGAACTGTTTATGATTTTGAGCAAGTGCCTTAACCTCCCTGGGACTCATTCCACTTGCCTGACTCACTGGGTCATTTTAAGTGAGACAATGCATATAAAAGCACATCACGAAGAGTAACATATCACACATGCTCATTAAAGACTTATTGGGCCCATTTATTGAGTATTTCTTCTATGTCAGGCCCTGAGCTAGGCACTGGGCATAGACACTTAAGATACAGCACACATTCAAAGCATTCTCAGGGCACAATTTTGTCAATATGATTGATAATAAACATTTGAAGGCAGGCAAACCAGCAATGGTGGTGAGGATGCCGGTTACATGAGGCCCCTGAAAGGCAGGGTGTGAGGGCAGCCATTTCTTGTTAGTGGTCTGGAGAAATCACAAATACCGATGGCCCCTGGGATAGGATCTGGTCCACAGGAGGTGAGTACCCTCTGGTTTTGAAGCTTCTATGTTCCTACTTTCTCTCTTCTGATTTTTTCCTCTTGAAATCTTCCTAGATTTTTAATACATTCTGTTTGGAATCTCCTACCTTTGGATACCCACTGTACTTTGATAACTTGGCTCCTGGGTATAGGACAGGCTCACAGTTCCTTGTCTGAAATCCTGTGGCTTGATGTGCTTCAGAAATCATTTTTGGATTTTAGGAAAGTAACATGGTCTATATTTTTCATATTAAGTAACACCCTTAGCAGGGTTTGGACATCACCCTCAATCAAACATGGAAATATTTCTGCAGCAAAACCTAAAACTATTTTCCACTAAGTGAAATAAATAGTGAGTTGTGGTAAAACTAGATTTTTTAGGTTTTCAGTGTTGGAGTTGTGCATAAGGAACTGTGGATATGCAATAGCTCAGCCCATGGTCTCAGTAAGTATGTTTCTTCTTGCCCTCAGGTCCAGACAGTCTTACTATTTCTATAGTTTAATAATTTAATGTATGTCCAGCTTGGTCTCACAGAGGATAAAAGGCATTTGGGGCCATACTTTTGGCCTGCACAACACTTCCTGACCTACAGTTGTAGGTGAGAATCTGTCTACCTCCCCCACTGCCACAGTTCAAGCCAGAGAGGGCCCACCACTTGAATGTACTAAAAAAGTGTACTAAAAGAAGAAAAAGGATAAAGAAAAAAAGACCACTCATGGCAAAGTCATAAAATCACCTTCTTTCCCATGCTAGTGGGATTAACATAGCTCATGATCACAGGAGCTCCTCTTAGCTGCCATTTCCTCACTCCTTGTGACTCACTCCTTCAGTCACTTATTTACTTATTAAATTATTCATTTTTTATTCCTTCCTTCATTGATTCATGTAATCATTCACCCAATAAATATATGTTTAGTAACCAATCTGTGCCAAACCCAAGGCTAGATCCTGGGAAAAGAAAGACAAGTGGGACACATCCTTGCCCTCTGCAGCTCTCAATCATGCTGGGGAGACCAACAGGAAGCCAACCGTGGTGTGCTTCCAAACAGAATGAAATTGGAGAGGGGGATCTAAGCAAAGGGTCCCAGTGGACAGATGAAGAAGGTGGTTGTGGAAGGCTTTGTGGAGAGAGACCCTTGCCTGGCCGTGAAGAACTGCTGTATTTAAATGGATACAAAAGTCAGGGCAATGAATGGGGTAGGTGATTGTTCCAGACCAGGGGAAGTGCACAGACACGGAGAGTTTAAAGCCATGGCATAGCTGTGGTATATTAGAGAGCAGGCTATCGGGGGTAACTTCAGTAGCTGTTAATCGTCCTAGCTATGTTTATGAGAAAGGGATAGTTCAACAATTAGTTAGGGGGACATCCCTACTCTCCCTTCCAGGAACATTCTCCCTTTAGAGAATGTTAAGATTTATTCACAAATGGTATCTCTTAGAGCCAAAGAACACCTCAAGTAGTTACTGTGTGGTCCTGCCCTGGCTTCAAGTAGGTATTAGACCTCCTTTGCTAACAAAAATTCCAAAGCCAGGAGGTGGAGGGAGAATGGACCTGGACCATCTTAACTTCCCAGGACAGTTGTCAAATCAAACCTGTGATTTGGGAGACTTCAGGGTGAGGTGGATAGAGTATTGTTTTGGATTCTGATTCTAGCTCTGCTGCCTTTCAGCTGTGAGATCTCAGGCAACTGTTACCCCTAGTTGAACCTCAGATAAGTTGTCAAAGAACACAGTTGAAATTATGAGCAAATATCCAGGCAAATAGGACGTACTCAAGGATTGTTCCAGATGTTAAACCCATGACAACAGAAATTGTTATCTATTGCATCTACTGCTAATTCCCCAAGATCTACAATAGATTGGTGTGTAGTAAGAGATCAACAGCTATCTGCGGAATAAATGAAAGACTCCTTTTCTCACCTTTCCATGGCTGGTACATTCATTCATTGGAGCCTCTTTAGCTGTTTACAGTTACTTCCCCATTCTTAATTTCATGTGCATTCTTTTGATTTTGAAGTGTGAGCATGACCACACCCCAAGACAGGCTGGTGTTAAAGAAAAAGATTCATGATATATTTACTGACAAGGCTCAAACCAGGAGTTGGATGGACCCATTATCAATTCAGAAAAGTTCAACTACATTTGACTACTTCAACGAGAAAAATTATGTAAAGCAATAATCACAATTATCAAGAGAAAAAAATTGTGAATTGTGAGCAACCTGGGGACAAAAACTCAAACTTGTTTTATCTTCAGTTCCCGACACAGCAAATCATAGGCATTAAGAACCCAGTGAGGCCGGGCGCGGTGGCTCACGCTTGTAATCCCAGCACTTTGGGAGGCCGAGGCGGGCGGATCACGAGGTCAGGAGATCGAGACCACGGTGAAACCCCGTGTCTACTAAAAATACAAAAAAATTAGCCAGGCGTGGTGGCGGGCGCCTGTAGTCCCAGCTACTCGGAGAGGCTGAGGCAGGAGAATGGCGTGAACCCGGGAGGTGGAGCTTGCAGTGAGCCGAGACTGCGCCACTGCACTCCAGCCTGGGCGACAGAGCGAGACTCCGTCTCAAAAAAAAAAAAAAAAACCCAGTGAATATTGAATGGAAGAACAAACCAAGAAATGAAGGAAAGAATGAGTTAATGAGTGACTATTAAGCATTAGTTAATAAGAGATGAGGAGAATTAAGCTGTCATTGAGTGTCCACTGTGTGTCAAACTCTGTGCTAATTGTTTAAATCTATTCATCAATAAAAAGAAATTTCCCATTTTATGAGCCAATATTTTCCTCTTTGTTGATGTATTATCTTTTTTGTTTTATGAGTCTAATATGGTTTGGCTCTGTGTCCCCAACCAAATCTCATCTTGTAGCTCCCATAATTCCCACATGTTGTGGAGGGATCTGGTGGGAGATGACTGAATCATGGGGGCAGGTCTTTCCCATGTTGTTCTTGTGATAGTGAATGGGCCTTATGGGATCTGATGGTTTTAAAAACAGGAGTTTCTCTGCACAAGCTCTCTCTCTCTCTTTGCCTGCTGCCATCCATGTAAGACATGACTTGCTCTTTCTTGCCTTCTGCCATGATTATGAGGCTTCCCCAGCCACGTGGAACTGTAAGTCTAATTAAACCTCTTTCTTTTGTAAATTTCCCAGCCTCAGGTATGTTTTTATCAGCAGCATGAGAATGGGCTAATACAGAGGCATTTACTGAATTCCCTAAATTTAAGATGGATAAGTCTTTTTTCCTTGCTAAAGTTTATGAGTGACAAATGAAAGCAAAAAAACTTTGGTTGAGCCACCCATGTAACTCAAAATCTCACTGAAATGACGTAGAAATAAACATTTTTGTTTGCTTATTTTGTTGTAGTGGAAGGCTAGGATGGAGTAGCAGTCAAATTATGGCTTAACAGGTTCATACCAAGTGGGAGGAGAATACACATCCTACAAGACGGGGAAGAAGGAAAAATTTGTCTCCCTGTATCCCACTTTCTTAAAAAGAGTTAGTAAATCAATCAACACAGACTTTCTGACCTGGAACTACAAAGACATGTTTCTGGCAATCTGTTCTGAACTCTTCTTTGTTCCTCAAAGCTGAAATCCTTTATACTCTCTATTACCTTTTGTGGATTGATGTTTAATTTAAAAATAATAAATTATTAGCACCTTAACAAATATTATTCATGTATATGGAATCTAAATATATAATTTTATTTCTTGGCCTAATACCTATATTTTCTCATAAAACAAAAAAGTATTTCCTACCTCAAACTTACTTTGACCAGAGTCTTGTCAGCATCCATGACCTGATTATTTATACTTAATGTCGATAGCACAATGGTGCCTTCATGGTATGGAAACCACTGATTGGAAAGAAACGTTGAAGAGGTGGCCCACAGCATTCCCATTGGTTAAACTCTGTGTCCCCCAGTCTCTGACTCTGCCCACACCTCCTAGGCTTTGGGGAGATAGAGAGAACAGTGTCTCACACTCATGTACACAATCTTCCTCCACTTCTCCTTCCTCTTCTGATGTCAGCTCCTACGCACCCTTGGAAAGTCTTGGGACAAAGAAATGAGTGCTATCTTGGGAGATATGACATGCCAACAAATAAACAAATAAACATTTTATTTAATATTTATATATGTGTTTTTATTATTGTTGTTTATAACAATCACTGACATGTATTATAAATGAAGTTGGGTTGCATAATAATTCTGAAAAGGCATTTCTGAAATTGTATTGGATTCCTGTGTACATCAAAGAGGTATAAAATATGAATATCCTTTCACAGATTAGTGTCCTAATGCTAAAAAAGAATGAAATATCCATGATCTGGGGGTAGGAGGTATGCCAGTATGTATAGGCTTGGTGGGTGCCCCAACTGTTCCAGGCTAGATAGGGATGATAAGCAGAAAGTGTACTAAGAGAAAAGGAAGGAGTAGGAGGAAGAGGGTTAGAGACACCTCCCTTTGGGCAAATTCAGCTTATCTCATTTAGAAGCAAGCTTTGCTTTGAAAACTATTTGTCAACCCAGGTCTCCAGGCCCAGACCTCCCCCTCACGTCGTAACCCTCACACAAGGGTTATTTGGCTCCTACCTGCTCACCCAACTCTATCAGAGGCCCTGGAGACAAACCTGCTCATGGCGAGGGATTTGAGGATCTAATCAACATGGGGTTTGGCATCAGCAAGGGCACCGGAAGTTTCCAATTAATTACACGTACTCCATTAGCTGAAGCCTTGGTTTGTTAGATGGGTGCTGGCCTTGGGTGTCGCCAACTTATCCATTGAATAATTGTTTAGTATCCACTATTGTGTCCCCCACTATGCTAGGGCCTGGAAACCCAGTGCAGAACACTAGATGGCTCCTCCCTCAAGCTTAGAGTCTACACAGAGCAGCAGCATCAAGTAGGGAGTGACACAGTGGTCATTTAGGTGGAGTTGTGCTAAGTGCAACAAAGCAGAAGCCCAGCAAGGGGTGAGTGTGCACAGCAGGTTGGGAGGGATTCCCCAAGCAAGTAGCATCTCATTCCAAATCTCAGCGACAAGTGGGGTCTCACCAGATGAACAGTGAGAGGAACAGTGCTCCAGGAAAAGAAAACAGCACTCGTGGGAAGGCCTCAAGCAGGGAAACCAAGCAAGGGTGACAAAGGGTACCATGAGATTGGACACTCAGCCCTGTCCTCCTCTGTATGTACCTCACGGGGAAACATACATTCGTGCACCAAAAATATGCACTCCGATGTTCATAACAGCAGGGTTGGTAATATCTCCAAACCAGAAGCTACCTAAATGGCTATCCATAGAAGAAGAAATAAATGCATTGTGGCACATTGACACTGGAAAACCATGCGTCAATGAGAGTGAATGGACCCCAACTATCCACAACAAGATGATGGAGTCTTACAAACATAACACTGTATACAGGAAAGAAATCAGAGTGGGTACACTGCATGACTGTGTCTACAAAATGTATAAAAACAGAGTAGTGCTTCCCCTTTGGAGGGTTCATGACTAAAAGGCTGTTATGAGGGGTTGTCTAGGGTGCTGCCCATATCCTGTTTCTTGAATCTGTGTGCTGGTTACACGGGTGTGTTCAGTTTAGGAGAATTCATAAAGCTACACTTGTGATATATACCCTTTAATTTGTGTAGGTTATACTGCAATTAAAGGTTCAAAAAATGATGTTAGACAGACAGGCAGGGACCTAATAGGTCTGGTCTAGGTTTTGAAGTTCACCCTGCTGGTGCCGCTGACCAGGAACCAGGGGCCTTGCCCTTCTGAAGGTGTTTCCAGTTTCCATTACCTGCTTGATTACCTGCCTGAGAGCCTTAGGTCCCACACTGCAAGCTGGCCACAGCCTCACAGCTCCACAACCACAGAAGGCACCACCTTCCGTCCAGCTGCCTGCTGTCCAGTTCCAATGCTATGGTGGCAGCCAGCAGTTTCTCTCAGTACCTGCCTCCGCAGAAGCGCTTCCTGTCAGTACCAGGTATTACATTCCACCTCTGCATCTAAATAAGCAGGATCACTGGGACATGGAGGTCAGGGGGTGTACCTGTTTGTTCCTATTTCATTTGGCTTAACCTGTAAGATGCAACAGAACATCTCTCACTTAAGTTCTTAGTAAGAATATTTTTAAAGCTTATTATCTTATTTGGGTCAATATTTACTCTCTGCATTCGAATCCTTAATTAAGGCTAAGTGCCTATTAGATAAAAAAATAATAATCCCATATTGTTTAAGCTACTTTTAGATGGTTATTATGCTACTTGCTGCCACAGGTATTCTGTAATAACACACATATTGTCTTTCTGCATAGAAACAGCAGCCACTTCCTCTTAGATCCTCTACCTCCTTGTGCAAGGGGTGGTAGAGTCTCCTGACGGTGGAGAGAAGCCCAGTCAAGGAGGCAGGACACCTGAGGTCTAACATTCTCTGTAGCACAGTGTCAGACCTTTTCATATTGAAACAATCAAATAAATAAGCTAACAAATGTGTAACTGAAAGAGATTAAAATATACCTGGGTCACGGTAGTCAGTTCATCTAAATTCTCAGGGCTTCAGTTTCCCTAAATGTTAACTTGGAGGGTCACACCAGTTTCGTATTTTCCTCATTTCAATCATTTGCTTCCTCCCGTCTTGATTTTTGCCATACATTCACGCCACCTGAAGGACAGTATTTTATATTTAAACTGATTCTCTTTTTCAAACAAATTCATTTCATAAGGAAGCATTATATCATTACATGAAAAATCAGAATCACTTGCAACATAAAGGGACAACTATCAAAACAAATGCAATGTAAACAGAACAATGTGATTCTATCCTGGCTAGATCTTGTTTTTTTTTTTTTTCTCTCTTTTTCTTTCTTTCTTTTTTTTTTTTTTTTTTTTGAGATGGAGTTTTGCTCTTGTTGCCCAGGTTGGAGTGAAATGGCACGGTCTTGGCTTATCGCGTCAATCGCTTGAAGCCTCCGCCTCCCAGGTTCAAGCAATTCTGCCTCAGCCTCACGAGCAGCTGGGATTACAGGCATGTGCCACCACGCCCGGCTAATTTTGTATTTTCAGTAGAGACGGGGTTTCTCCATGTTGATCAGGGTGGTCTCAAACTCCAGACCTCAGGCTAGATCCTGTTTTGTGGGAAGGAATGGGCCATCAGCAAGCCCTAAGACCTCATCCTGGATGAGATCAGAAGTTTGAAAAAAAGGGACTTTCTCATCATGCAATCCCATTTGATTCCATGCCTTGCCTATGTACCATCTAAAATCACCCTGAAAAGCCTTGGGCGGGCTGTCCCACACCTGAGACACACCTGTCCTATCATTCCCTAGACCTGGTTGATAAGGAGGAAGGGAAGTAAACACCTGATGAAGAGGGGGATATGTAGAAGTATCTTCCTTTGGCAAAGAAAATAATGGAAGACAAACACCTTGCTTGACTCCCCGTCCCCGCTTTCCTACTTCCCTTCCACACTCATCGCTTGAAAGGGATCAGCAGAGCAAAGCTGTCCACGATAGTGAGAATGAAGAAAGAGAGGGGCTATGGCCCAGGAGTACAATGCTTGCCAGGCTTGCCTGCCCCGGAAGTGGTCCTAGGCCCTCACTCATTCCACACCCCAGACCCCATCGGGGACTCAACCCAGAGGTCCTCACAGCATCCAGGCAGCCTTTTGCAGCCTCATCCTGTTCCCAAATCAAAACCAGACTCTTTAGGTCTTTGTATTTTGCTGGATTTTGGCTGGATGGTGGGATCTTTGGGGGGTACTGTTCCCAATCTGTATGGAAGTGAGTTGTGAATGATGAATACCATAGATCATCTTGTTTGTGAATGGCACCTTAATATGCTGAAAGTAATATGAAGCCATATATCTTTCCAGGTGAATATATCCAGGTCCTGAAACAGCTTAATAGACTCCCTCACTCCCTCTAGTTATTGCAGAGGGTCATCAAATGGAGTTCACCAAAAGACATTATGGCTTTTGACCAAAACTAAGATTTCCTGTCTCTGATTTCCTATAATTTCAAAGTTATTTCCCTTTTGTCCTGTAACTTGCAAACCCAAATCCCCAAAGCGAAAGAGGCCCTATACTTTGGCTTCTTCCATAGCCCTATAATAAATAATTAATATTTTATGGTTTTATGAGGTTGCTTTGCCCTCAGCAATGATTGCAAAAGATTGCACATTCTGTGGATGCTCCTTTAGTTCTCAAGAAAGTCAGCATTGTTAGCCACTTTAACTTTTAATTAAGATGTTCAGAAAAAATGAAAAGCCTGTAAAAAGTTATGGGCAGCTTATGACTAATATTTCTTGATGCAAAAACTTATTTTTACCTCCATATTAACTCTGGGACATCTATCTGTTTCTTTAAACCATGATTGACTCTGATTGCCAGCCAGTCTATGGGTGCCTTCCAGTTGCTTACGTCATCTTAGGAAATCATGTCTGCTTTATTCTTAAAAAATTGTATCCTTGCATCTGGCCCCCTTCAAGGCGTAGAATATAAGAGAGAATGTTTTTTCCTTTTCTCTTGTTTCAGTCATTCTCTAAGTCAGTGTTTTCAAGATGTCTTATGCAGAAACCTAGTCCTAGGATGTTGCAAGGTCAAAATACCTTGAAAAGTGATGCATTCTATATCCTCTTCTTGGAGATTCCCGAGTGTTTTTTTTTGTTTTGTTTTTTTTTTGACTCTTGTCACCCAGGCTGGGCTGCTGTGGTGTGATCATGGCTCACTGCAGCCTCAAACTCCTGGGCTCAAGTAATCCTCCCACCTCAGCTGCCCAAGTAGTTGGGATTACAGGCATGAGCCAATGCACCTGACTAATTCCCAAGCTTTTTAAGATTTTTTTTTAAAACTTTGTGGGTACATAGTAGGTGTATATATTTATGGGGTACCTGAGATGTTTTGAACAGGCGTGCAATGTGAAATAAGCATATCATGAAGAATGGGATATCCATCCCCTCAAGCATTTATCCATTGAGCTTCAAACAATACAATTACACTCTTATTTTAAGATGTACAGTTAAGTAATTATTGACTGCAATCGCTCTGTTGTGCATCAAATAGTAGGTCTTATTCCTTCTTTCTAACTATTTTTTGTACCCATTGACCATTTCCGCCTCCTCCCAGCTCCCCCGCCACCACTACCCTTCCCAGACACTGGTAACCATCCTTCTACTCTCTAGGTCCATGAGTTCAATCGTTTAGATTTTTAGATCCCACAAGTAACTAAGAACATGCAATGTTTGTCTTTCGTCCCTGGCTTATTTCACTTAACAGAGTGCTCTCCAGCTCCATGCATGTTGTTGTAAATGACTGGGTGTCATTCTTTTTTTATGGTTAAATAGTACTCCATTGTGCATATGTACCACATTTTCTTTATCCACTAATCTATTGATAGACACTTAAGTTGTGATATGGTTTGGCTGTGTCCCCACTCAAATCTCATCTTGAATTCTCATGTGTTGTGGGAGGACCTGGTAGAAGGTAAATGAATCATGGGGGCAGGTCTTCCCCATTCTGTTCTCGTGATAGTGAATAAGACTCATGAGATCTGATGCTTATAAAAAGGGGAGTCTCCCTGCACAAGCACTCCTCTCCTTGCCTGCTGCCAATCCACATAAGTTGTGACTTTCTCTTCCTTGCCTTCCATCATGATTGTGAGGCTTCCCCAGCCCTATGGAACTGTAAGTCCAATTAAACCTCTTTCTTTTGTAAATTGCCCAGTCTTGGGCATGTCTTTATCAGCAGGGTGAAAAAGGACTAATACAGTAAATTGGTATCAGTAGAGTGGGGCATTGCTGAAAAGATACCTGAATATGTGAAAGCGACTTTGAAATTGGGTAACAGGCAGAGATTGGAACAGTTTGGAGAGCTCAGAAGAAGACAGAAAAATGTGGGAAAGTCTGGCACTTCCTAGAGAATTGTTAAATTGCTTTGACCAAAAGCCTGATAGCAATATGCACAATTAGGTCCAGGCTGAGATGGTCTCAGATGGAGATGAGGAACTTGTTAGGAACTAGAGCAAAGGTGACTCTTGTTATGTTTTAGCGAACAGAGTGGCGGCATTTTGCCCCTGCCCTACAGATTTGTGGAACTTTGAACTTGAGAGACACGATTAAAAGTATCTGGCAGAAGAAATTTCTAAGGAGCAAGCATTCAAGAGGTGACTTGGGTGCTATTAAAAGCATTCAGTTTTATAAGGGAAGCAGAGCATAAAAATTCAGAAAATTTGCAGCCTGACAATGTAATAGAAAAGAAACACTCATTTTCTGAGGTGAAATTCAAGCCTGCTGTAGAAATTTGCATAAGTAATGAGAAGTCCAATGTTAATCCCCAAGACAATAGGGAAAATAACTCCAGGGCATGTCAGAGGTCTTCATGGCAGATGGCAGCCCCTCTCATCACAGGCCCAGAGGCCTAGAAGGAAGAAGTAGTTTCGTGGGCCAGGCCAAGGGTTCCTGTGCTGTGTGCAGCCTGGGGACTTGGTGCCCTGCATCCCAGCCACTCCAGCCATGGCTGAAAGGGGCCAACATAGAGCTCAGGCCATGCCTTCAGAGGGTGCAAGCCTCAAGTCTTGGCAGCTTCCATGTGGTATTGAGCCTACCAGTGCACAGAAGTCAAGAATTGAGGTTTAGGAACTTTTGCCTAGATTTCAGAGGATGTGTGGAAACACCTGGATGCCCAGGCAGAAGTTTGCTTCAGGGGTGGGGATCTCATGGAGAACCTCTGTTAGGGCAGTACAGAAGGGAAATGTGGGGTCAGAGCCCCCAGACAGAGTCCCTACTGGGGCACTGACTAGCGAAGCTGTGAGAAGAGGGCCACCCTCCTCCAGCGCCAGAATGGTGGTTCCACTGACAGCTTCCACCATGCACATGGAAAAGCCACAGACACTCAACACTAGCCCATGAAAGCAGCCAGGGGGAGGGCTATACTCTGCAAAGCCACAGGGGTGAAACTGCCTAAGACCACAGGAACCCACCTTGCAACAGCGTGACCTGGATGTGAGACATGGAGTCAAAAGAGATCATTTTGGACCTTTAAGATTTGACTGACCTGCTGGATTTAGGACTTGCATGGGGCCTATAGTCCCTTTCTTTTGGGCCAATTCCTCCCATTTGGAATGAGTATTTACACAATGCCTGTACCCCCCATTGTATCTCAGAAGAAACTAACTTGCTTTTGATTTTACAGGCTCATAGGCAGAAGGGACTTGCCTTGTCTCAGATGAGACTTTGGACTGTGGACTTTTGAGTTAATGCTGAAATGAGTTAAGACTTTGGGGGACTGCTGGGAAGGCATGATTGGTTTTGAAATTTGACGACATGAGATTTGGGAGGGGTCGGGGCAGAATGATATGGTTTGGTTCTATGTCTCCTGTGTCCCCATCCAAATATCATCTTGAATTGTACTCCCATAGTTCCCATGTAATATGGGAGGGACCCAGAGCGAGATAATTGACTCGTGGGGGCAGTTTCCCCCATATTGTTCTTGTTGTAGTGAATAAGTCTCATGAGATCTGATGGTTTGATAAGGACAAACTGGTTTGGCTTGGCTCTCATTCTTTCTCTTGCCACCACCATGTGAGATGTGCCTTTCACCTTCCACCATGATTGTAAGGCCTGCCCAGCCACGTGGAACCATAAGTCCAATAAACCTCTTTCTTTTGTAAATTGCCCAGTCTCGGGTATGTCTTTATCAGCAGCATGAAAATGGACTAATACAGTTTGCTTCCAAATCTTAGCTACCGTAAACAGTGCTGGAATAAACATAGGAGTGCAGATATCTCTTTGACATACTGATTTCCTTTATTTGGGGTATATAACAAGTAGTGGGATTGTTGGATCCTGTGGTAGCTCAATTTTTAGTTTTTTGAAAAACCTTCAAACTGTTCTCCATAGTGATGGTACTAGTTTACATTTCCACCAACAGTGTACAAGGGTTCCCTTTTGTCCACATTCTTGCAAGCATTGGTTATTGCCTGTTTTTTGGATAAAAGCCATTTTAACTGGGGTGAGATGATATCTCATTGTAGTTTTTATTTTCATTTTTCTGATGATCAACAATGTTGAGCACATTTTCATGTGCCTGTTTGCAATTTGTAGGTCTTCTTTCGAGAAATGTGTATTCAAATCTTTTGCCCATCTTTTGATTGGATTATTATATTTTTCCTATAGAGTTGTTTGAGCTCCTTATGTATTCTGGTTATTAATCCCTTGTCAGATGGGTAGTTTGCAAATACTTTTCTCTCATTCTGTGGGTTGTCACTTCACTTTTTTCATTGTATTCTTTGCTGTGCAAAATGTTTTTTTAACTTGATGTGATCCTATTTGTCCATTTTTGCATTGGTTTTCTGTGCTCGTGGGGTATTGTTCAAGAAATTTTTGCTTAGACCAATGTCCTGGAGATTTTCCCCAATTTTTTTGTAGTAGTTTCATTGTTTAAGGTCTTGGATTTAAGTCTTTAACCCATTTTTATTTGATTTTTGTATTTTAACCCATTTTTATTTGATTTTTGTATATGGTGGGAGAAAGGGGTCTAGTTTCATTCTTCTGCATGTGGTTATCCAGTTTTCCCAGCACCATTTATTGAAGAGACTGTCTTTCCCTCAGTGCATGTTCATGGCACCTTGTCAAAAATGAGTTCACTTTGGTGTGTGGATTTGTTTCTAGGTTCTCTATTCCGTTCCATTGGTCTATGCCTGTTTTTATTTTTTATTTTTTTTTTGAGATGGAGTCTCGCTCTGTCACCCAGGCTGAAGTGCAGTGGCGCGATCTTGGCTCACTGCAAGCTCCGCCTCCCGGGTTCACGCCATTCTCCTGCCTCAGCCTCTCCGAGTAGCTGGGACTACAGGTGCCCGCCACAACGCCCAGCTAATTTTTTTTTGTATTTTTAGTAGAAACGGGGTTTCACCGTGGTCTCGATCTCCTGACCTCGTGATCTGCCCGCCTTGGCCTCCCAAAGTGCTGGGATTACAAGCGTGAGCCACCGCGCCCGGCCCTATGCCTGTTTTTATGATAGTACCATGCTGTTTTGGTTACTATAGCTCTGTAGTATAATTTGAATTCAGGTAATGTGATTCCTCTGCTTTTCTTTTTTTGCTTAGGATAATCGTTGTCTATTCTGGGTTGTTTGTAGTTACATATACATTTCAGAATTGCTTTTTCTATTTCTGTGAAGAATATCATTGGTATTTTGATAGGGACTGCAGTCAATCTGTAGATTGCTTTGGGTAGTATGAACATTTTAACAACATTAATTCTTCCAATCCATGAACATGGAACTTTTTTTATTTTTTGGTGTCCTCTTCAATTTCTTTTATGTATTTTATAGTTTTCATTGTAGATATCTTTTACTTCTTTGGTTAATGCCTAGGTATTTAATTTTATGTGTGGGTATTGTAAATGGGATTACTTTTCATTTTTTTTTCTTTCACATTGTTCACTGTTGGCATATAGAAATGCTACTGATTTTTGTATGTTGATTTTGTATCCTGCAACTTCATTGAATTTATTTTTTAGTTCTAGTAGATTTTTGGTGTAATATTTAGGTCTTTCCAAATATAAGATCATATAATCTGTAAACAAGAATAATTTAGCTTCTTCCTTTCCAATTTGGATACCCTTAATATCTTTCTATTGTCTGATTGCTCTAGCTAGGACTTCCAGTACTATATCCCAGTACTGTAACAGTGGTGATAATGAGCATCCTTTGTTGTGTTCCAGACCTTAGAGAAAAGGCTTTCACTTCTTCCCCATTGAGTATGATACTATCAGTGTGTCTGTCATATATGGCTTTTTATTATGTTGTGGTATGTTCCTTCTATCTCCAGTTTTTTGAGAGTTTTTATGATAAAGGGACACTGAATTTTATCAAATGTTTTTTCAGCATCAATTAATAATATGGTTTTTGTCCTTCATTCTGTTGATGTGCTCTATCACATTGATTGGTTTGTTGTATGTTGAGCCAGCCTTGCATCCTGGGGATAAATCCCATTTGGTCATGATGAATGATCTTTCTAACGTATTGTCAAATTCAGTTTGCTAGTATTTTGTTGAGGATTTTTGCATCAATATGTATCACAGATATTGACCTACAGCTTTTTTTTATGTGTCTTCATTAGGTTTTGTTGGTATCAGGGTAATACTGGCCTCGTACAGTGAGTTTGGAAATATTCCCTACTCTGTTTTTTGGAATAGTTTGAGAAGGATTGGCGTCAGTTTTTCTTCAACTATTTGGTTGAATTCAGCAGTGAAACTATCAGCTCCTGTGCTTTTCAATCTCGTTACTTGTTCTTGCTTGTTAGGCTGTTCAGGTTTTGGATTTCCTCCTGTTTCAGTCTTGGTAGGTTGTATGTATCTAGGAATTTGTCCATTTCCAATTTATTGGCATATAGTTGCTCATAGTGGCCACTGATGATCCTTTGAATTTTTGAAGTATCAGTTGTATTGTCACCTTTTTCATTTATGATTTTATTTATTTGGATCTTCTCTTTTTTTCTTAGTTATTCTAGCTAAAGATTTGTCAACTTCGTTTAACTTTTCAAAAAAACAACTTTTTGTTTAATTGATCTTTTGTATTTTTTATTTCAATTTCATTTATTTCTACTCTGATCTTTATTATTTCTTTTCTTCTACTAATTTTGGGTTTGGTTTGCTCTTGCTTTTCTCTAAGGTTTTTAAATGGTCTGAGAATCCTGGTAGGTGAAGAAAATTGTTTAACAATGTGTAGCTATATTTTACTAAACTTTCTTACCACACTGCAGGGTATATTTGGCACATGTGTTCACTAGTTATTTCTAGAACTGAATTTAAATAGGGGACTTATAAAGGGAGTGATATGGTTTGGCTCTGTGTCCCCACCCAAATCTCATGTCAAATTGTAATTCCCAGTGGTGGAGGAGGGACCTCTTGGGAGGTAATTGAATCATGGGGGTGGACTTCTCCCTTGCTGTCTCATGATAGAGTTCTTACAGGATCTAGTTTTTTAAAAGTGTGTGGCACCTCCCCCTCCTCTCTCCTGTTCTGGTCACGTGAAGGCTGTGCCTGCTTCCCCTATGCCTTCCACCATAATTGTAAGTTTCCTGAGGCCTTCCCTCACAGCCTGCAGAGCTGTGAGCCGATTAAACCTCTTTTCTTAATAGATTACCCAGTCTCGGGTATGTCTTTATAGCAGTATAAGAAAGGACTAATACAGGGAGCATGGTTTTAATACATGGCCTCCAATTCTTTGACACTCCTCCTTTTAAGAGTTAGGGTCTACATCTGCTCTCCTTGAACCAGGGTGGGTTTATGACTACTTTAACTTATAGAGTCCTGCAGAAGTGCTCTGTGCCTGGATACACATGCCCACATAGCTTCTGCCACATTGCATTTGGAGTCCCAAGCCACCATATAACCATGATGCCACTGGATGTCTAACTATCCAGAGACTATCAAAATCATGAGACCACATCTAGATGTAGTGGTCAGCAGCTAAGCCCAGCCATCTCCTCCAGCCATCTCCTCCACAGCATGTAAGTGAAATCATCTTGGATCTTCCAGACCCAGATTATGCTCCAGCTGAATACCACCACCAAAAGACCTCCATTGCTACCACGTAGAATAGAAGGATCACTCCTGAGCCCTGCTTGAATTCCTGACCCACAAAATCATAAGAAATAATAAAACAGCTGTTTGAACCTCTAAGTTTGGTGTTAGTTTTTTGCATAGGAATAGATATATCAGGATATGGGTGTTTAAATTATTATTTGTGGATGAGAAACCTGAGTGTCTCCTCTGAGACATTCCAAAGCTAGAAGGACCAGGACCCACTAGGGAAAGCTTAGAGTCTGGGGATACCAATAGATCAGCACTTCGATTCAATTTGATAAACAAGCCATCAGTTTAGCATTAAGCAAAAATGTGAACAGAATGAGAACAGGTTGGAAACAAGAACATTTTTGGACTGTCATACCTTACCTTTCCTGCCTGATATATGGATGTGCTAGGCTGAGACAGAGCCACTGCCTTGCTGCATGAACCTAAATCTTCTGATGTAGACATCAAGGAACCAATCACATTTTCCTACCACAAGGGGCTTGGTCTCTCTCTAAGATATAATCATGGATTGGATGGAACCTGGAGAAGATTCTGATGTCTTTATGTCCATGGGGAGGAAATAAGTGATAGTGATAGTAAATTAATTTCTGGAAAGGTCAGATTAGCTATGACTGATCACCAGATATCATAAAACCCAAACTGCTTGATTAATTTCCTTTATGATTCTGCCCTCCACCTACACAGGACCATCCAATGGTACTCCAGTGAGTCAGTGGTTCCTTCCTTTATACCTGTAACTACTCTCTCAGTTTCTTTATCTAGGTTCTTCCCTCTGTTTATGTTACATCAAATAATGTATTAATCAGGAATGAACTCCTGCCTCGGCTGGCTCTGATACCTTCCTATTTATTGTGTTTCCAGACTGCTCTCCTAGTGAGCCTAGACACATATGCTGGAGTATGATATGGATGAAAAGACTGGGAATGAGGGAGAAAATGTGCTATTCTCACACAGACCCCACAGATGCATATTGAAATGGCTGATGCTTATGTGCAAACACTCTCTTATCCAATTAGTCATTAGCACTTGACAATGACACCTCGTATGTATATTACTAATCTAACACATCCTCTCAATCACTGCTCTAGTTCCGACACTCATCATTCTCTTCTTATATAACATTTGCCTTCTGACTCATCTCCTTTCTTCCAATTTCTTTTTTTTTTCTTTTTTTTTTTTTTTTTTGAGACAGAGTCTCACTCTGTCACCCAGGCTGGAGTGCAGTGGCGCAATCTCGGCTCACTGCAGGCTCCACCTCCCGTGTTCACGCCATTCTCCTGCCTCAGCCTCTCCGAGTAGCTGGGACTACAGGCGCCCGCCACCACGCCCGGCTAATTTTTTGTATTTTTAGTAGAGACGGGGTTTCACCGTGGTCTCGATCTCCTGACCTCGTGATCCGCCCGCCTCGGCCTCCCAAAGTGCTGGGATTACAAGCGTGAGCCACCGCGCCCGGCCCTTTCTTCCAATTTCTCCCCAGCTGTTGCCTGAGGAGTTTTTCTAAAGCACAAATCTGATATATTGCTCTCCTGCATAAGATTCTTCTCACTGCATACAGGGCAAAGTCCAAATTTTATAGTGTTACTATATTGTTCATAGTCCATTGAAAAAGAAACTATTCTAGCTATTTTAAGCAAGTGGAATTTAATAGAGGGAACTGGTTACATAGCTAATGAAAGATGATAAGGCAATGTGGACATTAACGAGGAGTGGGTGGGAGCTGCCGTCATTGAGGTAGGGGCTCTATTAGGACCTTCAGCCACAAAAAAAGATGATGTAGCTGCTGCCAGAGAGGTCCCCTAAGGCAGAGCAATACCCTGGCTTCTGTCCTGCTTTCACCCTCCAGTTTTCTGCCTGAGTCTTCCTTGTTCAAACTTCCTAGGAAGCCAGGTAGCAAAGAATCTTACTCGTAGTTCTCTGAGCAGAGAAAGGATGGGAATGGAACTGAAGGCAAAGAGAAAAGTGACCAGCACAATGATATATAAAGACCTTCAAGGTCTTAACTCTACTGATATCTCATTTCCATGTTTCACCATTCCTTCAACTTCTCCTTTCCCCCTAATGATACTGAACTACTCAGAACTCCCCAATTGTATCATTCTCTTTCGTAGTTTCATAGGTGAATCGGCACATGCTCTTCCTTTCATTTTTAATGTCCATCCCTCCATATGATTAGAAAACTTAAACTTACCTTTCAAAACCCAGCTCACTATCTTGTATATTAAAGCTTTCTTAGACCTCTCCAGAATAGAGCTAATCAGTCCTTCATGTGCTCCACTCATGCATCCTGTTCCCTTATAATATTTATCATATTGAATTATAAGTAAGGCTGATAACTCTTATTTTTGCTTGTCTAACCTTTCTTTCTCTTATATTAAGAGGGCACCTGTTTTTCTTTTAGGAGCCTCTTCTAGTTTACGTGGTGCTAGATAGGTTTTCAATCACATAGATTGATCTTGTTTTTGATATTGGCATTTGACCCAGGTTTAACAACCAGAGTACCTCATCTACAGCGATTGGGCTGTGATGTGTATATGAATAAATGATCTATCAGAGTTTTTAGAGACCGATAAGGATATTTGAGGGTGCAAGAGCAGTCTTTAACCATTAGTGCAATGCAAGAAAGAGCTTCTGGTGAGCATCTTTGCACCTCATGGGAAAAGCTCACCTGAGAATCAAGCCCAAATGGAGCAAAGCTGGACATTGTTTGGGCACCTGGATTTGAATGTGCTCGAAGGAGATAAACCCTAAAATCTCTCAGGCACATGAGCCAGCAAATAACCCCTCCCTTTTAAAATTAAAACATTTTTCATGTGCATGTAAGGCTTATTCTCTGTTACTGGTATTCAGAATTTGGTGTATGCCATAAGATCTACATTACTCATTGTGTTAGTTAAGTCTTCCATCTTTACTAATATTTTTTATTTGTCTTGAACTGTGAGAAATATATTAAAGTTATCTATAAATAGTATATTTCTGTCTAGTTATTTTTGATTCTATAGTTTCTGTTTTATGCAAGTTGTTGTTATTTCACTGGATGCATATATATTAATTATATCTTTTTTATTTTTGCTCTTTTTTCTTCATTTTATTTATTAATTATATCTTTATTGTGAATTATATCCATTAGCATTATAAAATGTAACTTAACAAAATGCTTCTTGACTCATTTATATCTTGTTAAATCTTGATGCATCTACTTTTTTTATATTTTCACTTTCCTGATATGTCTTCTCATTCTTTTATTTTTTATATTTTTTATATTTTTTTTATTATTATACTTTAGGTTTTAGGGTACATGTGCACAATGTGCTGGTTTGTTACATATGTATCCATGTGCCATGTTGTTTTGCTGCACCCATTAACTCGTCATTTAGCATTAGGTATATCTCCTAATGCTGTCCCTCCCCCCTCCCCCCACCCCACAACAGTCCCTGGAGTGTGATGTTCCCCTTCCTGTGTCCATGAGTTCTCATTGTTCAGTTCCCACCTATGAGTGAAAACATGTGGTGTTTGGTTTTTTGTCCTTGCGATAGTTTACTGAGAATGATGTTTTCCAGTTTCATCCATGTCCCTACAAAGGACATGAACTCATCATTTCTTATGGCTGCATAGTATTCCATGGTGTATATGTGCCACATTTTCTTAATCCAGTCTATCGTTGTTGGACATTTGGGTTGGTTCCAACCCTTTGCTATTATGAATAAGGCCGCAATAAACATACGTGTGCATGTGTCTTCATAGCAGCATGATTTATAGTCCTTTGGGTATATACCCAGTAATGGGATGGCTGGGTCAAATGGTATTTCTAGTCCTAGATCCCTGAGGAATCGCCACACTGACTTCCACAATGGTTGAACTAGTTTACAGTCCCACCAACAGTGTAAAAGTGTTCCTATTTCTCCACATCCTCTCCAGCACCTGTTGTTTCCTGACTTTTTAATGATGGCCATTCTATCTGGTGTGAGATGGTATCTCACTGTGATTTTGATTTGCGTTTCTCTGATGGCCAGTGGTGATGAGCATTTTTTCATGTGTTTTTTGGCTGCATAAATGTCTTCTTTTGAGAAGTGTCTGTTCATGTTCTTTGCCCATATTTTGATGGGGTTGTTTTTTTCTTGTAAATTTGTTTGAGTTCACTGTAGATTCTGGATATTAGCCCTTTGTGAGATGAGTAGGTTGCAAAAATGTTCTCCCATTCTGTAGGTTGCCTGTTCACTCTGATGGTAGTTTCTTTTGCTGTGCAGAAGCTCTTTAGTTTAATGAGATCCCATTTGTCAATTTTGGCTTTTGTTGCCATTGCTTTTGGTGTTTTAGACATGAAGTCCTTGCCCACGCCTATGGCCTGAATGGTATTGCCTAGGTTTTCTTGTAGGATTTTAATGCTTTTAGGTCTAACATTTAAGTCTTTAATCCATCTTGAATTAATTTTTGTATAAGGTGTAAGGAAGGGATCCAGTTTCAGTTTTCTACATATGGCTAGCCAGTTTTCCCAGCACCATTTATTAAATAGGGAATCCTTTCCCCATTTCTTGTTTTTGTCAGGTTTGTCAAAGATCAGATAGTTGTAGATATGCGGCATCATTTCTGAGGGCCCTGTTCTGTTCCATTGATCTATGTCTCTGTTGTGGTACCAGTACCATGCTGTTTTGGTTACTGTAGCCTTGTAGTATAGTTTGAAGTTTATTTTTTAACCTTTCAAAAATATTTGTTTTAAATGAGTCTTTTGTATACAGCATAGGATTTTGCTGTTAGTAAATTTGAAAATCTTTTTCGTTTAGTAGATAAGCTAAACTCATTTACAATTATTAATAAGAATGGTAAGTTTTTTTCAGTGTTGCCATATGTTTTATACATGTGTATGTATGTGCATATTTTATACTATGTGGTCTCTTTGTTTTCTTTCTCTCTTTCACATTTCTCTTCCTATTTGAAAAGTCTCATTTTTTATTGTTGTTTTACTCATTACATTTCAATAAATATCTTCATATAATATATGTAATTTCCTTTTATCAGATACTGTTTATCTGTTCTTATTATGAACAACATTGAAACAAGCCAGTAATAGCTTATATCTTATTCTCTCTTTTTTCCCCACCCCAGCAATTTTTTTTTTCAGACAGGATCTCACTCTGTTGTCCAGGTTGTAGTGTAATGGCACTATCATAGCTCACTGCAGCCTTGAACTCCTGGGCTCAAGCAGTCATGCCACCTCAGCTTCCCAAGTAGCTAGGACTACAGTTGTGCGCCACCATGCCCTGCTAAGATTTTTGTGTGCATAGAAATGAGATCTCATTATATTGCCCAAATGGTCAAACTCCTGGCCTCAAGTGATCCTTCTGCCTCAGGCTCCCAAGATGCTGGGATTACAGGCATGGGCCACTGCACCCACCCACCCTGGCAAATACTCTACTCCTACTTGACATCAACAAGACAATTAGCAAGCTTATTTTACTTTATGTATGCTTCCCCCTACCCCAAACATTTTTTGATATTTGTGTTATATCTATATTGTTAGAGTAGATTGTAACAATTACATAAATTATGTCACTTTTATCTTTATTATTCAATGGTTGTAACAGCCATGCTTATCATGAGTCCTCATGCCAATAATTTTTCCAATCATTTTTGGTTTTTTGAGAACAATTTTTTCCTGAATAATTACAGGTAATAACTATTCATGTGATTTATACTTGAAGATTGGTTTGTTTGGATATAAAATCTTTGACTGCTCACATTCTATTTCCTAGATTATGTTAACTATTGTTACTTTCCTGTTTTCTATTCTAAAATGTTGCTGTTGAAAAGACTGATGCCAATCTGATTTCCTTTTCCTTATAGAGCGACTACAAGTTCCACTTTGTTCCAGTTTACATATTTTGTCCAATAATAATTACTGATGGTTCCTCATTTATTCTCACAATTGTCCCAGCCTACCTAATAAATTATATGTCATCCTGCTTATAAGTGACAGCCTTTCTTCCTGCCTGCCTGGAAGTTTTTTCCTCATAATTTCATAGATTTAGTGGAACAGATTTTGGTATAGAATCTTCCGGATTAATTTTCCCATGTACAAATGTGATCTTTTAATATGTAAATTCAAGATGGTTTTGTTTCAGGAAATTTTTCTTAGATTATGGTTTTCAGTATTTGTTCTGTTTTACCATTTTGAGGTTCTTTTTTGAGGTTTACTATTATACATCTGTTGAATCTTCCTTGCCTTTAATTACTCTCAAATCCTTCTCTTAAAAATATTTTCCATCAAGTTTATTTAACCATTTTTTCTTTCTTCCTAATCTTGTTGGTACTTTCTGTGGTGTTTATTCTACTTTGTGCTCCTTCTGATCTAGTGTTTATTTTTGAAAAGTAATTTTCTTAAATTTATAATTCTTCCTTAAGCTTTTTCAGGTCTTTTTTTAATATCTTCCTTCTGCTTTGCATATTTTTAAAAGTCTATGAATAAGGTTTTGTTAGACAGAGAAAAGTAACATTTCCATGACTGATTTACCTCCTTCTTCCATAGTTTCTGCCATTCCCTTAATTTCCTTTAACTTAACCTGCTATTAGTTTATAGCTCTTCTCTGTTTGTGGCCATATTTTTCTGACAGTCCTCTAAGGATGCTATTCAGTTTATCATTGTTATCTTCTTTCACTTTTACAATGCTTTTGTATGGTTTCTGAATTCAACTCATTCATTTTGTTCATGTTTAAGTGAGGTGGGTTTTCTGTGCTTTGGAAAGTTTTCTGTACAGGGGTTAAAGAAGGATAGCTTTCCTACCTTCATGGCTCTTAGCCACCCTAATCAAAATATGACCTCTTAGTAAAACTACCTCTCCCGTATCGTCTAAGTTCTGCTACTTCTTCTTCCCTCATCAAGACCAGGCGAAGGATGAGGCAAGTGAAGAACCTATGACACCAAATTGAAGGAGGCACTCACTCCAGAGCCATGTAGTGCTGACTATCCTTGAATGATGTCAAGAATGAGGGCCTCCTTAAATTTTGTGCCCTAGTGCTTTGCTTGCTCACCTGATATCTGAATTCTGGCCCCTCCCTAGCTGGTATCTCAGTTTTCTCTCCTATTTATCCCAGTTACACTGTGCTCTATTCCCAGAAATGTCTCCTCAGTCCTATTTCCAAATCTGTCCTGTGCCTTTTCTCTGAGTGCATAAGTACCCAGGCTGATTTGCAACATCTTACCTTTCCATAACCCTCCTGACTGAGCCACAAATTGAAGTCTGCAAATTCCCCTCCCAACCACTGTGATCACTGTCCTCAGAGAGGTCAGGTCAGCTCTCCTTTCTAGTGGAAAACCTCTTCTTTTAGAGGAATAAACCTAAGTCGTTCCTGGGTTCCTTGGACTTAAGACCCTTGGAAATTTGTCTGCCCTTTCCTTGCTTCTGCACAGCTACTGTTCTGAAAAGACTTGCTGCTAACCATGCTCATTTGTATTCTGGACTTTGTGCTGTTGTTCTGTTACAACATTCTGTTGCTGGTGTTCTTCTGAGATTTTTCTTTTGCTATCCTAATTGTTCTTTTGTTTTTTTTTTTGAGGGGACTATGTTCTTATTTTTTTTTTGAGGGGACATGCTGCTGCTACCATTTTGCTTCTTCTAATTCTGTAAGGTATTTTAAATTGAAGTCAAAGAAAGCCAACCAATCCTGAAATTCTTTATCTAGTTTTGCATCTTAAAAAAAAACAAAAAAACAAAATAATGAGTTTCTTCAAGATGGTGTTCTTATAGTCTGGCACTTAGTAGGAGATTAATAAGTGTGTGTTGAGCCAAAGAAAGAATGAATGAGTGAGTGAGTGAATAAATACCAGATGGCAATAAAGAAATAAGGGGGAGGTTCCAAGATGGCTGAATAGGAACAGCTCCAGTCTGCAGCTACCAGCATGATCGATGCAGAAGATGGGTGATTTCTGCATTTCCAACTGAGGTACTTGGTTGATCTCACTGGGACTGGTTGGATAGTGGATGCAGCCCACAGAGGGTGAGCTGAAGCATGGCACGGTGTCGCCTCAATCAAGAAGCACAAGGGGTCAGGGTATTTCCCTTTCCTACCCAAGGGAAGCCATGACAGACTACCTGGAAAAATAGGACACTCCCTGCCCAAATACTGCACTTTTCCAAAGGTCTTAGAAACCGGCAGACAAGGTGATTCTCTCCAGTGCCTGGCTTGGCAGGTCCCACACCCATGGAGCCTTGCTCACTGCTAGCGCAGCAGTGTGAGATCGATGTGCAAGGTGGCAGACTGGCTGGGGGAGGGGCGTTTGCCATTGGTGAGGCTTGAGTAGGTAAATAAAGGGGCCAAGAAGATTGAACTGGGCGGAGCCCACCGCAGTTCAACAAGGCCTACTACCTCTAGACTCCACCTCTGTGGGCAGGGCATACCTGAGCAAAACGCAGCAGACAGGCTGGGCATGGTAGCTCATGCCTGTAATCCCAGTGTGATGGGAGGCTGAGTCGGGCAGATCATGAGATCAGAAGATCAAGACCATCCTGCCTAACATGGTGAAACCCTGTCTCTACTAAAAATAAAAAAAAATACAAAAAAGTACAGGCAAGTGCCTGTAGTCCCAGCTAGTCCAGAGGCTGAGGCAGGAGAATGGTGTGAACCCGGGAGGCAGAGCTTGCAGTGAGCCGAGATCCTGCCACTGCACTCCAGCCTGGGCAACAGAGCAAGACTCCATCTCAAAAAAAAAAAAAAAAAAAAAGGCAGCAGACGTCCCTGTCTGACAGCTCTGAAGAGAGCAGCAGTTCTCCCAGCATGGTGTTTGAGCTCTGAGAATGGACAGACTGCCTCCTCAAGTGGGTCCCTGACCCTTGTGTAGACTTATTGGGAGACATCTCCCAGTAGGGGCCGACAGACACCTCATATAGGCAGCTGCCCCTCTGGGATGAAGCTTCCAGAGGAAGGATCAGGCAGCAATATTTGCTGTTCTGCAATATTTGCTGTTCTGCAGCCTTTGCTGGTGATACCCAGGCAAACAGGGTCTGGAGTGGAACTCCAGCAAACTCCAACAGACCTGCAGCTGAGGGACCTGACTGTTAGAAGGAAAACTAACAAACAGAAAGGAATAGCATCAACATCAACAAAAAGGTCATCTACACCAAAATCCCATCTGTAGGTCACCAACATCAAAGACCAAAGGTAGATAAAACCACGAAGATGGGGAGAAACCAGAGCAGAAAAGCTGAAAATTCTAAAAATCAGAGTGCCTCTTCTCCTCCAAAGGATTGCAACTCCTCGCCAGCAATGGAACAAAGCTGGATGGAGAATGACTTTGACAAGTTGACAGAAGTAGACTTCAGAAGGTTGGTAATGACAAACTTCTCTAAGATAAAGGAGGATGTTTGAACCCATCGCAAGGAAGCTAAAGACCTTGAAAAAAGATTAGACAAATGGCTAACTGGAATAAACAGTGTAGAGAAGACCTTAAGTGACCTGATGGAGCTGAAAACCATGGCACGAGAACTTCATGACACATACACAAGCTTCAATAGCTGATTCAATCAAGTGGAAGAAAGGGTATCCATAACTGAAGATCAAATTAATGAAATAAAGTGAGAAGACAAGGTTAGACAAAAAAGAGTAAAAACAAACGAACAAAGCCTCCAAGAAATGTGGGACTATGTGAAAAGACCAAATCTACGTTTGATTGGTTTACCTGAAAGTGATGGGGAGAATGGAACCAAGTTGGAAAACACTCTTCAGGGTATTATCCAGGAGAAGTTCCCCAACCTAGCAAGGCAGGCCAACATTCAAATTCAGGAAATACAGAGAACACCACAAAGATACTCCTCGAGAAAAGCAATCCCAAGACACATAATTGTCAGATTCACCAAGGTTGAAATGAAGGAAATAGTGTTAAGGGCACCCAGAGAGAAAGGTCGAGTTACCCACAATGGGAAGCCCATCAGACTAACAGCAGATCTCTAGGCAGAAACCTTACAAGCCAGAAGAGAGTGGGGGCCAATATTCAACATCTTAAGAAAAGAATTTTCAACCCGGAATTTCATATCCAGCCAAACTAAACTTCATAAGTGGAGGAGAAATAAAATCCTTTATAGACAAGCAAATGCTGAGAGATTTTGTCACTACCAGGCCTGCCTTATCTAAGCTCCTGAAAGAAGCACTAAACATGGAAAGAAACAATCGGTACCAGCCACTGCAAAAATATGTCAAATTGTAAAGACCATTGATGCTATGAAGAAACTGCATCAATTAACAGGCAAAATAACCAGTGAACATCATAATGACAGGATCAAATTCACACATAATATTACCCTTAAATGTAAATGAGCTAAATGCCCCAATTAAAAGACACAGACCCGGCCGGGCGCGGTGGCTCATGCTTGTAATTCCAGCACTTTGGGAGGCTGAGGCGGGTGGATCACGAGGTCAGGAGATCGAGACCAAGGTGAAACCCCGTCTCTACTAAAAATACAAAAAATTAGCTGGGCATGGTGGCGGGCGCCTGTAGTCCCAGCTACTCGGAGAGGCTGAGGCAGGAGAATGGCGTGAACCCGGGAAGTGGAGCTTGCAGTGAGCCGAGATTGCGCCACTGCACTCCAGCCTGGGTGACAGAGCAAGACTCCATCTCAAAAAAAAAAAAAAAAAAAAAGACACAGACTGGCAAATTGGATAAAGAGTCAAGACCCATCAGAGTGCTGTATTCAGGAGACCCATCTCACTTGCAAAGATACACATAGGCTCAAAATAAAGGGATGGAGGAAGATTTACTAAGCAAATGGAAAGCAAAAAAAAGCAGGGGTTGCAATCCTAGTCTTTGATAAAACAGACTTGAAATGAACAAAGATCAAAAGAGACCAAGAAGGCCATTACATAATGGTAAAGGATCAATTCACCAAGAAAAGCTAACTATCCTAAATATATATGCATCCAATACAGGAGCACCCAGATTCATAAAGCAAGTCCTTGGAGACATACAAAGAGACTTGACTCCCACACAATAATAATGGGAGACTTTAACACCCCACTGTGAATATTAGACAGATCAAGACAGAAGGTTAACAAAGGATATTCAGGACCTGAACTCAGCTCTGCAACAAGCAGACCTAATAGACATCTACAGAACTCTCCACCCCAAATCAACAGAATATATATTCTTCTTGGCACCATATCTCTGCACATATCTCAGCACAAGGATGTGTGTGCACTTATTCTAAAATTGACCAATAATTGGAAGTAAAGCACTCCTCAGCAAATGTAAAAGAACAGAAATCACAACAAACTGTCTTTCAGACCACAGTGCAATCAAACTAGAAATAGAACTCAGGATTAAGAAACTCACTAAAAACTGCACAACTACATGGAAACTGAACAACTTGCTCCTGAATGACTACTGGGTAAATAACGAAATTAAGGCATAAATAAAGATGTTCTTTGAAACCAATGAGAACAAAGACAAAATGTACCAGAATCTCTGGGACACATTTAAAGCAGTGTGTAGAGGGAAATTTATAGCACTAAATGCCCACAGGAGAAAACAAGAAGGATCTAAAATTGACACCCTAACATCACAATTAAAAGAACTAGAGAAGCAAGAGCAGATACATTCAAAAGCTAGCAGAAGGCAAGAAATAACTAAGATCAGAGCAGAACTGAAAGAGATAGAGACACAAAAACTCTTCAAAAAGTCAATGAATCCAGGATCTGGTGTTTTGAAAAGATCAACAAAATTGATAGACCAGTAGCAAGACTAATAAAGAAGAAAAGAGAGAAGAATCAAATAGATGCAATAAAAAATGATAAAGGGGAAATCACCACCAATCCCACAGAAATACAAACTACCATCAGGGAATACTATAAACACCTCTACACAAATAAACTAGAAAATCTAGAAGAAATGGATAAATTCCTAGACACATACACTCTCCCAAGACTAAACCAGGAAGAAGTTGAATCTTTGAATAGACAAATAACAGGCTCTGAAATTGAGGCAGTAATTAATAGCCCACCAACCAAAAAAAGTCCAGGACCAGATGCATTCACAGCTGAATTCTACCAAAGGTATAAAGAGGAGCTGGTACTATTCCTTCTGAAACTGTTCCAATCAATAGAAAAAGAGGGAATCCTCCCTAACTCATTTTTTGAGGCTAACATCATCCTGATACCAAAGCCTGTCAGAGACACTACAAAAAAAGAGAATTTTAGACCAATATCCCTGATGAACATCGATGTGAAAATACTCAATACAATACTGGCAAACTGAATCCAGCAGCACATCAAAAAGTTTATCCACCATGATCAAGTTTGCTTCATCCCTGGGATGCAAGGCTGGTTCAACATATGCAAATCAATAAATGTAATCCAGCATATAAACAGAACCAAAGACAAAAAGCAGATGATTATCTTGATAGCTGCAAAAAAGACCTTTGACAAATTTCAACAGCCCTTCATGCTAAAAACTCTCAATAAGTTAGGTATTGATGGGACATATCTCAAAATAATAAGAGCTATTTATGACAGACCCACAGCCAATATCATACTGAATGGGCAAAAACTAGAAGCATTCCCTTTGAAAACTGGCACAAGACAGGGATGCCTTGTCTCACCACTCCTATTCAACATAATGTTGGAAGTTCTGGCCAGGGCAATCAGGCAGGAGAAAGAAATAAAGGGTATTCAATTAGGAAAAGAGGAAGTCAAATTGTCCCTGTCTACAGATAACATGATTGTATATTTAGAAAACTCCATTGTCTCATCCCTTAAGCTGGTAAGTAACTTCAGCAAAGTCTCCTGATACAAAATCAATGTACAAAAATCACAAGTATTCCTATACACCATTAACAGACAGAGAGCCAAATCATGAGTGACTCCCATTCACAATTGCTTCGAAGAGAATAAAATACCTAGGAATCCAACTTACAAGGGATGTGAAGGACCTCTTCAAGGAGAACTACAAACCACTGCTCAACGAAATAAAAGAGGACACAAACACATGGAAGAATATTCCATGCTCATGGATAGGAAGAATCAATATCATGAAAATGGCCATACTGCCCAAGGTAATTTATAGATTCAATGCCATCCCCATCAAGCTACCAATGACTCTTCACAGAATTGGAAAAGACTACTTTAAAGTTCATATGGAACCAAGAAAGAGCCCGCATTGCCAAGACAATCCTAAGCAAAAGGAACAAAGCTGGAGGCATCACACTACCTGACTTCAAACTATACTACAAGGCTACAGTAACCAAACCGCATGGTACTGGTACCAAAACAGAGATATAGACCAATGGAATGGAACAGAGGCCTCAGAAATAATGCCACACATCTACAACCATCTGATCTTTGACAACCCTAACAAAAACGAGAAATGGGGAAAAGATTCCCTATTTAATAAATGGTGCTGGGAAAACTGGCTAGCCATATGTAGAAAACTGAAACTAGATCCCTTCCTCACACCTTATACAAAAATTAATTCAAAATGGATTAAAGACTTAAATGTTAGACCTAAAACCATAAAAACCCTGGAAGAAAACCTAGGCAATACCATTCAGGACATATGCATGGGCAAGGAGTTCATGTCTAAAACACCAAAAGCAATGGCAACAAAAGCCAAAATAGACAAATAGCATCTAATTAAACCAATGAGCTTCTGCATGGCAAAAGAAACTACCATCAGAGTGAACAAGCAACCTACAGAATCAGAATGGGAGAAAAGTTTTGCAATCTACCCATCTGACAAAGGGCTAATATCCAGAATCTTTAAAAAACTCAAACAAATTTACAAGAAAAAAACAAAGAACCCCACCAAAAAGTGGGCAAAGGATATGAACAGACACTTCTTAAAAGAAGACATCTGTGCAGCCAACGGACACATGAAAAAATGCTCATCATCACTGGCCATCAGAGAAATGCAAATCAAAACCATAATGAGATACCATCTCACACCAGTTAGAATGGCAGTCACTAAAAAGTCAGGAAACAACAGATGCTGGAGAGGATGTGGAGAAATAGGAATGCTTTTACACTGTTGGTGGGAGTGTAAATTGGTTCAACCATTGTGGAAGACAGTATGGTGATTCCTCAAGGACCCAGAACTAGAATTACCATTTGACCCAGCAATCCCTTACTGGGTATATACCCAAAGGATTATAAATCATGCTACTATAAAGACACATTCACACATATGTTTATTGCAGCACTATTCACAATAGCAAAGACTTGGAACCAACCAAATATCCATCAGTGATAGACTGGATTAAGAAAATGTGGCACAGATACACCATGGAATACTATGCAGTCATAAAAAAGGATGAGTTCATGTCCTTCGTAGGGACATGGATGAAGCTGGAAACCATCATTCTCAGCAAACTATCACAAGGACAGAAAACCAAACACTGCATGTTCTCACTCATAGGTGGGAACTGAACGATGAGAACACTTGGACATAGGGCAGGGAACATCACACACTGGAGCCTGTTGTGGGGTAGGGGGGCTGGGGAAGGGATAGCATTAGGAGAAATACCTAATGTAAATGATGAATTGATGGGTGTCGCAAACCAACATGGCACATGTACACCTATGTATCAAACCTGCACGTTGTGCATATGTACCCTAGAATTTAAAGTATAATAATAATAATAATAATAAAAAGAAATATGGCTCAGAAATTTGTCAGGTAGAGAGAAGAAAATAACCTAGGATTAAACCACTGAATGCCCTTTTGTAATCTACTGCAGTGATAAGTTCTTGGCCTATCTATGATTACCCTGAAGTTTCAGGGCTAGTCACATAGTTCTCTTTAGCTTTTGGGTTCCAAGGCTTACAAGAACTGTGCAATCAGTTGCACATTAGGTTTTACAGTAATTAGGAAGATCATTGGTTAAAATCTCGAATCTGCAATTCCTAGCTATGTGGCCTTGAGCAAGTGACAATCTCTGACCCTGTTTCCTCACTGGTAAAGTGAATATGATATTGTATCTTAGGCCTGTCATAAGGGCTTAATGAATTAAAAGATAAAGCACATAGTGTAAGACAGTCACTTATGAAAGGTCATTTTCCCATTTCTCTGTCCTCTTTTCACTCACCTGAATACTTAGGCATTGAGTTTTCCTTGAAGTCTATGAATAAGAACACTTTGCTGGACCAAGGAAAGCCACATTTGGGGTAGGTGGGATTTGGATGAAGACGGGAGGTGAAGGGAATTTTAGGGTTGGTGCTGGTCACATTTGCCTTCTCTGTACTCCTGCCTTCTCTTGTTAGGTTCTCATAGGGCCAGATTACCCTATTTGTCACAGGAGGAATGGGCGCCTAGGCTGCGCCTGTGGACAACCCAATTGGTCTGCAGGGTTGTGTGTGCCTCTATTACAGAATTCTAGGAACAACCCTTCAGAAACAGCCTCAAAGCCTATTCTCACTTGCCACACTTTCTGGGTAGGGGAGGGAAGCTTCCCCTTTATAACACTTTTGTTCTCTGAATTTCGTTTTGACTGATTTAGGCAATCCCTGCCTCATAGGGAAGTCTAGAGCACAGGTTTTATTTGATTTTTTGGGGGGTTTTCCTGACCTCTGTTCCTTTCCAACAAGGCATCAAAGTATCCCTCCCCTTTTCTCCCTCTCCATCTGGGTTGTCTTGGTGTGAGACAAAAAGGGGTGGCAAATTTAATTGTTGACTCCTCCTCCTTTCTGAGCAACTCTGGCTTAGTTAATTTCTCATTAAAGTATGGGGAGGAGCCTCTCACCTGGTCCACAGCATCACCCGGCCTCACACTCAGGATTATACGAGTTCCCCGCTACTGTGGAACATGTTCAGGGTTTATCACCCTCCAAGCTCCTGTCTAAGCATTACCCCTCCCCTCTTGGTTTCTCCTGTCCTCTCATCAGCTATTCTGCATCCTTCCAGGCTTGCTAATTTCTGTCTCCTCTCTCCAGCCCCTGAGTGACCTAGATAAAAAAATAGATACATTTTTAAGCCACTCTCCTATCTGCAATTTGCATGTCCTATGTCAAATGCTTCAAGTTGTTCTGAGTTAATTTGCTCAGAGCATTGGAAAAGGTGCAGAGCTTGGATTCAAGTCCTGGCTCATCCCATAGCAGCTGGGAAGCATTTATGAGATGCCATTTACTAAACCTGTCTTTGCAAGAATTTGCGTTATAACCATGCCTCAATGCTGGATCTGTAAATTGTAAAATCCCACATGACTTGAGCTAAATATACAACAGATAAAGTCACTTTTGCAGGAAGAACCCAATTTTAAGAAAAGAAGGGTAGAAGGTATAGCCAGTCATGTTAGCAACTTCTATAAAGTCCCTGGAATGGATGTCAGCAGAAACATCCTCGCAAACCAAGGCTCCTCACCCCTCATGTCTGGCCCTGGCAAGCTCCCTCCCACCCCTTGTCCCACAGTGGGAATATCTGGGAAGGCTTTTTTCCTCTTGGACTCATTTTTAAATTACATTCTGGCAGCAGTTAGATAAATTCTATCTGTCTTCTGAGCCCCAGGCCCTCCTGAGATCGCTACTTATAATTGAAGAAATAACAGAAACCAAAACTTGATTCAGGCAGTTTGGGTTTATGTGCTTTGTCAATTTACCTATGTGAATCCCCAGAGGACAGAGGATAAAGTTACCTAGGAGTGAAAAATCAGACGGAGAGGTCCTTACAGTGAGGGTTGTACCTTATGCTAAATAAAAATAACAGTTCACCTCTGACACAAGTGCTTTTTGTACACAAGGGGTCAAGTTAAATAACTTTGAATCCACGTCTAGCCATCATATAAGCATCCAGCTGAGTCACTGGTGCAGTAATGCTTTGTGCAGTGCTTCTCCAGACTCGGCCAGAGAACAGTTAGTAAGACTGGTGTTAATGACTTCAGGACTCTGAATGTGATTTCCACATGGGTCAGGCTCTGCCCTGGCTACAAATTTTATGCAAGAATTAGTATTTCCCAAAGCTCCAGGGTTGGCTCTTGGTTTTCTTATTTTATACTCTCTCCTTCTGAGAGTTTGTCTGCCTCATGACTTTAATTATTACTCCAGTTTGGAGAGCCTTCCATTGTTAGTCTCTGGAGCATGAGTTCTGAGGCCCACGTCAAATATCCAGCCTACACTTCCACGTCAAATATCCAGCCTCCACTACCCAAGCACATAAGTGCCATTGCCATCAAAAACTATATTTCCCTCTGAACTTTCATAAATGGCACCTTTAAAGAAGGAGGCCACTCTGACATTAAGAAGATCCATGAAATAACTAGTCCTAGATATTCCGATGTTATTCACAGAAAAACAAAATTAACCCTTTTTACTTCAGTAAGTGACCCAGAAGTTAAGTACTTTTCATTCCTATAGCCTTTTGCAGCTTGGAAGTGGCTCCTATGTTAGATCTGTAACCATTTTTGCCTGTTTCATCTCCTATTTTAGACTGTATGAGCTTTTTCAGTGCATGGACTGTGTTATTTTTTATATGCTCTACAGAACATTAAAGAATGATTGCAATAGATGCTCAAAAACACTTGCTGGAAGAACAAATAACAGAGTGAACAAGTGGACAAATGAGATATTCTCTTAAGGGAACCTCAGTTTTCAGTTCTCTGACCTTTAATGACTATAGTGAGTCTTGTGGTGTTTCAAAAGCATGCTTTCTCTGAAAATCTGTTTCTCGTATTTTCTAAGAAGTCTATATGTAGCTAGTAAGTGTCTCCTAATGCTGGTAGCTGCATTTAAAAGATGAGATAGTTTTGGCATTTGAATCTGGAAGGTTTAAAAAATCAAATCCGTAAATACTAATGCCTTTTTGTCCTCATTCAAAGGATAGAAAAGTGGGAAAATCCCCTGGAAAATGCACATTCCAGTAGAAGTCTTCAAGTTGGGGTAGGGTAAAAGTGCCTTACCATTATAAAGTTTGATACATATCATTGAACTTTGAGCTCCAACCTTGTGGGAACCATATTATGAAGTTCATCAGGAAGTGTTGCAATTCTACAAGGGAATCTTCTTGAGATCTGAAATTCATCTAGATCTCTAAGAATTCTGAATTCAAGGTTACAAGGTAAATTTTATTATTTTTTCCCCTTCAAAAGAAATGCAGACACTTCATGTGTGAAATAAAGAAACCAGGATTTTTAACAGAAAAAGAAATGATAAGATGCCCTACTGCTGAAGTGAGACTTGGTGACTCCAACACCCTTCATCCTTTTCACCTCACAAATTCTGCATAGTATGTGAGTTCATTGCCAAGATCCACTAGAGATTCCAGTCATAGAAAGAAACCAACTTCCTTTAGTCCCCAGTGATTAGAAGTACTATATCTATTCAAATGATTGTATGTCATATTGTTTACATGCTATAACCACTCTAGTCAATCCCAGCACAGTTAAAATAAAATTCATACTCCTTGATGTAGGTTTTAAAGTCGTACATCATGTCCCTCACTGGCTTTTCCTAACTCATCTCTTGCCACTGTCTCCATCACTCTCCATGTTCCATCCAGAGTAGTTCACTGTTGATTCTTTGCAAATAAAAAGATCACACCTCACCTCACTCATGTACTTTTCACTTTCTGTTTATTGTGTTCCATATTCTCCCACATCATTGCATAGCTGTTTAATTCTTATGTCTTAATACTTACTGGAAAGTGGCATCTCATAGTCACTGTCTGTCATTGCACTGTGCTTCATTTTTTCTTAAAGCTTTTTTCACTGATTGGAATTTATATATCATCATATGCCTTCTACTTGTTTATTTACTTATCTATGTGCTTATTGTCTGTCTTGCTCTACCAGAATATAAGTTCTTTAGTTCTTCAAAAGGATGGGCTTTGCCAGTCTTTTCTAGAAGAGAACTTGGCACAGTGTATGTGTGTACTCTTAGAATATAAGAATCCAGAAGAAAAGTAGCTTCCAACCTGGCAATAAGAAAAAAGCTGGATAATTTACAAAATCAAACTTTCCATGAACCCATTATAGATCTTCTGTCAACCAAATGAACTAAATTACAAAAACCGAAAAATTTCTTCAAGAGGAGATGTGGCACACAAATGTTCCTAACTTCATCAGAGAATGAGAGAGAGAGAAATGACCTCCATTAAAGCAGATGGAAATCAAGCAGCTAAAAAATGTAATAAATTCTTCAAGGACAATGTGGGCTAGAGTGACAATTTAGAATAACTGAAAACCCTCAGACACGAGAGGCAATATTCACTCACAAGCAATATTTTTATGAGCCTTCACTGGGTGCTTCCAACAAAGATTGACCAGAGGACCTCCTTGCACGATGCAGGAGTATAGGAAGTACTGCGAGGTGGGGAGACAGGTATGAAACAGCATGCACTTTCCTGAACCATTTTCTCACTTGAAGCAAAGACTTAAGCCAATGGAGGAGGGGTAGAAATGTTCTCTTGCAGAGTTCAAGCAAAATCTGAAAAAAGAGTAGAAGAAAAGCTGTCTTCCACTGGCGGAGGTGTAGAAAATGTTCTCTGTTCCAGATTCCTGTATGCATACCGAGCAGAGTAAGCTTTCACTTGGAAAGGGGCAGAAAATCATCTCTTGTCCAAAGCCCCCACAGATGAAATAAGTAGTTTAACTGCTCTGGATGGCCACCCCTGAAGCCCAGATGTGCACGGCCTATATGAAACCAAGACTGGACCAGAAGAACAAAGAATCTTTCTGCGCCCACAATTAGCTTAGCACTGAGAAACAAACAGCAGCAGTCTATTACTGTGGAAGAGGGAAGAGCATGGTGCATATGTGCAGTGACTGCTAAAAGCTGAGGGTGATGCAAGAACATTGAGAAAAATCTTTCCATACCCCAGATCCCATTGCAAGCACGTGTTAAGGGTAGCCCACTAAGGGAGAGATTTCAACTTTGTGGTCAGTTTGCAACAATGAAACACAAATTCAAATCAATTTCTATCTAGATTGACTCAACTTCCTTACTCAACCCCATTTCCCAACACCAATGGCCTGATACTAAAAGAATCATTATTATTTCCAGGCAAAAATATTTTTTGCTTCTGCCTCTGCTGTCTTCTTACATGTAATGTCTGGAATATAATAAAAATTAGGAGATTTAGATACAAGCAAGGAAAAAAATAGAAAAAACCAACACTATCCCATTGTCAAGAGACATGGATACACTGAAATAAAGTAAATGTTGGAACTATCAGACAGGGACTTTGAAATAACTATTATAATGTATGTCAAAGGATCTGGTGAAAAATATGAATGACATGCATGAACAAATGGGGAATTTCAGCAGAGAAGTGAAGAACTAAAGAAGGCATCAAACACAAAGTATCAGAAATGAAGAATTTCTGTGATGGGCTTGGGAGAAGACAGAACACACATGAGGAAAGATATCTTGAAGATAAGCCAATATAAATTATTCAAATGGTAACAAAGAGGGAAAAGAAGAGACAGACAAAAAACAAACAGAGTTTCCAACAACTGTGGTCCAACATATGGGCCACTGGAGGCCCAGAAGGAAAAGATGGAGAAAACAAATGAAATAGGTGTATATATATATATACATACATATATATATACATTCAAATATATATATACATACATATATATACACATTCAAATATATATATACATACATATATATACATTCAAATATATATACATACATATTTGAAGAGATAATTGCTGAGATTTTCCTCCTAATGAAAGAAAGCAAACCACAAATTTAAGCAGCTCAGAGAATCCCAAGCCTGTACGTGCACCCAGACACACATTCACACACACACACACACACACACACACACACACACACACAGAATTCACACACTGATTATAATAAAACTGCTCAATATCAAAGTCAAAATGAAAAATCTTCAAGGTATACAAAAATAAAGACAACATTACAAATAGGGCAACAAATAATGACAGCAGATATGTAGTCAAAACTATACAAACCAGAAGACAATGGTGTGACATCTTTAAAGCCACACTGTCAACTCAGAATTTTATACTCAGTGAAAATATTTTTACAGAAAGAAAGAGAAATAAAGATTTTTGTTCAGACAAAGAAAAGCTGAAAGAATTTACTGCCAACTAACCTTCACTACAAGAAATACTAAATGAGAGAAAATATGATACTAAAAAGAAATTTGGTTCTAGACAAAGAAATGAAATACAATGGAAATCATAAAAAATGAGGGAAAATACAAAAAGACATTTTTCTCATATTTTTAATTGCTTTAAAAGATAATTGCAGATATATGAAATGATGTTTGTCATCATTACTTAATCAAATTACAATGAGACACCATTTCACAGCTACCAGGATGGCTAGAATCAAAAGGTTAGATAATAACACGTGTTAGACAGGATGTGGAAAAATCACAATATTTGTACACTGCTGGTGGGAATGTAAAATGGTACAGCTGCTCTAGCATACTGTCTAGCAATTATTTACAAAATTAAATATAGAGTTACCATAAGACACAGCAATTTCATTTCTAGGTATATACTCAAGAGAAATAAACAAATATGCCCACATAAAAACTTACACACAAACATTCATAATAGCATTATTCATAAGAGCCAAGTGTTGGAAGCCAGTCCAGATGTCCAAAGACTAGCAAATGAGTAAACAAATGTGGTATATCCACACAACAAAATATTATTCAGCAACAAAAGAAATAAAATACTGATACATACTACAACATGAATGAACTACCATTATGAGGCCAGCATAAACTTACCAAGAATATTATAAGAAAGGAAAATCACTGTCCAATCAATCTCTTTCATAAACATACTTACAAAAATCCTCAACAAAATATTGACAAATCAAATCCAGAGAAACATAGAAAGATAATACAACATGAACAAATTGGGTTTATTCCAGAAATGCAATGTTTATTTGACATTAAAAAATTAATCAGTATAATTTTCACATAAATGGAATAATGGAAAAAAATGTCATCTCAATAATTACAGGGAAATCTTTTGATCAAATTTAACATCAGTTCCCCTCAAAATTCTTCACAAACCAAAAATAGGCAATAATTTCCCTAATTTAATTAACAGGTTTCTTACAAAAATCTTTCAGCTAACATCATAATTAATGCTAAAGTATTTAAAATTTTATAATTGAGAGACAAGACAAAGATACCTGCTATTACACTAACATCATAATTAATGCTACAATATTTAAAGTTTTATCATTGAGAGACAAAACAAAGATACCTGCTGTTATACTACTATTAACATTGTCTTGGAAGTCTTACCCAGCACAAGACAGCAAGAAAAAGAAATAAAAGTCCGTAGGACGGTGTGTTGGTTTCTCATGCTTTCTATAACAAATTACCACAAGCTTGGTGGCTTAAACAATAGAAATTTGTTCTCTTTACAGTTTTGGAGACTAGAAGTCCAAAATCTGGCAGGTGCATACTCCCTCTGGAGGCCATAGGGGAGAATCCGTTCCTTGTTTCTTCATCTTCTGATGACTGACCTGGCATTCCTGGGCTTGTGGCTGCATCACGCCTCCATCTCTGCCTCCATCTCTGCCTCCATCTTCATATCAAAGTTTCCCCTGTGTGTCCATTATCTTCCTGTGCTACTCTCCTATAAGGACACTCATGATGACATTTAGGACCTACCCAAACAATACAGGACAGTCTTCTCAGTTCAAGATCCTTAGCTTAATTATATCCATAAGATTCTTTTTCCAAATAAGATAATATTTATAAGTTCCAGGGATTAAGATTTAACACCTTGTCTGGCCATCATTTAACCCACTGCCGACAGAAAACAAATAAATAAAGTCATCATTATTTACAGATGACATGATTTTATAAGTAACAATCAAAGAGAGAATCTCTAACTATAAGGTAAGTGAATTTACTAAGGTTGCTAGATACAAAGCACTATTTAAACATTAATTGCATTTTGACATACAATCAACAAACAACTAGAAAATAAAATTTTAAAAAGCTACCCTGTACAATAACATAGAAACCCGCCAAATACATAGAAACAAATAGAATTAATGATACACAATACCTCTTAGGCAAATGCTACCACAACTGAGAAAAATTGGAGGAGACCTAAATAATTAGAGGGGCATATCATGTTTCATAGATTGAAATATTCAATATGTAAAGATGTCAAGTCTCCCTTAATTGATCAATAAATACAAGGAAGCCCAAATCAACATTTTCATCAATATTTTAAAATGCAAATTGACAAGCTGATACTAAAATATGTATGGAAATCAAAGGGCCAAAAATAATCAAGATAAACTTGAAAAAGAACAACAAAGATGTAGTTCTTCTAAAACAGATATCAGGACAATATAAAACTATAGTAATTAAGACAATAGTATGAGCAATTAAGAAATATTAACATACTTATATAAAAGAATAGAGTCCAGAAAGAGACCAACACTAACCTTACTCTTTACTTAAGCACTTTCTTCTCTCACTATTCACCTTGAATTGCTTATCTCCAGCACTCTTCCCTGGTTAATTTTCCCTCAGCATAGACTTCTTTATTTAGAGTTACCTGCAATCTTAACTCGCTAGTGCTATAATCTTCTGGAGGGAAAGAAACAAATCTATTACCTCTTTATATATAATAAATGCTATCTGTCTTTGTAATTTCACTCACAGAGAAGAAGCCATGCGGATAACCTTCTAGATGACCTGATCCAACTCCCATATCTTCTTGAAGAGCAAACTTTAACTCTGAGAGGTGACAAGACTTGCTAAAATTGCATATCTGGTTAATACAGGAACCAAACCTAAAGTCTAAATAAGAAAACTTCTAAGTCGACAGTTGGGAAATTCTAACGTCTCTGACTCCCTATGAAAAATACAAGGAATACACTCTAATGCCACATACAAAAATAACCCTTGCTCCTTGTATATTTCTTATAACACGATGACCTGTTTTATATTAAGACCTGGTAGGTCTCTACTGGATAGGTTTTCATTTACAGAGCCAGTCCTCCCGGGGGAGGGGTGCAGGCTCAGCCAGGCACTGGGACAGAGCAGGAGGCAGGAAATGGCATGCTCAGTGCCTCTGAGCCCTTCCTACTGTGCTCCATCTCAACTTTGAGCAGGGCAGACATGTTGACAAGTGCTCCTGGTGTCACTGGAGGGGCGAGAGGATGAGGAATGATTAGGTAGCAGCCACTACATAAGGCAGGCTGGAGGAGAAGGAGACCCTAGCATTTGGCTAGAGTTGGTGGGCGAAGGTGAGGAAGTTCCGTCTCGTGAGCCACCATCTAAATCTCTGAATTAATTTTTGCTTTGAAGTTCTACTGCTTATAGAGTTTATTTCAGCTCTGCTATGTTGTGGGAAGGGGCATAGTTCCACATCCTTGAAACAAAATGTTGACAGCAGTCTCCCTTCTTCCCAGAGGTCAGTGCTGTGGGGCCGGGGCAATCTGAGAGCTCTCCAAAGGGAAGGAGAATCTTGCAGAAGATAACAAAAGCAGCAAACTTAATGGCCTGCTGTCCCATCTGAGCCAGTGTGCTCACTCTATAATATACTTGGATGATTTACGATTTATGTTATGAAGGAGATTACTTGTATCTTTACACCCTCAGTCCTCTGCTTCATCTGGCACGTAAACCATTGCACTCTGGGGAATCTAACCTGCCTTCTTCACATCTCTGGCCACAGTTTCTCTCAGCAGAGAATAGATCTCCTTAATAAATGAGAGATTAGTTCATAAATAGGCAATCTAGCTTCTCCCAAGCCAATTTTAAAACTCAATCAAGAAGCCTTTCTCTCTCTCTCCTTAGGCTTCTTTAATGCCTTAGAGCTCTCTAGAACATGTACTTGTATCTGGTGGCTGTGAAATGAATTGCCAACAGTAAGGTGGGAGGTGAGGAGAGCTGGGCAGGTATCTTAGTACAAAGAGACTCAGACATGACAGACACCGGCATCAACAATGACATCTCAGTAGATCCAGAGATAGCATTCCACAGGTGGGAGATAAGTGTCTTTCAACTAGGAAAGGGTTAGTCTTCTGCCTCAAATCACCTCAGAGAGTGGCTCCACTAATAGGAAATCACTGGTAGGATAGGAATTAACATCTGCATCCTAAAAGGCTCATCTGGCCTCTGCCTTGGTGAACAGGCCCATGTCAAGACAAGGTAGCCCTGGGAAGAAAGAGGCTTACTTTTCCCTCTCACCCCTCCATAATGCCCTGTTGTGTCTGGGAAGAAGGAATGGGGGTAGAAAGTATGGTGAGAAAATTTCACCACATTAAACTATCTCAATCCCCCTTTTTATAGCTGTTGTGGAAAATAGAGGAAGTGTTTAAGCCCTTGGTTCATGTGTTTTAAAAACTAATTATAAAATAAGGGAAATGTGCATTTCATGCATGAAGCATTTTAAGACACTGGAGTATGAATTTCACAAAAGCCCATGCTGGAATCAGAACACTGGTTGGCATTCATCACTTACTGTAAACCTTGACTTTAGTGCCTGGATTCCTGGGGAGCCTGTGTTTGCTTCAGCAGCTCCTGCCAGCTTTCACAGTTCATAGCCCTCCTATATCACAATTTCACATTTAGGGGGAATGTGTCAGCTCAGGACATACTCCTATAGTCTAGATACACCCATGGTGCAATGGCTGTGGAATATGTTGAAGCCTAGCTGGTTCCCTTTTTGTGGGTTCCTTTCTTTTTTCCTTTTGAAAAAATTTCAAATAAGATTTGAAAGACTTTTTAGACATTTACAAACAAAATCTGTGCTCATCAATTTATTGAAAAAGTCTCTAGTAGAACAGAATGGCCAGGAGCAATTTCCAGGACTAGCCTACCTGGCTTTCCTTGTCATCTTCATTACTTACCAGCTGTGTGGCTCTGGACAAAGATTGCATGCTCCCTATGTCCCCAAAATCTCCATACATGATAAGATGGGGATCCTATCAGAACTTAGAGTCATACAGTTATTGAATGGAAAGGAACACATTTCTCATGAGTACACACTGGCTGACTGCATTAAATTAGGGCCTCTCAGCATCCATATGGACAACTGCCTTTACTTGTCCTTTTACAAATAAAATGTATGCTCCCTTTCCCATTACATGTTAAAACAACTTGGAAAACACACAAAAGTGGAAAGGAAGAAAAGGCATTCTTACTGTTTCACTTGAAGGGAAAATTAGTTAACTTTTGATACGTTTCCCTCTAATCTTTCTCTGACAAAGATAAAGTTTTTAAAAATTCCTCCCATAGTTGTGAATTAGCTACAAACACCCATCCAGAAGAAGATGCCTTGTTAACATCAGCATAGGGAGTGGTTCAAAACTAGACCCAATCTCATCTTGCTACTTCACTGTCCAGAGTGGTCACTGTGTTTTTTCTTTGGTACACTTACTCTTGCTTCTCCAGCCAGAAGTCAGAGCTCCAGGGGGGAGAAATTACATGCTTTATTCTTTTTGTAGCTCTCTCTAGGCATATCATAGATTCTCCATAAATAGCTATAGAGCAAAACTGAAAAGCCATGGGGTTACTTATTATTGTCAAGGTAGTAATATTGAAAACCTTAGAAGACTAGCTGGGACAGGACGAAAACCTTGTCCGCTGAAATAGCTGATATTTCTAGGAAGTGACAGTCACTGTTAGTGAATTTCAGAAAGAATCCCAAGTACTCTAGTTTACCTTGTGAGGATAGTCTTTGGTCCTATTAGGGATGGCCTGAAGTCTTAAGGGCTGGTTTGAAGATTTTCACAAAGAAGCAGAGATAATTAATTGACTATTCTGGACTGAGAATGGATGTCTGTTAATCTTTTTAATGACTCAGACTGGGGATGGTGGCAGATATTGGGATGATGGAGGAAGGGCCTGTCTACTCATCTGGCCCCGCCATGGGGTGGTGGTTGGCACCCTCTGATTGAGCTCACCCAGGATAGCCTTACAGGGTTGGCTTCCTACAGAGATATCAGCAGTGTTTGTCTTTGAGGTACACCTTCTCATGCTCCTCTGGCTGGCAGCACCTACTTTCAGGTACCTAAGACCTTTGAGGTACTTCTACTTTATCCAGAATTGGTTTTAAGAAACCAGCCTCTGTCCACCACTTACCTCTCAACAGGAATAAATAACTGTGCTTATTCCCCCAGGGGGATTAATTTTTTTAGCTTCCATCTGTGATTGTGAGAAACGGGGTTTCTGTCTCCCATGCCAACCAATAGGGAAGGGAGAAATTTGGGAAGCCTTAGATTCCTCTCACGTCCCGAGTTTTGTGGTAGGAAAGGTCACCCCATTCTTCCTGGCTTTGCTTTGACCTTCCCCAGTGACCCTGGAGCGCTCTTCCTCACCCTGGCTACTGTGTTCTTCCTTAAAGCTGTAAGCTCTAAGCTTCGAGTGAGGAACACCTCACTCCATAAGCAGAGTGAGGCCTTGGGTGGGTGAGAAAACCAAGACCTATGCCATCAGCCATCCCTGGAGATTCTGGGGTCTTTTTTTTCTGGTACTGCTGGGCATTTGTTTCCATAACACTTCAGAGAAACAAGACCTCCTTGCATGATTATTCTAACTTTCTCCTTAGTAATTTCAAGTTCGGGTTGACATTTGTGTAGCCTCTATTTATTGTTTATGCACTTTTAGTTATTGGAAGTCCCTACGATATCAATGCTGTGGATACTTGCTACAAGAAAGGCTGAAGAGGGACTACATAGGGTGAGCCATGTTGATATGGGGTAGGGAGGTACTTGTTCCAGCCCGTCAGCTCTGATGCTGATGAGGTAACAAGAGCCATGATACTCTTTCTCCACTGAAAACTAGAAAGTTTGGCCCTTCTGGGAGAATTTCAGTGCCTACAGCCACCTCACTCAGCATCAGAATTATCCTGAAATATCCAAAACTGTTGCTATGCAGTGGGACTTGATGTAGTTTTTTTATGAGAGTCTGGTCACATGAAATAGTTACATAATATAATAAAAATAATTATTATTTACATGTGCCCCATAAATATGTACAACTATTATGTATACATAAAAATTAAAATAAAAAATTTTAAAAGTTAAAAAAATTGTTATAGATTTGGTTTACTGAGTTTACTATGCACTTCAGTGCTTTACATATATGTATTAGTCAGTATAGTCAGGGGTATGCTACAGTAACAAAATTACCTTGTATATAAGTTTCCTTTTTGTCATAATAAATCACATCAAATTTCATGTATTAAAATAACACAAATATATTATCTTACAGTTCTGTAGGTCTAAAGTCTGGCACAGGACTTACCAGACCCAAATTGAGGTTCTGGCAGGGTCGCATTCCTTTCTGAGGACCTAAGCGTGAATCTGTTTCCTCACTCCTCAGGTTGCTGGTAAAAGTTAGTTCTTGTGGTTATAGGAGCCAGGTTTCCATTTTTTGACTGACTATACACTGAGAACCCAGTTCCCAGTTTCCAGCAGCCACAACATTCCTTAGCTCACAGTCCCATTTGTTTATCTTAAAGCCCCCAATGGCATGTTGAGTCCTTCTCACATGGAATTTCTCTGATTAGTTGAGAAAAGTTCACTGTTTTTAAGGACTTATGTGATTCAACTGGACTCCTGCAGATGACCCACCTCAAAGCCCATACCCTAAATCACATGTGCAAAGTTCCTTTGGCAATGTAAGGAAACGTATTTCTATGTTCTGGGGGATTGGGGTATAGACATCTCTGGAGGGCCATTATTCTGCCTGCCATACCCTGAAATCACAGTGGCTTAACACAATAAAAGTTTGTTTCTTGCTTTTGTAAGATCTAGTGGATATGATGCAGGTTTTCTGTATTTTGTATCTCTCCCATTTAGGGCATCTGAACTTTTAGGTCAAATGCTACTGCTAAATCAAGTAAAAGGGAGACTGTTGGATTAAAAGCATGGCCTTGAATAAGGTAGTGATTGCGGAGGGAGAGGATGGAGGCTTGATTGGGGCAGGCTCAAGAGATAATGGAAGAAGAGTAATTGAAGACAGTGACTACTGTCAACTCTAACTATTTTTGTTTTACCAATCAGAAGTTTGAGAATTAGGAATTGTCTGTGCAAAGCCTAGATTAATTTTTGGAAAACCTGAAAAGTCAGTGAAGTTGTCCTGATGAGCCACTTTATTATAGTAAGAACTCTGATTGGCACCCAAAGGATCTACAATCAGGCCAGTCAGTTACATCTCTGTGTAGGGACTTGACTATAAGCCCTCAGTGTTAAGTGCAGATTATATGTTTAATCTGTAATATGTGTGTGGATATAAATATGTTTATATTTACATATTTATTATGTATTAAATATAAATTTAATACATATTTTTGCAATTTATTTGAATTAAACAAAACCCACAGTGTAGTAAGGGCTATAATAGAAGTATGAACAAGGACGACAGAGACCTGAGAATAAATTAGTTTATGCTAGATTAGCACTCCACTATATGTGATATGTTCAGTTACTCCTCTCCTATAGGAGAATATGTCCATTGTGAAGACATCTGGGAGAGTAGTACATGGTCATTATGGATGTTAGGCTTGAAATTGACACTTGTAGGCTTAAACCTCTACTCTGCCACATATAGCTATGTGATCATACCTGAATTAATAAGCTTTCCCCAATTTCGACTTTCCCATCTATAAAATGGGTATGATAACAGCCCCATCCTGTAAGTGAGATAAATACAGAATTCATATAAAGCACCTAGAACAAGACTCAGTAAACATCAGGCATTGTGATAATTAACTTCATGTGAAGAAGATGTAGGGTAGTGATGAAGGGGGTTATAGAAAACCTGTCTGCTTGTGTGTAAGGGATGGATGGCAGGGGTGTGAGTCTGGAGACTAAATGTCAGTTCCAAGTCTATTTTGAATGCAAATGATAATGAGAAGGGCCTGAACCAAGGTAGTGGTTATGGAGGCAGTGATTTGAGAGCTGCTTAGGAGGTAGAATCAGAAGGACTAAGTGATCAGGAAGGAAAGAGGTGAGGTAAACTCCCAGGGTTCAAGTCTGGAGGACTGGATACCATCATCAATTAAGAGATGCTTTGTAAGAGAAGAAGATGAGCTCAGCTTTTGCTCTGTTCACTTCACTGCCTGGTGCTTGTGGGACCCATAGGTAGAAATAACTATGGCCCACTGGATTGTGGCTCTGAGCTTCTGTTCTCTCCATCTTGTTCAAAAATAATGCTTTGAGTGATATCTGCACAAGGAGTGGTCACAGAAACCATGCATGGGAGCAATGCCATTTAGCAATAGCATAGAATAGGGTTTCTCACTCTTGACACTATTGACATTTTGGATGGGGCAGTTTTTGTTGTAGAAGATTTGCCTGCGCATTGCAGGATAGTTAGCAACGTCTCTGGCCTCTACCCACTAGATACCAGTAGCATTTCCCCTTCCAAGTTGTGACCACCAAAAAAATGTCTCCAGACATTGCAAAATGTCCCTGGGGGACATCCTCACCCCTGGTTGAAAACCTTTGAATAGAATAAGGGCAAGAGGCCAAAGGACTGAACCCTAGAGTCCACCAACATCTGAAAAGAAGTAAAAGAAGAAGAGTTAGTACGAGCAACCAAGAGAGGAGAGTTCTAAAAAAGAAGTGTTTGGAAAAGTCAACCCCTCTAGGGAGATTACATAAGATATGGACAGAAAAAATGATGGATTTGGTGATTAGAAAGTCTCTGGTGACCCCCTTCATAGAACTGGTGGGGGAAGGAGACTGAAGGTGGGGAAATAAATATAATGCATGGGAGCAGAGTTAGAGAAGGTAAACTCGCAATGTGCTCGCATAAGAAAGGAAGGAGGAGAGCGGGAATTAAAGGGGTGGGGTATCAGGAGAGCGCCTTCTAAGATATGAAACTTCTTGTATCTTGCGAGGTGAGCAAGGTACAAGAAATCTTGTATCTTACTTCTTTTTGAAATGTCACGCTTGATCTATAGAACAGGCTCAATAAACATACATTGGTTGAATTAGAAATTGCTTTTGTTACCTTTCTTGGACTTTGGATATTTTAAAACAAATCCAGGAAGAGAGCAATGCACAACACAAAGGGATGAATCACAAATGGCAGAATTTCAGACATGAGTCAGAGATATTTTGGGTGCAGACCTGCCCTGTGTCCTATAACCATACTACCTACTCACCTCACATTTCCCATATGAACTGATTGTTCTCTTGTTCCCTTTTTTTGTTGTTGTTGCCAACCAGACTTTGTTCCCAAATTCAAGGCAGTCATGGGTAATTATTTCTCTCTTGAGTAATTGACGATGACAACTACTAAATTGGGTAGATAGGGGAGACAAATTTGGTGTCTTCGTTTTTCCCGAACTCTTCAGGTTGGGAGAGAATGGAATGTTCCCCTGGATTGAATTGAACAAAATTGTACCATCAATCTTTAGGATATCTGCACGAGCTAATGAGATGTAAACAGTGACACATCAGAAACAAAACCCAACAGAAAACCTCCTAACTTATAATGTTGTCCTAAGGGCGGCAGCAGAGTACAGAAAAGAGAGGGGGGAAGAATAGCTACCAGCAAGACTTTTGAGTGATGAATTGTTGGTTTACCTATAGCTTATGAACATAATCTCAGCCTAAAGAGATGAATGGGAAGAGATTCTGAGAAAAAAATATATTATTTGATGCATGCAGAATTGTAGTTTTGTAAAGCCACAAGCAGAGGCAGTTTGTTTCATTTGGTTTTGACTATAGCTCACGTCTTCTCCCCCAAAAGAACACAAAACCAGAAAAAGCTGTAAAAAAATTGATAACCAACATCATTTATATCAAGAACGATCCCAGATCATAGCCACTAAGAAGCCAGGACTTACTCAGGGCTGACTCAGCGCTCTTCTGTGCATCACCGAGCCTGGTGCCTTCCAACGAGCAGTTGCTTGACTCCTGTTTATTGAACTAAAATGGAGTGATTTTTTGAATTGATGCAGTTTAAAGTAGGATTTTGAATGTCTCATTTGATCTTAAATGAAAACCCAGAAAATCAGCTGGGCATCAGATGATGCTAATGGCCTTGAAGAGAACAGTTCTCAGGTAAGCCCCAACTTTTGATGTATTGCTGAACAGCCAGCTTAATCAGAACGCCTTTCCTGAAACCTGCATGATGAGCAGTGACATGCTAATTGAAATGTACTTTCCCCAGTGAACCACTTAACAATTTATATAAATATCAAAGCCCTGGGCTTTACTGTCAGTCTTTGTTTTGGAATGAGAAATTTATAAAAAACATATGTTTCCAACTGTCATTGACAGAGTGTTCTTAAAATATGGCCACTGAATCACATCCGACTTTTCTTTCTGCAGACACCAAACCAGTCAGGGTACATTTCTCTGTTAATAACATCTCCTTTCAGAAGGCATCTACTCCACACCAGGGTTTCATTACTGAAATCTGGGGAACTGTTGATAATGGAGGTGGCATTGAGGGAAAGAATGCCCAGGGAGAAAAAGCTAATATATTTGAAATTCGAATTCTGGCAGGTGAGAAAAGAGAAATAGTTGGGAGAGAAACCACTGATCTCATTGCTGGCTTGGCAATGTTAATGAATAATACTGTCTTCTCTGGTAACTGTTAACAGACAAGGCTATGTCCCTTTTACAGGTCAAAGTTCTGTGATTGTGAGTGAAGTTGTTCCTGAATCTGGAGACCTTCTTGTTTAAGTTGGAATAGGGACAGTCAGTCTGCGATCGTAAGTCTGGCTTGCAGAGGACTTGAGAGTTGAGCTAAAAGTGTGAAATCCTGCAATAACTGTATCAACTGGGCCAGACAGAGTGTCTTTTGTCTTCTTAAGCTATCTGACTTTCCCATAGGGTTTCTTTCCCCTAACAGGCCTCAAATGGTGTCATTTAATAAAAAACACCACTCGGGACAAGGTAGCTTGGGCCAACCACCATACATGGTGAATATTCTAGTAACTCTAGTCATATGGGAGAGCTGAACAGGCTTAGACAGCTTGGGAAAAATGAGTGCTGAGAGTGGCACCAGCAGAGCCGCAGGGCTGGGAGGGCGGAGGAGATGGGTCATGTGTCAGTCCCTGTCTTCCACAAGCCCCCTGCAATCCATCTCCAAAATGCCACAGACCCTGAAACCATGCAATCGTGTTGCATCTAGTGCTGCATATAAATCTTTTAATTGCACGCCTTAAGCCTTGTGACATTTAGGCTGACTTTTTGGGAGGAAAAAAGAAAGGAAGGAAGGAAGAAACTTCTGCTGGCAGCCAAGCGATCTGCATTTCATTTCGATTTAGATAGTTTTGCTCTACATTTTTTTCCCAAGGTTTCCTGGATTTCAATAATATATCTTTCATCACCAGATCACCAAAACGTGGTTATGCAGAGCTGTCTCAGGGGCTTTGGCCTGGATATCAGGGATTACTTCATAACTGGGAACTTATGAATTGTATTGGGTTTACAAATGACTTGTTTTTCTCAGTTTAATGGTTAAACCATGAAACTGATAACTTATTCCTAGAAGGGTATGTGCATGATACGTTAATGGGTCTTTGAGAACAGGATTTAAAAATACACACACATACACACACACACACACACACTCAACTAGCTTTAAATAAGACATTTGCTGAGTAGATGAGCTCTGACTGCCACAAATCTCAGGCATTAAATTTTCCATTTTAATGTTTTCCTGCATTGCTCTACCCTTGACCAACCTATTGCACTTACTCTAAGAGCTTTGGGGCTGAATTTTTTTAACCTCTTGGCAGCTGTCATTTGACCCTGTAGTACAAGCAAGGCATTGTACAGCCCAGTGGACTTCTAGCAGGAGCCAACAGTGGAGGAACCCTGAGCTCCAGCACTCACTGACTTGCATTGCGGGAGTCACTGGCTGGCAGTGGGTGCTGGGGGTGGTGGGGAGGGGAAGGGCAAGTGAGCATGGCACATTTCTGAGCACATCTGTTTTATTTCATATCAGTGTGATGACTGTGGCTGGGCAGGGAGTAGCAGGAGGGGGGTCGATAGGTGGGGGGTTTCTGCAAAAGACATGTTTGGATTTCCATTTTATAGGGATGAAAGAACCTGTGTTTGCCAAATTGCAAACCCAAAGAAATATCCTGGGCTGGAAGTGGGGAATTCAACTGCAGCCTTTGAGGTGAAGGTGATTTATGGCTGGCCAAAGGAAGAGTCCAGGTCCACAAAATGGGGGAGGTGGGAATTGAGGAAGCAGCATGAGAAAATGAAAGAAGGATTGGAATTTTTCTGACTCTCCAAAAGCTGTCTCAGTATAATGTTGTGATGAGTTAGGTGTAAATCAATCAGAATCATGTGGATTAAACTTCCTTTCAAGTAGGGGAAGTACAGTCATGCCTCCCATAATGGCATTTCAGCCAATGCTGGACTGCATATACAATGGTGGCCCCATGGTATTTTTATTGTACCTTTTTTACACTGAGATATGTTTAGATATACAAATACGTGCCATTTTGTTATAATTGCCTACAATATTCAGTACAGTAACATGCTGTACAGGTGTGTAGCCTAGGAGCCATAGGCTATACTCTAGGTGTATGGTAGGTGTATAGCCTAGGTGTATAGCAGGCTTCACAATCTAGGTTTGTGCAAGTGCACTGTGTGATGTTCGCACAAGAACAAAATTATCTTATGATGGATTTCTCAGAACATCATTGTCATTAAGTGAAGCATGACTGCAGTGGGATACAATGGATGTCAAAACGGGGGCTAGGGGCAATTCTAATGTAGACCTCGTTGAAAAATATCTCTGCTGACTGACAAGTGAAAAGTCTCCCTGTGATGGACTCTCTTCAGTTTTGGAGGATGGTTACATTGAAAGCTGATAGTCAAAACCATCTTTATTCTTTCCAAGATGATAGCTGTTCTAGGGTTCACTTCCCCCTCTTCCTGTAGCCCTCTGCCTTCCACCTCCAGACTGCAAGGTCTCTTTCATTGTTCTGTTAGTACCACCCCTTGGCAGCTAGTGCTATTACCTCTTTAGTTTTGGTAGATTTTCAACAAAGGAACTTTAATGTTAGTGTTTGTTTTTTGCAGACACAGATTTTTTTTTTAAGTGTGATGTTTAAAGTTGTAGCATCTTTTCTTTGGTTTGACTTTGCAGGTCTGCCATAGGCATCATTTGCATGACAATTTTGTTGATGCTAAAAAAAATTGGAAATTTCATTTGCAGAGTTTTTGGTTCTGTTGACATGTTGGTAGGCCACTGGGGTGATTCTTGGGGTGAGGTACCCTTGAGGCATGGTTGGAGGAGGGAGAGAGAGAAGACTGCAAAAGAGGGTCTGAAAAGATGAATATGAGGCTAAGCATGGATGGCTGAAGCACTGGTTCCCCTTCGACAGGCGATAGTAGCCACAGCATTTGTGAAGTGCAGTGCTCTGGGCACTGTACTAAGCTCTTCAGATATGTCCCATCATTTAGCCCTGAGAGTAGCTATCAGGGGGTGTATGATGCCCATTTCACAGATGGGAAAACTGAAGAGGAGGTATGTAAATCATATGTTTGTGTTCAGAGAGCTGAACTAGGTGAGGCAAACAAGACACTTACCTCAAGTGTCCCAAAGCTTAGTAATCTAAATAGATCACATTTTAATGTAAGTTTTTAAGAAGTCCCTAACTGATGCAAAATAATTCACATGGAATATACGATTAAAATTTTAAATAAAGACTGGACCTGACTCCGCACTTGCAAGACTCTCCTCCCAGAGCTGCCCTACTCAGGGCCCTGGCGCTTACAGCTATGTGAATGTACAAAAGAATGACTCCCACAGTGCGTCCCTACCAAGTGGTTTGACTGCCCAGACACCTGTGTCCCTTGTGCCCACACCTTGGAGAGACAAAGGCAGAAAGGGAGAGGGTTGAGCAGGGGCGGGGGCACAACTCATCTCAGAGGACAGGAAACCCACTGAACTGGGGTGACGGGAGAGGGGTGAGGTTTGAGGGACAGGGTGGGGTACAAGAAGGGCACCTGACTCAAAATTCCCAGAAAAGAAAGGAAGGGAAGTAAGGAATGCAAAGGGGAGGCTCAGGGAGTTATGTGTGTTTGTTATGGTGATTGATCCAGGCATTCCAGCCTCACTGAAGGAGGCAGTCATGGTGGGCTTGGGGACAGGGCAGGACAAAGGTCAACAATAGGCGAGACTACAGCTGCTGCCAGAGTTCAGTCGCCTGGGGGGGTGGGGGGGAATGCAGGACTCCTGGGGTGGAGGGTGGGCTGAGAGATGGTGAAGAAACCAGGAGGGGTCAGGAAGGGCCTATGGGACAGATGCATACAGCGACCCAATGAGGAAAGTAGTTGCCCTGAGCTAGGCGTGGTTCTAAATTCTTGTTTTTGTTTTTGTTTTTCTTTCTTTTTTTTTCTGAGACAAGGTCTTCCCTTGTCACCCAGGCTGGAATGCAGTAGCTCCATCATAGCTCACTGCAGCCTTGACCTCCTGGGCTTAAGTGATCCTCCCACCTCAGCCTCTGAAGTAGCTGGGACTACAAGAGTACACCACCACATGTGGCTAGTTTTAATTTTTTTGTTTGTTAGCTTTTAATAGACTAGGTCTCCCTGTGTCCAGGACTGGTCTTGAACTCCTGGCCTCCCAAAGTGTTGGGACTATAGGCAAGAGCAACCACACCCGGCCTGCTACAATGCTCTTGACCACCACGTGATACTGAGAGAAGCCAGGAAGAAACCAGAAAAACCTAAAAAATCAAGACGGGGAGTTTAAAACTTAAATCTTACTTGGGCTATTCTGAATAATACCTAAACAGTGTGGAGAATTTCTCCCTCCCTCCCCTCTCACCGGTCTGGGCTGGGGGTGCATATATTAGCTGTGCTTTGATTTTTGCATCAAGCGATAATTAAGACAGCCAGACTTGAGTCCACTTAAACTCTTTGAGCTTCAATTTTCTCATCTGTAGTCTGGGGAGAGTAATAGCTATCTGCAGAGAGCTGTGGTGTGGAATAAACAAGAAAATACAATAGAAGATGTTAGTCATTGGAGATCCAGATACAGTAGCTGCCCCAATATTTGTGAATGTCATCAGGAGTTGTATAATTATCATTGCGATTATTGTCTGCCATGTATATAATACCAGAAATTATAATAGTAATGCCGCCAATAAAAGTTAATGTTTCTTGAGTGCTTACCATGCACTTTGGCACTGTATTAATTCCTTTCGCTATTTACAACTGCCTCCAAGGTACATACTTTGGTATCTTCATTTTATTGTAAAATTAGGCTGAGCACTGATGTTTCAGGCACTGGTCGATCACTGTGAGTTTGGCTTATCCATGACACATTTGGAGTTTTGGGAGACATTCTTTAGTAAAGTTGTCTTAGCAGAACAAACTCAATGTCTGCCCAGTTTCAGAGCTCATAGCAGCCCTGTTCTCTCTGTGAAGTCTCCTGTGATCCGCAGGGCTGCAGAATTCCTTCTGCCTATTGACTGTGATTGCTGTCACTCAGCTGGCCAGGATGCCATATGGTCTTGTCATTGCACTTGTATTTTCTCTTGCTTCTATTCTGTTTGCAGAGAACTATTGCTCAAATTGCAACTTAAGGAGGACACTCTGTTCTTATTACATTGTCTTCTTCACATCTTAGATGAATTAATAAATGAATAAATAGAATACCAGAGAATATTTCATGATTTACTAGATCTGTTCGTATTTAGCTACAATTAAATGTTTGTGATTTCTATTCTCAACTGTCTTCCCCTACTGGAAGAGCTAGTGGTTTTTCTGTTTTATGTGGTTTTATGTTCCTCTGTCAGATAAAAACACCACTACCCTGGAATCTTAGAGTGCTTGCTGGGGTAACAGTTGCTTTCGAGTGCTTCTCTTTCTAGTCTCTATTCCATGAGAGACCACAGAACCTGTCTAGGGGAGGGCAGCAGGGAAGATTCCAGAGAATTCAGTTTATATCTCCTTGGCCGAGTGATGCGTGAAAATAGCTCCTTGAGCCTTGGAAATGTCAGCATGCTGAGTGTATGACAGGTAATGAACGAGAACTTTTCCCACACATTAGTTTTACAGGATTATTGGCCTAAGTTGTGGAGTAATAGACATAAATCTTGTTTGAAAGTAGAGTATCACACTTCTAGGTAGACTTAACACCATAAGAACAGTCAGTGCAAGTTGCAGCCTGGCCGGGTGTGAGCACAAGGTAAGAACTATTAACTTTTAAATCTCTTTGGGTAGCAGAAGCCTAAAAGAAGTGGCAAATATGCCGCAATCCCCACTTTCTTGTCTATGACAGACATCACTAACCGATTATAACAATGTTTCTGACTTTGCCTAGTTCAGTCTCAGAATTCTTCTCATTACAGTTCTATAGGCGATCATTTCCAATCAGATGGAGTTGAACTGAGGAATTAAAATTATTTGCCAACTGTGCTTTTCCTATAGACAGGATCATGTTGAGTTTAGTATTATTAAGTAGCTAAAATAAGTTTGACTTTTAAATGATAGAAAGTACCATCTATATATTATTGTTTGATGTTAGAAATGTTGCTACATTTCTTTGAACCTTGGTTTACTCATCTCTGAAGTGGGGAAATAATGACAAATCCTGCATGGCTATTGAGGTGACTTTTAAGAAATTTTTAAATTTTAATTTTAAATTTTTTTGGTAGAGATGGGATCTATGTTGCCCAGGCTGATCTTGAACTTCTGGCCTCAAGTGATTCTCCCACCTTGGCCTCCCAAAGCACTAGGATTGCAGGCATGAGCCACCCTTCCTGGTCTTATTGGAGTAATTAATCAGACAATGTATTTAAAGTGTCTAGTAGAGTACTTGGGGCATTCAATTAGTGGTGGCTCCTGCTGTGACTTGCTTTGAACCCTGAAGCACTTGAGAATACATTTGGTCTGTGACCCTGAATATAGACAGAACTGAGCTTATGGCTTTTCTTCTTTAAATATCACTTTAAAATGCTGAGGAAACTTTATCTGCTCCCCTCCTCAGTTTCCTTGTAAATTTTACAAAGGCTTAGATGATAATATGAATTGGAGGACACTCTCACACTGTGTTTTCCTTCAAGAGGTCATTATTGCTGGAATTGACACAGAGACTTGAGTTTAATGTAGTGACAATAATCATTTGGATTAAATTTGAAAAATGTCCTCTAGTATGTAGAACACCATTCCCTGCAATTGGCACTATGTTAATGGCCTTAAAATTGTTCTGCCCTCACTCACTCCTAACCCCTTTAGTGTTTTCATTTGTTTTGTTTTGTTTGGAGTTGTGGTCTCTGTCACCCATGCTGGAGCACACCGGCACAATCATGGCTCACTGTAGCCTCAATCTCCTGGGCTCAAGCAGTCCTCCCACCTCAGCCACCCAAGTAGCTGGGACCACAGGTATCCACCAAGACGCTCAGCTAATTTTTTAAAATTATTTTTTGGAGGTGGGGTCTAGCTATGTTGCCCAAGCTGATCCTGACCTCAAGCAATCCTCCTATCTCAGCCTCCCAAAGTGCTAGGGTTACAGGTCTGTACCACTGCACCTGGTCCCAACACAATTTTAAAATGCAAATTGGAGTAAAATGCAAACCTCCTTCTTCAAGCTTTTTTTTTTTTTTTTTTTTGAGATGGAGTCTCGCTCTGTCACTCAGGGTGGAGTGCAGTGGCACGATCTCGGCTCACTGCAACCTCCGCCTCCTGGGTTCATGCCATTCTCCTGCCTCAGCCTCCCAAGTAGCTGGGACTGCAAGTGCCCGCCAGCACACCCGGCTAATTTTTTGTATTTTTAGTAGAGACGGGGTTTCACCGTGTTAGCCAGGATGGTCTCGATCTCCTAACCTCGTGATCCGCCCACCTCGGCCTCCCAAAGTGCTGGGATTACAGGCGTGAGCCACCGCACCCGGCCTTCTTCAAGCTTTTTAATGGCTACTGTACCAGTCAGCAATCTGGTTGGAAGGAGATGGTTCACTCAAATAGTAAACATTTAAAAGTATGCGCAGCTGTAAGGGAAACCAACAAAGAATGATGTTGCACCCCCAGGGCCGCCCCTGGACTGAGGGTCACAGTGAGGGAGCAGCTGTAACTCAGGCATTCTCAACATGAGTAATATCACCCTTCAAGAGGGCAGAAATTGGTTGTGGGCATTGTGAAAAAATATTCTTTGTTATGTACAGAGCACGGATATACATAGGCTACATAAAACTAATTTCACTGGGGAACCATTAGGAACACAAAATGCATTACAAAGTTCTAGGGGTGAGGGAGCAATAATGAAGGAAAAAAAGGATGAGAAACACTGTAATAGCTAAAGGATTGCACTACTTAACAAACTTTATGGTCTTATATAGAGGAATTTTTGCAGCCACAACACACAAGGAGGGAGCCTGGGGAGCAGATATCTTGACCTCTATGTTCACCTGTCCTCTGATTATCTGTCTGCTTGTGCCTCCCATTAGTGGAACCCAACTAGAAGCCAGAAGGCAGGGGAGCTTGTAGATATAGGCCATCCAGGTCAGAGCACACTTGGAAAGGGTGGAGGGTGGATTTGGAGCACAAAGGGAGCTAACCAATGGGACTGCCAGTAGCTCTGGGGATAAAGGGCCAAAGATTTTTTTTGACTCACAAAGATCTGCACCACCAGGCTCCTGCCCTGCTCTTCTCTCATCCCTCTCTTGCTTGACTCCATCATCCTATCCTTTTGGTTTCCACAATACTGAGCTAGTCCCTGACTCAGGGCATTTGCACATGCTGTTCCTTTGATATGGTACGTTTCCCTCCCTCCTTCTCACCCTTCACCTCTCAGCTTGATTGACACTTTCTCAGGGAACATTCTCTGACTCCCTGGCTGGGCTCCATTCTCTCTGTTATAGTTTTTCCAGGAAGCACTTGGCTTCTTCGTCATAGCACCAATGACAATTATAATTCAAATACTTTGTGTAATCATTTGTTTAATTTCTGTCTCTCTCACCAGATAAAATGCTTTATGAGGGTAGTAACCCATTAGCCTAGGCAAGTGCCTCGCACATAGTGAGAACTTAATAAATATTTGATGAATAGGTGCATTCCGGCAGGAAATAAACATATCAAAGGCACAGAAGTTTCCTGGAGTCAGACTGTGTTAGAAACTTACTGTTACCACTTACTAGCTGTGGAATCTTCAACAAGTTACTTAACCTCTTTGTGCCCCTAATTTTATTCATTTGTGAAGTAAGGAGAATAATAATAGCTATTTTGTGGAGGCTGGAGAGAGGATAAGTGGGTTAGTACATGTAATGTGCTTAGAAGAGTACATGGTAACTGTTCAATAAATGACATCATTATCATCATCATTAAAGCTTCGTTGTGTAATTATTCTATTGTTGACTGGCTGTTTGGTGGTGACATTCACACTAATCAGAGAGAAAAAGGGCATGTTAATCTTAGATAGCACTGATTCTAACCATCTCATTTTGAGAAATAAGAACCCAATTTTTCTGATACTAAATCCTGAAAGCAATTTAGTTTTTCTCTTGTCATACAGTTAGAATCTGGGGAAAAGTTATTTGACAGCTAATCTAGTTTACCGTGTAAAAAGCAAAGATTAATCTTTTTGCTACTGAAATGGGACGTGAAGGCCTGGGTTTCTTCTCAAGTCCTTGTGTTGGTTGGCTCTCTCCCAAGTTTTAGCTCTTAACTCAACACCAGACAAGGCAGGGACAAAGTGGGAGATAGGGCAGAAAGCAGCATCAGAATCACTGTGTGTTCCAAGAGACATGGTCTTGGGACAGTCAGAATTGCTTCCTGGGAGGTCACTGGGAGATGTAGGGAGACCAGTTGAGAAGCAGCTAATTATACAGGGATTGGGACCAAGGATGCAGATCAGGAAAGGCAAGCAAGGTGATAGGAGCAATACCATGAGACAGGAGCACTGTCCACCCCACTAGATTTAGCCAATCAATTTCTTCTGGGTGGTACATCTTTTGTCTGGGAATTATTTAACTACATGGGGCATACACACGCTGGCTTTTGCACTACAGCATTTTACAGAGTTTTTCTGATGTTAGGCACAGGCTGGATTATAGAGTCACAGGATGGTCAGAAACTTGCCATTCTATTTTTTAATAGCAACAGAATGTGAGGTCTTAGGTCAAGTGGTTGCCTTCAAGTCATGCAGCAGTAATGGAGTTGGTACATGATCTCATGTCCCCTTAACTCCAGGCCAATGTTATTGCCTTCCTTTACTTTCCTTTCAATATAACCCTTAACTTCTCTTGTGGCCTTCGATTCATACTATGGCCATGAGAAAAAGTTAATTTCCATAGAGTCACACAAGGGAAAGAACTTCATTCCTTCAGCCACACCACCTGAGTGGTCATCCCAGTAGTCACACAGTCACATATTACCTGTGATCCCAGTTCCATCTCTGGAAACCTGAGCAATGTTAGTACCACGTGCACTTGATTTTTCTGAGTGAACCATACATTTCACATGGGTGGTGGCATGCATGGCTGAGCAATCACTGTCACAGACAGAAGAATTTATGTTTGCATCTGTGTTTCACCTCTTTTCACATCTGGTCTTGGTAGGCCTTTGGGAATTTGTTGGAAAAAGCAAAGGAGAGCACTGAAAAGAGCTCTCAGTATGCCTGGAGTCAGGCTGAATAAAGATGAGATCACCATTCTTCCACTTGCAGAGAAGCAGTGGGGTTTTGACTGGTTAGTGGCTGGATGTCACTGGTCTAAGTGTGTCTCTTATCAGACATCAGGACCTTAGAAGTGTCTCATGAGGTCAGTTGCATGTTCTCCTAGCCAAGATTTTTTTTTTTCCTAATGAAGGTCACCAAGGAAAAATATATCTCTCTCTCTCTCCTCAAGTCAGTTTAGGGATATGTCTTAAATGGCTCTGGTTTCCTTTATTAATCAGAGGTAGATTTGTCACTCATGATTTATCCAGACCCATTTTGAAATAGCACATTTTCTGTATCAACTTTTAGGTAAGGTTCCATTCATTTAGCCCATGTTGATAATGTAGGTCTCTTTTTCCTGCAATGCTGATGGTAACCACCATTACTCCAGTACTCAGGGCATGAGTGGCCAAGCCCTTTTAGGTTTTATAAATGCCCATTTAATCCTTCCTCAGCCCTTCCTTTCAGAGTAAAGTGGTCTATGCCCTTTAATTAGACTTCGTATAACAGTATCCTAAGCCCACTGCTTATGGTAATAACTCTCACTTCTATCCCACCTCTTTTAGATGCCAAAGACAGAAATATATGCAATATTCTTAGGGCAAGAGATTATCACCAACGAGGAGACAGGAAAGAAGAATGCCTTCTCTTTGGTTTATTTTGATCTTCACAGAAATGCTATAAAATTGGAAAATATTAGTGTTCTTAGGATTTGTTGCCTCTCTTTGCTGTAAGAGCATGGTGGACCAATAACCTCAAGGAGTAAATTATCCACACGAATTATTTCCTCAATGCAGTTAGTTTCAGAGTTCATCATCTTCCAAATAGTGTCTCTTCCACATGGGTGTCAGTTGGACACCTGCCTGCTCACTCTTTCAGCACTGTGGGACTGCACTCTGCTGACCACACTACCTTATTGGATCAGTTCCTTGTTCAGCACTGTTTACTTAGCTCAGTGTCTGAGAGCATAGTGCAGATGGCAACCCAGTGGTGAGGTTCCTTCTCCATATGGGTCCATGGATTTGAAAAGAAAGACGATTTGCTGGCAGGCACCATTCTTGCTATAAGCAAGACTTACAGTGGTATCTCATAGCAATGTATTCCAAACTTTCTTGCTTGCAACTCACAGAAATAAATATATTTTACATTGCAAATCAGTATACACACATACATGTGTGCATATACATGCACACACATACACCTGAAACCAAAATTTCATAAAATAATGCTCTTGCTAAGTACGATAAAAGGTAAAAAGTATAGTAGAAAAGCCACATATTTGCAAAAATATTTTTAAAAGATGTTAGTTATAACTTACAAAATTGATTTACAAAAATTGATTTTTGACACATGCTAATGAGACCAGCAGTTGGCAAAACAATGGATTACAGTACTTTTATGTGAAGGACCCAAACTTTTCCTTGTCATTCTTTTCCTTTTTAAAAATTTCTTTTTGTTTTCTTTCTTTCCTTTTTAGGAAATGCTTTTGGAAAGAGATCAAAGTACAAAGTTAGCCACATGCCAATCTGATCCCCACTACAAGATCTGAAATTCATGCTATTTTCTCAGTCTATGACTCATATCCTAGGTCATAGGCTGTTAGCTTCTTCAGCTTGACGTGATGCTGCCAAATTACTTCCCTAGAAGGTTATACCAATTTACCCTCCCAGTAGCAGTGTATGAGAGTTCCCAAGTCCCCACATACTTGGAAACTGGGTATGCCAAAACTTTTAAAATTTTTTGATGCATGTGTAATTGCTTAAAACTTCATTTTTAAAATTATTAATGAAATTGAATATTATTTCCCACATATGTTGTTCAATCAGACTTTCTTACAGGTGAAATGACTATTCATATTTTGGTGTATTTTTCTATTAGGTGATTTTTTTTTACTAATATTTGTAGGATTCCTTGCATATTCTGTGTACTAACCATCTGTGCTTATTAGTTATATAAATAGCAAGTATTTTTCCCAGTATATGAAAAGATAGAAATTGCAATTAATTTTACCCCAGTTGTTCCAAACCACTGATTAGTTTTTCCTTTCCCTTTTGACTTGCTATGACATTCCTATCATTTACAAAGTTTTTTTCTATGCATCATTCTAAGATTTCTACTGTGCTCCACTATCCTATTTGTGTATATCTGAGCCAATGCCATATTGTTTTAATTACTATAGTTTTATAATTGGTTTTAATATCTGGAAAAGCCAATCTTCTCCCTTGCTCTTCTTGACTTTACTTGGCTACTGTTGGCCCGTTATTCCTCTATATGAGTTTTAGCATTTTTTTTAACTCCATGACAATTATTTTTGTTATTTGAATGGACCTATGTTGAATTCATAGACTAATTTAACTAGAATTGCCATGTTTTTCAAATTGTTTTATATAGTCTGTATTTTTATTTGTTCAGATTATCTTTTATTCTCTTAGTATTTTGTAATTTTTCTCTATTAAATTTATTGAAAATATTTTATGTTAAATTACTCCTAAATAACTTAAAATTTATAAATCTTTAGGATTTTTTTTCTATATTTCCTAATTGGTTTTTTTGGAGTATAGGCATATTATTTTTTAATGTCAATCTAGAAATCTTCATGAACTTTCTTATTGCTTCAAAATTTTGCTTGGATTTTCTAATTAGATACTTATAGTGTAAATATAAAAAACATTTTATTACTCAAATTCTTATAGTGTTTGACTATTGCAAATAAAGCTGTTATGATGATGATTTATGTACAAATCTTTGCATGGACAAGAGCTTTCACTTCTCTTGGATGAAGAATGGAATGGTTTGATCATGTGGTAGGTGTATGTTTAACTTAAGAAACTGCCAATCTGTTTTCTAAAGTGGTTTTATGATTTTCAAGTCTTATTAGCCAGATGTGAAATTTCCAGTTGTTCCACACCCTTGCCAACACTTGATATGGTCAGCCTTTTTAGCTTTAAACATTCTAGTTAGTGAGTAGACACTTTTGTTGTGGTTTTCGTTTGCATTCTTTTTGTCATTTGAATGGAATTAGGTTGAATTTATAGACTAATTTAATGCTTTATTAAGTTTTGTACTTCATATGTACTTATTTGTCATCTGGCCAACTTTTCTAATAAAGTGTCTGTTCACATCTTCTGCCTAGTCTTTATAACTGAGTTATCTGAGTTCTTGTAATTAACTTGTAAAAGTACTTTATGTGTTCAAGATTAAAGTTCTCTTTTAGGCAGATATTTAGCAAATATTTTCTCCCAGTTTGTGGCTTGTCTTTTCATTTTCTTAACAGTATCCTTGACAAGAAGAAAATTTCAATTTTATCAAGTTCTATTTATTGATTTTTTTCTTTTATAGTTCATTTTGTGTGTGTGTTATATTGAAGAAATCTTTGCCAAACCAAAGGTCACTAAAATGTTTTCCTATGTTTTCTTTTTTTTTTTTGCTGACTTTAAAATGTTTATTCTTTAAAAAATTAGTTGCTTTTTATACAGCTATATAAAGTTCTTAATGTTTCTTTGGCAATGGAATGTAATGGAATTTTACAACTATATAAAAAAGTTACCTTTGCCTAAGAAACAGTATTTACTGTGTGTACATAGTTGACTGACAAAATTCTCTACCATCCAGCACTCTAATTAATTGACGAAATAAGCTACCTCATATTACAGGATTCCCTAAAAGAAAGGAGGAAAAAGATACACACACACACACACACACACACACACACCACACACATGCGCACACACACACACATAACCTTCTGTGGCTCAAAACACAGTATCATGGCCCTATCCGCAGGCAACTTGCAATTGCCAAATACAATTTAGTGATAAAAAAAAAACCTTTCAGTGATGAAAAAATACTTGTAAGTCCCACTGAAGTACTGCTTTAGTTTAACTATACATGAGAAATTACTTAACCTTCTGCTATTCCAAATATATTTAATGCTCATGTTTTAAGATGAACCTTCCACCCCCAAATGTAACTGCATTTTATCTTTGAAATTAAGCGGAAAAACAAACAAAAAACAAAAACCCAGTGCTGGTGACAAATGTACAGCGAATTCACTTCTTCATTCTTCACAAAGACTGAAATCAATGTTCAGGACCATGAAGAGCTAGAAATTCACCTATTTTCAGAGACTTGTTTGTAGACTATGCAGCAACTTTGTTGTCTTTCCTATATTCAAAATCTGCAAACTCCGAGCCCCCACGACCTCCTCTGAATCCACCGCGAAATCCTCGAGGGGCAGTGAAGGTACCACCTCTGCCACCACCACACCCTCTGCCACCACGGAAACCAAGACCTCCTCTGCCTCTGTATCCCCCACGGCCACGGTTTGGATGAAGTGGGATTCCAAATGTTTCAGCATTTAATCTTCTTTCTTCAGCCCAGGTTGGTCTCCGTTCTCTATTGTCATCATAAGAAATATTATCACAGAAGGATTTAGTTTTGTCATAATAGCAATTAGGTCCAAGTGGATCTTCTTCATCAGCATTTCCTTCACTGTTTTGGGTATCGACTCCTGAGTCTCCTTTATCTTCACCATTTACAGGCTTCTTCTGTTTCTCAAGTTTATCTTCTTTTAATTTAAGTTTATTATGAAACTCTCTGTCAATCTCTTCCCTGTGGAATTGTGCATTTGCACTTTCAAAGTCAAAGTCTTTCTCAAATTTCACTGGCCCATCTCGCCGAATACCAAATCTTCCCCTGCCACCCTGATGACCCCCACGTCCTCTCCTTGGAGCTGAAGGAGCACCTAGAGCTACTTGTCTCTTGTTACCATTTCTGAGTTACTCATTTCCTGGCCTTGAAACTTTGTGTACTTCAGCTCGCCTGTGCTCCTGATTCTCTCCTGCCTTTTGGCTGGCAGATGGCAAAGGCCTGGTTGATACAGGACTCCTTCTCCCAACAGCTGCTGGAGCAGGTAAGTGGGCTGAGGCGGTCTGCACTGCTTGTTCCATGGTTGGGCTTTTTCTCAAAGGGTCTAACTGAGGGCTTCAGCGACCTTGAGATAACTGTGTTTTTAGAGATCTTGTATCCTGCCTTGTATCCAAGGCAGAACCAATCGCACTACTTTGGGGTAAGGTAACACTGTTTGATGTTTCTGTTCCAAAGGATGTCAAAGAGCTTCCAGCAACACCAACAGCACCAAACTGCTGCCCAACTAAGGAACTTGGACTGAACTGACTGTATGTGGGCATCCTGCCCAAAGGCCCATAAGAACCCATGGACTGGAATGAAGAAGTCGATGAGCCTAGTGAGGACTGAACAATAGCTGGGTCTTGAGGCAAAGAACACTGTGGTTTTGGTGGCTCACAAACAGTAAGGTCTTTAATGTCACTCCCACGGAATATAATGTATTCAAAGACTTCATCTCCAGGTGGTATTGGACGATCTGTTGGTCTGTCTTCTGTACCAAAGGATCGAACTTTAGCAAGGACTACAGTGGAGTTTTCGGCGTCGATGGTGTAGAGGATGCCCTCGTAGTGGATCTCCGCCTTGGAGATGAGGCTGATCTTGCTGCCGATGTAAGGGGTGCCCCCGCTCATGGCGCCGCCGCCGCGGCTCCCAGCTGCTCGCAGAGAGGCAGATCCCACGCCGCTGTCGCCCGCTCCGCAGGCCCGCTCGCCCCGTCGGCGCCTACTGCAGCCGCTTCAGACTCAACATGGCAGCGGCGCCGGCTCCCCTACCCTCCCCCAGCCTCCCGCCCTCAAGCCGCGGCGCGGCGGCGGCGGCGGCGGCAGCGGCGGCGGCGCGGGGCATGCTGGGAGCTCCTATGTTTTCTTCTCAAAGTTTTCTAATTTTTTGACATGTCTATCCAATAGTTCCAACACCATTTACTGAAAAGACTGTCCTTTCTTCCATTAAATTGCCATGGCACCTTTACCAAAAATCAATTGGCCATATATAGGAAGTCTACTTCTGGAATTGAAATTCTGTTCTATTGCTCAACATGCTTATTTGTTAAAACTACACTATCTTCATTACAGTAGCTTTATAATAAATCCTGAAACCAGTTTATTGAGTACTGTTTTTAAACATTGTTTTGGCTATTTTAGATTATTTGCATTTTCACACAAAGTTTAGAATCAGCTTGTCTATTTTTGAAAAGAATAAATTTTCTGGGATTTTGATTGGTATTATGTTTAACACATAGATTATAGCAGCTTTTTCTGTAATAGTCCCAAACTAGAAACAACCCAAATGTCTATCAACAGGTTAATAAATAAACAAATTATGATATAGCCGTATGATGGATAGTAACTCAGCAATAAAAAGGAATGAACTGTTGATAACTACAAAATCATGGATGAATCTCAAAATCATTATGCTGAGCTAAAGAAGCCAGCCCAAAGAGTATATATTGCATGATCCCATTTATATAAAATTCTAGAAGCTGCAGCCTAATAAACAGTGGCAAAAGGTATATAAGCTGTTACCTGGGGCTGGGGGTTGGGTTCCGGAAAGGCATAAGGGAGAGGTTACAAAGGGATATGAAGAAATTTGGGAGTGATGAATATATTAATCATTTTTATTGCAATGATGATTTCACAGGTATACATATAGTCAAAACTTACCAAACTGTACACTTTAAATATGTGCAGCTTATATCACCTATACTTCAATAAATCCATGAAAGAAATATTATACCAATTATTCTTTTTCTTATCTTTTTTCTCCATTGGCAATCCTTACATAATATGGGACGATGATAGGCCTCCTTGTGTTGTTTTTGACTTAAAGGAAGTGTTGCTACTGTTTTCTAAGAACTTTTCCTTTTTCCCACCCATTTCATCCTTTTCTTTTTCTTCCTCCTTACCTACCTTCCTCCCTTCCTCCCTGTCTCCCTCCGTCCCTTCCTTCTGTCCTTTTTTTCTTCCTTCTTGTCTTTCTTGAGATAGATAAAGTCTATGAAGTTAAAGAGATTCCTAGATCTCTAACATTTTCTTTTTCTTTTTTTTTTTTTTTGAGATGGAGTCTTGCTCTGTCGCCCGGGCTGGAGTGCAGTGGCACAACCTCGGCTCACTGCAAGCTCTGCCTCTTGGGTTCATGCCATTCTCCTGCCTCAGCTTCCTGCCTCAGTCTTCTGCCTTAGTCCTGCCATTCTCCTGCCTCAGCCTCCTGCCTCAGTCCTGCCTAGCTGGGACTACAGGCGCCCACCATCACGCCCAGCTAATTTTTTTTGTATTTTTTTAGTAGAGATGGAGTTTCACCGTGTTAGCCAGGATGGTCTAACATTTTTTTAATCAAAATGAATGTTGAGGTTTACAATTGCTTTTTTTGCATCTGAAAGAGTATCATATTTTTTCTTCTTTTGTTAATGGAAATATATATATATACACACACACACACACACACACACACACACACACACACACATACTGATGTCTAAATATTGTATTTTTTAGATAAGCCTTGTTAGTCTTGAAACATTTTTGTTCTTAAAATTATGGATTTGATACTCTACATTTTATTTAGTTTTTTTGTATGAATGTTCATAAGTGAGATTGGACAACATTATTTTCTTGTCTACATTTGTCCAGTTTTGATGTCAAGTTTGAGCTTTTACCTTATAAAATGTGTCGGGACGCTTTCTTGCTTTTTAGATTTTTCAAAACACCTTATACAATATAGAACTTATCTATTTCTTGAAGGTTTGTAAAACATCACCTAAAAATATCTATTGATATATTTTAGGGATAAGGTATATTATTAGAGTCAATTACTTTAATAATTAATTGACTTAATCAATTACTTTAATAATTGACTCTGTAATAATATGCCTTACCCCTAAAAGATATATTTACTTTATACTATACTTAATATATATGTTAAAGTAATTACTATATAATTACTCTAATAATACTGTAATAGTTAATTATGGATTACTTAGCTTTTTATTTCTTATTTAGTCAATTTTTGTGGTTTACATTTTCCAGACAGTTCATCATTCTAACTTTTAAAATTTACTTAAAAAAGATATTCATATCAATTATATAAAAAGAAATGTATACTTATATATAAATATAAATGAATATGTACAAATATATATATATACATACATGAATAAAGAGAATATGTAGTAAGACACACACACACACACACACACACACACACACACACACAGAACATCTCTATTGTTTCTGTAGCTTTGTCTTATTTGTAATCCCTAATATTGTCTCTTTGCGTTTTCTATTATTTGCTTGATTGGGCTTACTAAACTTTGTCTTTATTTAAAGAACTAACTTTTAGTTTTGCTGATTTGTTTGGCTGATTTATTACTGTCTGTTTTTTTTTTTTTTTTTTTTTTTTTGAGACGGAGTCTCGCTCTGTCGCCCAGGCTGGAGTGCAGTGGCGCAATCTCAGCTCACTGCAAGCTCCACGTCCCGGGTTCACGTCATTCTCCTGCCTCAGCCTCCCGAGTAGCTGGGACTACAGGCGCCCGCCACCACGCCCGGCTAATTTTTTTGTATTTTTTAGTAGAGACGGGGTTTCACCGTGGTCTCGATCTCCTTACCTCGTGATCCGCCTGCCTCGGCCTCCCAAAGTGCTGGGATTACAAGCGTGAGCCACCGCGCCCGGCCTGTTTTTTAGTCCATTCGTTCCTGCTCATGTAACTGTTAATTCCTTTGTCCTCTTTAGGTTGTTACTGCTTTTCTAATTTCTTGAACTGAAACACCATTTTTCAATAAATATATTTAAAGCTATCCATTTCCCTATCAGCATAGCTTTAGCCTCATTTTACGATCTTGAATATCTTTATCTTTCTGTGCTGAACCTGGGGTAAGTCCTCAGAACTATCTTACATTTCACAGTTTGTTCTTTGTGTCCAACCTATAGTTTGTTTTGGAGTCTTGTCTACTAAGTATTGTATCTGAATGTCTATACTTCATTTCTAAGATTTCTAGTAGGTTCTTTTTCAGCTTAAGTTTGTAAAAAAATATTTTTGGTGAAAAGAAAATTCTAGGTTGGAATATTCCTTTTTAGCATCTTAAATATGTTATTTTACTGTTTTCTGACTTTCATAGTTTCTATTGGAAAGTTAGCCTCCAGCCTTATTGCTGATCATTTGAAAGTAACATACCCTTTTCCACCCCTTCTTCATGCTTTGATATTTTTCTCTCTGCCTGCGTCTTCCAGTTGCTTCACTATGATAACCTTAAGTGTGATTTTTTTCTGTATCTACATTGCTTAAGGTTTCTGAATCCGTAGATTAATATTTCTCATCAGCTTTGCAAAATTTTCTCTAGAAATAGTGCCTATCCTTATTCTCTCTCCTCTCCTGTGAGACTGTAGTTACAGGTACTTCAGTCCTTTACATTATTTCCTTTATGCCTCTTATGCTGGACTTCGATTCTCCATTCATTTTTCTCTTTGAGCTTCAGATTGGATATTTCTACTCACTATCTTTAAATTTATTTCTAAAATTCTTAACTTTGGATATTGTATTTTGTAATACTAGAAGGTCCATTTGATTCATTTGTGTAGATTCACATATCTAGTACTTTTTTCGTTATATGCCAGACATTTTATTAAAAGGAATTGTAGAGGCTACAGATAATATCTTTCACAAGCAAGAGCTCCCTGTCTCTTATGTTAGGCATATTAGTAAGGGGCTGACCACCTTGATCTAATCACAGCATAAGCTAGGTTAAGGCTGGTTGCAGTTTTGCTAAGATTTATTTCATTCACCTCTGTTTCCTCTCCATTTCTTGGATGTATCTCTCTCGAACTTTTGATTGACAGGCTGCTGGTTTCTATCTTTTCAATGTTAGAACACTGGGAAAAATTTAGTCTCAACCTTCAAAGGTTTGGATTTTTGCCCCTTTGGAAATTTGGAAAATATTTTGGAGAGGAGAATAGGTGTATGTTTGAAGTGGGCCACACTCCTCAAGGAGGAAATTTTCTCCCAAATACTGTGAGATCAAGAGATTTTATCCCACTTTGTCAACATCCCATAGCCTTTTGTACAGCCTTAGAATTTAGAAAATGAACCATAGGGAAAGCCAGCTGTGCATTAATGGCTCCCAAGGTTTCTAAATTGTCGTGCCAGCCCTGCACAACTTCCAAAAGCTTTGCTCATTTCTCTTTTCCGTAACAAATTCCTTTGTGTTTGTTAGATCTGGTCCTCAACCAAACACAAAATTGGCAAATGCACCCAGAGGAAAGAAACAGCCAATAACTGACTGCTCTCATCAGAAAGACTTTCTCTTCTCTGGAATTTTAGTTCATTTAGTTCTCTGCATTTCTACAGCTCTCTAGTATCTTTAAAAGCACAACTTTTGCAATCTATCTGGATTTTTAGCCGTTACAGTAAAATTGGTAGTCTACAACTACCAACTACAGTCTTTCTCAGAACATAATCATATTTTAAAGTCATTTTCAGATTTCTTCTTATTCTCATTTTATTTGGGGTAAAAAGTCTAATTTAATTTTCAAATATCATTTTTATCATTTATTTTCTTCTTTTTTTTTTTATAATTTTGGTTTCCAAGCTCATTTGGATAAGATTTTTTCTTGCTCTCTCTCTCTCTCTCTTTCTTCCTGCTCATCACTTAGTAGCTAGTGGCTTTGAAATTACATCCCTGTCTCCTCTTGGCAACCCTTAGACAAGAACCATGTTTTTATATTGACAGTGTGGGGTTCCCATTCCCCCAGGAATTATAAGCCAGCAAAAATGCTTATCTTAAGTCTTGACTGTAGACTTCTGTCCCCAGGTCAATGTGGACAACTTCTCCAGCTTTCTGTTATGGGTAGGGATGAACTGCCTCAGTGTCTGCTCTCAACCAAAGAGCTCAGTTCTGCTCTCCTGCTTCATGTGTGTGTGTTTGGGGGTAGGGGGATGTTTCCAGCTTGTTAGTCACAGGATACAAATTTCTTCTCACCTTTATCTTTTTCTAGACCTGGAGTTCAGTAGGTCCCCGCTTCATCCTTTCTAACCCGTTTGCATTTTGTATTTCTGTTCTTTTTTGCTCTGTGGAAATGTCTAGCATGTTTTTGAGCATAGCTTTATCTTTGTGATTTTTATATATTTTATCCATTTTAGCTATGCATATGAGTTAGGAGATGGCTTTGCCTAAAGCTTAACATTACAACACAATTTTCTTGAGTGTTTTTTTTTTTTTTAGCCAATGTTTTTTGGCTTTTAAATAGCAAGTGAACGTAATCTTCTTTTGGACACACTAGGACGTCACCTCTCACTGATTCTTTCATGTACTCAAGAAGTCTCAGCATCATTCAAGTAGGCTGGATCAGTCACCTTTTCAGAATAGTTTTGAACTCTTCAAAAAAAATGAATAATTAGCAGAACTTTCCACAGAATTCCAGAGCAAAGGAAATGAGATGTAAACAAGGTCTCCATGTGCCCTCAACCCATGATGAGGCACGTCTAACACATGATATCTGGTTACTAAGCAGATCTCTCTCACCATCATCATTAATAAATAACAGTCCAGGCTTCTCAGGCAAGTTTGGATTTCTTTTTGCTCTTGGACAACTTGTAAAAACATTCGGATTTCCTTAATTTTTCTACCTACCTTTGCATCGCTCATCTCTCGCCTGTCAAATGCTTAGTGAGCACAGTCCTGGCATTAGGGTAAGTCTTCTCAGCACACTGGCGCAGATCCTAGGCAACATCCATTCAGGAACCTCCCATGTTGCTTTTCTAAAAATATCATCTTTATCTTCTTTACTAGCTTGAAATGTCTGTTGTTACTATCTTTTCAGAAAAAAAAATTGTTATAGTCAAATATATCAAATTTTCTTTTCAAAAGTCTAATATCGTAATACCTTGGATGAGAATAATTTTTTTAATTTTTTTATTTTTATTATACTTTAAGTTCTGGGATACATGTGTGGAACATGCAGATTTGTTACATATGTATACATGTGCCTAGTGGTTTGCTGCACCCATCGTCTTGTCATCTACATTAGGCATTTCTCCTAACGCTGTCCCTCCCCTAGCCCCCCATCCCCTGACAGGCACTGGTGTGTGATGTTCCCCTCCCTGTGTCCATATGTTCTCATTGTTCAACTCCCACTTATGAGTGAGAACATGCGTTCTTAGGTTTGTTGTTCCTGTGTTAGTTTGCTGAGAATGATAGCTTCCAGCTTCATCCATGTCCCTGCAAAGGACATGAACTCATCCTTTCTTATGGCTGCACAGTATTCCATGGTGTATATGTGCCACATTTTTTTTACCCAGTCTATCATTGATGGGCATTTGGGTTGGTTCTATGTCTTTGCTATTGTGAATAGTGCTGCAATAAACATACGTATGCATGTGTCTTTATAGCAGCATGATTTATAATTCTTTGGGTATATACCCAGTAATGGGATGGCTGGGTCACATGGTATTTCTGGTTCTAGATCCTTGAGGAATCACCACACTGTCTTCCCCAATGGTTGAACTAATTAACACTCCCACCAACAGTGTAAAAGCGTTCCCATTTCTCCACATCCTCTCCAGCATCTGTTATTTCCTGACTTTTTAATTATCACAGTTTAACTGGTGTGAGATGGCATCTCATTGTGGTTTTGATTTCCATTTCTCTAATGGCCAGTGATGATGAGCTTTTTTCATATGTTTGTTGGCTGCACAAATGTCTTCTTTTGAGAAGTGTCTGTTCATAGCCTTCGCCTACTTTTTGATGGGGTTGTTTTTTTCTTGTATATTTGTTTAAGTTCCTTGTAGATTCTGGATATTAGCCATTTGTCAGATGGATAGATTGCAAAAATTTTCTCCTATTCTGTAGGTTGCCTGTTCACTCTGATGATAGTTTCTTTTGCTGTGCAGAAGCTCTTCAGTTTAATCAGATCCCATATGTCAATTTTGGCTTTTGTTGTCATTGCTTTTGGTGTTTTAGTCATGAAGTCTTTGCCCATGCCTATGTCCTGAATGGTATTGCCTAGGTTTTCTTCTAGGGTTTTTATGGTCTTAGGTTTTACATTTAAGTCTTTAATCCATCTTGAGTTAATTTTTGTATATGGTGTAAAGAAGGGATCCAGTTTCAGTTTTCTGCATATGGCTAGCCAGTTTTCCCAACAGCATTTATTAAATAGGGAATCTTTCCCCATTGCTTTTGTCAGGTTTGTCAAAGATCAGATGGTTGTAGATGTGTGGCATTATTTCTGAGGCCTCTGTTCTGTTCCATTGGTCTGTATATCTGTTTTGGTACCAGTACCATGCTATTTTGATTACTGTAGCCTTGTAGTATAGTTTGAAGTCAGGTAGCATGATACCCCCAGCTTTGTTCTTTTTGCTTAGGATTGTCTTGGCTATACAGACTCTTTTTTGATTCCATATAAAATTTAAAGGAGTTTTTCTAATTCTGTGAAGAAAGTCAATGGTAGCTTGATGGGGATGGCATTGAATCTACAAATTACTTTGGGCAGTATGGCCATTTTCATGATATTGATTCTTCCTATCCATGAGCATGGAATATTCTTCCATTTGTTTGTGTCCTCTCTTATTTTCTTGAGCAGTGGTTTGTAGTTCTCCTTGAAGAGGTCCTTCACATCCCTTGTAAGTTGGATTCCTAGGTATTTTATTCTCTTTGTAGCAATTGTGAATGAGAGTTCACTCATGATTTGGCTGTCTATTATTGGTATATAAGAATGCTTGCGATTTTTGCACATTGATTTTGTATCCTGAGATTTTGCTGAAGTTGTGTATCAGCTTAAGGAGATTTTGGGCTGAGACAATGGAGTTTTCTAACTATACAATCATGTCATCTGCAAACAGAGACAATTTGACTTCCTCTTTTCCGATTTGAATACCCTTAATTTCTTTCTCTTGCCTGATTGCCCTGGCCAGACCTTCCAATACTATGTCGAATTTAAGTGGTGAGAGAGGGCATATTTGTCTTGTGCTTGTTTTCAGAAGGAATCCTTCCAGCTTTTTCCCATTCAGTATGATATTGGCTGTGGGTTGGTCATAAATAGTTCTTATTATTTTAAGATCTGTTCCATCGATACCTCGTTTATTGAGAGTTTTTAGCTTGAAGGGGTGTTGAATTTTATTGAAGCCCTTTTCTGCATCTTTTGAGATAATCATGTGGTTTTTGTCATTAGTTCTGTTTATGTGATGGATTACATTTATTGATTTGCATATGTTGAACCAGCCTTGCATCCCAGGGATGAAGCCAACTTGATCGTGGTGGATAAGCTTTTTGATGTACTGGTGGATTCAGTTTGCCAGTATTTATTGAGGATTTTCGCATCGATGTTCATCACAGATATTGGTCTGAAATTCTCTTTTTTTGTTGTGTCTCTGCCAGGTTTTGGTATCAGGATGATGATGGCCTCATAAAACAAGTTAGGGAGGAGTCCCTCTTTTTCTATTGATTGGAATACTTTCAGAACGAATGGTACCAGCTCCTCTTTGTACCTTTGGTAGAATTCGGCTGTGAATCTGTCTGGTCCTGGGCTTTTTTTTGGTTGGTAGGGTATTAATTATTGCCTCTATTTCAAAACTTGCTATTGGTTTATTCAGGGATTTGACTTCTTCCTGGTTTAGTCTGGAAGGTGTGTATGTGTCCAGAAATTTATCCATTTCTTCTAGATTTTCTAGTTTATTTTCGTAAAGGTGTTTATAGTATTCTCTGATGGTAGTTTGTATTTCTGTGGGATCAGTGGTGATACCCCCTTTATCACATTTTATTGTGTTGATCTGATTCTTCTCTCTTTTCTTCTTTATTAGTCTAGCTAGCAGTCTATCTATTTTGTTAATCTTTTCAAAAAAACAGCTCCTGGATTCACTGATTTTTTTGAAGAGTTTTTCGTATCTCTCTATCTCCTTCAGTTCTGCTCTGATCTTAGTTATTTCTTGCCTTCTGCTAGCTTTTGAATTTGTTTCCTCTTGCTTCTCTAGTTCTTTTAATTGTGATGTTAGGGTGTCAATTTTAGATCTTTTCAGCTTTCTCCTGTGGGCTTTTAGTGCTATACATTTCCCTCTAAACACTGCTTTAGCTGTGTCCCAGAGATTGTGGTACATTGTGTCTTTGTTCTCATTGGTTTCAAATAAACTTATTTATTTCTGCCTTAATTTCGTTATTTACCCAGTAGTCATTCAGGAGCAAGTTGTTCAGTTTCCATGTAGTTGTGGAGTTTTTAGTGAGTTTCTTAATCCTGAGTTCTAATTTGATTGCACTGTGGTCTGAGGGACTGTTTGTTATGATTTCCATTCTTTTGCATTTGCTGAGGAGTGTTTTACTTCCAATTATGTGGTCAATTTTAGAATAGGTGTGATGTGGTGGTGAGAAGAATGTATATTCTGTTGATTTGGGGTGAAAAGTTCTGTAGATGTCTATTAGATCTGCTTGGTCCAGAGCTCAGTTCCAGTCCTGAATATTCTTGATAATTTTCTGTCTCGTTGCTCTAATATTGATAGTGGAGTATTAAAGTCTTCCACTATTATTATGTGGACTCTAAATCTCTTTGTAGGTCTCTAAGAACTTGCTTTATGAATCTGGGTGCTCCTGTATTGGGTGCTTATATATTTTGGATAGTTAGCTCTTCTTGTTGCATTGATCCCTTTACCATTATGTAATGCCCTTCTTTGTCTCTTTTGATATTTGTTGGTTTAAAGTCTGTTTTATCAGATACTAGGATTGCAACCCCTGCTTTCCATTTGCTTGGTAAATATTCCTCCATCCCTTTATTTTGAGCCTATGTGTGTCTTTGCATGTGAAATGCATCTCTTGAATGCAGCATACTGATGGGTCTTGAATCTTTATCCAATTTGCCAGTCTATGTCTTTTAATTGGGGCATTTAGCCACCCATTTATATTTAAGGTTAATATTGTTACGTGTGAATTTGATCCTGTCATTATGATGCCAGCTGGTTATTTTGCCCATTAGTTGATGGAGTTTCTTCATAGGGTTGATGTTCTTTACCATTTGGCATGTTTTTGCAGTGGCTGGTACCACTTTTTCCTTTCCGTATTTAGTGCTTCCTTCAGGAGCTTTTGTAAGGCAGGCCTGGTGGTGACAAAATCTCTCAGCATTTGGTTATCTGTAAAGGATTTTATTTCATTTGGTTATCTGTAAAGGATTTTATTTCTCCTTCACTTATGAAGATTAGTTTGGCTGGATATGAAATCCTGGGTTGAAAATTACTTTAAGATTGTTGAATATTGGCCCCCACTCTCTTCTGGCTTTTAGGGTTTCTGCAGAGAGGTCCACTGTTAGTCTGATGGACTATCCTTTGTCGGTAACCTGACGTTTCTCTCTGGCTGCCCTTAACATTTTTTCCTTCATTTCATCCTTGGTTAATCTGATGATTATGTGTCTTGGGGTTGTTCTTCTCGATGAGTATCTTTGTGGTGTTCTCTGTATTTCCTGAATTTGGATGTTGGCTTGTCTTGCTAGGTTGGGGAGGTTCTCCTGGATAATATCCTGAAGAGTGTTTTCCAACTTGGGTCCATTCTCCCCGTCACTTTCAGGTACACAAATCAAACGTAAGTTTGGTCTTTTCACTTAGTACCATATTTCTTGGAGGCTTTGTTCGTTCCTTTTCATTCTTTTTTCTCTAATCTTGTGTTCACACTTTATTTCATTAAGTTGATCTTCAATCTCTGATATCCTTTCTTCTGATTGATTGATTCATCTATTGATACTTGTGTGTGCTTCATGAAGTTCTCGTGCTGTGTTTTTCAGCTCCATCAGGTCATTTATATTCTTCACCAAACTGGTTATTCTAGTTAGCAATTCCTCTAACCTTTTTTCAAGGTTCTTAGCTTCCTTGCATTGGATTAGAACATGCTCCTTTAGCTTGGAGGAGTTTGTTATTACCCACCTTTGAAGCCCACTTCTGTCAATTTGTCAAACTCATTCTCCATCCAGTTTTGTTCTCTTGCTGGTGAGGAGTTGTGATCTTTTGGAGAAGAAGCAGAGTTCTGGTTTTTGGAATTTTCAGCCTTTTTGCACTGGTTTTTCCTCATCTTCGTGGATTTATCTACCCTTGGTCTTTTATGTTGGTGACCTTTGCATGGGGTTTGTGTGGATGCGCTTTTTGTTGATGTTGATGCTATTCCTTTCTGTTTGTTAGTTTTCCTTCTAACAGGCCCCTCTGCTGCAGGTCTGCTGGAGTTTGCTGGAGGTCCACTCCAGACCCTGTTTGCCTGGGTATCACCAGCGGAGGCTGCAGAACAGCAAAGATTACTGCCTGTTCCTCTGGAAGCTTCGTCCCAGAGGGACACCTGCCAGATGCCAGCTGGAGCTATCCTGTATAAGGTGTCTGTCGACCCCGGCTTGGAGGTGTCTCCCAGTCAGGAGGCACAGTGGTCAGGGACCCACTTGAGGAGGCAGTCTGTCCCTTAGCAGAGCTTGAGCGCTGTACTGGGAGAACTGCTGCTCTCTTCAGAGCCAGCAGGCAGGAATGTTTAAGTCTGCTGAAGCTATGCCCACAGCCATCTCTTCCCCCAGGTGCTCTGTCCCAGGGAGATGGGGGTTTTGTCTATAAGCCCCTGACTGGGCTGCTGCCTTTCTTTCAGAGATGCCCTGCCTAGAGAGGAGGAATCTAGAAAGGCAGTCTTGCTACAAGGGCTTTGCTGAGCTGCAGTGGGTTCCACCCAGTCTGAACTTGCCAGCGGCTTTGTTTACACTGTGAGGGGAAAACTGCCTACTCAAGCCTCAGTAATGGCAGACACCCCTCCCCCACACCAAGCTTGAGTGTCCCAGGTGGACTTCAGACTGCTGTGTTGGCGGTGAGAATTTCAAGCCAGTGGATCTTAGCTTGCTGGGTTCCATGGGGATGGGATCTGCTGAGCTAGACCACTTGGCTCCCTGGCTTCAGCCCCCTTTCCAGAGGAGTGAACGGTTCTGTCTCACTGGCGTTCCAGGTGCCACTGGGTTATGAAAAAAACTCCTGCAGCTGGCTCAGTGTCTGCCCAAACGGTCGCCTAGTTTTGTGCTTGAAACCTAGGGCCCTGGTGGTGTAGGCACCTGAGGGAATCTCCTGGTTTGTGGGTTGTGAAGACCATGGGAAAAGTGTAGTATCTGGGCAGGAATGCACTGTTCTTCATTGCACAGTCTCTCATGGCTTCCCTTGGCTAGGGGAGGGAGTTCCCTGACCCCTCATGCTTCCCAGATGAGGTGATGCCCCACCCTGCTTCAGCTTGCCCTCCATGGGCTGCACCCACTGTCTAACCAGTCCCAATGAGATGAGCCAGGTACCTCAGTTAGAAATGCAGAAATCACCCACCTTCTGTACTGATCTTGCTGGGAGCTGCAGACTGGTGCTGTTCCTATTTGGCCATCTTGCCTGCCATGAGATAAATTTAACCCTGATTTCAGTGAGACAGAAGTGAACATGAGAGGGAGCTGTTCAGAATAAGGTGTTTATGAGATCTATGAAGATACTCTGTGTTGCTGAGAGATGGTCCCACCATTTAGTGGGACAGACAGAAGATAAAACACCTATGTTGAGAAGGAGGACTCTAAACTGAAAAGTTGAGGGAACATTACAGCTTTGCAAAGAAACAGTTCTGACCTGAAACATCTGAAAAGAGCATCTGGTATGTGCAGACATATGTGAAGATGCTCATATAATTGGGGAAGTCAGGGAAAATCTCCCAGAGGGAGACTGGAGCCAGGGCCAGTAGAAGCAGTGTGTGCATGGCAGTTGCTTCCACGCAAATGTGTGCATCCAGGCTCTGGGAGTCACAGCATCAGGACAGCTGGGTGGCTGGGATCCTCCAGCTCCTCCTCAGCTGCCTGGCCAAAGACACAGCTGGCTCTGGCATGCGCATGGGAATGCCTTGGGAATCCCATGCAAGCTTTATGGATACTGGTTCTGGTATAAAAGCAAGTGTTGTCTAAAGTGTCATAACGGACAGAAATGGGGACAATTCTAGGTTGACTGTTCCCAGATGCAAATGATCTCCCAGAAAGGAATAAAACCATGCTTTAAAAGTTAAAATACTTCTTTGTTGCTTGATTCATTTGTTCATGTTTTTCATTTGTTTATCAGATATCTGTTGAGTGTTTCCTCTGTGGCAGGTACTACACTAGGTGCTGAGAATATAGGTGACCCAGACACTGCCTGTGTCCCAAAGGGGCTCACATCCATTGGAAAAGACAGAAGTTAATGAGTAAGCAAGGAAGAGTGGGAGGTGCTGAGGACACCCCCTCAGGATGGGGGATACAATGATTATACCCAGAAGTATTAAGCGAGTGAATTCTGAGCGACCCTGGATGTCCAGAGGGGCTTCTTTCCTGTTTTCCCTAAAGACAGATAGAGAATAGTAGCCTCTCCCACACAATATAAGAAGAAAATCTAGATCTGTGCAGAGAATCTGTGTTTTGGTGGCACACAAGGTAGGAAACGCTCAAGTTTGCATCTTCTTTAGCAAACCAGATCTCCCTGCCTCCCATCCTCTGACTCCACCTCTCCACCACTCGAGAAGAGCAGTGGATGAGCAAGTATGAGACATATGGAACCTGTAGAAACTTGAACTTGGCTGTTGGTAACATTTATTCAGATATGCAATGCCTTGGTTTGGCCCTCTAGGAACTAAGGCAAGTCACAGGATTCAGGAATGAGTACTAAAAACGACCCCCCACTATCATAGAAGTGTGGCAGATGAGCCCACAATGTGTTCCCACAATTAAAAAAATAAACTACCACAAAAAATAACAGAAAATGTTCATATTCTACTGTTCTTGTTTACATAACATCAAATATCTGAGCATTCACAAATACCTCAAGGTTGAACATCCTGCCGAATGACATCAACTATCATTTCTTGAGATACTACCAAATATCAGGTATAGTGTTAAGTGCTTCATAGGCATAATCTCATTTGAGCCTCATCTTTTATTATGATCTCATTTTATATATTAAGAAACTGGGGTTCAACTGAGGTTTCTTAACTTGTCCAAATTCACACAATGTGTGAATAGTAGATCCTGTATTCAAACCTGAGTTGGCTTTCTTTTCAATACATGATTCTTCCTTTACAAGCACCTAGCTATTCCTCTGAGTATTTTCTTATGGATTGATGGCTGGGTAAATGCATTATCTTATAAATTTCTAAAAACAGGTTACCTTACTATTAACAGTTGTTTTCTATGCTTATGTACACTCTACTGGACTGTGGATGACAACGTGCTGGAAGTCATGTGTCTCATGTCTGTCTTCATATGTCACACAGCAGCCAGCACAGGGCTGAACCCATTCTAAGTATTCACAATTGACCATAATCCACAAATTGGTGGAATAAAATGTCCACCATTGCAGACTAACTCACTCAGTTTAGGACTGTGCCCAATTCACTGAGAACTCCTTCCTTCTTTGTCTTTGGGAAAAGCCTGGACCATTATTTATTAAACTTTTAAAATTTATTATTTATTGAGGCTCCTCTATGTCATGGATGAGACCCAGGGGTAAGCAAACTAAGACACAGTTCCCACCTTTAACAAGGTCATAGAGCAGTTGGAGAAACAGACATTTAAGCAATTACAATGCAAGGCTGTGCTCAATGCCGGACAGCTGCATAGCCAGTCTTCTGTCAGAGTGCAGAGGCACATCCGTGCCACTGCATCAGGTGGAGTTGGGGCAGGTCTCTCTGAAGCAGTGGTCATTATGGAGGCAATCATGGCCAGAGAGGCCTCAAAGCATGCTCAGAGGTCTAGAGCTGGGAACTTGATGCCTCCTAGGAAATAAAAAAATCCATCATGACCAGAATGTGCTCTGCAAGGTGGGCAATGCTGAGAGATGAGGCTGAGAAGTAGCAAGAGGACACATTATGAAGGACTAAGAAATAGGGCTTTTTCTGGCTATAAAACAAAGCTAATGAGATTAAGTGTTTATCATTTCCAAATGTTCCCAGGCAACAGGAAGCTTTGGCATTGTTACTTCTTTCCCATTACTGAGGTTCCTAAAGTTTTTTTCTTGTCCAGGAAATCCCCTCCAATGACAGTTTTTTCATCCATTGAGCAGCCAAATGTGTCCCCTTCACTCTGTCCACTACCATGAAGGACAGGGTGGCATGGAGCTGCAGCCCGACGCCTCCCCAGGCTGAGGCTAGAAAAAGGCAGGGCAGCCGCCAGCCTGGCCTCCACCAGGCTTGCCCAGCAAATGGTTTTCTCCAGGCCTAATTAAGGATGACTTGATGTCTATAAGCCTACACTTAAGTCTTTGTTGGCTTGCTATTGTTTCCACTGAGCATGACAAGGTCTAGGAGCTTTAGTCTGGCTGTCTTAGCCAAGTGCCAAAGGCAAAATGAACAAAAAGAAAATCACTACTTTCATTCACTAAACATGCCCATTTACTTGTTTTTCTATTTTATTGCATTAGTCATTGCTATAAACCCAGCTTGGTCTCCTTTTTTATTTTCTTTGTATTGTAGTAACATCCCAAAGCCAGGTGAGTACTCAAGTCATGAGACAGACCTATCACACATATCCAGAGATACCAGGTAAAACTCCCACAAGCAGCTCCTCCACAGGCACCCCCAGAGGCTCCCAGGTCTAGCAAGCCTTTGTTGCTGCACCCTTCAGAGTCCCTCGGAGAGATCAGTGTGACTGGTTCTATCAGTCATTATCATTCTAGTGCATGATGTTGACCAGATCATTGCTTTCTTTATTCCAAAAACTACAGTTGCCAGATTTAGCAAAAAAAGTAAAAGACATCCAGTTAAAATCTTCATTTCAGATATGCAATAAATAATTATTCAGTATAAGTATACCTCCTATGGTTTTAGGAATAGGCTTATACTACTAACACTTTATTTTATCTACCACCAACTCAACTCTTCAAACAAATATTGAGTGCCATCTCAGTGCTGAGCACTGTGCTTGGTGCCAGAGAGTCAAGCATGAATCAGATGCAGTTTTTCACCTTAGGGGGTTCAAAGTCTAGTAAAAGTGAGATTAGTAAACAGTTGAAATATGTACACCCTGATATTGACAATTCACCCCCACCCACACTCACCCAGATACACATGCACAGGCACAAATTATAGGTGAATATCATTCACGAATATGAATATAAATATAAATATAATTTGAATTAATAAAATGTTAGCACATTGGAAAGTACTCAGGATTACAAAAGGAAGAGTAACTTGCTTCAACCAACTAAGATTCAACCCTAGAAGGCATGAGAGAACTTAAAATTTGAATATTTGTTGATATAATACATCACACTATTATGTCAATACAAATCTGATAATATTAACATGTATAGAAGAACTGACCAAGTTCATCCCTGATTTTTTAAAAAACACTCAAAAGCAGGAATATATAGGTAAGTCCTTAATATGATAAAATACAGAAGAAATGTTCATTTCTAATTATGAGAACCACAACAGAAAGTCTTAAAAAAATGGGAAAAGATAAATGTCGTGTGTGTGTGTGTGTGTGTGTGTGTACCAAACCAAAAGTGAGAATCATGCTTAGTGGCAAATAGTAGAATGTTTTCTTTAAAGCTGGGAATGGTTATCATTGTAATTATAATTTAATATTATACTGGAAGTGGTAACCATTTCAATTAGACAAAATAAAGAAATAGTAGATATAAATACTATATCATGCAAGATATATTTATATAATAATATAAATAGAATAAAAATTCCATTAATAATGTCAACCAAAGATATAATATCTACATGCTAACTTATTTAGCATATGTGCAGGTCCCAAATAAAGAAAACTTTAAACGCAAGAGTCTCAAAAATAGTTACGTACCAACAAAAGATGCACTAACCTCTTGGCATAGAAAGCCTCAATTTTATGAAAACACCAATTGTCTCAAAATTAATTTCAAAATGTAAATGTAATTATAATACCAAGAGAATTTTTGTTGTTATCAAAATTTTTTGAAACTTAACAAAGTTATGCAAAATTCATCTGAAAAAACAAACATCCAAAAAAGAAGAAAAATGAGACAAGGCTACTTTTACCAGATATTAAAATGCATTTTGCAGTTATAATAAATAAAATACTTGGAGAAAATAAATTCAGGGGTAGAAAATCACCCCCACCCACACTCACCCAGATATACTTGCACAGGCCTTCCATACCAAAATAGAATGAAGAGAACAGAAATAGACACAAATATATGTGGGTCCTAAATACAAGACAAAATAACATTTAAAAATCAGTGGGAGAAAGAGAGATTATTTTTTCATGATTTTGCAAGAACTTGAAAAAATAAGCTAGATTACTCCTTTTAACAAAAGATATTACAATTGGAGTGAAGATTTAAACATGTGACAATACAAAGCTATATAAGTTTCAGAAAACAAAAAATTAACAAGCTTTTATAAAGCAGATACATAATTGAGACACCACAAAATAATCGAATGATACTGTTGGTGATTTAAAATTTAAAACCTGGCCAGGCTTGGTGGCATCCACCTGTAGTTCCAGCTACTGAGGAGGCTAAGGCAGGAGGATCCCTTGAGCCCAGGAGTTCAGGGGTATAGTATGGGATAGTCACTCCTCTGAATAGTCACTATACTCCAACCTGGGCAACCTAATGGGACCCCATCTATTAAAATAAATAAATGAATCCGTAAGCAAACTTATATACAGAAAGTGAAAAGACAAACAAAGGATGTGTTACATCACAAAGGGCTAAATTTTTTAATTAACAAAGAGCCCATAAAATTCAATAAGTAATAAAGTAACATCCAACAGAAACAAATGTGCAAAATTTGTGAATAAGCAACTAATGAAAAACATGAAAAATTTCTCTCATATTTTAATAAAAGCAGCAGTAATTTTTATAATTTATCATCTGGGCAAAAATTAAAGAGTTTCATGGTATCTGGTGCTGGCAATTGTGTGAAAAAATTGGCTTCATGCATTATTGATGGACATTTAAGTTAGTATAACCTTTCTAGACAACAATTTGGTGATACCTACCAGAAGTGGAAATGCATGCTTGCTTCCTTTGGCTGCTAAGATCACTTGTAGGAATTTATCTTTGGAACATATGCATATTTTTGTAAACAATTCCAGAACAGATATACAAGTTTATTCACTGCCATGTTGTTTGTAATTTTGAAAGGGGAGGAGGAAAATAAAAGTGGAAACAAAGTGTCCATCAATAGGGGACTCACGAATACTTATTTATCATATATCCATATGGTGAGCAAATATGCAACTGGTGAAAAGAATGAATTATGTTTGTGCTTATGTGATATTAGCATGAAATATCACACAGAGGTGAATGGTATACTGTGGCATATTATAGTCTCTTGTGTTAAACATATGTTTTGTGTGACTATAATGTATAAATATATTGTGCAAAAATATACAAAATATGTATTTTATATATATATACAGAGAGAATCATAAATACTGATACATGCATGTCTTTCTTGTAAAAAAAAAAAAAACTGTTACTAATGTTGAAAGTAAAAAGAGGGGCAGATTACCTTCCATTTTCTTCCTTTCTCTACACATTGGATTTTCTAAGCATGCATGTGTATTTTCATTTTTCTCCTATACCAGCTGGAGTTATTTCGAGCTGTGGGATTAAAGGTTATTTTTTGTTTTCTTTAAAAATTTTTTATCTCTATTTTTAAGTCAGGCAAATTTTTCTTAGGACACAGTGTGATGACCACAGCCAAGGCAATGCTCAGAAGGCTGAGTCCCCTGATGCTGAGGCTCTTGCTTGTTCTGTGGCTCCTTCTTTCTCTTCCAAACAGTGTGGCTCCATGTCCATCATGGTCTTAGGTTCCCTTCCTCTGCCCAAGTCCCATCACAAGTGCAGAATTGCTGCAGTTGGATTAACTGGACCCAGCCACAGCTGAGTATTAAATGAAATCATATGTGGCTTTGGTAAGTGATCAAGAAATGCTAGCTTTCCTTTGCTTTTTTTTTTTCCTTTTCAGTTTTGTTTTTCCTCTTCTTATGGTGATGAGGAGAAGGGAAAGAAGGCTACTGCTGTCATAACCCTAAGTGTCACCTCCCAATGTGACACTTAGGTTTATGACAAGAGGTAGCAGTAGGAGCCTTCAGCCTCATATCCTCCAGCTGCAGAGGAGTTAATTCTTCAGTCTGTCTCTCCATGATGACATGCCCAACCCCAGGGAGCTGTGCAATCCCAGTGGCTGATGGGATCCCCACAGGCTCTCCTGGAGTGAACCTGGTCTTCACCAATTCTTATTTCTTCATCACTTGATTTACAGACACACGCCTATGACCTGCAGGTCTCTGGGCGTGAGCATCCAAACAGAAAAGAGTCATTAAAGTTCAATCAAACCTGGTGGGTAAAGTTCCAAGTCCACTGTGAGCCCAGAGCTGGGAAACCTAAGCTCTCTATTAAGGACCGCCAGCAACCCCAGCCCTGTGCGGGTGGAGACAGTCTGTAGTACCTGTTTTGATTCTCCAACAAGAACTGCAGGGCAAGATCTTATTGTTATTATTGCTTGGGAGAACTTAGCTTGCATTTTTTTCCCTTTGGAACTTTACAATTCTCCTTTAAAATAACTCAAGAAAATTCATAGTTTTAAAGCTTTTTACTATTCAAAAACATATGAAGACAATGAAGAGGGTCTGTAGGACACAGCCTCTGCAGTAGACACACTTGGATGAAATCCCAAGTCTGGCACTCAGAAGCAGAGCCAGAATTTGAGTTTCCAGCTTTAGCTAGCTCATTTGTCAACAAGGATAATAACATTCTCTGCTTCAGGATTAAATTAGGCAACAAATGCAAGGCACTTAACAAGATCCAGGCATACACTAAGCCCACAAGTGATGCTGGCTATTACTCTTATGGGTTGGCACACAGGTAGTGACTTATAGGTGAACTCTAGAGGCAAAGTGCCCAGGGTTTCAATCCAGACTTTGCCAAGTGCTGTTTGCATGATTCTGTGAAGTTACTTAACCTTTTGTGCCCCAGTTTACTCATCTGGAAAATGGGAATGAAAATGGCACCTACGTCGTGTAGTGGTTGTACGAATTAAATTAGTTAATATATGCAAAGTGCTGTTGAAGGCCTAGCACATAGTAGGTACTATACAAATGTTGTTGTTGTGCATCAACTATTTATATTTTACTTTTTTTTCTTTTTCAACTTTTATTTTAGAATTAGGGAGTACATGTGCAGGTTTGTTACAACGGTATACTGCATGATGCTGAGGTTTGGGGTGTGATTGAACCTGTCACCCAGGTAGTGAGCATAATAACCAATAGGTAGGTTTTCAGCCTTTTCCTCCCTCCCTCCTTCCTGCTTTAGTAATACCCAACGTCTATTGTTGCCATCTTTACGTCCATGAGTACCTGATGTTTAGCTTGCACTTGTAAGGCAGAACATGTGCTATTTGTTTTGCTATCCTACATTAGTTCACTTAGGATGGAGGCCTTCAGCTGCATCCATGTTGCTGCAAAGGACATGATTTTGTTTTGTTTTGTTTTGTTTTATGGCTGTGTTGTATCCCATGGTGTATATGAACCACATTTTCTTTATGCAGTCCACCGTTGATGGGCACCTGGGTTGATTCTATTTTTGCTATTGTGAATAATTCTGTGATGAACATACAAGTGAATGTGTCCTTTGGGATAAATTATTTTATATCTTTGAGATATACACCCAGTAATGTGATTGCTGAGTCGAGTGGTAGTTCAACTCTGAGATCTTTGAGAAATCTCCAAACTGCCTTCCATGGTGGCTGGACTAACTTATATTCCCACCACCATTCCCATTGTCATTTTTTGGCTTTTCAACAAGAGCCATTCTGACTGGTATGAGAACAGTATCTCATTGTGGCTTTAATTTGTATTTCTCTGATGATTAGTGATGATGAGCATTTTTTCATATTTCTTGGTCACTTATATGTTTTCTTTTGAGAATAAATATTTTTAAAAGTGTTATTGATAACAAAAATCTAATTGAAGAAACTCAAAATAGCAAAATAAAACAAAAAAATGCATGCACACAACAAACCCCAAGGAAAGCAAGTAGGAGGCAATAATAAATCAAAATCAGAAAACTAATTTTAAAAACAGGAAAACAGAATTGATAAATAAATTCAACTGAAATACTTCTCTCCACCACACGCACACACACACACACACACAAACACAAAACACTAAAACACACGAGCCTCTGGTGAACAATGAAGGGATATGAGCCATAAATAAAATCAGCAACTGTGAGCTCAGGTTCCCCCAAATTGAAGTTTTAAATCCCTTTGGGCGGAGGTGGGCCCGGTGCAGCCAGTAGCTGATGGAGTCCTTGCTGGCAGAGGGTCTGCTTTGGTGACGTGTGATTTGTCTCTGGTAGGGTTGTTTCCACCTCTCCCAGCCCGGATATTGGCGACTTGGTGCCAGCCATCCTGCCCCAAGCCGGGGCTTTCTTTGTCATCACCCATCTCTCTATCGGCCTCTGAGAACAGCCCTGATGTCGGCACCATCCTTTCTGGGAGATCTGACTCAGACCTCCTCCTACTGTCCTAGCAGGGCCCGGGACACCCTGTTCCTCAGCCAGCTTCCTGCAAAGCAGCCCACTAGCCCACCTGTGGGCTGTCTTAAGACTTGAGACCCAATTTGAGAAATGATGAAAGAGATTTTCCACTCGCCTCATGTAGTACGGTGTTTTGTTTTGTTTTGTTTTGTTTTTGTATCCATGGGGGATTGATTTCAGCACCCGTGTCGATGCCAAAGTCCTCAGATGCTCAAATCTTTTCTATAAAATGGCATAGCATTTGCATACAACCTACACATGCGCTCCTATATACTTTAAATCATCTCCAGATTACTTATAGTACCTAATACAATGTAACTGATATGTAAGTAAGCATTATACTTTATTGTTTAGGGAATAATGACAAGAAAAATGGTCTTTACGTGTTGAGCAAAGATGCTTTTTCCCCCAGATATTTTCCATGCATAATTGGTTGTTGAATCCATGAGTGCAGAACACACAGATATGGAGGGTGAACTATCTATCCCCTGGGTCCCCTCTGCATCGAAGACCTTGGGAAACAGATGCTATTCAATAAGCATGAAAATTCATGCTGGGATCTGTGGAATACTGGGCTGGTATGGTAGTGTGTTATGAAGTGTAAGAAAAATAATTGACTTTCTACTGCTTTCCAAGAGACAAAAGAGTTGAAAGGAGAAAGAAACCCAGATATTGGGTACAACCAAGAATATGTCAAAAGAGCAAACAAGAGAGTGTTTGCAAATTCCAGTTGCCTGGCCCCGTTAGTGAGTGTCATGAGCAGGCAGGGAAGGGAAGCAATGGCCCTGCTGTAGTCATGGATGTAAGCCATGATGGACAGAGAGCCAGGTGACAGACACTCAGAGAGCAGGGGAAGGATCGTCACAGTCACTAGTACATATTGAGCAGTTCGTCCACTCCATGCACTTCAATGTATTCATTCATTTAGTCTTTACAACTTCCCTATGTGGAAGGTGCCACTGCATGGCCATTTCACAGATGAGGAGACTGAGGCACAAAGAAGTTAAGTACTCAGGCCTGTGTTTTTTTGTTTTTTTTTTTTGAGACGGAATCTTGCACCATTGCCCAGGCTGGAGTACAGTGGCAAGATCTTGGCTCACTGCAACCTCCACCTCCCAGGTTCAAGCGATTCTCCTGCCTCAGCCTCCTGAGTAGCTGTGATTACAGGCACCCACCACCAGGCCCAGCTAATTTTTTGTATTTTTAGTAGAGACAGGGTTTCACTAGGTTGGCCAGGCTGTGGCTCACGCCTGTAATCCCAGCACTTTGGGAGGCTGAGGGTGCAGGCCTGTGTTCTTAACCAACCTGCAGAGCTGCCAGGTAAGACTGTGGTTATATTCAGAGTTGGCCACTTACTCATAGCCTCAGTTTCTTTATCCTTAAAATGGAGGTAGTGATACTAAACTCACAGGGCTGAAGGGGCCAAAATGAAACAGCATAGGTAAAGTCTCTGGCATACAGCTGATGCTCAGACATCCCTGGCCATTGCCTCCTGGTCCCACCAAACCTACCTTTGAGCATTATTCACAGATATGTTAGTTCATGCCACGTGTGGTTACCATTTCTGAAATACCCATGAGATTTCTGACTCAACGGCTTTGCTCTGACTCAAAGCCTTTTCTAAATTGGAGGCGTCCCAATTTCTGGAAACCTGGAGTTAGAAGGAAGAGGCATCCCAGATAGAAATGGTTTCCTCTAGCTGGGGTGGCTTTTCCTTCTATTGCCAGGTTTCCAGAAGCTGGGGACCCTCTGAGCCCCCACCTATGTAGCATTTACCCCGTGAAATCCCATCAGTTCCCTCCAGTGTTGAGTCCTGTTTCTTCCCTTTGTGCTCCCCTGGCTCTTTGTGGGGGCTGCTCCTGAGAGCCCTGGGTCTCAGCTTTGTCACCTAGAAAAGGGGATAATAACATCCAGTCTGTAGGAACTGTGTAAAGTATGCCAGCTGTGTAAAGTTCTGTAACTTTCACAGAACACAATTAGCACCTAATAAGTGGTGCCTGTTATAATCATTATTGCTGGGCAAAGGCTTTCTCATATTACAGTTACCATTGGGCCAGGTTTATACTTCCTCCTAGATGAGGGATTAAGGCAGGAATGTTATTAAATCATGTTTTGTTCTCCCCACGTTGTCTAGCACACAGCCTGGAGCATAATAGATGCTCAGAAAATGTGGAATGAAGTGAACAAGTATGAAGCTAGAGACCACTCAATGGGGGAGGCTGGTCCATGTAATAGGAATGAGGCTCTTTCCACATTTGCTGCATGCTCACAGTCTGCAAAGCGTCATGCTATGTGCTCTAGAGGGTATCAGAAGGAACACGTTGAAATGCTCTCTCACCCCAAGGGCTAGCATTGTGGTTGAGCCTAAGTGGGAGGGCACAGCACAGGGTTTATCAGCAAAGCACAGAGATTCCAGAAGCATTGAGGCCACCCTTGGGAAGGTTGAAAACGAGGTCAGGCAGGACACAAGTCCTATGGCTGCAGGGATGCTGCTCTTTTTGTCTACTGCTGTGTGTCTCTTGTCTAGCCAGGTATCATGGCAGCTGCCCTGATAACAACATTTTTTAAATGGATGAAATGTGGAAAGGCTTCCTGGGGAGGATGATAGAAATGGTGTGGGGTGTTTGGTAGGAACAGCTTTGATGACAAACTATTGGGAAGAAATTATATCTACAACAGTAGGAAAATGATTAGCTAAATTATGATACTTCATTCAATGTAATTATTTACAGTCATTTAAAATTAGGTTTACGAAGACCTTATACCAAGGAAGAATGCTTTTTGTTTTATTTTTAGTGAAAAACACAATGATAGAAAAATTCAGAAACCCTAACATTGTAACTATTAAAGCTATATATAAAGACGAGGAACAAACACACTAGATGTTACTGGTAGCTTGCTCCAAGTCCTAGGTTTATGAATAGTTTTTTCACCTCTCTTTTGTTCTATTTTTCAAAATTTCTATGACCATGAGCAACTTTGATCATGGAAAAAGAATGAAATTATAAATTGTATAACATATCTACATTGATTAAAGTATTTTCTAGAAATAATTTATAAATTCTACTGGATTATCCATAATTGGTAATCCTCTTCCTTTCCTGATTTTAATAATTTAGAACATATTGAATATGTATTGTGTACATCATATTTTGGGTGCATTCATGTGAATCTCTGCAAATACTCTTTAACATGAGAATGTATTTATCACATATGTATATATACATCTGAAATACACACACACAGGAAGGGGATATAGTTAGCGGGGAGGGGGATGGACAGGTGGCTAGATTGATGGGGAATAGAATAGAGATAATAGATTCTTAGTGTGTACTCACAAGTTCCAAGATGTGTTACAGAACTGAGAGAGCCCAGGACTGTCTACCAAAAACACACCCTCTCTCTGGAATGGACTGAGGATTTGAGAGAGAAACGAGACAGCAGAGACAATGTATGAGTCCCTTCCTTTCCATCTCTCTCTTGCTCTCTCACTCTCACCTCCCATTCTCTGCCCTCGCCCGACATCCCTTTTCCTCCCTCTCCCTCCTTCTGTCTCTTCTCTGACTGCCTCATGAGCTGTCCAGCCCCAGGGGCTGCTGCCACAAAACAACATCCATGAGCATTTTGCTGGCTGGGAAGAGGCAATCAGGACTTTGGCAAAACGTTTCTGACAATGACAAATGCCAAAAGTGGTCAAAATGGGCTGATTTTTGAGAGAAAAAATATATTTTTAGACCTGGATGGGCATTTGGGGGTTGTGTTTTGAAAATAGGTATTTAAGGTTGTATGTAATTCATTTAATGTGCAAGGAAGTTACTAATTTTATAGAGAAATGAAGATCCACAGAACTCATGTTCTTCTGAACTCTACCTCAGCCTTAGCCTGGGGTAATTACTAACTGCTTTGGTGAGAAGATAATTTTATTTTAATTCTCATGCAATAGCTGAATAACTTCCATACAAATGCCAACTACTAGTCTTTATGAGTAAATTATTGTCCTCACTATTAGGGTGTGGTAAAGAGAGAATGACATACTTTAGGAGTGATAATGCTTCTTGGATATGAGTTCTTTCTAGTCATTATAAACATAATAACCCTATTTTAAAAATAGTTTAGGTGAACATGTTGAAAGAGCACAAGTAACAGACAAAAAATTGTCATTTAAAAAATAAAACAACAATGCGGATACTACTTTGATAAAGGAGGATAAGATATTTACCTTTTAGTTCCATCTTAGAGAGAACCATGGCTTTCTGACTTTCTGTGCCTTGGGTCCCCACCACCCCCAGCCTCTCTTTTCCAACTCTTTAGACCTATGTTACTCAGCCAAGGGACAGTTCCTGCCTTGAGTATCCTTTCTCTACCTTTAAAAAAATGTGGAATGACACACCTGTAATCCCAGCACTTTGGGAGGCTGAGGCAAGCGGACCACAAGGTCAGGAGATCGAGACCATCCTGGCTAACACGGTGAAACCCCGTCTCTACTAAAAATAAAAAAAATTAGCTGGGCGAGGTGGCAGGCACCTGTATTCCCAGCTATGCGGGAGGCTGAGGCAGGAGAATGGCGTGAACCCGGGAGGTGGAGCTTGCAGTGAGCAGAGATGATGCCACTGAACTCCAGCCTGGGCGACAACGAGATTCCTTCTCAAAAAAAAAAAAAAAAAAAAAAAAAAAAAAAAGCATGTGGAATGAAAATTTTAAAAATGTGGACTATGGTTTTTTTTTAAAGACAGAAGGCAAAAACTAAATGGAATAGTTACTATTTGTGCCAAACACTTTGCACAAATGCCGTAATCCTTTTTTGATATTTACAGAAACCTGCATCAGGCAACCCAGGAGCATTCTCTAGCTGGAGGGGTTTGGCTGTACCTGTAAAAAATCTAAAATGTTCTTTTTATTTTTTTCTTTAAGGGAGGAGGGCATAAAAGCTAATAATCAAATATTCTATTATTTCCATTAAGCACTTTGCACACACGTGCTCACATTTGATTAGTATGGAAACCTGCTGATGTAGGCACTAACTCTCTCGAATTAGAGGCACCAATGCTCCAGGATAGGAAGCAGCTTGCCTAAGAAGAACAGATGACTAGTGAGTGAGAAAGTGGGATTTTGCCTGACTCCAAAGTTTATATTTTTCCTCCCCAGCCACCACCCTGCTGCAACCACCTTGAGAACTACCCAGTTTCCAGTTCTGTACCTTGTTTATTTCCCAAGTTTTAACACCTGCACTGGCACTGAACTAGAATTCCGGCTGTAAAACCTCATTATCTCAAAGGGTTTGTGCTCAGAATTACAGAACTGGGGTCTGTCTATAGTGGGTTCGTGTTTTTGTTTTTGTTTTTGTTTTTGAGAAGGAGTCTAGCTCTTTTTGTCCAGGCTGGAGTGCAGTGGTGCTATCTCAGCTCATTGCAACCTCTACCTCCCGGGTTCAAGCGATTCTCCTGCCTCAGCCTCCCAAGTAGCTGGGATTACAGGCATGCTCCACCATGCCTGGCTAATTTTGTATTTTTAGTAGAGACAGGGTTTCACCATGTTGGCCAGGCTGGTCTTGAACTCCTGACCTCCAGTAATCCACCCGCCTCGGCCTCCCAAAATGCTGGTATTATAGGTGTGAGTCACCACACCTGGCCAGGTTGACGTTTATCTCCATAAATTTACTAGGTGGAAAGATAGATAGCAGTTTAAAGGGAGATACATTTCTACTCTTGGGCTGTGACACCATCTACTTTTTCAAGGACCCTCACTTTCCCAGGCCCCTGTTACTGACAGTTCTGTGAGCCACTCCTCCCACCTCCACCAACACTTTAAAATATAAAATATGAATGAATTAAGTTTTTTACTTTGAAGTTCTCTTGACACTCCTTGAGGTAACTGGAGTCATCTGTGATAAAAATCAGATTTGGCAGGCAGATTTCTCGAAGCTTTCTATTTTTATTCTTTGCTTTCTTTCTCAGCAGACCAGCTTGCAAGGCCCCACCCATCCACCGCCCCAAATCATTGGAGCAATACTTCTCCAGTACAGAAGATACCCAAGCCTGAAATCCAAGCCGTGATTTCATTGGATATATGAACACTTGACTTATTTTAAGGCTCTTGGCTTTGGGGTTTTATGAAAATCATAACCAGAATTAAAAAGGACAATGGAAGCCAGATGCTTCCTGTGTTTTATTTATTGATGAAGAAATTAAAGCTAAGGAGCTCAAGCAGCCTTCCAGAGTCACCTGCTGACAGAGCTGGAATTAGAACCTGGCACTATGGACTGGAGCCCCAGCTTGGAGGGTGCAAGCACAGTTTCTCCTCTGGTGCACGAAGAAAGCCAGAGCGCCGTTTGGAACCAACTCAGGGTGGTACCTATCCCAGAGGGTTAAGAGGGATTGAGTGAGTCCATACATGGGAAGTGTTTAGAACAGTGCCTGGAGCATAGAAAGTGTTCATTCTTATTATTATTTGATTAGCCCAGATGAATGTCTTTCAGAGCAGGAGAATGAGGCAGTGAAAGGTTTTTAGCACTGACCTCCAATGCCAACATGTGGATGCCAGAATAACTGCTGGTCATGTGTTGGAATCTGTACAAGAATGCAAGTCACTCACTCTTTCTCTAGGTTTTTAACTTCATTAGCCCAGCATTTTGAAAGCGAGTCTTTGAAATTAGAGTTGTTTGCTTTTAAAATATTTAAATGTCCTCCTGAACCTCTCTGTAAAGAAAAAGTAACTGGGCTAATACAGGGAGGATTGGAGTCATGGTCACAAATACTATAAAAAAGCAGTTTACTTCATCTGTTAAAACTAAGTATGACTTAAAGACTCTGGGCTTTTCTTCCTGGAGAAACTGGATATTTGTTAAGTCTGATAAGTCTTTCAGTATCCAGTGTAAAGCTGAACATTTATGTAGCTTATGTCTTTATTTAAAAGGATATAGGGTATGCCTTTATTTCCTAGACATTTAGGAGAGTTCCAGAGAATTTGTTGTTGTAAGAGAAATCTGCTTTGTGAAAATGAAAGCTGTATTGCATTTCCTGTTCTAAACTCTTTTCCTAAAATTTGCACATTATGCTAACACCTGGACTGCTTGCTAAACTTCTGGAAAGTAGTCAGCTCTTCCCCTCCCCAAGCTAAAGTCTCTGAGTTAGCCCCACCCTTTCCCACTCTTTATCCCCCTACTCCACGCCTCCACTCCAAGCCACAAGGCAAAGACTGAAAGGGGCGAGAGGCTGTAGGGACTACTCTAAATGGAGGTACCGAGTACTACTCCACCACCTTAGAGGGACATTTGAGGGGAGACTGAAAGGGTGAGTTAGGCCTGTGATATGTGGTTGGCCTCTGTGCATAGGCGGCATGACTCACCCCTGAACAGAGGACTCTTGCTTAGAGATTTCTGCTGGGTCAGTAAAGCTGATTCTTACAAAGGAAATGAGCCAGGCTAATTGATAATAACAGCTGTCATTATGGAGGGTTTACTTTGTGCTAGACGCCGTGTTAAGTGCTTTGCACACATTATCCCTTTAAATCCCCTGTAGCAACCCTGCAGAGAGGCCGTTATCACCCCTATTTCTCAGGGACTCACAAGGTGAAGCTGGGGGCAGAGCTAGAACTTGAGCCTGAGGCCCCCTCCCCCACACTCCTGTGTGATTCAGGACCACAGAGCTGTTTGCAAATTTCTCCTGTTTCCCTCCTTCATGAGAGGGAGAAGTTGTATGTGAGCTTCAGCCCTGGAAAAGGGGCTGCTCTAGGGCCTGGGCCCATTGGCATCTACCTGCATGACTTGGAACAAACTGCTCGGTTCATCTGTGAGATAAGGTATTCTACTGGATCCTGCTTTCTTGGATTGTTATAAATTCTGTCTAGCATGTTGTTGGGATTTGTGACAGCCTCAAAATGTGAATATTGAGCCTTTGGGCTAAGATGTTGTTTTCTGCTTATGCTTTGCTGAAGTTTGCCTCAAATGGAGGATTTAATGAGACAAAGCTATTTTCTCTTTAAATCTATTTCATTGCAGTTAGGCAAAATGAAAATATGCAAATTCTCTTCCGTAGGGCTTGCCCTCGTCTCAACACCAGACTACAAATGCAGAGGTGAGGAAAGAGATTTGAAAGGTTTCAAGTTAGGACTTAGTCTCTCCTTCACAAGCCCTGTGCCCTGCTGTCACGCCATAGGCCAATTGGGTATCCAGGCTTTGTGCTGCCGGTGTCCTGACATCTCCCAAGACTTCTATCCCGTAAACACACTAGAAACAACTTTCTTTTGAGGTCCCTCATTCTCTCTAAGATTGGGGGTCAGAACTTAGAAATAGTTTCTTTTTAGATCAATCACTGTGCCTTGACTGTTGACCCTGTACCCATTTATCATAACCAGTTCCTTTCCTGACCAGTTTCCTTGTGAGTAGAATTTCCAGTTTAAATTGCTTTGATTTCAACTTTAGTTTTTAAAGACTCCTGTCCCTCCTTCTTTCCCCCACTGAAGTAATGCCGTAGTAGGGCTGAGGAGCATTGCCTACCATGTAGGGGAACCATTTTGGCATCAAATTTGACTATACCAAATGATTGTATCAAGGGGCAAAATTTGACCCTTTGTACAGTGAAGTCAATGTCATGAGGCAGTTGTTTCTGGAGCTCTGATACAGTGTTTGATTCAAATACCCACGTTTGAATCAAACTGCAATCCTCAGTCCCACCTTAAGTATCAAGCAGGCTTAGATGCTCTTCATGGTGTGCACCTGAATCTTGTATATGATCTATTGTTTAAAATCCATATCCCAAGAGAAGCAAATACTTAATTATCACCCTCATTTTCCAAATGCGGTTAGGTTATTGGTTTTGACTTAATGAAGAAAATAGTTGGTGGGAATGAGCCAGGCTCTGAAACACCAAGGAAAGAGCTGAGAGTTCTGAAGGAGGGGAAAGGGTGGCAAAGAATCAAATATATGCAACTAAGCACTTTTCATATTTCACATGAAACAGTTTGATACCATTTTTTAAAAGAAGGAAAGAAATATTTTAGATATTCTAAGCATATTGCTTAAACCACACATTCTGTAAAAAATGAACAGCATAAGCTATTAACAGCCACACGCGTCATAAACACCTTAGGCGAGACAATCGGATACTAATGCCAAAAGCACCTTGGAGCCATCAGTCTGCACAGGGCTTGACTTCTGCAATTTCATAAGATAAATGCCTTTGCTGTTTTAAGATGATGAAACTACAGCTGAGACGAATCCCTGTGTTTTTCACCAGTGATTTAATAAAGGCCAGCTCAGAATAAATATGGAACGGCTACTCTGGATGTTTCTTTAGCTTTGTGCTGAAACGTGTTCAAACTTTCTTTTGTAAATTGATTGTATTCAAAGTTCCGATTTGTCCACGCATGGAAGAAAGACATTTACTAAGTCGTGGACTTTAAATGTTCCATGTAACGCACTGTGGTTTTATGGGGAATTCAGGGAAAGATGCCTTCTTGGGCAAAACCAGGGGCTGAGGATCCAAAAGTTGACTCTACTTTTCTTGGCCAAAAATGGCTGCCAAAGGAGACAGAGGAGAAAAAGGTGTCGACATCATGGATTTTGCTGTTCTTACAATTAGGCTTCTTTTTTTATAAGTGCTCATATCCATATGTTGTCACCATTGCCCTCAGGTTTATTTTTGTGTCTTAAGATGCTTTAAATACACATCCAATCAATAAGTAGGTAGACAGTGAGATGGATATGGAGATGGACAGGTCAGCAGCTCGGATAGCTAGATAAACACACTTCAATATATTACAGGCAATTACTTCCAAAAGTATTTAAAATCCTAGGGGACAAGCCTGAATATAATTTTAGAGGATCTATTTAAATCTTATATTCATGAGTAAGAAAAGGGTTTTTTGTTTTTGTTTTTGTTTTTGTTTTTCCATTTTTGATGAGCAAGAGAGGGCAAGCCAGCAAGAGAGCAAGCGAGGCAGGCCTGATTTATTAATATTTCTTTGGGCCCCTGTACTTGGCAACTGACTCTTTTAGTATGTCAACCATCCTTTTCCAGAATTACTGATGAGGTTGTGTGTGTGTATGTGTGTGTGTGTGTATGGATGTGTGTGTGTGTGTGTCCATGTATGATTGTCATTGGTTTGCCAGCCCACTTTTCAGAATGGCAAGAGCCTGTTGGGAAAAAAAGCAATGGTCTGTGTGCAGGTTGGCTGGAGGCCCGGCACAGTTGACTCCTCAGAGGTGGTAGAAGCCCCCTGCCCGCTGTCAAACGCTGCAGCTGGGGGCTGTGTCCGTCTGCCTGCCTGCCCCCCTGCACTGGGCCCTTCTGACTTTAATTACGTCCTCCTTGGCTAAATTCACAGGTGGCTTTCCTTGGAGGAGGCGTTTACCTCTCCCCAAGCCCCCGGCTGCTCATTTCCTCAGTGGATTAGCAGGGCCACGATGAAACAGAAGCTTGTGCCTTCTCCATTCTTTACACAACCTGGTGTTAGAGGTTGACCTTTCACCCCTGGAGATTCGGAGGATTAAGGCTGCTTTTAAGTCTCGCTCTGGTTACTAATCCACCACTTTCACTTGATGTTATGTAAGCACTTCCTGACTTACCCTTTAAATCCTGTAAACATAATAAAACAGAGTTTAACCTTTACCTTTGGATTTCCCCACTATCTTTTGCTCCATCGAATCAACTGTGGAAGGATCCAGGAACAGAAAGCTAATAAGTGATAGCCTGGATTTTTTTTTTGCCCTGGGACATGTAACAAAACATTACAATATTTAATATATTCAGGTCAAATAGTTGTGGGAGAGCACCAAAAGCTTCAGACTGGGCAAATACTGTTTTCCCCTTTTAACTGCATATATTCCCACAAAACAATGAAGCAGATGGTATTGGGTGTTTCCTCCCAAAGGGAAGCCCTTTTAAGCAAATTAGAACCAATAAGGTCCAAAAGATAGCTGGAAAAAAAATAGGCTCTTGAGGCAGTTTGCAATAATACAGACTTTCAGTCTGGCTGTCTCAACCCTGCATCCTCCCTATACTAACCTGAGAGTCCCTCTCTTGAAGACTTTGCTCTTTATTTATTTATTTTTTTAGACGGAGTTTCACTCTTGTTGCCCAGGCTGGAGTGCAATGGCGGATCTCAGCTCACCACAACCTCCGCCTCCCGGGTTCAAGTGATTCTCCTGCCTCAGCCTCCTGAGTAGCTGGGATTACAGGCATGTGCCACCATGCCCGGCTAATTTTGTATTTTTAGTAGAGACATGGTTTCTCCATGTTGGTCAGGCTGGTCTCAAACTCCTGACCTCATGATCTGCACGCCTCGACTTCCCAAAGTGCTGGGATTACAGGCAATTTATCTTATCTTTAATCCACATGGTCTGTGGATGAAACCAAAGTTCTGAGATCTGTACATCTCCAACTTCAGCTTTCATTTCTGGAGCACTTACTATATGCTGGAACCCATGCTGGGGAATACACTTGTCCTTTGATATCTGTTGGGGGTTGATTGGTTCCAGGACCCCTGTAAGTGCCAAAATCTGTAGATGCTCAGGTCCCTGACATAAAATCGTGTAGCGTTTGCATATAACCTACATATATCCTCCTGCGCACTTTATTTCTAAGTTACTTGGAATAGCTAGTACAATGTAAATGTTGTGTAAATAGCTGTTATACTATATTGTTTAGGGAACAATTACAAGAAAAAAAATATCTATGTGTTAATGCAGATGCAACTATCCATTTGTTTTCACGTATTTTTGATTTTCAGTTGGATGAATCCATGAATGCAGAAGCCATGGACATGAAGGGCCGCTGTACATGCACGGTATTAATTTAATCCTTACTATCACTCTGTGTCATAGGTGTTAGTAGGTGTCCTCATCCATTTTTGAAGATACTTAAGTTCAAAGCCGCTAATACAGACCTGAGGTGCCAGCGCAGCTCTTTCTAGCCCTGCCCAGCCATGGAGCCTGCCCGGATGCTGAGCCAGTCTCAGGTAGACACGAGCACACCATGCCCTTTGTCGCTCCTTCTCGCAGCAACTTTTTCAAGCCTCACAGCTTCCGGGGCAGGTAGCGGAGTTGCTCCCATTCAAGAGTTGAGAACATGAGGAGCCATAAAAATAAAATATTAATTTTCATGTATGAATATTTTGAAACATTCACAGGAGAAAATGTGACGTGCCCTAGGAGGGTGGGAATCAGAGATGCGGGGGCTGCTGGCCCATGCAGATGGTGAATCTCAGTTTCTATGGGGGTTTCCTGGGATTCCCTTAGATTCTCTATTCATCTCTATCCTCAGAGACTTTCTGCAGGAAGGGACCCCTGCCCTGTCTGCCTACCAGAGAGACTCCTTGCCAGTGTCCTCAAAGGGGGAAGGTGATACAGGAGCTGAATGCCAAGGAGTGGGTGGCCAGAGCAGCCTGCTGCTCCGCCATGCTTCTCACAACCTGCCCTGCCACTGTGGGGGAGCCAATGGGCATCGGAACACGAGAAATGCCTCCTGACAAGAGACACGTGTGATTCGTGTCCTGCGGTCAATGCCTTCTCAGTGAGTCTCTGCAGAGGTTTGCTGTGCTGTTTGTGATGAGGATGTCCTTTCTTGTAAATGGCTGTGTCACTGCTTTGCTCCTGCGCAATGCCCACACACATGGGGATACCTGCTCTCACTTGAGGTGCTGCTCCCCCAACCTGCTAAGCATGATAGTGGGGAGGAAGGGCACGCCCATGCCCAGCAGATCCTTCCTCCGCATTCCACACAACTTCCTGCAGAGGTGGAACGACAGAGAGAAGAGGACATCGGGGAGGGAAAGGAGATGCTCCAAAGCAGGTTGAACCCACATCTGTCTCGGTTGAGAGTCCTCAGGCTTCACAGTGCAGAGACCCAGGTATGCACACACTGTGCATACTCACTCACACACTCAGCCCTTTTGTCTCTCCTGACAAAGTTCACTCAGTTCAGTCCTTCCTGGGTTCTACCACTTGGGAAGAGGAAAATCCAAGTAAGTCTCTTCATCTGTGAAATGCACAATTAGTACCCATCCTGCCTACTTCTCAAAGTTTTTTGAAGGTCACATGAGGGTGAGTGGGATTAAATTTTGCAGCCATTTTAAAATTGCAATCCAAATTAAAAAACCCTAATAGGATATAAGATCCATGAAGACAAGGACTTTGTTTTGTCACTGCAATGTTTCCAGACCCTAGAACAGTACCTGGCACTGAGTCGGTGTTCAATTAATATTTGATAAATCAGTGAATCAATAATTGCATAATACCAATAGTAAGTTAATATAATTTATCACAAAACCATGGAGTCACGTGACCATTTTAGATATACTTGCAATGGAATATGCTATAAATGAGCTTACCAGGTAACAGAGCCTTTTTGGTTTTTGCAAACCAATATATCTGTAAAGGATACTAGGCAGCATCTGAATATTTGACAAGATATAACAGGAGTGCTTGTAGTTGAAATGGCAGCAGTCGTAGTAATTACCGAAAAATACCCTTAGCCTAAAGTTGCTTGCCCTGCAGACAGTGATCTGAAATGCAGCTGAGGACCCAAGAGGAAACAAAAAGCTTGAGGAGTTGACATGGCTGTCCTAGAGCTCAATATGTTGGAGCTCAATTGTCCCACTTGGAATCCATTAGCTCTTACTTTGCACCTAATCATAACATACACAGCAATTTATTTTCACAAACTAGAAGTGAAAAGAAAAGGTGAGAGAGAGGCAGAAAAGCTACTAAAAATAAAAATTTTAAAAATGCATTCTAAAAATATCTGAGTTGGGATCAATTGAGGTAGAGATCAATTTCCTTACAAAATCTCACAGTTCTTTAGTATTCATTCACTTTTTAATTTTTAAGCAACTTGAAATTCTTAATGATAGGTCAGCATTTTCATGAAAAGCTTAAATGGTTTTCTGATATGCTTTTAAAAGAAACAGATGTGATTTCTAGCCAAAAGGCACTCTAAAGGCATATAAAGGGATAGCTGCTCCAATAAGGTGACAAAGAACGTGTATCCTGGAGTTATGTTGAGTGTCCCAATCTCAACATCACCATAATAGTATGCAATACTATTATATAAAATACTAATATATAGAATTATAGCAATATGCAGTTCTATATAATTCTATAATTAGTGTATAATACTAATATAATAATAATACTATATAATAATACTAATATACAGAATTATAGCAATAATTAATAATACTTTCAGTTATCATCCTGGGGATGACCTAATAAAAGATTCTCAACAAAAATTCAGCTCTCAGTATTAAGAGGATTTTTTTTTCTGGAAATTTTATGTCAAATATTTCTGGCAGCAGATGCATTTGCTAAATTTCATGCCATAAATAACCATAACCACTTAAAATTGTTGTTACATGGCTTCCTTGTAGTTCACACTTATCAATCAGTAGGGGTTGCTAAGGCCAAACAGTTCCCAGATCAAATGGCAATGAAGAAAAGAATCAGGGTAGATGTATTTTATGGCATAAGATTCTTTTCAAATTGAAGTGTGAAAAGAATCAATTTAACCAGGTGTCTAAGTGTCCCAAGAGTCCAGAGAGAGAAATAACAAAAATGGATGCAAAAGAGAAAAACAAAAAAGACCCTTCCTATCAGGGTAATTCTGGGAAGGCAGTTTATACCTTGTAAACTTTCTGTTTCCATAGCTCCTCCACAAACAATGGATTTGAGCTATAAAAAACTGCATGATCTACAGTCCAAACACTCAGTGCAAAGATGACTTTTCTGAAGAAAATGTGACAGAGCTGGGATTTTGAGTTTCTAGATGATTCTCTTTGGGTAAAAGCCATTTAATATTATTGTGAGTAAGAAGTGGCCCTCTCTGGCATCTATCTTGACTTCTACAAACCAACGAGTTGGGTTAGTGTTTGTTAAATTTCTTTTAATTAGGACCCCTTGATTCAGTATGTGCCTGATAAACAGATAAACAGAAGTTGCTCTAGTGAGATCTGGGATGGGCAGTTCTGGAGTCTGTTCACTAACTGCCCTCTCCTCCACCCGAAAGGCCCTAAGGACATCTAGAAGAACCCCTGGTACTTGATGGAGACCATCAGAAAATACTTCCTCTCCTTGCCCAGGTCTAATAATCTATAGTTATTTTATTATATTCAAATGCAATCCTCTCAGTCAGAAATTTCCCATGTTTGAGGACATGGTTAGGGAATCAGGACTGCTCCAGAATCTTTTTAAATTTATAATAAGAAAAAGTCAGCTTCAAAAAAATGCTGAAGGTAGCAGCACAATGGCAGTTCTAATGATGGAGGGCACATAATAACTAAGCTCTTAGGAAATCCAGAGCAGTGAGGGCTGGCCTTCAGCATGGGGCACTGTTAGTGACTATCTCTAAGGCTTGCCCTTCAAGCTCATTTAACACCCAGGGTGAAGAAACTCTGAAACTCTACCCTCTTTAGGGACAGAGCCTCAACTTGTTAGTCCTGGAATACTCAGTCAATAACAGAAGAGTCAAGTTGAAGGGAACCTTGAGTAGTCAGCAGGCACATCCTCTGTGTCCAAGTGGTTTTGTTCCATTTTTTTTTTTTTTTTTTTTTGAGACAGGGTCTTGCTCTATTGCCAAAGCTGGAGTGCTGTGGTGTGATCACAGCTCACTGCAGCCTCTATGTCTTGGAATCAAGCAATCCTCCTGCCTCAGCCTCCTGAGTAGCTGGGACTACAGGCATGTGCCACCAAGCCTGGCTAATTTTTTTTTAATTTTTAGTAAAGATGAGGTCTTGCTCTGTTTCCCAGGTTCTCGAACTCCTGAGCTCAAGGGATCCTCCCATCTTAGCCTCTCAAAGTGCTGGGATTACAGGGATTATGTGCCTGGCCATTATTGTCTTAAGATTTCCAGGGAAGAGCTTCTGTGACATGCCCTAGTCACTACTACGGGGCCTTGAAACCTCCAGGACCGAGAAACCCTTTTTTGATAACAAGCATAAACCTTTCATACAGGAATCAGTACCCATTTTTTGTCTCTACAGAGGCAATGAAGAACCGCTGATGAGTATTCCCAACACCTTGGAGCTTTCTCAAGTCCCATATCTTTATTTTTTCCTTGGTGTGGAAATTACAAGTGACTTCAGCTACAGCCGTTGTGAATTAATTTCCTATGCCTGCCCCTGGGGTTCTGGAAGGAAATGGGTGCACCTGCCCCAAATCAAATGAATAATTCATATCGCATCTGGGTCTAAAAGGTGATAGGCAGCATAGAAATACAGAAACAGCTGGAAACAAGGTTAGGGATGTCCTCTCCAAAACACAGAGGCTGGAAGGCAAACTTGTTTTGCTGTTTACCCTGGTGCTAATCTTCTGAGCTTGATCAGCTTGAGGTTTTGTCACATGCATTTCTCTGAAAGCTCTGATTGGGGCTCAGAGGACAAGAAAGTCAAAAGAAGACAAGGCTTAGGGAATGGCCAACTTCTCCAAAGCAACGGAAGGTCACCCAGCATGGGAGCCCAGAGAGCATACCTCTGGGTACTCAGACGTCTGTGGACAAGTGTGTCTCCCTCCCAGCAGCAGAGCTGGTATTGCTAGAAGGCAGGTGTTTGGGTATAGCTATAGCAAAGATAGGACCCCAGTTCATGTCACTGTGGAAGATTGTTTTGGCAAAGATTTCCAATATATACTCCGTCTTTTTAATGAAACATTGACATTGATCTTGGAAAAGTGAGAGGTCTTTTTTTTTTTTTCCTTCTTGGATCTGGATGGATGTCTGTAATTGATTCAATGAAAAGAATATGGTGGATGTGGCATGCCATGACCGCTGAGGTAAGGTCATGAAAGGCAACATATTTTGCCTAGCTCTTTTTCTTTCTGGATGCTTGTTCTTGGAATATCACCACCATGTCATGAGGAAGCCTAGACCACACAGAGAGACCACTCAACAGCCTCAGCAAAGGGCTTTGCAGGCAGCCAGAGTAAGCCTGCAGAAGATTCCAGTCCCCTGTCATTGCATGTTCCAGCAGAGGCCCTAGGCATTGTGGGAACACAGACTAGACATTTCTGCAGTGTTCAGGCTGAATTCCTGGCTCACAGAAATTGTGAGAGATAATAAGTCATTACTGTGGCTCCTAGGCACTAAGTTTTGGGGTAATCTGTGAACAGCAATAGATAACTAATTCAGCCACCTTTGGCAAATTAGTTACCCTTTTCTGCTTCAGTTTTCTAATTCTCTACAAAGTCTGCTCTTGAAGGTTGACAGGTGAAATTAAAAAGGTAACGGATGTAAAGGGTCTTCTGCATGGTGTGTGGTGTGTGAAAGGGAGCTGATGTTATATTATGGGTGACCAAGCCAAGTCAGAGACACACCTAGCAGGCTGATTCCCTTTGGGCATCCATTTATATCACCTGGGGCCAGTTCCACTTCCAGGCCACACTATGCATACAGTACCTGCCCTTGTCCTGCTGCCTTTGTTTTCTCATCATTTGCCCTGCTTAGTTCTCAATCCCTGAGTTAGACGCTGAGCGCCTGTGGACTGAACCTCAACACTCTGAGCACCTGTGAGGCATGCAGTAATACTGGGAGTGCTGCTTTGCTTTGTTTTTGAACCAAGAGTTTTGCCAGTCCCAGGGAGGACCTGCACTGGGGCATGGGTGGGGTTAGAGAAGGAAGAGGTGGCCTTCCCTTCCTCCTTTGTGTGCTTGATGATTTGTTTTTCTCTTTCCAGACTTACCTCTGGGTTCCTTCTCCTTGGAACCTCTGCTGACCTGCCTCCCGGTTCCTCTGCGTCTTCTGGGGCAACAGGTATTCTCCGCTACTCGCACCACCACACTGTCTACAGTATCTCCAGCACCCCATTAGCCCATGAGCCCTGGAGAAATGGGATTGAGTGTCTTATACCCGTATCATCAGTAATTTACACAATGCTTGACACAGAGCAGGTGGTCAAAAAAATGTGGGAAGATGAATAACAACACAGGAATGAATGAAAAAAATGAATTGATAAAGCCAGATCTGGTTTATTTGCCATTTGTTGCCATGGTAATTTAGGAAAAGTCTATTTATTACTCTTCCGGCTATTTTACTCATATTCAATTGTGGAAAGTGTTAACACCCTGTTAAAAAGGTAAACTGAGGCGGCTGGGCACAGTGGCTCACGCCTGTAATTCCAGCACTTTGGGAGGCCGAGGCTGGTGGATCATAAGGTCAAGAGATCAAGACCATCCTGGCCAACATGGTGAAACCCTGTCTCTACTAAAAATACAAAAATTATCTGGGCATGGTGGTGTGAGCCTGTGGTCCTACTTGGGAGGCTGAGGCAGGAGAATCGCTGGAACCCAGGAGGCAGAGGTTGCAGTGAGCTGAGATCGCTCCACTGCACTCTGCCTGGTGACAGTGCAAGACTCCGTCTCAAAAAAAGGTAAACTGAGGCATAATACAATTTTTAAGAGTCTATTTGATAAAAAAATGATTCATGAATTGGGCAGCTCTAAACCAGAAGCAGTTCAGGTGCTCCACTGAGGGAATGCAAGGGGTTGGAGCAGGGTGCAGCTTTTATAGAACAGATACAGATTTAAAGCAAATAACATATTTGATTGGTTACAGTTATACAGTTGCCTCATATGGCCTATCCAGTTGGAAAGTCCCTAGTTATATAGTTATAAGATTGTTGGCTATTTCTGATTGGTTGAACTTAATTTCTGTTTGTTTTGTTTGTTTGTTTGTTTTTAATATAGGAGTTTACAAGAAATAGCTCGAGTTAAGTTTCCCTTATGTTTGCAAATCAAGCAAATCTTAGGTCACTTATGAGGCCTAACTGGTTTTGTCCGCTCAGGGATTCTCCATTTTAATTTACTTTAATAACCCCTACTAAAGACAAAATGTGTATGGAAGTAGTCACGAACTGTAAAATGTTGTTCAAATAGGAAGAGTATCATTTGTTTACTCTGCATAGAAGAAAAGAAGGGCTGCGAAGAAAGAGAACAGCCTCATCAGCAATAGTAGTGGTCATCATGATAGTAGCTCACACCTAGCACTAGTTACATGCCATGCTCAGCAATAAATGTATTAAACCTTAATCTTCTGAACAACTCAAGGGGCTAAATACTGTGGTTTGCATTGACACTTTACAAATGTGGAAACTGAGGCACACAGGACTTAAGTAACTTTCCCAAAGGTGCAGAGCTTGGATTCGAGCCCAGGCTACCTGGCCTTAAGGTCTGTGCTTTTAACCACAACCCTGAGCTGTCTCCTAAAATTCACCTGCACAAGGAAGCCTCTGAGACCTCCTCCCCATCTGTCAAGAGGTCCAAAGGCCTCAGTACCCATTAGACTCAGATAAAACATACCAGCGAAGAGATGTTAGGAGCGAGCTTTGTAACAGGCTAGGAGGGATTTATCTGAAACACCTTCCTTACTGGCCAGGCTCTGGACTGGGATCGCCACCATTACAGCTTTGACGTCTTTGGATAGACTGACCTTCAGAAGACTTGTTAAAGTGTAAATGTTGGCCAAGCACAGTGGCTCACACCTGTAATTCCAGCACTTTGGGAGGCCGAAGCATGTGGATCACCTGAGGTCAGGAGTTCGAGACCAGCCTGGCCAACATGGTGAAACACCGTCTCTACTAAAAATACAAAAATTAGCTTTGCATGGTGGCAGGCACCTGTAATCCCAGCTACAGCTGAGGCAGGAGAATCACTTGAACCTGGGAGGCAGAGGTTGCAGTGAGCCGAGATCGTGCCACTGCACTCCAGTCTGGGCAAGAGAGCAAGACTCTGTCTCAAAAAAAAAAAAAAAAAAGTTAATATTCGTGGTTTGATAGGGAAACTCACTAACATTTTGGCAAGAATTTGTTCTCAGACTTTCCACCTTCATCTATGTCCTGCCCACGCATACTCTAATTAAGGCAGGCTTCATTCTCTTCCTCCTCTCTAAGACAGACCCCTTCTTGCCCCTCCACCTTTGCTCAATCCCCTCACTTTGCCCAGGATGCATTTCCCTGACATTTGCTATTAAAGCCTTGCCCTCTGTAAGATGTTGCTCGAGAGCCACCTTCTCTAAAAAATTTTCTCTTATTTTATAATAGTAACACTATTCTTTTCATATAAGATTGTTAGAAGGACTACATTTTTAGGCAAGTAGTAAATTACGCTTTAAAGTAAAAGACTTAAAAATCATTCCTTAGAGATAAATTAGGAAACAGAAAAAGAACAAAAGCAAGTTGACATAGTGGAAAGATTTCAGGGCGAGAAGTCCTGGGTTTTAGTCCTGATTTGCCCCTAGTTAGTGAAGTGATTCTGGTACTTCCACTACCGTGAATGAGAACTTTCAACTAAATGACCTCAAGGACTCCCCCAAACTTTGAGTCTAGACTATCACCAGGAGAAAGGCATGCAGGCAGAGGAGATAAAGAATGCAGAGGCTGAAGCGCTCCTTAGGCTGGGGAGAGGGTGCTGAAGAGCCTGTCTTCTACTCTTTAATTTTGCACCAGACCAGGGCTGCTAGGCTGGGTGGATTGATTGTTTGACCCAAAACAATTATTATTTTTTAAATGTGAATACTTCTTTCTTCTTTTAACTGGCAAATACAAAGTGTGTATATTTATGGTATACAACATGATATTTTGATGTATGTATAAAAGTTGAGCTCATAGATGCAGAATACAATGGTGGTTACCAGAGGCTGGAGTGGGGAGATTGGGGACATATTGGACAGAAGACAGAAAATTTTAATTAGACAGGAAGAGTAAGTTCAAGAGATCTACTTTACATTATAGTGACTATAGTTAATATCAATATATTGTAAACTTGAAAACTGCGAACATAATAGATTTTAAGTGTTTTAACCATACATACAAAAATCAGCTGGGCGCAGTGGCTCACAGTTGTAATCCCAACACTTTGGGAGGCTGAGGTGGGAGGATCGTTTGAGCCCAGGAATTTGAGGCCGCAGTGAGCCATGATTGCACTGCTGCACTCCAGCCTGGGTAACAGATCAAGACTCTGTCTCTAAAAACCCACCAACCAAACAAACAAACAAGCAAAAGATAAGTATATGAGGTAACGCATGTGGTAATTAGCTTGATTTAGCATTCCACAAAACAATTATGCTAATGGACTGCTCACCAGGGTCAGCTTCAGCCTGGGGGCTCCTTCCTGTCTGCTTCTGAGTTTGTTCCTGGTGCTTATGCTGCGCATTTCTCCCTTTTCGAGCCACGCTCCTTTGCCCTTCCAGCTTATATGGCTCTCAGGCAAAGTCCTGAAGGTCTGTAGCACCCAGGACCCACCAGGAAACGTGCCCATTCTCTTCATATTTGTATCTGGGACCCAAAGATGACAAAACAGAGGAGGGAAAGCCATCTTCCATGGGCTATAAAACAGGACGGTTCCAAATGACAGATTAGAAGACCTATTCTTATCCTCCCTTTTTTCCCCCCACACTAATGTTATTAGCATTGTCATTGTTATTAATGATTTGAAAGCAAGCCATGCATTAGCCTTGGATCCTTTGCTGCTTTGACTCCACAAGGGCTTTGTCATTAAGCTGGGGAATTATTTTCACTGTGGATTCAGTGGTACCAGGTGTTTTTCCATGTTCCGGAGAGATGTCACGGACTTTGGGGCCTTGGCAGAATGGCAGTCTGCCACAGATCAGGGCTGAGGGGTGAGGCCCCTCTTATTTCGCTCCAGCTGTGTTTAATGCTGAGGAAACCAAAGTGGTTGGAAGACAGCCTTAACTTTTTCATTCTTATTGTTCTGGCTAAACTCAACACATCCCTCAGGGCCCTGATCAAACTCCTGTCCTTTCAGGGGCTTTTTCCAGGTACACTGTCCTTTTTTGTCTTTCCTTTCTTTGAGCAACTTGTGCCAGTACCACAACAGGCAGTATGGCACCCTTGGGTGACCAAAATGGAAAAAGGTTATGGTGCTCACAAAAGCAATTCCCAAAAAGAGCTCTATCAGCTCATAAGATAAAGGCAAGAAAAGCCAGTACAGTTCTGATTTCTCCCCAAATTCCTTTACAGACTTTCAAAATATCAAATTCTACTTTTAATGGTGTTGTCTTCATTTCTTTGGCACGTGGTCTTTGCTGTTCTCTGAGTATGTGCTGTGTTGTCTGTTGGGGAATTCACTACAGGCATTGATGCTAAGGCAGAGGGGAGGGTAAGAAAGAAGAAAAAGAGAGAAGGATGGTTCAGAAGAAGAAGAATTGTTGCCTGTTGTGCACAGACCCTCCACCTTTTAGTCCTAAGAAAGCAGCCTAGAGAAAGATGAAAAGGAAGGAGAAAGACAGGTGTGAGCTCCTCAGGGAACAGCCAGAAAACTGAAAAAGGGAGAAAAGGCACTTTTAGACTCTCATCTCCAACTGCTCCTCATGCACAAACCTTCGGCAGCTCTTTGGGAAAATGCAAAGGTACAGCATGGCCAGAGACGATTCATGCAAGTTAAAACATTCAGATCCCAATTAGTAGTGACGAATGATGACACCAACTGGAGTGGTCACTTTTTTCTCGAAATAGAAGTGCCTGCATTTCCGCATTCTTGGGTGTAAAGCAACTTTTATAAGATTTTCCCAGCCTAGGTGTGTTTTATGGCTTCTCAATTCAGACTGAAAATATTAATCAAGATTTAAAATATCCGATTTGGAAAGGCCTATAAATGTTCAGGGCTGTTGTGGAGGTGAGAGAAAAAGGACTGCAAAATGCAGCCCTGAGAATTTCACCAAAAGCACTGCTTTCTGCATGAAAGCAGGACCATAAGACACAGAAGCGAGAAGCAGCTCTTTATAAGGGAAGGGTCCAGAGCAGCATATCTTATCTATTAAAGAGTTTTTCACCACAGGGCTAATAAGCATTCTAGAAAAGAGAGGTTCTGCTGATAAACAATCTAGAAAAATGCTGAATAAAACAAGTAAGTTTTTTAAAATTTTATTTTAATTGTAGGACTGCTCATATGCGCTGACTGCATTGTGACTGTGATGGAAAATCTTGTGTCAAGCATAAACTTAAAAAGACATTGAAAAAACGATGGAACACTATTTGGGAAAAGATCAGATGGCCCAGTAGGTGGAGGGACGCCTGTCTAGCTGGTATGGAGTGCTCTGTACCAGCCTAAATTGCCAACATAGATTATTTACTGGGGGATGGCATGAAGCATTTTCCTTGGCTGTTCTCATTTACAGTGCAAGAATCCTGGATAGACTCAACTTAGATTTTAACCCATGAGTTAGAAGAGAATGAGCATTCTGATGGAAGGAGGGATACTGAATTTGGACTATTTAGGGGGACTTGTGCAGAGAAAGAGCCTGGAGAACCTAGGGATGGGGTTGGTTTGAGAGGATGTGGCAGGGAGGAATGGCAGTCAAGGAGAGAAGAACAAGAAGAAGCAGATGGACACTGCTTCAGAATCACCTGAGAGACTTCCAAAAAGACCAATGCATGGGGTACCACCTCAGACCCATCTCAGGTGTGACCTAGGTCACAGTACTTTTTAAAATCTCACCAGGTGATTCACCTGTGCTACCAAGGTTGAGAACCATCCTTTAAGGTTTTACAATATGCTTGCAATTCTGATAGCTTCCACAAGGTGGTAGTTGATTTTAGTTTCATAAGCAAATAATTAGACTCGCTCTGACAACTGAGAGAAAGCAAGATTAAAAATTATGCAAGCATGTGCTTCCCATTACAATATATTTCCTCATAAAGATGAAAGCATGGATTTAATTAAACTACAATGCCTACCTAGAAATAACAAACAGCAACTTAGAAGATTTTAAATAAATGCAAACACCTAAATTCAAGGTGAACGCTCACCAAAGTTGTAATTATAATTATTCACTGCTTACCTTTTATCTTGTTTCCAAGGAAGATTTCCTGCATTCACCTTCCCACTGGGACTTACATTCAACTTCTACTGGGAATTTCAGCTCTAGTTCACCAAGAGCAACCAGTGAAGGGGGAGCCACCTCGCACTGTAACTGATGGAAGTAGTGGCCACGGCAAGAAAAAGATTGTCTATGACAAGCAGTGAGCATCGTGTCAGGGCCTCTAACCCTGTCCCTATGCCCCAAAACAGACTGCAGGCAATTTAAAAGCCATGAGAAATCTCAGTAATGCTTTCCAATCTGAAAAGAAGAGGACCAGAGTCAATTGGGGCAGCTCTGAGGAAAGTGAAGAAAAAGTCTTTGAGAGTAGGGACTTTGATGCGCTGCCATTGCCTCAGCAGAGGGAGGGGGGTCAGACCAGGGCAGGAAAGGCCACCAGAGCTTTCCACAATGCAGATGACTCTGCCAGGTTGGGGAAGAGGGCTCAGCTAACCCCACAGGACAGGATGCACCTCTCGCTGAGTGGAATGGTCGCTGGTACAGAGTGTGTAAAAAGATCTCAAAAAAGAAAGCAGAACCCAGACCGTCCAGCCAAGGCTATGCTGAGCTGCCATTAATCTTTTTTCTTCACTTCTGCATCATTGAGTCACAAAGGAGCAGTGGATATATAACACTCTCACCTCAAAATACAGCTCTAAGGAAAGACCTATAACTGTAATAGGTTCCCTGCCCAATACATACAACAAGTCAATACACTAAAACACTGAGTTGCAGCACAGAAAGAGATTCAAAGTAGGGTAGCTGAGTGAGGAGATGGCAGGAAACCTCAAATCCACCTCCCCAAGGAGTTTGGAGGTAGGGTTTTTAAGAGTTTTGGAGTGGGCCAAAGTGTGGAGATCATTGATTGGTTAAAGAGTGCAGGGTAAAGTCACTGGATACAGAGATTAAGAAGCTGTGTTCTCATGCTGATCACCTTCCTCTGTGAGGGTTGGCGGGGGGGTCTTTAAACTGGCTACTGGAATTTGGGGCTGGAAAAAATCTTCTTAAGTGATTCTTAAACAAAAACCTTATGATTTTAATGTCAGAGATCCTGTCTACAGGAACAATGAGGATACAAGTCAGTTCCTAAACAGTCTTATGATCCTATGTCAGAAATCCTACCTATAGGAACAATGGGGATGCAAATGGCCACTATCTAGTGCTATGTGGCTTTTAGCAACAAGGGAGCAGGCCAAGGTGCAGTCTGATTAGTGCTTCATTTTAACTATATTTCTGTCCAGAACCTGGCATGCAATTGTTGTCACCCCTGTGGGGTTGGCTTCAGACAGAGAAGATGAGAAGGATTCAAAAAGAATGAACTCAATACTTCAAACAAACAAGGTCTGGACAAACATGGCCAGGTTAATCATGAGAAAGAAAAAAAAAGAAACGGCAGGAGAACTGCTAAACGTACTACACCAGAAACACTAATACAATGATAATTGATAATCAAATGAAAAACACATATAACCTGCAAAAAAGCAGATGAAGAACCCAGTCTGGAAGAAGATATGACTGAAGAAACAGTAGCAGGTTTCCCACAAGTTCTTTATGCTACAGAAGAGCTTAGTAAGAATACTAAAAACAAGACTACAAAGGCAAAATTATAAAGTCTTTACAATATTTTCTCTTGTTGCCCATAATAATGGCCTGAAAATATAACCTAATATTGGTTATGTTTCGCCCATCCTAAGGACCTAATAATTCTGCAGCATCTTTTCTAGGAGATAACTTTTTCCTATGTGGATCCTTCCTCTTAAAATCCAAACTTACTCTCTTAGAAAAAACATCAGTCTATAGACTGACTCTCAGATGTATACATCAAACCCTGTTACAACATTCAAAGTTAAGAGTTTCTCCTGTGCCCATCAGCCTACTTCACTCTTGTTTTTTAAATCAAACATTATACAGGCCCTTCATTAAACTATTATGGTTTCTGAAGTTATTTCAGCCCTTGAGTTTAGACATCTGCTCTCTTTTTTTTTTCTTTGTTTTTTTTTTTTTTTTTTGAGACAGAGTCTCACTCTTTCGCCCAGGCCGGACTGCAGTGGCACTATCTAGGCTCACTGCAAGCTCCGCCTCCCAGGTTCATGCCATTCTCCTGCCTCAGCCTCTCGAGTAGCTGAGACTACAGGTGCCCGCCACCACACCCGGCTAATTTTTTGTATTTTTAGTAGAGACGGAATTTCACTGTGTTAGCCAGGATGGTCTCGATCTCCTAATCTCGTGATCTGCCTGCTGCGGCCTCCCAAAGTGCTGGAATTACAGGCGTGAGCCACCACACCGGGCCGACATCTGCTCTCTTAAAATGCCTTATTTTTGTCTTTTCTCTCTAAACTTTTAGAAACAAATTTAAATCAGGATACAATAATTAGTAAATATAACTCCTCAGTGGTTAAATGGTAAAAATAAACTTCAGGTTGGATCGCTGTGGAAACTCTGCTAGATTACATTTTAGGTCTAAAACATAACTGAACCAGCAAGAGATTATATAAAGGTATCAATGTGATAATAAAGAGAAATTGTCTGTTCTATATTTCTGGACTCAAGAGGCATTTGTAGAAAGGGCAATTATTCAGTCTAGAAGGTATCACAGTCAAGTCTTGCTCATCAGCACAATGTAGGAAAGAAGACAATCCAAACATCACTCTCCTGTGCTTTGAGCTACACGTTATGTTCTGGTGACAACCAATCAATCAACAGCCATTTGGTGCCTGCGGTAGGTTCAGCACAAAAATGAACACTGCAAACCAGCTTGACATCCTAGTTATAGTTGCAGAGGTAAACATTGTAGGAGTCTGAATGTCATCCAGGAAAATGGGGAGGAAGACCCAGAGAGGGTGGAGTAGTGGAAAAAAACAGGCTGGAATTAAAAGTTGGTCAAACGTAATCCATAAACAGGAAAATCCTCTCCTGCAGAGTTGAGAGTTGACTACACAGATGCAGACCAGGCCAAACTAGTCATGACCTGCCCTGCACTGTGGGTAGCTCAGATCGTGAGCACAGCTGAAGTCATCATTATTGCAGCAATCCCTTCTGCTCAAAGGCAGTGCCGCATCCTACCATACAGGCATGTAATGCTGGGCCACAGAGCTGCTGTCATGAGATTTCCTGTTCATTCTCCCATCCCTGAGCTGATAGACAATGGAGATTCTGAAGGAAGTGTTGCTACATTTTGTGACTGGCCCAAACTACAGCATTCAGATTGTACTGTACCCCAGTGGAAACATTGAATGACTGGGAGAGCCTTCCAAGGAGTCTCCCTCTGACATTTCCTTGGCTTGAAAAGTTTTGTTGCTATTTCTACAAAGCTGCCTGTTAATGTATCTGAGCTTGGGGGAGCCTCCCTAGAGACCATGCTAATGCCTGGTGAAGCCTAAGTAGCCACCCTTAACCCTTTGCCTAAATTGGTAATTTTAACTCTGGGGACTTTTTAGAATATCCTGGGAAGATTTTAAAATATACCTGTACTTGGTCCCACTTGAATCTCAGTCTCTGGGGGTGCAGGCTAAAGGCTAAACAATTCTTAGATGCAGCCAGGGCCGAGAACTGATTATTAAGGGCACTCTTTAAGCTAATTAATCTCTTTTGGTTGTCTTCCAAAAGTATCCTCCAAATCCCTCCTCAAAATTCTGTTGGAGGCCAACCCCCTTGTCAGGAGCCCCGGGTCACAGCCACCCCACCCTCTGCTGCTGGGTGGTGGCACTGCCATGCATGGGATCTTCATTGTGCATCTTGCTGTCTCTTGGTTGCCTGGAGCCCCCTCCCTAGGACAGAAAGGAACATTAGTGGAGCGTACCTGGCCTGTCACTCTACTGGTGAATCACCATCCTCACTAGTTCTCACCACACTCCTGTGAGAAGTTGCTCCACTTAGCAAATGAGAATACTGAGGCCCACAGAAACAGGGAACTTGGGAACCGTGTTCTTCCACCTGTTACCTCAGTGCCCTGAGCCAAAGATGTCTCAGGTGTCTTCTCAGTTGGAACTTTTCTTGTCCCTGAGATCTCCTCAGGCGTCTTGTTCTCTATGAATGAGAGAGCGCCCTCATCTGCACCAGCCTCCCTTGAATAGCCACCTATTTTGCTGGCTTGTAGTCACGGCCCATGCTGTCTCCTGCAGCTGTGGGATGTGGCCGCCCTGGAAGCCCAGCCTTCTCCACATCTGGGGAGAACACTCACCTCAAAGGAGCAGCCCTTTCCTACAGTGGTTACAATGTAAACATTACACAACACGTAGCCATGGCTACTCAAAAGCCTGGTACATTCTCCCAGGAGCCCCACACTATGCTCACCTGGGAGCAATCCAGTATGGGGCCTCTGACAGTTCCCATTGAAGATATGGAATGAAACACCACCAAGTTACAGGACTCGTATCGCTCATTTCATTGACAATGAGAATCAAGAGGGAAAATGTTCCCAAGTTCAAAGCTACCACCTTCTGCTCTGCAGTCCTGATATGTAACAATCAGAACATCTGTTTCCTCATCTGTAAAGTGGTGATCATAATGGCATTTTCCTCCTTGAACTGCTGTGAGGATTTAACAAGGTAATAAAAGTTACCTATTACATTTTGTACAGTACCTGGCATGCAGGTAGTGCATAATAAATGTGGGTGGTGGTTGTCTTCCACTTGTACCTTTCACCTGTAATTCTCCCTCATTCCTTCCTGTCCTGTAGGAATGGGGGACCCTGCCAATAATATAGCTGTTATTTTAAAACAAACTCAGAAGCCTCCTTGCTCCTCTCTGAAGGCATCCTTGGACCAGTTGTGCAGTTGCATGTATAACTTCCACACCATGAGCCCACATTCCCTGCCTAGCTCAGATCTCACAGCTCTTGCCTGCATCCTGCCATCGATCCTCTCCTGTATGGACTCCCGGCCAACTCCCTGTCCCACTTGGCTCCCACACTGGCTGCTGCAGGACATTCCTGCAATCTAATCTGATGTGTGACTTTCCTGCTGAAAAGCCATTAATGGCTCCTCAGTGCCTTCAGGGTGAGATCCAAGCTGCCCTCCCACCATGTTTGGCCACACTTGGTCCTTGCTGACTGTATCCCCGTAGAGACCAACAAGCTTCACAGCTATTACTGACCACTCACTCTCTTCTCGGAATGCCCCCTGACCCCATCCACCACCACCGTCTCAGTGGACATATATGACGTATTCATTGCGTGAATTCGCTCTGAGGGTGTCTTCTTTCCGGAAGTCTGTCCCAGCTCACTGCACCCAAAGGAGACTGGCCATGTCCTTCATGTGTGCCTTTCAATAGACTTCAGTCACTGTACTGGAATAAATTATTGCGTTACTTTTTATACAGCTGTCTCTACCTCAACAAGAGAAATTGTGTCTGAATAGTAATAGTAATAATTACAGTTTAGATTTATTGAGTGTTTGCCAGTGCTAGATATCATTAAGGGCCTTTCAACGGGTATTATCATCTTATTTAATCCTTACTACCCAGTGAAGAAGGTTCCATTATTACAGATGAGGAAACCAAGGCACAAGGAGATTAAATAAGGGTCCCAAAATCAAGCAGCTGGTGAGGAGTTTATGCTCAGAGTCCAACGCAGTGCTCAGAGTCCAACATAGTAGGAACTGGGTACATTTTGTGGGACCAAAATATTTTGTTTGTGGTTGAACTACACCAAATTCAGTTGATTTAGGGACCAAGCACTCCTGCACTGGTGTGAAGTGCCTTCATCTGTGGGTCACCAGCTGGTATTCGAGCCCGAGGCCACATGGCCTGGGATGCTAGTGAGTGCTCGGCTGGCACACATCCCCCTCCAGGTTCTCAGGTTAGTTGTTCTGTGAATTCACGGCACACAAATATTTTATGCCTGCATTTATTCTTCATAACAATAAGAATGAGCAACTGAATAAAAGCCAAATCCCTCGTGAAGCCAGAGGAAGAGTGATTAAATTATAATCATCCTGGATTAATTAATCTATAATATTTGCTCTTTATATGAAAGAGGAAAATCAGCCTTCAACATAAAGGTTATGTACTCCTGAGGTCTGTGTCTTAATAAAGGAAAGGCTTGGGGAAAAAACTTGACAAGCCCCCAAGATATGACATGTTGTAAATGTAGACAGAAGGTTATTACTGATATAAAATATATTCAATGTAATTATCAGCCACAACAAATAATCAGAGTGATGATAATGAATAATTAACATTTTTATACTCCTATAGTAAGGTGTCTAACAGATAAGTGCACAACATTGAAATGATTTATTGTGCCATAGTGTTTTTAGTAATGAAAATTGCCTAATCAAAACATCTCTTCCACAGTATTGCCAGATATTGGCATAAAGCACCGATAAGGTTTAGTTTATTTCTTTGTTTCCTGATCTAATTGTTGTAGAGATGCTGTAAAATATCTAGAAAGAAACCTCAGTCGAGAAATTATAGTAAGAATAAAGTCAAGGCAAGCTATTGATTTCAGTTCAGGAGGAGACAAATTTAAAGACATTGCTTTTGGTCCCTGGAATTAAGGGTTAATAAAGATGCAGGAAGCAATGGTGCCTGCCTGAGAAGAGAGGCTGTACAAAGAAGAGAGAGGATTTTGTGATTTGAAATCCCAATGGTCTTTCATGGGTGTCTTTTTATTCCAGCTGCTGCCTCCTCAGGTCTGTCTTCCCTACTACAATGTGGGAAAAGGGTAGAGGACATTTCCTCCATAACCCTGCTGGAGAGATCAAAGCCACTCCCTCCTCTTTGCCTTTACATCATTTTGCCCACATGTTGGACTGCCAGGATGTTTCTTACATCTGCCTTTCTCCCGAGCATAGCAAGGGCCATCTTCTGCTCATTTTCTATCTTCAGGGGCCAGCCCAATGCCTAAATGCACAGTAAAATCATTGATGAATAAAGGAATTGCAAGCCTGTGTATTTCTACTGCCACTGGGAGATATAAATGTTGATGTATTTAACATGGTCACAATCTCATCCCCCTGTAATCGACTATCTAAAGCGTGGCAGCTGAAGATATTAAAGAATGGGACTATGTGAACAGTAACTGCTTCCACTTGTATTAAGGATTCTTATGAAGCATAAATCAAGAAATAAAGGAACTCCCTCGTCTTAGTGTGGAGTAAAGTGCTAACAAACAGAGCATGACATCAGTTAAGGTTCACGAGAGGGACCAAATTGTATCTTAGACCACTTGTTGTCATTTTTTAAATGTTCTCCACGGAAGCCCCTTTGCAAACTTTATGTGCACGTGAATCACTGCAGATCTTGTTAAAATGCAGATTCTGATTCACTGGATCTGGGGTGGGGCCTGAGTCTCTGCATTCCTGCCAAGCTCCCAGATGATGCCAATGCAGCTGGTCCTCAGGTTACACTTTGAGTAGCACAGACCTGTGATACCTTTCTTTCCCTTTCCCTTTCTCTGTTTAGCTGCTTTTAGAAGTGTTTATATTTGCATAGTAGATGCACAGTTGAGTGGGGACAATATGTTAATCTTTCTGTTTACCATGGATATGGCTGTCTTCTTAAAGAAGCTATAAAAAAAAAACCAACATTGCTCACCTGGTGGCAGAACAGTCCAACTATATGTGTGGTACCTACAGAGAAACAGGTAGCTTCTTAAGTGCTGAGCTTATATAACAAACCCACATCTATGGTGTGACTGTGTGTCTCATTTTCAAAGGCCTTGCATGGCCTGTGGTCTGTGACGACTGAATCATGCTTGCTGGTGTAAGTTATACATCAGTTTCGTGTTAGTAAAAATTAGCATTATTTTCACGCCAACAACAGGAAGGGTATCACAAGAGTGAAGGAGATGAAAAGAATGTAAAGAAAAAGAAATAACCCGGTCGATCCTGACCGCCCTTTAGTGAACAGTTGTTGGGAGTCTGTTTCTGTACTAAACCCCTTTTTTTCTGAAACTGAGGCACAAAGGGCCCATGGGACTTAGGACTTTGAAAAAAGTCATAGATCTTAGATATTGCCAAGCTGAGATTTGAACCTGTGCCTGCCTGGTGCCAAACTTCATAGTGTGGACTACTGTGGTAACTAGACCAAGCCCAGCACCTCTGCTGTGACACATGGCGCCAGGCACTCTAAGTCTGTGAAGTGTACCACAGAGGTGCAGCGTATAACGGCTCACATTTTGACAGGTGATATAAAATATACTCATGACAAAAGAAATTGCCTAAGCTCTGTGGATCCATTGCTAAACGAGGGGAAGGCCCCATATCAAATAGCCTAGAGAAAGAGGAACCACTGCAAACCAGAGTTGCTGCTGATGGCTTCATGAAGTTGGTGAAGACCAAACTTGACATTAGGGGTTGATGTGACAGTGGATTTAAATAGGAAGGAGGAGGAGGAGGGCATAAGCAAAGGTGGGCAAGAATAGGGCTTTGGAGAGTGGGGAATGGAGAATCCACTGGAGCCTTCTGTGTCCTCTAGAAATGAAGTTCCTAAATCTAAGTCTGCATTAGACTCAAATGGGGAGAGGGATTAATACACAAACTCCCAGCCACCCCTTTCACCAGACTGAGGCATCAGCATCTCCTGGAATAAAGTGTTGCCAATGTGATGCCCAAGCAGCTGCCCTCCACAGGCCCAAGAAGCTCCAATAGCCCAGGAGCCTGTGAGGATGGAACCACGAGTGCCTCCTCTCAGGGTCTCCAGCCTTAGTGACTCACCTGGCACAGAATAGGGGCTCAGAGCTCGCAGGAGAAGCAGACAGAAGTGGCCTCAGGGAGGAGAAAGAGATAGAGGCTGTAATTAGCGCATCATCAGGGATTCTGCTCACAGGGGAGGAAATGTGCCGACCTCTTTCCTCAGACTAGTCCCCAGCTCCAGCGTGTGAAATTGCAGGTATTTTGGCCAGGAATGACAGTGGGCTGCACCACACCTGACTAGACCCAAGGCTTGCCCCTGTCATGCCTGAGATGGAGCTAGGGCTTCGAGGTGAGCGTGCTGAGGCAGGTGGGGCCAGGCTTAATAAAGAATACAGGCTTCTCTCTGTTCCTTCCCCCAGGGGATCTCCAATCTTCCTCTCCACCTCAGCAAGGACCCCTGGTAGAATTGCTTTCATTCTTGTTTTCAGATTTATTGAGGGGTCCAAAGAAATTTAAAAAGAGGGCCGGCACGGTGGCTCATGTCTGTAATCCCAACACTTTGGGAGGCCGAGGCGGGCAGATCACCTGAGGTTGGGAGTTTGAGACCAGCCTGACCAACACGGAGAAACCCCATCTATAATAAACACGCACACACACACACACACACACACACACACACATAAAAGCCGGGTGTGGTGACGTATGCTACTTGGGAGGCTGAGGCAGGAGAATCGCTTGAACCCGGGAGGCAGAGGTTGTGGTGAGCTGAGATTGTGCCATTGCACTCCAGCCTGGGCAACAAGAGTGAAACTCCATCCAAAAAAAAAAAGAAAAACAAGAAGGAAGGAAGGAAGGAAGGAAGGAAGGAAGGAAGGAAGGAAGAAAGAAAGAAAGAAAGAAAGAAAGAAAGAAAGAAAGAAAGAAAGAAAGAAGAAAGAAAGAAAGAAAGAAAGAAAGAGAAAGAAAGAAAGAAGAGAAGGAAGGAAGAAAAAGAAAAGAAAGGAAAGAAGAAATTTAAAAAGAGGAACCTTCATATTTAGCCACTATTGATTTATTTAGGTTCCGGTTGGCAGATTTTTATATAAAAACAAAGAACAAAGTGATGCTCCAGGGCTGGCCTGGGTTGATTCCATTAGAACCTGTTCCACCTTGTGGTGCTGGGGAGGGCCTGATTTCCATCTGAGTGGCAAGCTTGAGACTGAGGAAGACTAATCCACACCAACAGAGAAAAAGAAAACTTAAAGCAAATATCTGGCTGCTGAGAAGTAAAATTCCACCAATTACAAAAGGGGTAAAGCAAGTGAAGGATTTCGACCTGCACCGATTGAACATATTGCTCATTGATTCTCTGGCTTTTGCCAGTGTAGACATACAGCTTCAAAAATGTGTAAATTAGGAACTGCACCCAGCTGTGTGCAACTGGAATCAGAAAAACAATGGCTTGAACATTTTAAGTGCAAATGAGATATGTGGAGATGGGTAGTGAGGGCTGCTAAAAAGGCTCCATGGTGCCACTGGAGACCCAGACTCCTGTTTTCTCCTCTGTTATCCTTTCCATTTTCCGATTGTCTCATAGGGACAAGATATTTGCTCTGCCTTCACCATTGCTTCCAAGATCCAGGCAGAAACAGAGAAGAGACAGAAGGACATGTGCTAGCTAAGTCTGCTCCCATTTCGAGGCAATTGACTTGCAACTTCAGCTTATATCTCATTGACCTGATCTGTTCCTAGCACCATAATAATCAATATACAAATCATTTTCATCAACCCAGAAGTTTCCCTTGTGCTCATTCTAGTCAATTTGTAATTCTACTCCCTACCCAAGAAAACTCCTGATTTCTGCATTTTTGAGGAGTCAAAGCAGCACTCAATTTTGAGAAAGGCAAATCCCATTTCAGAAGTAGAAGATATATTGGGTACTATGCTCACTTTCTGGATGACAAAATCATTTGTTCATCACACTCCAGCAACATGCAATTTACCCATGTAAAAAACTGCACATGCACCACATAAGCCTAAAATAAAATTTGGAAGAAAAACAAAAGTGAAGGATAATGACTCCAGAAACTGCATTGAAATGCACAGATGGCCTGGACATCAGAGGTCTTTACCACTGACAGGACATGGGTGGCTAAGCTAAGTCTGCTCCCATCTGAATGGATACGACGCAAGAAAGAAGGAAAGAGCCAAATGGTAAGAAGCAGGGAAAGGAAAGAAGAGGGAAGAAGAAGAGATTCTGTCTGGTGGGTGGGAGAGAAATTCTGACAAAGCTTTACAGAGTTGATGCCATGTGTGAGGTTCTTAAAAACTGATGGAACTTGCCAGATGCACTGGGAGAGAAAGGATTTTCCAAGCAGAGGAAATCAAGTGCATAGCAGCTTGAAAGAGCATGAACTGTAATTAGTTCTAGTGGGAGTGACTATCAGAAAGGTAGGCAGGGACCAAATGAATAAGGATTTTGTATGCCATGGTAAGCATTGTAAGTAGTAGCAAGTCATTAAAAGACTTAAAGGATGGGGAATCATATAATCAGATTTGCATTTTAGCAAGAAGACTCTGGTCAAATCTTTAAGAAAGACTGGAGGAAGGTAACATTAAGGTCATTAGAAACTGGTACAATGACCCAGGTAGGAAGTCACACAGTCTGATATAAGGGTTAGAGTGGGAAGGGGGAGGAAGGGACTCATAGTAAACATATTAAGGAGGTAGAATCCACAGGTGGCATAAATTAAGCAAGGTCACATAGCAAAGATGAGGCAGAGCAGGAATTCAAACCTGGTCATGTGACATTGAGCAAGTTGCATCGTCTTGGGCCTCAGTCTTCTTATTTGTATGATAAGACTAATAATAATACCTGTTGTCGAGAGACAGTTCTCCAGGGGTCTCTTGACTTTCTGCATTATCTTGTGAGCAAGGCATGGCTTGCTCTTTGTTTTGGACTCTCTTTTCAAGAATATTTGCATAGTCTTGGAAGACGAGTCTTGGTCCCATGAAAAGAGAGGCTATTGTCTCCCTCCAGAGCAAAGGATAGGCAGGCTTATTCCCTCTTAGAAAAGATTCAACTTCCCTAAGCTGAGAGTTTGTCTCCTGCATCTCAACCCACTGTGTGTACGGGTGTCATCTGGCCCTCTTCACACCACTCTGTGTGAAAGCTTGGGGAATTGCCATGCGATTTCTAATACTCTGACTACTTCTATTGTTATGTCCTTTGTCTTTAACCCAGGACTCTTGTGTCTTCTACCAGCATCCATAAAATGGTGGCAGAGTAACTTGTTAGCTTGCAAGTAGGGTGAATCTGAGACACTTCTCACTTCTTAACAGCTATGTCATAAAGGCTGTGAGATTAATTAGGTGAATATTATAAAGACCTTGACTGGTGTCCAGCATGTAGTAGGCATCAGCAAGAGTCACTTTAATGAGGCAGAAAGCATCATGTCTTTAAGGATGGCTTGTTTCTGAAGTCTGACTGTCGGGGCTCAGACCTGGCTCTGCCACTTACTGCCGTGGGAACTTGGGATAGTTGCTTCACCTCAGTATCCCAGTCTTCTCAAGATTTTAATGAGATAATGCACATACTATGCGTTTAACAGTGTGAGCGGTTATAAATTATCCCATAAGATCTGTGGATTCAGCAGTACAATGACTTCTTCATGGACCTAAGTTTTGTGCATAGTAAGCTTTTAACAAAATGTAGTCATTATTATTATTGGAGGAGACAGATCCATACAGAACCATTAAGTGACCACATTTCAAGACACTATTAACCAGCATTGCCTATTTATGAACATAAGTCCAATTTCAACCTTAGCAGGAGAGGAAGAAGGATTATGAGAATGACAGTGGTGATGATGATGATGATGATGATGGTGATGATGATAACAAGTGCTGAGCATTCTTATGGGTTGACCGTTGTGCTATTCTCTTTATATGCTTTATCTCAATTAATATTCAAGGCAATCCTAGGTGCTTCGTTAGTGCAGTAGGTAGTGTGCCAGTCTAATAATTTTCAATGCAATCCTATGTGATATTTATTAAGCCACATTATGGAAATAATAGAGTAGAGAATTTACCCTGCGTGTATCTGATTCTGAATTCACTAAGGAGATAAAACATTATTCCCAAACTACAACTGACCTATACCATCAGTGTGGTGACTTGTCCTCACTCTATGAATTATATTTCAATTTTACCTAAAGAAACCCACAGATAGACCCTCTAGACTACTTACACCTGGACCAATATTTTGCCTTTCACATGATGAACCTCCTCGACTACCCTGGGAGAGTTGACCAACATCTTCAACTCTGTCAGGCAGAGATGACTTATGGATTTAAAAGAGAAAATGAGAACCCCTTATTCAGTCTTGCAGGAGACGGCTAAAGCAAGTGGCCAGGCAGAAGTATTCTTTGTTGGCTAAGCCACTTTCTGGTTAGTTAAAAACTCAAAACAAAGTGGCTTAATCAATTAGGAATATCTATTATCTCATAAGATTTGTTGATTCAGCAGTACAATAATATTTTCATTGACATAAGTTTTGTGCATCTATCTGTTCTATCATCTTTACCATGTTCACTCTGTTCTTTTCTTTTTGGAGACAGGATCTTGCTCTGTCACCCAGGCTGGAGTACAGTTAGGTGATCATGGTTTACTGCAGCCTCAACCTCCAGGACTCAAACAATCCTCCACCTCAGCCTCCTGAGTAGCTGAGATTACAGGGATGTGCCACCATGCCTGGCTAATCTTTTTAAGTGTGTGTGTGTGTGTGCGTATGTGTGTCTGTGTGTAGAGAGAGGGTCTCACTATGTTTCCCAGGCTGATCTTGAATTCCTAGGGTCAAGCAATCCTCCTCCCTCAGCCTGGGATTACAGGCATGAACCACCATGCCCAGCCCACTCTGTTCTTTATTTTCTCCTTGTCATGAGAAGAAGCCCCCAGCAGATTATCTCCCCAATGATTCACTGATCTGAATTTTCTCTCTTGTTCATGCTGCAACCAATCAGTGACAAGGAATTTGATGTTACAATAACTGGCTTAGACCAATCAGCATTCACACTCAGAGAATGGAGTCCACCTCTCCTGAACTCCCAGGCCACATAGATAAGCATGGAAATCTGAATAAAATTGAGGTACTATTTGGAAAGAATGGATATTGCTTAAGCAGGCAGTAGTGTTTGATACAACTAACTGAAAGCAACTGTGCTGCCTCATTAAATTCCTCATGTATAGCCCATACAGACTGCTTAGTTCTCTACCCAACATTTGATTGGCATAGATAGTGCTTTTCCAGATAAAGCGAGCATATAAATAAGGAAAGGAAGCAAATCTGCCTTCCATGTTATCTGCCAAGCTACCATTAGAGGACTGTCTGGGGGAAGCTATAATATTGAATGCAGAATCTCCCCTTTAAACCAGTGGACCCTTCTAGGCATGTTCTAATCATTTTGAATTACGGAGTGAGGATAGATTAGGCTCAGGCTAAGAACACTGCTACACACTGCTGGGGGAAACTGAGGCTCAGGTACACATTAACTTGCACAAAGTCAATAAGTGGTAGGGCTGAGATTCAAATCTAAATACTAGATTATGCATTCCAACCTTATTCACTACGTGGGGAAAGGAAAGAAGGGTGGGAGCAGCTCTGGAAAGAGCTTAACATTTTGTTTCCTGTCATTGCCTTAATGAGATAGTGTATGTAAAGCACCTGGTGCAGAGCAGCCACACAGAAGAGGAAAGCAAAGCCCAGAGGTGCTCAGTGAGAGACAGAGTCACACAGCAGGCAAAGCTAGGATGAGAGCTCTCCCGGACTGGGAGTCATAGAGGTGATGATGAGTGTTTGTTACTAAGCAACACTGCACTGTAAATAATTTTTTTTGGTAAAATTATCTGCTTGTGTATCTAAAGGGGAAAGCTTTAAAAAAATTCAGTTTATAAATCAAATGTGAGAGTATTTTTTTCTTTAAGAAAAGCATTCAGAACTCTGCCTGCAGCAATTAAATATTCCCTGCTACCAAGTTTGTCTCCTGTTGACTTCATTGAATGGATGGATACCCAGCTTAGCAAAGTCTTCACCTTCTTATTAAGCCACCTTAATAAAATGGTGGCAATTGCCTAAAGTGACTTGAAAAAGAAATCATTTGGTGTCTTTCTCCTTCAGATTTTTCCCAGTTTGCCATGAAGATGTCTAGCTGGAAGCATTCCTCAAAGCTAAGAAAAGGTGAAAAGCAAATACTGGTCAAAATGTTAAGACCACTAAGAGTTTATTGTTTGTTCCAAATATAAAGAAGAATTCCTAGATAAAGCGTTTACAAATTACAAAATCTAGAATAGCTGCATAATCCTTTTTTAAACATTATTCTATTCGTGATCAAGAAACATAGAAGTTTGACGGACACAGGGAGGGAAACATCACACACCAGGGCCTGTCGGGTGGTGGGGGGCAAGGGGAAGCAGAGCATTAGGACAAATATCTGATGCATGTGGGGCTTAAAACCTAGATGACAGGTTGATAGCTGCAGCAAACCACCATGGCACATGTACACCTATGTGACAAACCTGCACGTTCTGCACATGTATCCCAGAACTTAAAGTAAAAATAAAAAGAAACAGTAGTTTGACCAAGATTTCAATTCTGTATATCTCATCAAATGTCTATATATATTTGATTTTTATGTTCAAGTAAAACTTGAAGTTATAAGGATGGGCTGTTGAAGATTTCTTTTTTTATCTGAGTCAACAGCATTTATTATCATGAAAAGAATTACTATTACCTTTTATACTTGAGAAGCACCATTCATATTCATTTTTCCAATAAGAGGCCATTGATGATGGATATAAACATAACGCATTGTATGCCTGATGGCAGGCCAGGAGGAGATGTCTAATACCCAGGGTATCAGATACTAACCTTGTCCCTACAGATGAGGGAGCAGATGTATTGCGATTTGTGAGTGCTCTCTCAAAGCTAAAGCGAATGACACTTGAATTTCCTATACAGCTTAAGTTGAGTGCCAAGGATGAGCCCTCCTCAGGAAGCAGAGTGAAAACAAGGAAATCAGTCATGCCAAAGAGGTAGGAAAGGCAAAAAAAAAAAAAAAAAGAGCTCTTCTCAAAGCCCGTCCATGGAGCCAGAGACACCCAAAATGAAAAAGCTCCTTTGTGATCACTTTGTCCACCTGTTTCATTCTCATTTTAGGTGAAACCGAGGTTCAGAAATGTAAATGCACTTACCTAAGGCTCTAAATAGACACACTTCCTCCAGGGAGATCTGTAAATATTCAATGAGCACACGAAAAGATGACATCATCAGCCATCAGAAAAAATGCAAATTTCCCTGATGGAAAAACCCTGGTGAGATACTACTTCACACCCACTAGGATGGTTGTAATAAAAAAAGATGGACAATAAGTGTTGGTGAAGATGCAGAGAAATCAGAACCCTCATACTCCACTGAATATTAAATGGTACAGCTGCTTTGGAGAACAGTCTGGCCTCAAATAGTTAATCCTAGAGTTTCCATGTGAGCCAACAATTCTACTCCTAAGTACATACCCAAGAAAAATGAAAGTATGTGTCCACATAAAAACTTGAACACAAATGTTCATAACCATATTATCCATAGTGGCTAAAAAGTGAAAACAACCAAAATGGCTAACAACTGATTAATGTATAAATAAAATGTAGTTTATTCATATGATGGATTATTATCCAGCCATGAAAAGGAAATGAAGTACTGATTCATACTACAACACAGATGAACCTTGAAAACATTACGCTAAGTGAAAGAAGCTACTCAAAAACCTGTATACGTATAGTTTCATTTATTTGAAATGTCCAGAATAGGCAAATCTATATATACAGAAAGTAGATTACTGATTTCTTATGGCTGGGAGGGATGGGGGTATTGGGGAGGGATAGCTGAAGGATGTGGGGTTTCTTTTTAGGGGAACGATAATATTCTAAAATTGATTGTGGTGATGGATAGACAGCTCTGTGAATACACTAAAGACCACTGGATTTTTTTTTACACCTCAAATATGTGAATTGTATGATAGGTGATTACATATCAACAAAGCTGTTAAAAAATCAAAAAGCTAAAGCCTCCTCCACTTAGCTTGTTTTTTATTCAAAAGGTCTTTTTTCCTAGGGCCTCTGTATCCTATGCTTTATGCAAACCAGCCAATGGCTTGATCAGCAGATGCTTATGTGCATGCATATGTGCACACACAGAAATATACAGATGCACATGCACAAGCACACATACTTACACAGACTCACATCCACGTGTGCATGCACACACACTCATACACATCAACTACTCTGGCTTTGTGGTTGGAGCAGCGGTGACAGGGGACTGAGAGATAGCCAAGGACTAATTTAAGTCTCTACCAAAACAATTGTCTTCCTTTATTTTCCCTGGAGCAGGAAGAGGAAAGTAGAGAAGAAGGGATGAAGGCAAGATATCACTTTGAACTTCTCGCTTACCGCGCATGTGGGACGCTGTTCTCACTTCAGCAGCCTCCACACACAGGTCCCAGGAGAGAAAGAAATAATGAGGTCTGGTTGGACCAGCTGATGCTGCCTTCCTTGTGTCTACGAAAGGCAGCTGCCTCGGTGGTGTGATTTCAGGGGAGCCAGAGAGGGCCATGCCCATAAATCTCTGCCTTGCATTCTAACCACCTATTATCATATATGAGACAAGTAATGGAAACTCACTGGTTGCAGATAGCTTCCAGACTGTTGTGATTTTGATACTTGACTTCACAGCATCTGTCCCTTGGCTGTGACCCCCTCAGGAGGTAGACCTGCCTGGTGTAAGCGCAATCTCATCTCCTATTTCAGGAAAGAGCACTGCCCTAATTATGGTCTTTAATATGCATGAATAAGTTTGCCATTGATTTTTGGAAGTTCTTCCTTGCTCTTAAGAAAGTTGAGGGAAGCCTTGGAAAGTTCTTCCTGGCTCCTGAGAAAGCCTAGGAAGGCCTCTTGTTTTCTTTTCCTTTATATGAACTAGGAGGTGTGTAACTGACTGCTCCTGGAGGCCATCCTGCAGCCACAAGGGAACTGGATTTAGAGTGAGGATGATTCCGCAAATGGCAGAGGAGGTGATAGGATGAAGTTTAGTTATTGATGACAGCCTCCAGATCAGTTCTGAAGCTTGCTCTATCTCTGGACTTTCTATTATATGCAGCAATAAATCTGTCTGTGACTGAGGCAGCTCAGATTGAGATTTAAACCCCAAGGTTGAAACCTTGAAATCTGCAACTTAACTGTTGCAGAGTCTTCTGAGGATACCTAGCTTGGCTTAGAGGGGTCCATGAAAGCCTTGGCACGTGTGTGGGAAGCTGTGGGAAGGGTATCCTCCTACTTTTGCATCTATAAGTGTATGTGAGTAGTGAGTATGAAGACATTCTTGAACAACTGAGTTCACTTACTCATTCATGAAACAAGCCCATAGTAAGCCATTACTATGCTCGACTCATCTCTTAATGTGAGGGGAAGGATGTAAGTGTCTGAGTATGTGTGTAAGCTTTCAGAATATGTGTGCAAATGTGCACACATGCCTGTTTTCTGCTGAGAGATTACTGAAATTGTCTGCAATCTGCTTTCTTGGCTGAAGCCAGAGTCTCCATTAAAAAGGAATCCTTATCTCTACATCCTCCCCTCATCTTATCATTAATTCTGTGCTGAACAGAAAGGCAAAGACGAGTGGGAGGGAAGGTCAGTGCCAAGTAGTGTACAAATGACAGGCTCTGGCATTCATGATCTTTGCACCAGCAAGAAAGGTCTCAGGCCTTGGAGTGGGCGGTGGCACCAAACACGTCCAAGGAAGTTTCATCTTTTATAATTGATTTCTTCTGGCAGGTCTGACCTCCTAATGGTGCCCAGGCCAGGCTGACACTATTGTAATTAGTCTGTGGTCCCTGAGACACCAACCACATGCTGGCACATAGAGACTGGCTGCCTGGGGTTAGAAACTTGTCATAGGTAATTCACAGAGCAACTGATTCCCTTTGCAGAATAGTTCTATGTGCTTTTAAAATTATAAATTCTAGGTGTAACTTAATATTCAAATTGTTAATATTATAAGGTGCTAACATGATAAATAAGAAAAATACGATTATATAATTATTTGATTGCTATAGATGCTAAAAAACACTTTGGACTAAAGTCTGCTTCTTTTTCTACTTTTTAAATATCTTAGTAAACTAGAAATAGATATTTCTCCAGAATGATAAAGAAAATGTTCAAAATATCTACCAGTGTCGTAGTTAATGGTGAATCTATAAAGACAGTTCCATCAAAATTAGGGAAAGATGAAGAAGAACTCTATGGAACAATATTATTTAACATTGTTCTGGAAATTCTAACCAATGGAACAAAATGAGAACAAAATCAAAAGAAGAGATGCTATAAATGAAAGGAAAAAATAAACTATGATTACCTTGTAGGAACTGGAAAACTTTTCTTTTGACAGTGATTGATGTCAATAATTAAATCTGACTTCTGAATGACTACATACTTACCAACTAATCTAGAAAGATAAATATTATTCTCTACAATGATCATATAATCTTATGTATTGCTCCAGGGATGACTTCAACAGATAATTACTGTCTGACAATTAAAGGTAACTTATTTCAATGCCCAAATTATCATGTCCAACAAATGTTCTCCAATATTAAATTGCTTATAACCAATAATTCTACATATTATCTATGAGCACACATTTGCAGATGCCATATTTCTTTGATTTTAAGATGCAATTTAAAAAATTATAAACATCTGTGAAATTGGGGCATGTCTTACAACCAATGTGTAGATTTAATGTTTTAGTGTATCCTTTTTTTGAGTGGCTATTATTATTTTATAGTCTTAGAATGAAGTCAACATTTTTCACAATTAGATATATGATGGGCCTTTGATGTGTTTTTATAAGCCAGGTGGATGCTTGGTAATGTCCACAGTAAGCATTTTCCAGGTTAAACACACTGTGGCTCTCTAGGTCAGAGAATATGGGAGCTTCATTCAACTATAAGTCTAACGTATTACAGTAAGTTCCAAACAGTCTTTGAGGAATGTGCTGATCCAGTCTGCAGGTTCTCCTTCAGCCTCCTTGGTGTGGTGTGGAGTTGGAATGCCCTTTTTTATTATTATCCATAATTTTTAAAAGAAAGCTTTAACCTAATGTAACGAGTTGGTTATCAAAATACATGATGTACCCCTTAATCTGGAAAAAGCTCACCCCATATTTTTGCTGAGGAAAACAAGAAACTTGAACTCACTTTTTATCCAAAATCTATCAAGATTTGGTGATGAGAAATAACACCTGTAGAGAGAGACACAGACTCAAATCATCCCTGAGAGCAGTTGTATTTAAATGTTTTTTAATCATGGAAAAGTTTGTTCAAGTATGAAAGAGGTAGCTATGAGCTCTTCTGATTGAAATGAATGAAGGAGTAAGAACCTCATCTACCTCTGTTTTGTTCTTCCCTCCTCGTTCGAATTCTCAGCAGAGTCTGAGAAGATGCCAGAGATCACAGTTTGAAACTGATTACTCTGGATGTCTTTTATTTGTACCTGGATCATTCAAAATCACCAGAGAGATAATTCTCTAGACACCTAGACAGCTGTTTTAACTTGATCGAGCTGTGGGCATAAGTCATAGATCTGAGTAAAGAGATATTACCAAAATGTTTGTGTGAGCACACACAATTGTACACACATATGTGCACAGTCATGTACACGCACAAACCAGCTAAATGAAACTTGCAATAGTACACATTTTGGGGATATTGTTAAGGACATTGCTTGCTATCATTAAAAAAATGTAATTTTTAAATTAAAGTATTAAAATTTAATTAACAAATATTTACATAACACTATATGCCAGGTACTATTCTAAGGGCCTTGCAAATATTAACTCACTTAAGTCTCATAACAACCCTATGAGATAGCTTCTACAATGACCCACATTTTATAGAGGAGGAAACTGGGGGCTTTTTATTTTTTTTTTGAGATGGAGTCTCACTCTGTTGCCAGGCTGGAGTGCAGTGACGCAATCTCGGCTCACTGCAACCTCTGCCTCCCAGGTTCAAATGATTCTCCTGCCTCAGCCTCCCGACTAGCTGGGACTACAGGCACCTGCCACCACGCCCAGCTAATTTTTGTATGTTTAGTAGAGACAGGGTTTCACCATGTTGGCCAAGATGGTCTCGATCTCCTGACCTCCTGATCCACCTGCCTCGGCCTCCCAAAGTGATGGGATTACAAGCGTGAGCCCGAAACTGGGAGCTTTTAAAACAAATGAGAGTTCCAGTTGAGATTCAGGAGTTAGGGGGAAATGGAAATACACTAATATTGACTGAATGGATCAAGGTAATTTTCTTATAGTCTAACTCTCTACCTAGAGAAAATTAAATGTCTGCTGGAGAATCAGAACTTATCCAGAACCTCTATAGTTTATCCAAATACTGGGCTTTGGAGATAGCAGACAAGGATTTAACAATGTCTAAGATTAACATATTCAAGAAAATAGACGAAAATATGGTGCACTTTCTCACAGATTGGAATCTGGCTACAAAAAATAAAATAATTTTTGAGTTGAGAAAAAAATAAAATCACTGAAAAATAATTTAAGAGATGGAGTTAATACAAAATTAGACCATGCAAAAGAAAGAATTACTAAATTGATAGATAAATTATTGACTCAGTATTCTTTATAGTTTAAAGAACCTAAAAGATAAAGAAAAAATATCTAGAGAGAAGTCCACAGACATAAATGAACAAAAGATTCAGACGTTTCCATAAGAGACCTACAAAATTGGGTAGATAAATCTGATATATATAAGAAGTTATGTAAGTAAATCTAATATATAATAATATATATAAGATGTTATATAAGTAAATCATATATATATATATATAAAATAATAATTGAAGTCCCAATAATGGAGAAAGAGAAAAAAAAGATAATGACCAATAATATTCCAAAATCATTGAAAGGCATCAAGCCACACATTCAAGTAGCTCTAAGAATCCCAAACAGAATACATAAAAAGAAAGCCATAACTAAGTACATTATAGTTAAACTGCTGAAAATCAAAGAAAAAGAAAAAAATCTTAGAAGTGTTCAGAAGAAGATGTCAGCTTGGTGATATCATATATATGGGCACATGTAGAAACATTTATACATGCATCTTGTAGTCAAGAGAGTAAGGAGGTGCTAAAGCAAGCAAACAAACAAAAAAATTACGTTAATGGTGATATGGCAAAAGAACACATGAACCCAGGGGCCGTTAGAAAGGGTTATTGATGACCCAAGTTGGAATAGTCTGAGCAAAAAAGATAAGGTGGCATTCAATTATACTGAAAGTATTAAAATATCCAAGGATTCATACTGATATAAATACATGATTAGATGGATGGATAGATGGATGGATAGATAGATGATAGATAGATAGATAGATGATAGATAGATAGATAGATAGACAGATAAGAAGAAACAAATCTGTGAGAATATCTTCAAATAATTTGCATAGATGCTTCAAGCTCAAGGAGGTAGAGCATAATTCCTCACTCTTTAAATGTGGACTGCAACTAGCAGCTTTCTTCCAAAGAGTACAATATGGAAAAAGAATAACTTTACACTGGAGAAATCTGACAGACACTACTTCAGCCAGGTGGTCAAGGTTAACATCTACAGTTATGTCATGTTGATAACATGTACCCTTAATATGATATAACACTTTAACTCTGTGATCTTCCTTTTAAACAATCACAACTTTGTTCTAATCTTGAGAAAAATGTAGGACAAATCCCAGTTGAGAGACATTCCACAAAATACCTGACCAGTATTCCTCAAAACTGAAGATCATCAAAAACAAACAAACAAAAAGCCTGAAAAACTGCCACAGCTAACAAGAGCCCAAGGAGACATAATTAACTAAACATAATGTGACATCTTGGATGGGCTACAGGAACAAATACATTATAAAACTAAGGAATTTGAATAACATATAGACTTTAGTTAATAATAACTTATCAATATTGTTGTATTAATTGCAACCAACTATACTAATATAACATGCTAATAACAGGGAAAAATTAGGCATGGGCTGTGTAATAACTGTCTGTACTATTAGTGTAACTTTTCTGTATATGTAAAAATATTCTAAAATTAAAGTTTATTTTTTAAGAGTATTCAAATTAAAATGATATATGACTTTCAAAGGAACAACAAGACAAAAATAATTCTCTATCGTAAGTAAGACACTAGACAATGAAATCATATCATTTATGTGCTGAAAGAAAGTAACTGCTAACTTAGAATTATATACCAACTAAAAATGATTTTCGGTTTTTTTTTTAAAGAGAGGCAGATATTTTATCCAAACACAGAGCGAATTCATCACCATTAATATAAATACTAAAAGGAATTCTTTAGGCAGAAAAAAAAATTATCCCAGGTGAAAGCATATTAAATTAGGAAGGAATAGAAAGCTCAGGAAATGGTAAAAATGTGGGCAAATCCAAGTTAATATTAATTTTTAAAAGCATAAATAGGCCGGGTGCGATGGCTCACGCCTATAATCCCAGCACTTTGGGAGGCCGAGGCACGCGGATCACGAGGTCAGGAGATCAAGACCATCTTGGCTAACATGGTGAAAGCCCGTCTCTACTAAAAATACAAAAAATTAGCCGGGCTGGTAGTGGGCGCCTGTAGTCCCAGCTACTCTGGAGGCTGAGGCAGGAGAATGGCATGAACCCAGGAGGCGGAGCTTGCAATGAGCTGAGATGGCACCACTGCACTCCAGCCTGGGCAACTGAGCGAGACTCCACCAGAAAAAAAAAAAAAAAAAAAGATGTATTTTGGTGATTAAATTTATGTAGACTTAAAATGCAGGCTGGGCTTAGTGCCTCATGTCTATAATCCCAACACTTTGGGAAGCTGAGGCAGGAGGATAACCTGAAACCAGCAGATCGAGACCAGCCTGGGCAACATAGTGAGAACCTGTCTCTACAAAAAAAAATTAAAAAACTATTTGGGCATTGTGGCAGACACCTGTATTCCTAGCTACTCTGGAGCCTGAGGCAGGGGGAGCACAAGCTCAGGAGTTTGAGGCTGCAGTGAGCTATGATCACACTACTGCACTCTAGCCTAAGCAACAGAGAGAGAGAGACCATGTCTCAAAAAAATAAAAAACAAACAAAAGAATAAATAAATAAATAAAATGCACAGTATTCTAACACAAAAGGCAGTGGGAGGGGAACGTAAATGAAGTATTCTAAGATTTTTGTGTTGGCAGAAAGAGAATAAAAGATTTAATTTAAGACAGACTCTAATCTAAGTCAAGGATTAGTATTACAAAATCTAAAGTAATTACTGAAATACCTATTTGTATCCTTATATCTAACAAGATAAATTCACTAATAAAAATATACCATTAATCCTTAGAAGATAAAAAATAAGGAACCGATGGACAAAGAATAAAAGGGATAAACAGAAAACTAATAGCAAGATTGTAGATTTAACCCCTAATATACCAATTGTATTACATGTAAATGGACCAAGCACTCTAGTGAATAGACAGATTGTCGGGCTAGATGAGTAACAAAACCCAACTATGTATTTCATATAACACATATGATTTAAATATAAAGAAACAGAAAGTTTACAAGTGAAAAGATGAAAAAATATACTTCATGAAAGCATTTACCAAAAGAAAACTGATGGTGTTATTTATATTAGACAAAGTAGACTTTAATGCAATGTATTTTTTTTTTTTTAATACTTTAGGGTTTTAGGGTACATGTGCACAATGTGCAGGTTTGTTACATATGTATCCATGTGCCATGTTGATTTCCTGCACCCATTAACTAGTCATTTAGCATTAGGTGTATCTCCTAATGCTGTCCCT